>NW_023276807.1:17060401-17677543 GCF_003668045.3 Cricetulus griseus | reverse complement strand
GAAATCTCATATTTAAAGAAGATATGTCTGATAATCCCTCTCTTCCCAAGGCTCAGGATAATTTAAAAAGAATATGTAGTGATGACTGCCAGGAATATCATCTGGATACATAAGGACAGATGCATGTATTAACTCACAACACTTGTGAAAGCATACACAAGAGCTGCACAAGCCCAAGCTACATATTCTCCCAGCATATAGAGGGAATTTAGCATTAAATCCTACCCATAGTTAAGGAGATATTTGAAAATGGAACGTGTTAGGATAGGGACAGTCAATTTTATCTAAGTGTGTAGCTCCTGGTTATGTTGTTGTAGATCAAGCTTCTACATCCAATAATATATGGGAAATATAACTCTTGGACAAGATGAGATTTTACAAGAGGGGTAGATAAAATAGGGTACATGTAGGGTATGTAGGAAACGGGTGTGCCTATGGGAAAAGGAGGGTGAATATGAACATATAATGAAATTCTCAAAGAACTAATGAAAGCGTACATATTAAAAGATGTATTAAAATTCTTCATTGTGACTTATTTTCCAATGTTAATCAACAAAATTATGCAAAATTTTATAATTACCTTTATTTCATACATATTGATATCCAAAGTCTATGAAGAATTTGAGTAAATATTTCTGGTACATATAACATCAAAGGTATTTACAGCAAACAGTATTTGGTATGTTAATCCCACCCCCAAAAAATGATATCCTTGTAGCTTATGATACATCCCTAAAAGTATAGAAGCTTTTTGGATTTGTATAGGCGTAACTAAACATTTTTTGAATTTAAGTGTTATGTCAAAGATCAAGTTTAAAATTGTTCTTCGAATAAAACAGCTGATAGGGTGCAGATTTATAAATTATTTTGCAAAATGTTCAGAAACTGAAGTCTCGGTACTTTACATGCACAACACTCTGTATCTTGTTTTTATTGTAAAATATTGCCTTCTACTCAAATGGAAATTGAAAGAAAATAATAGTATGTGGAATTTTATTTAGTTTAAATTGTATTTGTAAGATTATATATCTCATTTCAAGTATAATTTTGATAGATTCTCTGTGAGTATTTTGAAGGTATACATATAATAACATAAATGTTAAGCTGCAAGCTGTTTCAACTGTATTTTCTTTTCTGAATATGAAAGAAATTTTTTAAGATAGACTTATATTGACTCTCATAAATAATTCCTTTTCAGTAAAACTTGGGAAAGATAAGTAGTACCTAGACAGGTTTACCTGACAACTTCTCAGTTTTCTTTGTATGCAGACAAACACATATGTACACAAACTCATACACATACAAGAGAAAATTCAAAATATAAGACTTAGAGTTGTATTATTTAGAAATATTGCTTTTTATTGGCTAACTTTATTTTAATTCATATTTAAACTATATATGATAATAGTGAACTGGTAGTACTTTAAAAATACTAATCAATTTCATAATATTTAAATCAAGTTACAAGTAACTACCTTCATTTATTTATTGTAAAAGTATTCAAAATAATTTGGTTAATAGTTTTTAAATATACAATATTTAGCAATGATAGCTTTAGTTATCAAAATCTATAGTAGCTTTCAGTGCCATCATACTCCTCTTTAATTACAGTACTATAATAAAAGCTTTCTCTTTAAATTAGAATCAAGCCTTTTTACATGTCAATCTCAGTTCCCTCTCCCTCCCTCCTCTCCTGGCCACCACTGACCCCATATCCCAACCCCTTTCTACTCCCCAGAAGGGTGAGGTGTTCCATGGGGGATCTTCAAAGTCTGTCATATCATTTGGAGCAGGGTCTAGGCCCTCACCATTGTGTCTAGGCTGAGGGAGTAACCCTCTTTGTGTAGAGGGCTCCCAAAGCTCTTTTGTGTAGCAGGGGTAAATACTGATCCACTACCAGTGGCCCCATAGATTGTCCAGACCTCCAAATTGACTCCCTCTTTCAGGGGTTCTGGAACAATCCTATGCTGGTTTCCCAGCTATCAGACTGGGGTCCATGACCTCCCACTTGTTAAGGTCTGCTGTTTCTGTGGGTTTCTCCAGTCTGTTCTTAACTGCTTTGCTCATCACTCCTCCATCTCTGCAACTGGATTCTAGAATTCCGCTCAGTGCTTAGCTGTTTACTGGATGAAGGTACTAGGATGGCATATAAGGTAGTTATCAATCTCATTATCAGAGAAGGGAATTTAAGGTAGCCTCTCAGCTATTGCTTAGATTGTTAGTTGGATTCATCCTTGTAGATCTCTGAGCATTTCTTTAAACCTATAGTGGCTCTCTCTGTGATGATATCTCCTTTCTTGCTTTGCTCTATTCTTTCCCTGACTAGATATTCTTGTTCCCTCATGTCCTCCTCTCCCCTCCTCTTCTCCCCTTTTCTTTTGCTTAATTCCCTCTCCCCTCCCACCATGCCCCCAATTATCTTAGGAGATCTTGTCCCTTTCCCCTTCTCTTGTGTAGCATGTATGTCTCTCTTAGCATCCTCCTTGTTTCCTATCTTCTCTAGAAGTGTGTATTGTAGGCTGCTACTTTGCTCTATATCTAAAAACCATACATGAGTAATAACAACTTTCGTAATGAACTATTATATTCAGTCTGCTTATATTTTACATGTGATTTTAGTCCCCATTAAGGATATTGACAAAAATTTTCATATATTTATTGTTCTAGTCTTCTTTTTGTCATTGTTATAAAAGACTCTTAAATCAAAAGCAACTGGGAGTGGGAAAGTTTACTTGACCTAAAATTCCAGTTCACAATCCATCACTGAGAGCAAGAAGAAATGTTGCGGCAGAAATGATTAAAAAAAATGTCCTTTACTATTTCAGTGTCTAGACTGCCCACAGACTTATAATTAGGTAGCTGTCTTGTAGAATGTAAGATCATCTGCCTAAGCATGGTGCTAACCACAGAGGCCTGAGCCCTTCTGGATCAATAAAAATCAAGGCAGTACCTCACAGACATGCCCACAGGACAAGCAGTTCTAGGGATTTCCTCAGTGGAGGTTTTCCTACCACAAGACCCTAGACTGTGACAAGCTAGTGATAAGGATAACTGGGAGAGTTGTCTTCTTACATGCTTTGGTACTGTGGTGGTTTCAATAAGAATAGCTTCCATAAGACTCATATATTTGAATGCTTAGTCACTTAGGATTGAGGCTTTTTGAAAGGATTAGAAGGATTAATAAGTATGCCCTCATTAAAGGAAGTGTGCCACTGAGAGTGAACTGTGAAATTTCAAAACCCACACTAAGTCCATTATCTCTCTCTGGACCCACAGATCAAGATGTAGCTCCAGCTCTCCAGCACCATGTTTGCTTCCTACCATTTTCCCTACTGACATGCTCTCTTCCATACAGCAATGAACTAAACCTATAAAACTGTAGTCAAGCTCCCAATTAAGTACTTTCTTTTTATAAGAGTTGTCATCCTCATGGTGTCTTCTCACAGAAACAGAACATTAACTAAACCAGGCACCATACTGTGCTGGTTACTTTTTATATACATGATACAAACTAGGGGCACTTGAAAAGAGAGAACATAATTAGGGGAATTTCTTCTGTTATATTGGGCCCTAAGAATTTATGTGGGGAATTTTCTTTGTTAATGATAGATGTGGTTGGGCCCAGGTGAATTCGACCAGTGCCCCTGCTTAGGGGGTTAGTCTTAGGTTTTTATTAAAGCAAGCAAGCAGAGGTATCCATAGAAAGCAAAGCAGCAAGCAGCATCCCTCCATATGTAGGTACCTGCTTAAGTCCATGCTCTGACTTTCCTTAATGACTTTCCTTAATGAATATAAGCTGTAAAATAAAGTAAACCCTTTCTACCCCAAGTTGATCTTGTACATTTTCTTAGTTTATTGCTGTGATAAACACTATGGCTAAAAGCTAGTTGGGACAGAAAGGGTTTATTTGGCTTATGCATCAAACATTACTTTTCATCATTGAAGGAAGTCAGCACAAGTCAAGACAAGGATTGGAAACTATAGGCAGGAGATGATGAAGCAATGGAAGGGTGCAGCATTCTTGATTGGTCATGGCATGCTCAGCCTGCTTTCCCATAGAATAAAGAGCTACCTTCCACAGATTGTGCCCATGAAAATTTTGGCTCTCCCACATCAACTTGTAATTAAGAATCTACTCTTCAAGCTTGCCTCATAGGAGTTTCTATCCAGGAGACATTAAAAACTAGCCAGCACAATCATGGTATTTATCAAAACCAATATAAAGTTAAATAATACAAAAAAATGTGACCAGTGAATGGACTATTGCTCTGACAGACTTCACTGTGTTGGACTATTGGGAGGATTGTGGAAAGACTTTAGAATTTGGGACTGGAAAAATCTACTAACTGCTTAGAATTTTAAAAAAAAAAGTTCTATGGTAGCTTTGAAATTAAGAGTTTTGAAAGAAATATTAATGATGGTGGCCTGATTTGTGAAGTTTCATAGGGGAGTTTAAGAATCACACAATAACTATATCATAGCAGTTAGAAAACTGTGCAACTCTGCCCACTGATATGCATGTAATTGGTTCCATTCCAAGATGTAGTATATGGAATTTGGAGTTTCTTCAAGACACGGTTTATTCCATCAGACTTTTACTTTATGTTTACATATTAACTTAAATGAAAGTTTGATCTGATGTATTTCTTATTGCTGGCAGATATGCTAGATCTGAACTATGACAAAAGATAATCTAAACCTTGAAAAAGCCTGATATTATTTGTCAAGATATGTTGAACCAAAGAGCAGCTTGAGATTATGCACTGTGTAAAATGATATTGATCTGTTGTATGCTTACATATCAGGGAAGATAAAATTATATAGAAAACTAGAAAAACATATATAATTAGGGAGAATTGCAAAGTAGAAGTGTCTAAATAGTTTAATTCAAAATGTATATTATTGAAAATTATGCAATTATTTTTTGAATTCTTTTTTATTTTATTAATTCTAGTTAGGGAACAAGCTTATTTCAAGTCCCTTCTCCCTCTCCCTCCCCTCACCCCCCTCCTCCCCCACCCCAGCCCACCCTCCACCCCATCCACCCACCACTCCCCAGGCAGGGTAGGGCCCTCAACGGGGGCTCTGCAAAGTCCACCAAATCTTCCTGTGCTGGGCCTGAGCCCTTCCCCATGTGTCCAGGGCCAGAGTGTAACACTTCACGTTGGATGGGCTCTCAAAGTCCCTTCTTGCACCAGGGAAAAATACTAATCCACCATTAGAGGCTCCCTGGAGTGCGGAGGCCTCCTTATTGACATCCATGTTCATGGGTCTGGATCAGTCTTGTACTGGTCTCCCTGACAGCATCTGGGGTCCATGTGCTCTCCCTTGTTCAGGTCAACTGTTCCTGTGGGTTTCTCCAACCTGGTACAGACCCCTTCGTTCTTCATTCCTCCCTCTCTTCAACTAAATTCCAGATTTCAGCTCAGTGTATATCTGTGAATGTCTGTCTCTGCTTCCTTCAGCCACACAAATTATTAATATCTTGTATGAGTATTTGACACAGGTTATATACATATAGAAAAACCTATATGAAAAATTGATATGAAATATATCTTTGTAGACAAAATATAAAATAATCATTTCTATTAATATTAAACAGAAATATCTGAGTTCTTTAAGAATATTAGCTCTTGCTAGAACAAAGGGAGATCAAAGGGTTAAAAATTGGAAAGGAAGAAGTCAAACTTGCACTATTTACAGATGATATAGTCTACATAAGTGACCTGAAAAACTCTACCAGGGAACTCCTGCTGATAAATACCTTTAGCAAAGTGGCAGGATGCAAGAATAACTCAAAAAAAAATATAAGTAGCCCTACTATATACAGATGAAAAATTGTGTGGAGAAAGAAATCAGAGAAACATCACACTTTACAATTGCCACAAACAACATAAACTACATTGGGGTAACACTAACCAAAACAGTGAAATGCCTGTATCATAAGAATTTTGAGTAGTTCTAGAAATAAATTAAAGAAGATACCAGAAATTGGAAGGATCTCCCATGTTCTTAGATAGGTAGGATCAACATAGTAAAAAAGGCAATCTTGCAACCCCATCAAAACTCCAGTACAATTCTTCACAGACCTTGAAAGAACTATTCTCAACTTTATATGGAAAACAAAAGATTCAGGAAAGCCTAAACAACCCTACATAATAAAGGAAACTCTGGAGGCAACATCATGCCTGACTTCAAGCTCTATTATAGAGGTGCAGTCCTGAAAACAGCATAGTGTTGGCACAAAAATAGACAGGTAGACCAATGGAATCCAGTTGAAAACCCTGATATTAACCCACAAACCTACAAACACCTGATTTTTGACAAACAATCCAAATTTATACACTGGAACACAGAGAACATCTTCAACAAATGGTGTTGACTTAACTGGATGTTGGCACTTAGAAGACTGCAGATAGAGCCATATCTATAGCCATGCAGAAAACTTAAGTCCAAATGGATCAAAGACCTCAACATAAATCCAACCACACTGAACTTATTAGAAGAAAAAGTGGGAAATACCCTTAAACTAATTGATACAGAGGACTGATTCCTGAACATTACAACAGGAGCACAAACGCTGTGATCAACAATTAATAAATAGGACCTCCTGAAACTGAGAAGCTTCTGCAAGGCAAAGGACACAGTCAGCAACAAAAAATGGCAGCCCACAGAATGGGAAAGCATATTCACCAACCAAACATCTGACAAATTTACAAATTTGTAAATCCAAAATTTACAATGAACGAAGGAAAGTAGTCTCCAACACACCAAATAATCCAATTAAAAAGTGGGGTACAGAACTGAATAGACAGTTCTCAATTGAAGAATATAAAATGGCTGAAAGACACATAAGAAAGTGTTCAACATCTTTAGATATCAGGGAAATGCAAATCAAAACAACTCTGAGATATCATCTTACTCCTGTCAGAATGGCTAACATCAAAAATACCAATGATAGTTTACACTGGAAAGGATGTGGAGAAAGGGAGACACTCCTCCACTGCTGGTGGGAGTGCCAGCTCATACACTCAATTTGGAAATCAGTATGGCAATTCCTCAGGAAAATGGGAATCAGTCAACCACAAGATCCAGCAATTGTACTCTCAGGAATTTACCCAAAAGTAGCACAATCATACAACAAGAACATCTGTTCAACGATGTTCATAGCAACATTATTTGTAATAGCCAGGAACTGGAAGCAACGTAGACACCCCTCAACTTAAAAATGGATAGATAAAAACGTGGTACATTTACACAATGGAGTACTTCTTAGTGGAAAAAACACAATGGAAACTTGAAATTCACAGGCAAGTGAATGGAACAAGAAGGAATCCTTTTGATCGAGGTAACCCAGTCACAAAAAGAAAAAAATGGTATGTATTCATTCATATTTGGATTTTAGACATAGAGCAAATGAATACCAGCCTACAATCTACACTGTCAGAAAAGCTAGGAAATAAGGAGGATTCTAAGAGAGGCATACATAGTACCCCAGAGAAAAGGAAAGGGACAAGATCTCCTGAACAAATTGGGAGCATGGGGGAGGGGAGAGGGAGCTAGGAGAATTAGAAGAGTAGAAGCTCAAGTGTCCTGTAAAATTAAATAAATAAATAAATAAATAAATAAATGTGCAAATCCGTACTTTCATTCCTTTTTCTATGTCCTCAAATTTTAAAATATTAAAATGAAACAATATTCCCTAATTACTCACAATTTTACTTTATTTTTCTACCTACCTTAGTTGGAATTTCCATTTGGTATGTAATAATAAATGAAGTAATTGGCCCAATTAACAAATAAAATTTTTGTAAGCTTACATGTTTATGGTAATACATTGATGCTATGAAGTGACTAAATAAAGCTAACAACATAGGCATTACTCTCCTAATTTTTACCTTTCATTAGAATACCTAAAATTATTTACTAGCAATTTTCAAGCATGCATAACTTGTTATTACACTATAGTTACTACATATAATATTGACCTTCAAAACTAATCCCCATAATTGGAAATGTTAACCCTTTGCACAACATTTTGACTACTCCCTTACTTCCCACCATCTGATAATAATGTGCTATTGTCTGCTTTTTTGAGCAGTGAGCTAATTGCTATCATAAACATTTTCATTTTTGTTACATTTACTAGCCTTCTTAAAGACAAGAAAAACTATATTCACTAGCATACAAAATTTTTGAAATCATCAACATATAAATCTATGTTAACATGGAAAGTCTTGATTATTTGAAAATTGCCATAAGATTTTGTATTTAAATTAAAAACAATCTTATTTTATATACTGATCCCAGTTCCCTCTCCCTCTTGTCCTTCCATGACCTCACCAACCTCCCATCCCACCCCCAAACACTCCCCAGGGAGGGTGAGGCCTGCCTTGAGGGACCCATCAAAGTCTGTCACATCATTTGTTTTTTTTTTAATAAAATGAATTTTCTTGATGGATATATTTTTATTAGAATTTAAGAAATAGTACATAATTTTTATTCTTTGTATTAATACTTTTACTTGCCATCCAAACTCTAACACGTTCCTAGTTTTATACTTCAGTTGGCTTATACAAATTGATGTCTTCCTCACTATGGTAGAATATATAAATATTCAATTTAATTTCATGTACCTCTAATTCATTTTCAAGTGTTCACTATTAGAATTGTAAGCTAGAGAAATTATACTATGCAGTTCATTATTTCTCTTTTAACTCCCAAGTCAGGTTTCTAGAATTGAGCTGAAAAGTCTTGCCACACCATGTTGAATCATCACTTATTTCATGGTGAAAACTTAAGGACATTCTGGAGCTCTCCTATGAGGTATGTTTTTCCATCCATCAACAACTGGTTTCTGTGACCTACAGAAAAGCAGATCCAAATACATGAACCCACAGACATGATTGTTATTCACTAGTGGTTCCTTTGTTCCTTATAACTTTATTTAGTGCAGCACGTACATCCATCTCCACAGGACTCAACTTTTGCTTTGTCAGTTCATTAATGAAAGGCCAGATGTTTTCCTGGGCATTGTGTCCTAGAGACAGAAATCACATGAAGCCTCATTCCACCTGTTCTCTGAAAGACCAAATAAACCTTCAGAGCATATTCCAGAACTTTGACTATTACTAGGTATCCATGGAAAATTTTATTCAAATTTAAATTCTGTGATTCAAAGAATATAATCATGAATAAAATGTAACAACTTGTACTAGCATCAGTGATCATGAGGTGGTGGGAATACAATTTAAGAAAGGAGTGTTTCTTTCAGTTTTATACTCATAACATTTCAATATTATTTATTACTATGATTTGGTTAAATGGCTATATTTATAGTGGTGGTAGTATTTCAAATTAAATAAATGTACTGAAGCTATTCTACTGGAACATGCCAATAACAATATATTTTCACAATATATTAAATAACTTGGTGTTGGATTTGAATGTTGAAACAATTAAAATTATGAACCATAAGGACCTGGGCAAAAGAGGTGTGTATACATGCCCAGGTGTGTATACATGCCCTCTGTTTGCTAAATACATGATGTTGGATGAGTAATTGTATCCTTTGCTTTACCACCATCTCATGTGTAAAATGGGTGGCAAAAATAACATATATATATATATATATATATATATATAGAGAGAGAGAGAGAGAGAGAGAGAGAGAGAAATATTTTTAAGAAGGTATCGATGTATTTGACAGTTTATAATATTGTAACATGACAAAATGCCACTAAGAAATTAATATTCATCATTAAGATGCATATTTTGTTTGGAAAGATAAAGTAACAATTTATCTTTTAAAATTCAGTGACACCACATGGCAATGCAGGTTCCCAGGTACTATTGACCCTGAATGTCTTGAGAACCTATGAACCATAAAACAGTTCCTCCTTACACCTCTCTATCAGTGTTATTATACTGTGAGTTTTATGTTTCTCAAATGCAATAATTTGGATGAATTAGATCTAGCATTAAAAAAGGTATCAATTAAAAAGAAAACTGGGCCTTCCTGGCCCACACCAACTTATGCACAATGTCCAGATGTATAGAGTCTGGGGGCAGTGAATACAGCCTCTCCTGGTTGGCTGGTGCTTCAGTAATGACCTCACCTCCCAGAGTCTGAGCACAAAGGGTGTCATGATTCTAAGACAGCTGAAGTCTCTATACAGGGATAAACAGAGGAGCCCTAGATGGTACAAAGAGAGATAACCCCAGGATTGTTCTCAGGCCAGTAATCTGTACTTGAAGTCAATAATTTGTTTCCTAAATTGGACTCATGTGTTGTAAGGGTAATACTGATTTTCGTTGAGCAAGTGAATTGGTTTCAATATTATGAGAATATATAATTTTATCTTAAAATAATATTTGTCACTATATTGTGCTTTGCCATAGTAGTTCTGATATCCCCTATGACTTTAGTCAAAACTTATTACTTAGCCCACTGGTACAGTTACCCTTGATGAGAAGTTTTACAAAATACCTCCAAAATCTGAATTTAGTCAATGTGGACTGTCTTGTGGAAATATACATGAAGTCATTCCAGAAACCTGGGGTTAAAATTAATTCAATTTACAAATATCCTGATATTGTTATTTCAATGTAGTAATTGAATTAAAAATACAAGGGATTAACACAAAAATGAGCTATTCATTTTTTTTTCTTTTTAAATTTTATTTTAGCTGTGATGTGAATGTCTATCTGGATTTACAGGAACAAACTGCAATGAAGAAAATAATGAATGTATCTCTAGTCCATGCATGAGTAGAACTCTCTGTCATGAGTTTCCTACCCCTTGGCAATTAATTTCTTTCTGTTTTTCTTTTTTTTGGGGGGGGGTTTTCGAGACAGGGTTTCTCTATGGCTTTCAAGGCTGTCCTGGAATTAGCTCTTATAGACCATGCTGGTCTTGAACTCACAGAGATCCACCTGCCTCTGCCTCCCAAGTGCTGGGATTAAAGGCATGTGCCAGCAACACCCGGCCAGCAATTCATTTCTAAGCCCATTCTTCTATACTAGGTGGTTTTGTCATCAATACTATAACCCATGTGATCTACTCAATGAGCCTTGAAAAAACAAGTCAACAAGCTTGACATAGGCAGATGGAAGCCATTATTGTATTTGTAGAGAAGGTATGTACTTGTGTTTGTTTTAATGTTTGTTGGCTTTGTTCCCATGAAATAATGAGCAATTAAGAATGATTGTATAATCCCTATATACTTTGGTGATTTAAGAAGTGCCTGTTTCTAAGTTCATACTTAAAAGTGTTATGGACATAAGAAATGACGCTTGGTACAAAGTGCATGTCAAAGAGCTTGCTGACCTGAGTTCAGATCGCCATAACACTTGTTAAGCAAGAAGGTGTGAAACATACCACTAATACCAGAGAAGGAAACAAGAGGATGCTTGGAAGAATTTGGGCCAGGTAATCTGGTTTATTCAGTGGCAAACAAAAACAGAGCCTGACTCAATATGTATGTAAGGGGAGGTGATTATATAGTATAAATAAACATTTTCAAAAACAAAAGGAGAAAAAGGAATTATTAGAGAAATAATCAGGATAAAAATGAGTTGTCTAGCTGGGCAGTGGTGGCACATGCCTTTAATACCAGCACTAAGGAGATAGAGGCATGGAGATCTCTGAGAATTTGAGGCCAGTCTGGTCTACAGAGCCAGTTTCAGGCCAGACAGGGCAACCCAAGAAACACTGTCTCAAAAAAACAAACAAACAAACAAAAAATGTGTTGAAAATGAAAAGTGACTGATTTCCTTCCAAAGGAAAAATTTGCATATATTTGCACATTCATAAATAAAAACAATGTAAAAAGACACAATAAAAGATAGAATGCAAATACTCACACCAAAGGTTTTCCTCTGACTTCCATAAGCAATGAATAGTACATGTGCATCATAATTGATGCAGGGAAACAAATCTACACACATATTTTCAAAAAAGTAGCATCCCAAACAAAGAGTGTTGGTAAAAATTGGCTGGCCACATCCAGAAGAAAGCACATAGATCCACATGTTTCTTCGTGCACAAAACTCTACTTAAAATGGATCACGAGCCTCAGTATAAGGCCAGATACCCTGAATCTGATAGTAGAGAAAATGAAGAATATTCTTGAAATTGCACAGGAAAATAATTTCTGAGAAGAACAACAATAACACAGGCTGCAAGGCCAACAAATAATAAATGAGATCTCCTGAAACTGAAAAGCTTCTCTGTGGCAAAGGATGTATGCCAAAGGACACCATTATTTGGGATACATTTAAGGCTATACAATAGGGAAAATACCTTTCATTTTTGTAACCAGTTACACACCCAATAGAAGGATAATATCAAAAATATATAAAGAACTCAAAAAAAACTTACATATCAAGAAAACAAAACGAATAACCCAGTTTAAACATGGGGTAAATTTCTGAGCAAAAATTATGAGAAGAAACAGAAATGGATGGAAAACACTAAAAGAAATGTTCAGTAACTTTAGCCATCACAGAGATGCAAATTAAAGTACTTTGAAGTTTTACTTTGCATCCATCAGATTGTCTAAAATCAAAAAAACAGATGACAGTTAATTTGGGCAATTAATTTGGGAATTTGGGCAATTCCCTGTTCATGAGGGAAGAGGGAGAAGAAATGGGGAACAGGTTTCCTAGAGCTGTGGAGATTAGCCCTCTGGGAGATTACTTTGGAGAGACAACTCAACTAAGTTCCAGAGTATAGAAAATATACAGAATTGAAAAGCCTGGGAAGAAACCCTAATTTGCATCAAGTGGCACACACCTATCATAAAGCTGGGTTAGTGGCACTATAGCCCTATGAAAATAGCTAGTATGTGTTACTTAATTACCATGTAATTCAAAGTGGAAGAGTATTTGCAGAGAACCATGTCAAGGATTATCCTTGACATAAGTCAATCATCTGGGCCACCACATAAGGTCAGGTAGAAAGCAGGAAACCTTATTAGGGAGGGAGTTCTTCATGCTTCGGAGCTTGAAGAAAGTTTCCAGGCCATGGCTGACCGCAACATCTTACCAGCAGGGCCTCCCAACATGTGAGGAAAGTGAAGCACTTATACATTGCTGATTGGGGTACAGATTTGTACAGACACTAAGAAAATTGTAGGTAGTTCCCCAGGAAGCTTGAAGAAAAGTTTCCTCAAGCTCCAACCATACCATTCTTGGGAATATACCCAAAGGAATCTACATCCTACTATATAGGGATACTTGCTCATTCATGTTCATTGCTGCTTTATTCAAAGTAGCCAGAACTGGAAACTACCTAGATATCTGTCAACAGACGAATCCATGAAGAAAATGCTGTACATTTAAACAATAAAATATTATTTGGCTGTTTAAAACAAACTAAATAAAACTAGGAAATTCTCAGGTAAATGGATGAGGTTTCAAAAATCCTCCTGAGTGAAGTAATCCAGACTCCAAAATATAAATATGGTATATAATTTCTTAAATGCAATGCTAACATTTAAGCCTCTGATGGGCATTCTATAATCTAAATAATCACAGAGATTAGGTATAAATTAAGGGAGGAGAAAGAAAAAAAAACCTCACAAGGAATGGGGAAAAGAATATATTGTTAAGGAGAGAGATGAGGGAGACTAGAGCTGTAGGATTGAACAGGGAGGGGTAGGGAAAGGATGAGTAATGGAGGGAATACAGAGAGGGTCAACTAAGGGCCATTTGTGGGACCATAATGAAACCTACTATTGTAGAATATTCTTAAAATACATACATCTAATTGAGCCATCAAATAGTGGGAGACAAAATTCTCCAACTAAATATTTTCCATTACCAAATGGAAATTCTAGTACCAGGAACTGGGTATATATAAGTGTTGTTTTAACTAAAAGGAGCACCATAGAAATCCCCAAGCAACTTAGGCAATTTCCACAGCTATTTTTTTTTCTTTCTGCAAGATCATGGTAAGGCTTTGTTGCTGAAGAAAATGCCTATATATCTCATTTAAGAAGGAGAAGTTGGGATGGTGCCTAAGCAGAGCCTTCACATATAGTGAGTGTGGTCAGTGTCATCATATAAGAAGTTATTCTGCATACCACTAACGGAGGCACGTTACCATGCAACCAGAAACAAAGCTTTTGATCTACAATAGTAAACTGCCTGTATGGCATTCTTTTGCAATGGTGTCACAAATATCGTGGAAGTTATCAAACACTCTCTTATTGAATTTAAGGCTCAATCCTTGAGATGCAATCCACGCCTAGCAATGTTCATGTGACCAAAACTCTGAAATTAAGTAGGATTTGGGCCTAGGGAAAATTTGGGCCTTAGGAGACTGTATGTCTCCTAAGGAAACTGAAATAACATGACTCCTATGGACATTTTCTATACCCATCGATCAGTGTCTCATTCAGCCATCATCAGAGAAGTTTCCTTTCTCAGTAGATGGGAACTAACACAGAGACCCACAGCAGTACAATGTGCAGAAAGTGAAAGTTTTGGAACACAGAATCCAAAATCAAACACCTTCCTTCAGGACTTAGGAACTATGTTGAAAAGAAGGTAAAAAAAAATTGTAATAGCTAGAAAGGATAGACGTCACCAAGGAAACTGTGTCTAGTAGACACAACAAGACTAACACACATATGAGCTCACAAAGACTGTGCCAGCATGCACAAGCTGGCACAGATGTGACAGGAACACAGAAATGAGAGGATGAAGTAGACTCAATTTCCCATCCACAACCAAGAAGATCTCCATAATTGACATCAATTTGCAAAGGAAAAATTTGTTTGCTCCTACGGATTCTTCCCCTGTATAAGAAACACACATAAGCATAGAATCCCATGCTGAGCAGTGGATTGCCAACAGAAAATTACCTCCATGGTATTTTTGGAGAATTCCTGATACATATTGCTTGTATGGGTATTTTTTAAACCGCACTGGTCATTTTCTTGTATATTAGGTTTTCCAAATTTGTAATCTTATGGGTTTTGATTTTGTTTGTGTCTGTATATATTGTGCATTTTCTCTTCCTCTTTTACTTTATGTTTTATCTTTTTTGCCTTTTTATTTTCTGAAGAGAGGATGGATTATATGAGTGGAACTAGGGAGAATCTGGGAAGAGATGGGGTTTACCACTCTAAAGACATGGGAGAATGGAGTTGATCAATGAGGCAGACTAGTCTCATCAATAGTCAACTTTCTTCAGAGAATCTGACAATTTAATCTGAGGGTTGAATCACAAGAGTAAATCACACAATCACATGGACAATCCATATATAGAAAAAGCATGTATTTTTCCCATACAGGTAATTAAACAAATAACAACAGCCAGTTGTAATAAATTATCTGATATAAACTCGATGTCTGCTACACCTGGAAGCACAAAATACATTCCAGGAAAATTCCATAGGCAGGACAGACTGTAGGTTAAAGGTTATGTGGCTGGGTTGGTGTCTCAGTCCCTCCACTGGAAGTCTATAAACATAATTTTCCTGTTAATGGGATATACTGGGGTTGGTGTGGCATAGAGATTGAGGGAGTGTACCATCAATGACTTGTCCAGCTTAAGACCCATGCCACAACAGTGAGCCCACTTCTGACACTGCCTGATGCACCAAGATCCAGAGACTGGATGGTCAGAAGACCTAGGATAGAACCAAGCAAGACTGGAGAAAAAAATGTCAAGGCAATGATGCCTAACAATATTCAGAGTTTGGTGCCTAGTCTAATTGTCATGAGAGAGGTTCCATCCAGTAACTGAAGGAAACAGAGAAAGGGAGCCTCAGCCAAACATTAGGCAGAGCTCAGGGAATCTGAATAAAAGGAGGAAGGATTGTAGAAGCCAGACAGGTCAAGGACATCACAAGAAAACCCACAGAATCAAATAACCTAGGCTCATGGCAGCTCACAGATTCTGACCTGAGAACCAAGGAGCATGAGTGGGACTTACCTAGGTCCTCTTCATATATGTAAGAGTTGTGTAGCTTCATTTTCATGCTGGAGAAGGGGCGGTCTTTGACTATTTTGATTGCTTTTGGGACTCTACTACATGTACTGGGTTGTCTTTCCTAACCTTAAAGCACAGAAAAGTAATTGGTCTTACTTGCAACTTGATCTGCCATGTGTTGTTGATACTCATGGCACACCTGCACTTTCCTGAGCAGAAACAGAAGGGAAGTGACCTTGGGGAATCAAAGGGGAGCTAGGGGAATGGACTGCAACGATAGGAGGGAGAATAAACTGCAGGATGAATGTGAAATAAACAAATTTTAAAAATTCCACATTTTGATAAAAAACTGAGGTCAAAAGACTCCTGCTTTTGTTTTCTTGGAGTTTTCTCACAAGCACTCACATGGCTCCATTCTTGGTCCTATTCTAATAATAATGGAGAGGAAACCACAGTCAGAATATATTATATGAAACAAATTTATTTCCAAATAAACAAACAAATCTATTTGATAGGAGGCCTCAAGGAAAATTTGGTAGCCTTTAGCTATTTTTGTTCATTTGTAAATTATTTTTTTTTTTGGCATAGGGTGTTTTCCCTGAAAAATCTCTTCTATGTAGCCTTCTATGCAACAGAAGGTAATTAAAACAGTTCTGTAGCATAACTCTGGAACTATCAAGAAATAAAATATATTTATGCTTAGGTTTTTCTCTTATGTATCTGAGTTAAGTTCGTCTCAAAAGAAAGAGGAAATGGAAAATAAAATGAACAGAGCAAAGGACATTATTGGAGCTCCCAATACCAGCCATATTGAATGGAGCCATCTACTGAGATGGTTTCCGTGGCGATGCTATGCATGTAACTAGTGCCTGGATGACTGTCAAAGAAGCTGGAATGTATCAAATCCAATGGGCAATATGAATAGTGCATTTATCTTTCGAATTTTGGTTTGGTACAAAGATATTTGAAAATTTATTAATTTTAAAACTAATTTGTCTAATGATAACTATACAAGGCACAGATCTCTGAGTAAAGCAAAATGCCATTAGAAATCATTTCACTGATCTTTTTTCCAGTCTTGTTTGGTTTCACCCTATGTCTCTGGGTTATCCAGTCTCTGGTTTCTGGCCATCCAGGCAGAGTAGGGCATGGGCACCTTCTAGGCCTCAAATTAAACCAACAATTGTCTAAGCCCCCATTGTCCTAGCACATCTTGCAGGCAGGAAAGATTGCAGGTGCAGGATTTTTGTGGCTGGGCTGGAGTCTAGGTTTCTCTTTTCCTAGAATACAGAGTACCTTAGATGGCAGTGGGTGCATAGACACACAGGAAAAAATATGTGGAGAGAGTCTATATAGGAAGTATTCTTTGGAACTCTCCTCTCAGAAATGAGGAAAAAGGAAGAGGAAAGATTGTAGGATTTAAGGGTATTCTGGGAGCACACGAGGAGAATATGACCTACCTACAATGCATTCATGTATTATGCATATATGTACACATGTATTTAGGTCTGATGACTTGGAATTCAATAACCTACCAGGATCTTATTCCTGGAGACAACTGATTTTTCCTTTCTAAACAGCAATTATTCACTAGCATTACTTCATCTATGTGTGGACTGTTGTGAGAATTCCACTATTAAAATTGTCATACTATCTTGTTTTTTCATTCTTCAGGTCTTGTTTAACCAGTAATGATGATAAGATTTCATAGATAAAGATTCCATCTTCTATAAAGAAGAAACTAGTCCAAAGCAGACAATTTGGTCCTCCAACTCTTAAAATTTTTCCCATCTCCAACAGAATATTCCTTGAATCATAGGTATAATGTTGTGTTGTAAATGTATCAGGTATGACTAGGCACCCCACCTTTAATTGTCCTCAAAATTTTAATCAGTTGTGGCTTTATTTATTGTCTCCAGTTGCTTAAGGAAATTTCTTTGATGAAGGATGAGAGATAGTTGTCTATGGTATGAGGATTAGTATTCAGCAATGCTCTTAGAGATAATGGTTCAGGAAAGTAAAGCATTATGCTCTCATCAAGGGTCTATGTCCTCTTCAGGTTCCAGTAGTTGACTAGGTTTAAACTACAGGCATGCATTCCTTCCACTTAAGCAGGCCTTAAGTCCAACTCAGCAGCTGTTGGTTACCCTCCTGGATTTGAGTAGCACTAATGCACCTTTAGGAATATGTTATTTTGGTAATTGTTGTAATCCATAGAAGTTCTATCTGCTGTTTTTCTCCCTTGGCAGCTTTCGTAGGTCCTTCAGTTGACAAGAGATATAGTCATCAGAAAAGGATACAGATCTGGCTCTAATCCTCCAACTCCTGTCTCTGAAGTATTCAGTGTCTTGGGAAAATTGTCTTACACTCAAATTTTTGGAGCCATTTAAGGATAATATCAAGAATCTCTATTGTTTGAGAAAGCTGTGGACCATCTTGACTAACAACTCAGAAACCTGACACTGAAGTTTCTATTAAATTGTATTTTAGATTTTAATATTTAGTTGTTGGTTGTCCAATCATATAAATCTAGATATTTCTCCTCAGAAGGCTAAAAGAAAATATTTCCTTTACTAGGGTATTTTAATATTGTATAACAATCAGAAAAGTATTATGTTGCACACATTTTCCAGAGAATAAGATAAATGGTAAAGATATAATAAACTCAGTTTATATTCTAGTGCCCAATACCAAAGTGTATATATGTTATTTGAGAAATAAGTAAATATGATTTTTAGGTAAAAGATTATGTCTGTGTTTGCTAATAGCAGGCAATAATCTTATTTTCGCAAATACACAATATATTAATGAAATATTTCATTATTGAAATATGTACACTATCAATTATTTTAAATAGGTGATTTTGCAGATATCTCTTCTGAAATATGGCTGTTTACAGCAAATATATATCAAATAGTTTTAATTTGTGAAAAAAAAAAAAACTTTAGCTTCCTAATATCCAAACCTAATCCATGTGTCGCTAAGAGGAGATGAGAAAATATTTCTTAAAATGTGATGTTTAAGAAGTGAAATGTAATCACCTAGGTGCCACATACAGTGTTGTCACTGAAGACTGAAGCAGATCACTTCTGGGTATTATTGGTTTCCAACTAGTGTACTACTACTGATAGAGTTGTCATATCTGGGGAGACAACCAGATTTATTTAAAATATGTATTGGTGCAGTAAATTTGCTGTGTACCACTACTTTCCCTAAGATTCCTGTAATAAATATTTCCCTAATAAAGACTAAATTAGAAACTATTCTTTTAACCCAACTAGTAATATCATCTATTAGTTTTAAATATTGGTGAAAATGTATATTATACAAATTCATCAAAAATTTAGCCTATTAAACCTATAACATAGTAAATATTTACAAAATTTAAAATCAGAAACTTTTTTACTCTTACCATTTAAAGAACAGTGTTAAAAATGTCACTAATGTATATTGAAAACACTAGTTCTATGTATATATACTTAGTAATTTAAATCTGAGTCTCTTTCCTAATGTAATTTAATTATTTTGCAAAAATTAGCATCTTTACTAATGTGTTTTTAGAAAATATAACACAGTTTTTAACTAGAGAAGGTTTGTTTTGATTAGTATTAAATGCAAGGAAATTCAACATTTTCATTAAGAAATTAAATTAATGCCTTTAGGTGACTTTTAAGATATTTTTAATATTTATTTTTATATTTATTCATCTATTTTACAATATTTTATTGTTCTCTTAATTTATAAAGTGTTGGAATTCAAATAAATAATATATTTCAAATGAAGGATCCATATCCAACTTTTCCTATTCCCTACCTCTGGCAGGCTTCTTCTTAACCCCCTTTGATTTGTGTGTGTGTGTGGGGGGGTGGTATATGGTGAAATGTGTGTGTAATTAACCCCTCGCCCATGTTTTGGTTAGTAACCCCAATAAATTAACTTGTCGGCTCACTAAATTAGACACTGGTATAAACCTTACTTTCTGTCATAGTCTCCCTTTGTGGGGTAAGTTGACCTGTTTATGTTGACTCTTCCCTAGAAAAGTGTGTCACACAACACCTTTGAACACAGCTGGTTCAAAACAAACATAGTCATGTAACATTCAATAGTTTATGTGTGCCACATATTCCTTTTAGCATTTAAAATGTTTTTGATGCACTACACTTTGAACATAATCATTCCCCTCCCCCACGTCCCCTTGATCTTTCTCACCTCCTTACCCAACCAACTTGATGTTCTTTCTCTGTACCTCTGCCAAAACAAACAAACAACAAACAAAATACAATAAGCAAAAAATACTAAACAAGCCAAAACAGAACAAAAAGTAAACAAAAATTTGGAGACTTTTTTGTTACCCAATTACTCTTGGAGAGAAGGCTTGCCATGGAGTGTTAATACCACATTTTCTGTAACCATTATTCTTTGGACAGACACCAGGCTGATTTCATAATGTGGCTACTGAAATTACTTGGCTGCTGTAAACATAGGAGTGCACTTTTCTCTGTTATGTATTGACCCAATACTCTTCAAATAGCTGTCATATGTTAGTTCTGTTTTTGTTTATGTGAAGATTTCCTTAATGTGTCGATCAATTTCATTTCCCTAGCACTGTGTAAAGATTTCCTTGTTTTACAGTATCATTGTATTTCCTTTTGTTTCCATAAACATAGCTAAATTGACCAGACTGAATGGAATTCTAATATAGTTTAAAATTTTATCTTTGTAATTGCTAAGGTGGTTGAATTTTTTTTTCATGGTCATGTCTCTTTGTAGTCTGTATTTTGAGAGCTGTGTGTTCAGTTTACTAGTCCAATATTGATTAAGTTATTTTTGTTTTTTCAGCTGTTTAGTTCTTTATATATTCTAGATATTAACCCTATCAAATAACTTACTACATAGCTTTACACTCATCCTGTAATCTATTACTTCATTCAATTAAATGTTCTATTCTATTTGCAAATACTTGAAAAGATTTCCTGACACAATGTTATTTCTTTTCAGAAACTCTTTGCCTGTACCTATAGCTTATAATATTTTCTTTTTTCCCTTTTACAGTTTCAATTACTAAAATAAGGGACTTCATGCATTTTTAATTGAGTTAGTGCAGGTTATGGATATGGTCAGGCTCCATTCTTCTGTGTCTGGCTCTTCAGTTTCCTCAGCATCATTTTTTTGAAGGCAGTTTTTTTTTTCATTGTATATTTTCACCTTCTTTGTCAAAAGGGACATGCCTGTAGCTATATGGGTATATTTTTGTATCCTCTGTTCTATTTTGTTTATCCACATGACTGTTTTTGTACCATTACAATGCTGCTTTGTCATTATTGATCTGTAATATAATTTGAGATTAGCTCTTGTAATACCTTCCTCATTGTTGTTTCACTCAAGATTTCTTTGCTTACCTGAGTTGGCTTCCCTTTTATTCTGAAATACATGATTTTTTAACTCCCTCCTTGTATTAAACTTTTGTTGTATGCATTTCTTTTTCCCCATAGTTTCATTTCTCCTTCCTCCAACTAGTTTCAATCTAATGTGAGACTAGTCAAGCAGTAGCCCATAACTATAAATGACTCATATTTTGAAGGTCATTTTTAAAATGAAAAGCTTCCCAGTGTTAATGCACTTGTCTACATAACATGTCTTCTAAACAATAAATTCCAAATAGCCTGATTTTGAGTCAGTAGAAGGAATTTTTCTAAGTGGTCCCTTTATTAAAGCTTTGTGTATAGTCTAGATTTCTATAATTGTCAAATAACTAAATTTTACTGGAATGGGATAATGGAAGCTATGCAGTCACTTGCTGCAGCAATAAGCACTAAGACCAGTAAGAGAAGGATTTAGACAGCACCCAATTGGAAATGCTCCATTGTTTTTGCATGTAAAGAATCATTCTCCAGTCAGCGGGGTACAGCTAGTGAGAACTCTGCATGAAAGTAAATAAATGCCTAACAGCACAGAACTAATTTACTACATTTTCTGTTTGAACAGTTTTTAGGTGGATGGCATACATCCAAAACAAGTACTTTCTTCCAACTGAGTATAAGATTCTAATTCTCAAGACAATAGAATATGCAGCATATATATATATATATATATATATATATATATATATATATATATCCTTTACAATCTCAAAACTACTTTCTAAATAAAGATTTGGTTTGCCTAGTATGCATTCTAGGTTCACCTAACTTTTCCCCAGATACCCGCTACATTTCTGCAATCTCATTTCCCTCGGCCTGTTGAAATACGTTACTAGTTCTAAATCAAACCCCATCACAGAAATGTCAAATTTAATGAGTAAGAAAGAACCCACAGAAATCCCAGTTATCCTATGAGCTATCTCAGTTCTGGGGCCCTCAGTGTCCTGGTTCATCAGCTCAGATTAATCTTGGAGGATTCCTGGGACTTTGGAGCCAAGCAGTGCCCCTGAGAGAGAGTGCCTCAAAAACATACTGTGAAGAAATATCCTAGTGTCAAAATGTCCTGCCTTGCTGAGAAAACTAATCATGCTGAAAGCAAGAACTCTGAAGTATATCCAACTTTCTAAGTTTCAGAAAGTTGAAAACAATAAAATATTTAAAGAATGGAATGTTCTTTGGACCAGATAGACTTCACAACATGATGACTTTTACAATTCCACTATAAAGAGAGGAATGGCGACTTAACACTGTTGAAGTGGGTCAGAATGTGTTGCTTACCCAAGACAAGAAAACTATATTAACTTGGAAATAACTTGCTTTTCTTTTGTTTCAATGCTGAAGATAAAACACCTAATACACTGAAAAATCCAAAAGTATATCTCAAGAAATTAAAATCTCTGTTTACTGAGTACAAGAAAATGTAAGATGCGGATAGGAAAAATGGCTTCGCAATAAGAACAACTGATACCCTGTTCTGACCACTTGAGTCCGATTCCCTGAAGCCATGTAGAGGTGAAAAAGCAAGAACACTCTACAAAGTTGTCCTCATATCTTCATAGATATTGCATAGTGTACATTTCCATACAAACACATACAATGCTACTGCTCCTTCTACTAATGATACTATTACTAATAATAATGTGTAAAATGTACACTAATAGTTTTTATCATTTTCTATTTGAATTAGAAACAAGATTGATTTACATGACAATCCCAGTTCCCTTCTCCTGTCCTCCCCGACCAACCCCCAACTAAAACCCTATCACATACCCTTTCTTCTATTCTTCCCCTGACTCAACCTTTCTGCTCTCTCATGACATCCGCATCCTTCCTCTTCTTCCATTCTCATTCTCATAGCTCCCTCCCCCCTCTTCCCATGCTCTCAATTTGCTCAGGGGATCATGACCCTCTCCCCTTCTCCAGGGGACAATGTTTGTCTCTTTTAGGGTCCTCATTGTTTACTAGTTCCTCTGGCAGTGTGGATTGTAGGCTGGTAATCCTTTACTCTATGTCTAAAATCCACATATGAGTGAGTACTTATCATGCTTGTCTTTTTGTGATTGGGTTACCTCGCTCAGAATGGTTTCTTTTAGTTCCACCCATTTTCCTGCAAATTTAAAGATTGCGTTGTTTATTTCCATTGTGTAGTACTCCATTGTGTAAATGTATCACATTTTCTCTATCTATTCCTCAGTAGAGGGGCATCTAGGCTGTTTCCAGTTTCTGGCTATTACAAATAGACTAACATTTTAAATTAGCATTTCATGATGCATAGTTATTTCACTGTTCCTCTAACTTTATGTTATTTCAAATATAATCCAAACAATATTTTTTGCCTATTTTATTTAGTTTATTATTCAAAATATTTTTCTATTCAATTTGTAGGATATATGTGTACCTGTATGAGTCTATGTTTATGTATGTGCTCACCATAGCCAGCTAGTGTTGGATTCCCTCAACTGGAATTACAGGCACTAGTGAGTTGCCTGCTGTGGCTGCTGGAATATAAACATGGTAGCCCTGTACCTGCAATATGTGTTCTTAATCAGTAAACGAAGTCTTCATCCCCTTAGTCTTTCATTAATAGATTCAAAACCCAGTTAATATAACTGTTACTCTCTGTGTCCTTAACAATCTCATTTGTTTCTCCTATTTTCTATTTATACTTCATTCTTTTCCTTTTTGAGACTAAACAGTCTTTAGATTTACATATTATTGTCTGCCAAAGAAACAGCCAAATTAGACAAGACACCAGCATTAGCTTCCCTGATGGACTCCAGTAATGGGAGTTTGAGACTTTATCTGAAAGTGGACACCACTGCAGAGGGCAGTGATCAGTGGTTTGCCATGGGAAGGGATGCAATAGGCCAACACATGTTCTGCCACAGGAATATAGGAAAGGACATAGAAGAGATATTTTTACTAAACGGTAGGTGTCAGAGCCAAACGTGTCAGGTGATTGAATACAAAGCTGCTGTGGATCCTGCAAACAAACCAAACTTTGATTTTGAAGAGGTACTTCCTCCATTAAGAAAAAACACTATCATATTTATCATGCTCTCAGTAGACCTCAGGATTTCACAGAGCCTATGCCTCTTGAGATAAATATAGTTGATAACAATATGCTATATTTTAAAAGTTGTGAGATAGTATACTTTAAGTGTTCTCAAAACAAAAATGATGAATATGTGTGATATAACATGTTATTTGGTTTAATTTAGTCATGCCATTGTGAACATACTGTATTGTGTATCATAATTGTGCATGACTTTATTTATGAGCTAAATAAATGAATGGAGAAAAAACGAAAAAAGAAAAAACACTATCAACTGGGTAATAAGACTGAGAATGTAGCTAGGAATTATGCTAGCAAACTGGAGATAATAATTTTTCCCCCAAAGTCTTTTTCTGTTGTGTGGGCTTTAAAAGCAATTTAACATTTGTAGGGGAAGCTGTAGCCATGCCTACTTAGGGGCTGGCTACAGGTGTGCCTGACCAAGCTTGCGAGGGCATGGTCAGTGTGACATAGTGTGAATGCGTTTGCTCTTTCTGTTTCACTTTTGGGCTTGCATACAGACCGCTGCCATGCCGGCTGGCTAGGTTGCTCTATAAATAAGGCTTTTCCCTATTAAATACCCTTTTATTTCTACCTGACTCCGTATTGGTAATTTCCCACTATAAACATTTGTTGGTTACCATCAATATTAAGTTCTCATTCTTTCACCTGTACAGACATGTTCTTATGGTGGTAATTGTTGTTCATAGGTGTCACAACAGGGTGAGTGTATTCATTATTTCCTTCTCCAGAGAGCTTGCATATTTATTTCCTAGTACTATGGACACTAGATAGTAGAAAGAGGGCTTTAGGTTTAGATCCTGCTCAAACAATACCCTGTGTCCTATGTGTGTAGTGACTTCAGCAGTACAGGCATATCTTCAGGTGATGAGAGGAAACCAAGGACAATATCCATAGTTTATATTGATTTGAGAGACCACCCCACACCACCATTCTAGAGATGATTGATTGTTCATGCCTGCTCTGGGGTTTTTGTTATTCTATGATTATTGTGTAAAGCATCATCAGCTTTAGATGCATAACTGCCTATAATTTATTTGCATTTCGTTTATAATTTTAGTTAAATATAAAATAATAAGTTTCCTTAAGCCTTTATCAAACAACTTGTGTTATTTGACCCTCCTCATTCCTTATCTTTCTGTATTTATCTCCTTCTTCCCTTCATAGGTGGATAGTCAGTACCCATTTATCTGTTTCCTGGCTTGTGCACCAACTTTTTTCCCTATTCTCCTCTCCACCCCACCTGTATGATTACTTTATATTTTCATAATTTCTGCCCTTATACAGATTTAAACTAAAATCTGAAAACACTCAGAAGAATGTAATTAAATCCTTATCTATCATCCTAAACAAATATTAGCTTCCTTCCTTTTTTTAGACAGAAATAACTATGTGGCCTAGATGAACCTGGAACTGACTATGAAGACTTGACATCACAATCTTTCTGCCTCTGTCTCTTGAGTGACAGAATTTCAGACATCTACATTCATATCAAATAATTTTATTTCTATTTGCTCTCAGTTTTTACCTTTGGAAAAGAAAAATTGGGGCTTTTATTCTATTCAAAGAAATAGCTAGGGAACAATCTTGACAAAAATAAAGAAGAATAGGTATGTATTTTGTTAAACTTAGATGTTATACAACCAGGAATATATATCTGTGGTCATTACAAATACTAGAATGATCCACTGTGTTTGAGAAAGGGATCATATGTGAACTATTTCTGGTGCAAATATGTTTATACCACCAAAACTGCCTTTTTATCAGACTGTGCAACTTTCATCTTTTAATAAAACTGGCTGTGTTTAAATGGATGGCTGACTGTGTACCCATAAATTGAAATAATTTGTTTTCTTTGAATCACTGAACACAAAAAAACATTAAATAATTTTCCACATCTGCTGTCTTGAATAAACTTGATCATGAGGGTTCTGATTTACTTTCAGATTTTCATCACATTAGTTCATTTGCTTTCCAGATCATTTAAACAGGCTTTCATTCAAATATTTAAAAACCTAGAAAAACATCACTGACAGCAGCAGTAACCACACTCCCAGGAGATACAGTAGAGTATTCATTCTCAATTATTCCGGTGGATTCTACTTATCAGAACTTGGAAAAATCCCATTCATTTGGTTTTGGTTTTGTTTGATCTTGTCTCTTACTTTTATTATTGGAAAGAGATTTTATTCCATACAATATATTCCAATTAGAGTTCCACCTACCTATACTCATCTGAGTTTTTCCTCACCACCCCTGTCATTTGGGGCCACTCCTTTTCTGTCTCTTACTTTAAAACAAACAGTCATGTAAGAGATAATAGTAAAATAAAATAATATAAAACAAAATTTAAAAATTGGAATAGGAGAAATCAAACACAAGAAAGAAAAGGCATAAGACAAAGATGTGAATGCAGAGATCCACTTTTTGCATATTCACAATTATAAAAATGTAACAAGCTCAGCCATTTAAACTTTGTATGTTAAATATTAGTGAACAGATTTGTGAATTTCAATTTCAAACACAAACACAATACAAATGGCTCTTTTTATATTATTGCTGCACAACATAAACTTTTCTACATATAAAGCCAAAATTCCTAAATTCAAAAAAATAGTACTTCTAAATATCTGGTTAGAAATTCATTGATGAATTACAAAATGCCATATTGTTTTAGCATATCAATTTGTGAATATTGGTGTAAAAAGGTGCTGAAATTTCAGTCTCATTTATTGCTTGATTTGAAGGAAGGAGGCAGACGAATGTGAGGTCCTAACCTAATGGTGGATAGGAAAAAGTTAGTTCAATATTAAGTTCTTTGTTGGCAAAAGCAGAAAGTACCAGAGAAAGGAGACAAGATTGGGAAGAAAAGTGACTAAGAACTGTAAGCACTTCAGATGAATGAGGGATGAAAAGACACACAAATGTTACCCAAACCAAAAGTATGTAAGTGCCATTCAGAGACCTTGGTAACAATTGCTGCATGCACCAAGTCTGTAAATAATTTTAATTATTACCATTTACATATTCTGTCATATAAATAATAGGATCAAATGTGAACTATACCACTAAGGTACTTTATAATTTTCATAATGTAAGATACTCCAGATACTGAGAGTTCCATTGCTATTCCTAGGATTCAGGAAGCAATACAACTCACTGAGATGTTACTGTTACTGATCTCACTGCTGCCAACAGTGTTGAAATGAGGTTCAATGGGGCTGCAAATATGTATTATAAAATATTTGTTCTGTCATCTTAAATTCATCCAACTGTTCTAACAGTTAGCATTCTCCCTATTATGTAACTTCTTTGTTTTCATTATAGTGATATAGGTTAATTACAACTACCAATTGCAAATGTAATGTTGGTATGCATTATCATGTTGATTCAATAATATGTAAATACATAAGTTAATAATTGTCATTAATAATCATTTTATCACATAAAATCTCTGCAGGCATACAGATATAGACCAGGGTGTGTCAGGTTGTGTTTCTCTTGAAGTTGAATTCATGTTGTTAGGGCAATATATTAAGAAATGATAGTGCACTCCACATCAGCTTTCCATGGTCAGGAGAATGAGTAGTGATGTCAATGGCATTGACCCTACCTCTCAGGAAAATCTTCCCAAATTACTAATAAAGATTTCTGCAGAGGTCTCACTGACCAGAATCACATCACATGGACTTTGTGAGCTTCAGTGGAAAATGAGAAATTAAAGTTTAAAAATACTTCACCATTTACTACTCAAGATAGTAAGTAAAATCAGTTATGGAGTCTGAATTGCTGTTTATGTTTACAGTATGCATGAATGGCAATCCAAAAGGAGTTAATACACCTCAGGAGAGTAAAATATACTTGCTTGCCAATATATGCTCTTTTGATCTCAGAATCCATGCTTTGGGTCACTCAAGGACATGGAAAAATCTATTATTCTCAGCTACAAGGGTTTTTCTTTGCCTTATGCTCAACTAGAGATTCTTACTCAACTCTCCTAAAACTCTGAGGCTGGTTGAAAACATAGTATCATGTTATCGTTTTATAAAAAGTCAAAGACAGATGTTACCTCAGAGCAAAGGGTTGGGAAAAGATTTTCAAATAAAATGGACCTAAGAAACACACTGGTGTAACTATCCTAATATCTAAAAATTAGACTTCAAATTAAAGTTAATCAAAATAGGCGAAGAATGGCATTTCATATTCATCACAGGAAAAAAGGTCCAAGATGAAGTCTCAATTCTGAACATATATACCCCAAATTCAAAGGCACCCACAATTATAAAAGAAACATTACTAAAACCCAAATCACACATAAACCCACACACACTTATAGTAGGAGACTTCAACACCCCACTTTCAACACTGGTTAGGACTACCAAACAAAATGTCAACAAAGAAATACAGGAACTAACAGGAGTTATGAAACAAATGGGTTTAAGAGCCATCAATAGAACATCCAAGCACACAAGAATATACCTTCTTCTCAGCGCCACATGGAACCTTCTCTAAAATCGAACGAACACATACTATGCAATGAAGCAAACCTCAACAGACCTCAACAGAAAAAAAATGTTGGAAAAATCCCCTACATCTTATCGGATAACCATGACTTAAAGTTAGAATTCAACAAAAACACAAATTGCAGAAAGCCTAGAAACCTATGGAAATTGAACAATGCTCAATTGCATCACTCCTGGGTCAAGTTACAAATAAAGAACGACTTACTAGAATTCAATGAAAATGAAGACTCAACATACGCAAACTTATGTGACACATTGAAAATAGTGATAAGAGGAAAGTTCATAGCACTAAGAGGCCACTAAGTTCTCTAAACTGGAGAATAGTCACACTAGAGGCTTAACAGCACACCTGAAAGTTCTAGAACAAGAAGGCAGAAACTCACCCAGGAGGAATAGACACCAGGAAATAATCAAATTGAGGACTAAAATCCATAAGGTAGA
Organism: Cricetulus griseus; assembly: GCF_003668045.3. NCBI lineage: Eukaryota > Metazoa > Chordata > Mammalia > Rodentia > Cricetidae > Cricetulus > Cricetulus griseus. The sequence goes on along the minus strand of NW_023276807.1, from coordinate 17,648,140 downwards.
AACAAAGGAAACAATACAAATAATCAATGAATCAAAGAGTTGTTTCTTTGAGAAAAATCAAGATAAACAAACCTTTCACAAAACTAACTAAAAGGCAGAGAGATAACATGCAAATTAACAAAATCAGAACTGAAAAGGGGGATATAACAACAGACACTGAGGAAATCCAGAGAATCATAAGGTCATAATTGAAAAAATCTGTACTCCACAAAATTTGAAAAATTAAATGAAATGAGCAATTTCCTGGATGGATATCACTTAACAAAATTAAATCACATACAGATAAGCAATTAAAAAGACCTATAAACCCCAATGAAATAGGAGCAGTCATCAAAAGTCTCCCAAATTAAAAAAAAAAAAAAAAAAAAGCAAAGGGCCAAATTGCTTCAGGGCAGAATTCTACCAGAAATTCAAACAAAGCAAATATCAATACTCACCGAATTGTTCCACAAAATAGAAGCACAAGGGATATTGCCAAATTCTTTTTATGAGACTACAATTACCTTGGTACGGTACCCAAACCACACAAAGACACAACTAAGAAATAGAATGAAAGACCAATCTTCCTCATGAACGTTGATGCAAAAATACTCAATGAAATACTGACAAATCGAATCCATGAACACATCAGAAAAATCATCCACTATGACCAAGTAGGATTCATCCCAGAGACGCATGGATGGTTCAATAGCAGGAAGATTGAGTTGGGGGTAGAATAGAGGAGAGCAAGATAAGAGATACCAAAATAGAGGGGGGCATTATAGGTTTAAAGAGAAATCAGGCACTAGAGAAATGAATGGAGATATGCAAAGATGACGCCAACTAACAATCTAAGCAACAGAGTAGAGGCCTCCTTAAATGCCCTCCCCTGATAATGAGATTGATGACTAATTTTATGCCATCCTGTAGCCTTCATCCAACAGCTGGTGGAAGTAGAAGCCAACACCCACAATTAATCACTGAACTGAAGTGGAATCCAGTTGCACAGAAGGAGGAGTGATGAGCAAAGGGTCCAGACCAGGATGGTGAAACCTACAGAAATAGCTGACCTGAACAAGGGAGAGCTCTTGGTCCCCAGACTGACAACTGGAAAACCAGCATGGGACTGATCGAGACCCCATAAACGTGGGTGTCAGTTACAAGATCTCAGAAATATATGAGGCCTCTTGTAGTAGATCAGTACTTATCCCTAGCCCATTTGGGAGCCCACTCCACATAGAGGGATACTCCCTGAGTCTAGACACATGGGAATGGGCCTAGGTACTATCCCAAAGATAGGATAGACTCTGAAGCCCCCCCCTATGGAAGGCCTCAACCTCTCTGGGAAGCAGAAATGATTTGGGATAGGTAGGGTGTTTGTTGGTGGGGGGAGGAGGAAAGGGAATGGGAACTAGGATTGATATGTAAAACAATCTTGATTCTAGCTCAAATTAAAAAATGGAGAAAAAAATTATAAAAAAGAAAACCTGTCAATGTAATCTACCATATAAAAAAAACTGCAAAAGAAAAACCACATGATCATCTCACTAGATGCTGAAAAACCTTTGACAAAATACAACACCCCTTCATGATTAAGTTCTTGGAGAGATCAGGCATGACAGCCACATACCTAAACATAATAAAAAACAATACAGCAAGCCAACAGCCAACATCAAAGTAAATGGAGAGAAACTCAATGAGATTCCTCTAAAATCAGGAACAAGATGAGGCTGTGCACTCTCTCCATATCTCTTCTATATTTTACTTGAAACTCTAGCTTGAGAAATAGGACAAGAAAAGGAGATCAAGGGGATACAATTTGAAAAGGAAGAAGTCAAACTTTCAGTATTTGCAGATGATATTGATAGTTTACTTAAGTGACCTGAAAAACTCTACAATCGAACTTTTACATCTGATAAACAACTTCGGCACCTTGGCAGGATACAAGATTAACTCCCCCCCCAAAAAAATCAGTAAACCTCCTATATACAGAAAATAAATGGGCTGAGAAAGAAATTAGAGAAACATCACCCAACTTGACTTCTTAGTCAATGGTGTGTGTGTGTGTGTGTGTGTGTGTGTGTGTGTGTGTGTGTGTGTGTGTAGACTGAGTTATTTGGGACATTCCATGGCTATTCTTTGGCCTATTAATTGATTAGATATAACCCATTACTGATACCATAGGATGGCAAGATATGTCTATTTGGGCTCTGTCTCCCTCTTTACTTGATTATAACATTTAAATATATTTCATTTATGAATATATTTTAAGAAGTTTCTATGGTAGTAGATTTCTCTATGACTATTTCAATTTCAGTTTTTACTATGTTGGAGTCTATGGAACTTGGAAGAATTATATATTATTACTAAGTACGTTGTATGCTAAATAAATAAATATTATTAATAAGTGTCTATGTTTACAGTCAAATGTATTATCTGTAATGACAAGCCAATAAAAAACATTCCTTGTGACTTTTTAAAACATCTTTGGTATTAAATTTTCCTTGTTCCATTTCCTTCTGTATTCCCTCCTTCCCTCTTTCTCAAGTAAAATTCCTGTCATTGTTTATGATTTCACACTTCATAAATCTTGTATCCTGCTATCCCATTATATAGTTCTCCTCTCCAATAGTGCCTGGTTTTATTTCTAGTTTTTGTGATTATTCCAGTTTTCATACTCAAATCTGAGGTTTTGGAAATAGTAGAGATGAGCAAGAGCATGCAGTGTTTTTCATTCCATACGTGGCTTATGTTACTCAAAATTTCCTGATATTTTTCTTTATAGTAGTGTTACATTGTCTATATATGCCACAGCATCATTGTCCATTAATCAGTTAAAAGACATTGGAACATTTGTGTTGTTTCCATTTCCTAGGTAGTGTAATTAGACTGACAATGAACTAGGCAGAACAAGTGTCCACGTAGTAAAATTGAGTCCTTTGCGTTTAGGCAGCTTCTTCAATGAAAGGTGCTGTGGAACTGAGTTTCCACATGTAGGAGAACGAAATTTGACATGCATCTATCCCTTATGCAGAAACTATTTCCAAATGGATCAAAGACCTCAGTGTGATCCCCATGAGCCCTAATTTCCTGGGGCCCTTGCCCTCTTTGGCACCTACAATCCTTCCTCTCCATTTTTTTCCCATAGGATTCCCTTATCTACACTTCATGTTTAGCTGTGGTTCTCTGAATCTGCTACCATCAGCTGTGAGAGGAAGCTTCTCTGATGTCCTTTGATGATTGGGCCAAACACTAGTCTATGCATGAAGCAGAATATCATAAGTAAACTTTTCATATATCTTTTTTGGCCAGTAGTGTTTGGTTCTAAATATAGTTATATTACTGCCTTCTTTCCACCTGCTCAGTCCATTTTCCCCCTACTATTTGTATATATTTACCACCAGGTCAGATGTCCACATAATTAGAAGGAAAAAATTATCTCTTTTATATTAGTTGCTTAAAATATTTATAAAATAAAGCACATCAATGGTTTATAAATGAATCTTTTACATGTCATGCATTTCTTGTTAGTTATAATTAATTTTAGCTTTCTGTATGTGATACCAGTTACTCACTGACCATACAATTTAAACAGATTTCCCCTTTGATTTTCTTTCCAAGATGCTGTATGCTCTCCATTATTAGGAGACTAAAAGGAATTTCAAGTTGCCATTTGATTCCATGTATAGTCAGCAAAGCCCATATAGCCTAGCAAGTCAGCTCTCTTCCGCATTAAAACCATTCCCATACGAATACAAAATATCAGTAGTAAACTCAAAGTGATAGTTTAATGTAAATTTTTCTATCCAATAAATCTCAGTGAAGTAAAATGCAAAATGTAGAACTTTTCTATCATTCATTAACCTCAATAAATCATTGCAAAATGAAATCAATGGCAAATTAAACCAAGTGACCTTATCATTGCTGGTCTTTTATGTAATATATAACAATCTTGAAGCCATTAACTTTTTATTTCCTCAAAATAAGATGCTAAAAATAATGGTTTAAGGTGAAGTACTGTCTATTAAAGAATCATCAATTGTCTAGTTAAAATCCATCTGTATTTAGCTTTCAAAACCAGTAGCATTCATATATTGTACCTGTTTTACAAGTGAATATTTTCACTTACAGTGTCATTTCTCCTTTCCTTTTCTTCCCTGCAGTCCTTCCATATACCCATCTTTGTTCTTTTAAATTCCTATCTCTTTTTTCATTAATTGTTTGCATTTATATACACATATATAAATATTTAGATATATATAGTATTCATATCTAAATATTTTCCTTCACTGCCTGTACTTCTTTGTGTAGGTTAAAAGCTCCGTGGGTATTTTGCATCTAAGTTCACATTTCTATTGTTGTCCCTATTCAGCTCATGTTTGAGCAGTCAGGATGGCAAGATTTTATGGGTATGGCCTGTGACAACACTAGGAGACAAAATCACACCCCAAACTGCCACCCCCTGATCTTCTGGCTCCAAAGCTTAGGAGGCTGAAGGGATGGATAGCTCAGCACTTAGGAAGATTTATGGCTCCCAGGGAACCTAGGTTTTGTTTCCAACACCCACATGGTTTGCATTGTATCTCTTGTTCCAGTAGATGGTTCTGACTCCAATTCTTAGGATTCTTGTACGCATGACAGCCACATGATACAAGTATGCAGAAACTCATTCATACATGTGAAATACAAGATAGTTAAATCTATAAAAATAAATTGCACTTAAATACTAACTAGACAATGCTTGTCCAGTTAATTTTGTCTCTAAAATGGTAAAAGTATAGTAATAATTACTGAAAGCACAAGAAGAAGAAGAAGAAGAAGAAGAAGAAGAAGAAGAAGAAGAAGAAGAAGAAGAAGAAGAAGAAGAAGAATAGTGAATGACAAAAATAACTGGAAATTCCAGTTGTAGCAAAGTAGTCACCTAGAGACAAGCATGACAAAGAAATGCCCTAGTGACTTTTAATATTATACTTATTTTACAAAACAATGCATATATATAACTTAAGCATCACCTTCATGCAAATATTTTATCAAAGCTTATTAATATCTTCAATTTTCATAGATTTGTATAAGCCATAAAATAAGAAAATATTTAATTTTCATAGAAAATAATGTCTTATGTGTATTGAACGTTTTCAAATTACCTACTTCCATTAGGAACACTTACATTTTTCTTTACATTCTTTGCAAACATACGGTACAGCAAAAACTTCATCATTCAAGTGAATATAATATTTGTTAATCTAAGGAGAGAAGAATGTGTAAAATATTATTACTATGTTAGAAAGGATATGAGTTTCCTTAAGACTATATCATATCGGCAAACACTGGCTTTATATTTAAGTTTATTAAGGGAACAAGAAACAACTGATTTATGTTTATAGTAAATATAAGTAATAAAGTTATTCTAACATGTTTCTTTGTCCATTAATTTATAACATATTTCAATGCAGATGAGAAAAACAAGTGTTAGAGTATAACAAAGAAATTTGTGCTATTTATGTGTTTATTTCCAGAATTTAAAATTTTGTTTGCTCCATTAAAAGGGTTCAACAGTAATACAGAAAAAACACATACCATACAACTTAGAATATTTAATAAAATGTAAACAATATTAAAATAAAATAATAGGTTGACATATTAATAAGAGACTCCTCAAAGATTTAAATATACCATATTTTCATTTTGGTTATGTGTTTTGTGACTTTATAAATAGTCTATGGAATTGGAGATTTTTCTAAAATGTACACAAGTATTTTAATTACCCACAGGATTTTCACTAAGGAAATAAAATCAAAATTAATGAGGCTTTCAGTGGAGCTTGCCTAATGATGTCAGTTGTCTAAGGAGAGTACATAGTAAAACAAATGTTAATTGGAGATAAAAGACTAGGAAATGTAAACAAATAATCACACTCCACTTAGTCTGAAGTCTGGGTTTCGGAACCAGATTTAAATTTTGTTTGGCATTTAAAGTGGATGTTCAGACTTTCTGCAGTCTCAAAGATGGAAACCTATCAGTTTAATAACTGAGGCAGGCAATACAGATGAGTCGATGTTAATATCAAAGATACAAAGTGCTAAAACCAGACAGCATTTGAAGTATGCTTTCAATGACTCTGAGCCTTGGTTTTGATCTTGGGCTTCAGGAGATGATTAGATGTTTAATCTGCTTATCATAAGGGAAGCTCAGAATACATGAGTCCAGGAACATAGAGGAGAAGAATGGAATGTCTGGAAGTGACTCCAGTGGGTCATGCTGAAAAACAAACTTCCCGTGATATTGTTACATTGAGTTACTGTATTAGCGATTTCCAGTTTAACTCTGAGGAGACAATACAAATCTAAACATATTTTCAGAGAAGAAGGTAGCAGATTTGGGCCTGAATTTGGTGTTTTCTATAATACACAATTACATCAAAAGAAATAAAAGATTAAGACCAAAATAGCCCCAAAACCTTTCATTTTAATTCTATATTTTAGGGTAGTAGTTATCTAAAGCTGGAAACAAAGTATAACATGTGTCCCCTCTGATATTTCTCAGCCTATGGTTAAAAATATGATCTTGTCTGACACTAACTGAATGATATCTATACTCTAAATTAATTGATTGATATCTAGTTATTTCATTTTCTAAAATAATCTCATTTTAAAAGATTTTCTACATTCCATACAAAGAAAGTAAAGTTATATTCTTTTAGACACATGAATACTTTAGCTGAAGGATTACAACTGTAGAACTATTAGTTAATTATGATTTTTTTCTTTTTAATTGTATATGACTTCTCTTGATTGGTTGCTGCTGCTGATAATTAGTGGATCTTTTTATTTAAATAAAAGATCAATATTTTAAGTACTGTACAGCCATCTCATTTGTTGTAAAGCAGAACTTGTCTTTGAGAAAGCCACAAATCTAAAAGACATATTAGGACATTAAGTTAATGCAGTATTTTAAATAAACCTAAAATTATTAATAATTAGATAGTATAATTAATATCTGAAAAATAAATAAAAGAGAAAAATGAGAATTATAGAATTATAATTCATCATACAGCTTTTGAACATGTTTAATATTCTTGCAATAGAGAAAGGAAAATTCCATTGCTTTAAATATTTTAAAGGTTACTGAATAATTAATAGGCCATAGGGAACTGTGGCCTATATTTGTATGTTAGAAGAAAGAAAACCCAAGGAGTTCATCTTTTCATATCTCTACCTGATTTAAATGATAGCCAAATAATTCTGGTGAGTGAAACAAATCCCAAGTTATAAAAAAGACATTAAAATTTTTGATGCCCCCAGAAAGCAGTTAATCAAAAGAGATGTTTTATAATTAATAGGTCCCTAAAAGAGAAAGCCAAGTTCTCCAAAGTGCCCATCTTAAATCATAACTATGCATGAGGGAGATTTGATTGAATTTTATGCTATATCCAGGCTGATAGCATGAACTACCATGAACATTCAAAGACAAAATTCTTGATAAACATAGCATTGCAATAAAAATATGAGTAAAATGTTCCACAAAAGAGTAAAATAAATTGCTTTCTCTATCTCAATTATGACCTATTACTTAATAACTTTTAATTCTATTTTTAATAAGAAACTTAAACTGTCCTCACCAGTATTTCAGTAATATTCTATCTACATCAGTAAATGTTTCCATCACTTATATTTTTTCTTAAAAGAATGATCCATTCATAATTCCAATATCATGTTAACCCTATACGCACTAATTCATAAAGTCACATTAGCTTTCCAATGAATATGATCTCAAGTATCAGATTTTCTTTCATTGTCATTAATTCAATATAGGCTTACACTACTTCACTGAGTCTTCAAGACTAGGTATTTGTGATTGCATATGCTTGTGGTATGTAGGTTGTATATCACGCAATACTAGGCAGTATGAAGACAGATTGATTGAGAGGCAGAGCAGGCATGGTATGGTAATACTAATCAAAAGAAAGTTAATTGAATTTGCAGATTTGGAGGACTGATATGTTTATTGTCGATATTCATCCTCATATGTCATGTTATGGCCAATATTGGCTATAATCCCTCTAGTCCTAATATGTTGACATGTACATTATAAAGTATCTTAAATTACATCAACTAGGTCTGTTCATGGAATCCGAACTTGATCAGTGGGCTCCAGCACACCCAGAGATTGCCAAGGCCCCAGTAACAGTCCAGCCTCCATCCTGGAGAAGAGGACAGACATCCAAGTATTGGAACTCTTTGCATCAACCAGAAGAGAACTTTGGTCCCATAACCACCCGGAGAGAAAGAGACTCAAGCTACTCCCACTGGAAGAAAGGATGGGAAGAAGACAATATAAAAGCAACAGAAAAAGTAATGTGACACCACCAGAGACTAGGGACCATACACCAGCAAGAAGAGAACATCACAATGCAGATGAAACAGATGAGAATGATCTTAAAAACATCTTCATGAAAATGATAAAGGGTCTCAAAGAGGATATGAGAAAATCCCTTAAAGAAATGTAAGAAAAAACAAACAAAAATACAAGATATCAACACTTCAAGACCTAAAAACTGAATGCTGGAAATAGAAAAGCTGGATAAATGATCAGGAGCTACAGATGCAAGCATAACCAACAGAATACAAGAGATGGAAGAGGGAATTTCAGGAGTTGAAGATACACTAGGAAAAATAGACTCATCAACCAAAGAAAATCTTAAGTCCAACAAGTCCCTAACACAAAATATCCAGGAAATATGGGATACTGTTAAAAGACCAAACCTAAGAATAATAGGTATAGAAGGTGAAGAAATCCAACTCAAAGGAGCAGAAAACATATTCAACATAATCATAGAAGAAAACTTTCCCAACCTAAAGAAAGACATGCCAATGAAAGTACAAAAAGCCTAAAGAACACCAAATAGACTGGACCAAAAGAAAAAAAAGTCTCCTCAACCCATAATAATCACAAACCCAAGCATACAGAATAAAAAGAAAATATTAAGAGCAGCAAAGGAAAAGGGTCAAATAACATATAAAGGCAAACCTATCAGAATTACACCTGACTTTTCCATGAAACTCAGAAAGCCAGAAGGTCTTGGATAGATTTTCTACCTACACTAAGAGACCATGGATGCCACCCCAGACTACTATAACCATCAAAGCTTTCAATCAATATAGATGGAGAAAACAAGATATTCCATGACAAAACCCAATTCAAGCAATACATATCCAAAAATCCAGACCTACAGAAAGTTCTGGAAGGAAAACTGCAACCCAAGGAAATAAACTAAAACCAGAAAAATATTGACAATTGATAATCTCACTTTACCAACACCCAAAAGAAGAAAGGGATGGAAACCCGCACATAATTTTAAAACCACCTCCAAATCCAAAAAAAAAACAAGAATGAGCAATCAATTGACACTAATATCCCTCAATATTAATGGGCTTAACTGTCAATAAAAAGACACAGGTTAGCAGAATGGATAAGAAGACAGAATCTATCCTTCTGCTGCAAACAAGAAACATACCTCAACTTCAAAGACAGACGGTACCTAAGAATTAAAGGCTGGGGAAAGATCTTCCAATCAAATGGACCCAAAAAACAAGCTGGGGTAGCAATCCTAATATCCAACAAATTGGACTTTAAACTAAAATCAATCAAAAGAGATGAAGGAAGTCACTTCCTACTCATCACAGGAGAAATCCATCAGGATGAAGTCTCAATTCTGAACATTTATGCCCCAAATACAAAGGCATCCATGTTCGTAAAAGAAACATTACTAAAACTCAAATCACACATAAAACCACACACACTTATAATGGGAGACTTCAGCACCACACTCTCACCACTGGACAGGAACACCAGACAGAAACTTAGTAAAGAAACTAATAGAAGTTATGGCCCAATTGGGCTTTACAGACATCTATAGAACATTCCACACAAACACAAAACAATATACATTCTTCTCAGCACTACATGCAACCTTCTCTAAAATCGACCACACACTTGGCAACATAGCAAATCTAGATACAAAAAAAATTAAAATAACACCCAGTATCTTATCAGACCACCATGCTTTAAAGTTAGAATTAAACAACAATAGAAATTGCAGAAAACCTACAGATTCATGGAAATTAAGTAAGGCCCAATTACACAATTCCTGGGTCAAGGAAGAAATAAAAAAAGAAATTAAAGATTTCCTAGAATTCAATGAGAATGCAGACACAACATACCAAAACTTAGGGAACACTTTGAAAGCAGTGCTAAGAGGAAAGTTCATAGCACTAAGTGCCCACATGAAGAAACAGGAGAATAATCACACTAGAGAATTAAAAGCACAACTGAAACTCTAGAAGACAAAGAAGCCAACACTCCCTGGAGGAGTAGATGCCAGGAAATAATCAAATTAAGGGCTGAAATCAATAAAGTGGAAACAAGGAGAACATTACAAAGAATCAAGAAAAAGAGTTGGTTCTTTGAGAAGATCAACATGATAGACAAACCTTTAACCAAACTTACCAAACCACAGAGAGTGAACATGCAAATTAATAAATTCAAGAATGAAAATGGGGACATAACAACAGACACAGAGGAAATCCAGAGAATCATCAGGTCATACTTTGTAAACTTGTATTCCTCAAAGTTTTAAAATCTAAAGGAAATGGACAACTATCTGGACAGATTTCACTTACCAAAATTAAATCTAGAACACATAGGTGACATAAATAGACCTATAAACCCCAATGAAATAGAAGGGGTCATCAAAAGTCTCCCAACCAAAAAAAGCCCAGGACCAGATAGCTTCAGTACAGTATTCTACAAGAAATACAAGGAACAGCTAACACCAATTCTCCTCAAAGTAATCCACACAATAGAAGCAGAAGGGTCATTGCCAAACTCTTTTTACAAAGCTTCAATAGCCTTGATAACCAAGCCACACAAATACACAATTAAGAAAGAGAACTACAAACCAATATCCCTCATGAATATTGATGCAAAAATACTCAATGAAATACTGGCAAATCGATCCAAGAACATATCAGAGAAATCATCCATCATGATCAAATAGGCTTTGTCCCAGGGAAGCAAGGATGGTACTGCACATGAAAATCCATCAATATAATCCACCATATAAATAGACTGAAGAAAAATAAACACATGATCATCTCACTAGGTGCTGAAAAAGCCTTTGAAAAAATCCATGATAAAGGTCTTGGAGAGATCAGGGATAACAGGAACATAACTTAACATAATAAAAGCAATATACAGCAAGCTGACAGCCAACATCAAACTAAATGGAGAGAAACTCAATGCAATCCCTCTAAAATCAGGGACAAGTCTGTCCACTCTCTCTATACCTTTTCAATATTGTCCTTGAAGTTCTAGCTAGATTAATAAGACAACAAAAGGAGATCAAGGGGCTACAAATTGGAAAGGAATAATTCAAACTTTCACTATTTGCAGATGATATGATAGTCTACATAAGTGACCTGAAAAACTAAACCAGGGAACTCGTACAGCTGACAAACACCTTCAGCAAAGTGGCAGGCTACAAGATTAACTAAAAAAAATCTGTAGCCCTACTGTATACAGATAATAAATTCATGGAGAAAGAAATCAGAGAAATATCACCCTTTACATTTGCCACAAACAACAAAAAATACCTTGGGGTAACTAACCAAAAAAGTGAAAGAGCTGTATCATAAGAATTTTGAGTCTCTAAAGAAAGAAATTAAGTAAGATACCAGAAAATGGAAAGATCTCCCATGCTCTTGGATAGGTAGGATCAACATATTTAAAATGGCAATCTTGCCAAAGGCAATCGCTAGATTCAATGCAATTCCCATCAAATCCCAACACAATTCTTCACAAACCTTGAAAGAACAATTCTCAACTTTATATGGAAAAACATAAGACCCAGGAAAGCCAATACAACCTTGTACAATAAAAGAACTTCTGGAGGCATCGCCATCCCTGACTTCAAGCTCTATTACAGAGCTATAGTCATGAAAAAAGCTTGTTATTTGCACAAATATACACATGTAGAACAATGTAATAGAGTTGAAAACCCTGATATTAATCCACACACATACAAACACTTGATTTTTGACAATGGAGCTAAATTTATATGATGGAATAAAGAAAGCATCTTCAACAAATTGTGCTCTTATGACTGGATGCTGGAATGTAGAAGACTGCAGACAGATCCCTGTCTATCACCATGCACAAAACTTAAGTCCAAATGGATCAAAGGGTGCAACATCAATCCAGCCACACTGAACCTATTAGAATATAAAGTGGGAAAAATCCCGGAATTAATTGGAACAGGAGACTGCTTCCTGAACATTGCACTAGTAGCACAGACACTGAGATCAACAATTGATAAATGGGACCTCCTGAAACTGAGAAGGTTCTACAAGGCTAAGGACACAGTCAGTAAGACAAAATGGCAGCCCACAGTCTGGGAAAAGATATTCACAAACCCCACATCTGACAGAGGGATGATATCCAAAATATACGAAGAACTCAAGAAGCAAGTCTCCAAAACACCAAATAATGCAATTAAAAGGTATGGTACAGAACTAAATACACAATTCTCAATAGAGGAATCTAAAATGTCTGAAAGACACATAAGACAGTGTTCAACATCCTTAGCCATCAAGGGAATGCAAATCAAACAGTTCTGAGATACCTTCTTACTCCTGTTAGAATGGCTAAAAATAAAAAAACACCAATGATAGTTTATGCTGGAGAGGTTGTGGAGAAAGAGGAGCACTCCTCCACTGCTGGCGGGAGTGCCAACTTACACAGCCACTTTGGAAGTCAGTATAGTAACTCCTCAGAAAAATGGGAATCAGTCTACCACAACATCCAGCAATCCCACTCTTAGTCATATAACCAAAAGAAGCACATTCATACAACAAGGACATCTGGTCAATGATGTTCATAGCAGCACTATTTATAATATCCAGAACACGGAAACAACCTAGATGGCCTTCAACTGAACAATGGATAGAGAAAATGTGGTACATTTACATAATGGAGTACTACTCAGCAGAAAAAAACAATTGAATCTTGAAACTCACAGGCAAATGGATGGAATGAGAAGGAACTATTCTGAGCGAGGTAACCCAATCACAAAAACTCAAACATGATATGTAGTAACTCATATGTGGACTTTAGACCTAGAGCAAAGAATTACTAGCCCACAGTGCACACCATCAGAGAAGCTAGTAAACAAGGAGGACCCTAAGAGAGACATACAAGGTTCCCTGGAGAAGGGGAAAGGGATAAGATTTCCTGAGCAAATTTGGAACAAGGGAGGAGGGGGGAAGAGCTAGAAGAATGAGAAGAGGAGAAGAGGGAAGGGGTGAGGAGGGCATGAGGAAGCAGAAAGCAGAAAGTTTTAGTCAGGAGATGAATAGAAGAAACTAAGAAACGAGATCCCATAATAGAGGGAGATATTTTAGGTTTCCAGAGAAATCAGGCACTAGGGAAAGGTCTGGAGATCTAAAAAGATGACACCAACTAATAATCTAAGCAACAGAGTAGAGGCTACCTTAAATACCTTCCCCTAATAATGAGATTGATTACTGACTTATAGGTAGGCCACCCAATAGCCCGCCTCCAGTAGCTGGTGGAAGTAGAAGCAGACACCTACTGCTAATCACTGAACTGAACTGAATCCAGTTGCAGAGAAGAACAAGTGATGAGCAAAGGGGTCCACACTAGGCTGGTGAAACCCACAGAAAGAGCTGACCTGAACAACAGGGAGCTCTTGGTCCCCAGACTGATAGCTGAGATACCAGCATGGGACTGATCCAGAACCCATTAACGTGGGTTTCAATGAGGAGACCTCTGAAATCTACGGAACCTCCTGTAGTAATTTAGTACTTATCCCTAGCATATGTGTGGACTTTGGGAGCCCAATCCACATAGAGGATACTCCATGAGCCAAGACACACATGGGCTGGGCCCTATTATAAAGATATAATTGACTCTGATGACCCCCTATGGAAGGCCTCACCCTCCCTGGGGAGCAGAAATGATATGTGATGGGTAGGGTTTTAGTTTGGCGATGGTAGAGGAGGGGCGGGAGTGGGAACTGGGAGTGACATGTAAAACAATCTTGTTTCTAATTCAAATAAAAAAAAGATGGAAAAAAATTCAGCATCAACAAAGCACTGTACATGATCCATTCAACCTGTATATTTACTATCTTTATTAGGCTTATTTTTATAATAATTTAATCGTATAGATTTTATTTTATTATTTGTAAACTATTCATTTTTTCTGTCTGTCTATAACTAGTTTATCTATTCTCATTTATAAATAAACTGTTTTAAAAAATAAAAATACAAAAAATACATCAACTATTAAAACTACTGAAAACTGATGGGGGAAGTACTTCTGTGTAAGTTTATCTTATTGATTGTTAAATAAAATACTGTTTGGCTAATGATACAGCAAGTTAGATGGGACTAGGAGTCAAAGAGGATTCTGGGAAATGTAGTAGATAAGTGGTGATCCAGGTGGGAAGTGACATAGCAAGGAGACTCATATTTAAAGAAGGAAAAACAGGAAACGTCTCCCCCTTTCCCCTCTGCTCTTCCTCCAGCAGAACAATGTGATCCACTGGCAAGGAGGGATGCCAATAAGGCGTCCAATAAGATGAGTCTTATAAAATATATAGATTTATGATAATTAAGACTGAGCTACAGATGAGAATGCTAGTCATTGGCCAAGCAGCTTTGAACCTATTACAAGTTTCTGTGTATTCATTTGGGCCTAACTCAAACAGGCGGCTGGCTTAAAGCTTACACGTGGCAGTGGGGCTCAGGCATCTTTTGGCGGAAAGATTTATCATAACAGAAAATTTTATTTAGCATTTAGGATATGTTTTTAATGAATTGTTGATATTAAAGTACTGACACATTCTTACACTCCAGTAATAAGTCGCAGTGGATTTTGGTATTTTAGCATGAAGTTTAAAAACTCCTTAAATTATAATGGAATCACACTGAGCTCTGAATATCTAAAATAATCTATAGTAACAGGATGAAACTGGCAGAATGATACTTCCTGATCAAAAAATGCATTAGCGACTAATTGCACTTGAGAGAGAGTTGCACTGGTATTTCACAGACACATCAAGACTAAATTTAGGATACAGCAACAACTACTTAACGTATTTGTGTTAAAACTAAAATTCTGTTTCTAAGCCTAATCAACATCTGGCCACAATAAAAAATAAGGGTCTAAATGAATTCAGTAATTGTGGAAAATAATATGGAAAAGTCTTAAGAGTAAACCTAATATAGAAAAGACACAGCAAACCTATGCCTTCATTTCTACATTCCAGTGATATACTAATTGAAATGAATATGTTGAATGTGAAATTTTTCATGCTCTTTGGAGACTTTTTCACAAGGACAAACAATGAAACCAAATTACCTGCTTCTCTCTCTCTCTCTCTCTCTCTCTCTCTCTCTCTCTCTCTCTCTCTCTCTCTCTGTGTGTGTGTGTGTGTGTGTGTGTGTGTGTGTGTGTGTGTGTGTGTGTGTGTGCAAACAATGTGATTATTGAGTTTCATGGCTATGGTTTAAAGATGACGTGGACCCCAAAAATTCATGTATGAAATCTTGTGCCACATAGTAGCACTTTTGGAACTTGATTAGATCATAAGTTGATACACTCTAGATGGATTCACAGTTGATTGAAGGGGGACTATTTGAATTGAATCAGTGTAGCAAAGCATTGATGGATGTGCCATGTCTCTAGATTCTGGCTATTTTTCTTTCTCTGCTTTCTCTTTTCTGCAAAGTGATCAGTTTTGCTTTATTAAATTTTTGTATGATATTCTACCTCACTACAGGCATCATCCCAGATTTCATCTTGTATTTTTCAACATGGTGAAAGATAACTAAGTGATTAATTGATAACTAGTGATTAAGGATAACTAAAACCCTCACAGATGAATGGACCTGTAAGATGTTGTATTAAATGAAAGAAGCTAGAAACATTTCTGTCACAGCACTTTAACAGTGCCATTGAAGTTCTATGATGCCAGAGGTCATCATATGTCATAACTGACTTCTGTGAAGGTAGTTTGTTTTGTTTTACAGGTCATAACCATAATCTCTTGAGAAAAAAAAAAAAAAAAACTTCCAGCCACATCTTTGACAGTCTTTCCAGAGTATACTAATAAACACGTCTCTAGGAAATCTCTTCTAATTTCATATATATTTACATACTGCAATGATGAACACAGTTTCTTTCCTGGATTTCAGTCTCCAGGAAGGAAGTACTGCCTGTATTTCACCATTGATTACTAGCAATGAATGGTATCACTAGAATTGGATGAAGTAGCTTTTGCTAGATCAGTGCTCCAAAGTATCTGTTATGTGCTTGAAATTATGGAGACTGTGCTTAACTTGTAATGTAAGAGTAAATGACGAGGGAATATAGCTTAAGACAACACAGAAAGAATATTTCAACATAATACATCCTGAAAGGAAAAAAAAAACTACCTTAGGATTGAAATGTTTACCAGAAGAGTCAATGATTTTATTATCTTATTTATTGTCTCAAACAACTGAGAGGAGAGGAGGGAGGGGAAACTAAAGAAAGAAAACATAATTAGTCTTAAATTTTACAGTTTAGAAATGGATTCACGAAAAACAAAGTTCTGGAAATAGCCTCATGAAATTTTCCTCACTCTAAATGCATTTGAGTATTGTGAAGCCTATTAATTTAAGATATCTCACCCACAATGGTGTTAAATTATACAGAGAAACAGAGTAACTAGAAGGGTGCATTTTAATTATATAAGTCTACTTTAAAGCAGAAAATTTTCCCAATTCTAAGTAGTATTTTAACTTTGATTGGGTGAAAGGTGAAGGATAATAGGTGGAATATTTGCAGATTATCTCTAGAAACAAAACATGCCTCATGAATGAGAATGAAGAAGGAAAACAGCATGCCTAAGCTAAATTCTATCAGTGTTAATGAGCTCAGAAACAAATCCCTTTCCACAAACTCCTGCTAAGAGCCATTTTGATCAATAGCTGATTTCAGATTTGAAAAACCATAAGACAAAATAAAACCTAATGCCACTAAGACTTCTGAACTATACAACTTTTAGTTAGTAAGTAAATGTTTATGAGACCGAGTTTCTTGCAACTGTCACTCAGAAATAGAGAATTAATACATTCACTACTAAAGAACAAGGTGAGAAAGGAAGAACTAAAGCCAATGATATTTCCCTCTATGATTGAATTCACACATACACACACACACACACACACACACACACACACACACACACACACACACACACATTCACACAGTGTTATAAAGAATGAGGTGCTATAGAAATGACTGGGTATGCTACACTGGGAATCAGGTCCTGAGTAGCCATGTAAACAGCTGGGCATACAAATATCAGCACTGCAGATGAGAGACAGAGACACTCAGATCCTGGGGACTTATTAGAGTGTCACTATAGTCTAAAGGAAATGTTCATAGGATAAGTTGGATAACCATAGAGGAAGACACTCAACCTTGATTTCTGGCCTCCATATGTATTTATATGATGGATATGTGTTCATACATATACATACATGTGTTTGCATACAGTATATAACACCCAAAGTGGGTTTGATACAGTTTTCAAAAGTTTCTCAAATACCAATTGGCCAAATCTATATTTCAATCTTAGATGTAGGCATCAGTATTAATAATTTTCCATGACTAATATTTTTCTTAATGAAAGCAAGATCCTTCCCAGGTTATACTACACACTTTTCTGCTGAAGTAAATGAAAAAATATGCTACAGAAAAACAGACCAAATGGAGGAAGGGACTATTTTGGGTCACAGTTTGAGGTATAGCACATCATGATAGGCAAGTCTTGATGATGGGGCCTTAAGGCAAATGATCCTCTTGAATCCAGTAGAGGACCAGCTATAAATGCTCATCTTCAGCTTGCTTTGTCTTTTTCAGTAAACCCATGATTCCAGTCAATAGACTATTACCTCCCACATTTAGAGTATGTCTCCTCATCTGAATCAACCCCATAGATTGTAGATCCTATAAATTCAAAATAAATAGTAACCTTCACATAGTTCTAATTACTATCATTTTTCTTTCTTACCTTTAAATGTTTTATTATATTTTTAATTGTGTATACATGTCTATATGTGTGTGTATGTGTGTGACTGCATATGCCTGCGTATGGGTGTGTGTATGTTGGTGCACATGCATGTAGAAGGCAGAAAAGGACTTTGGATGTCTGGAGAGATGGAGTTACAAGTGCCTATGAGTTACCACCCAGTGTGGAACTTGGGAAGTGAGCATGAGTCTTTTAAAAAAGCAAAGTGCACTCTTTTTTTTTTTTTCATTCTTTTTTGTTTTTTGGTTTCATTTTACATTCCACAGTGCCTCACCTTCTCCCACACTCCCTCACCTCCCCCCTAGTCCACTCCCAGTCCTCCTCACTGGTAAGGACAGGGATGCCGAGGACATGAGGGAGCAGAAAGTATGAGTCAGGGGAAGAATACATGATAACAAGAATGGAGATATCATAATAAAGGATACATTTTTGGTTTACAGAGAAATCAGTCACTAGGGGAATGTCTGGAGATCTACAAAGATGACACCAACTAACTATCTCAGCAATGGAGGAGAGGCTACCTTAAATGTCCTCCCCTGATAATGAGATTGATGACTGACTTATATGCCTCCATCCAGCAGCTGGTGGAAGTAGAAGCAGACACCCATAACTAATCAACGATCTGAACTGGACCCAGATGCAGAGAAGGACCAGTGAAGAGCACAGAGGTCCAGACTAGGCTGGTGAAACCCACAGAAACAGCTGACCTGAACATCTGGGAACTCTTGCTCCCCAGACTGATAGCTGGAATACCAGCATGGGACAGATCCAGACCCCAGGAACATGGGTTTCTGTGAGGAAACCTCAGAAATCTATGGGACCTGCTGTAGAATCCCAGTATTTATCCCTAGCATAGGTTTGGACTGTGAGCCCATTCCATTTAGAGGAATATTCCCTGAGCCAAGAAACACAGGGGTGGGTCTAGGCCCTACCCCAAAGGATACGAAAGATTCTGATGACACCCTATGGAAGGCCTCACCATCCAGGGGAAACAGAAAGGATATGTGACAGATAGGGTTTTAGTTGGGAGGGGGCGGTAGGGGAGGATGGGTGGGAGAAGGGAACTGGGATTATCATGTAAAACAATCCTGTTTCTAACGTTGTTTTACATGATAATCCCAGTTCCCTTCTCTGAAACAGGATTGTTTTACATGACAATCCCAGTTCCCTTCTCCCACCAGTTCTCTCCTACCTCTCCCCTTGGATGGTAAGGCCTTCCATATGGTGTCATCAGTGTCTATTGTATCCTTTGGCATATGGCCTAGGCTCACTCCCATGTGTGTGTGTGTGTGTTGGCTCAGGGAGTATTCCTCTATATGGAATGGGCTCCCACACTCCACACCTATGCTAGGGATAAGTATTGAACTTCTACAGGAGGTCCCATAGATTTCCCGAGGTTTCCTCACTGAAACCCATGATCCTGAGGTCTGGATCAGTCCCATGCTGGTATCCCAGCTATCAGTCTGGGGAGCAAGAGAGTTTTTAAGTTAATATGAATTGAAAATTTTTCAGTACCAAAGTGTAAGGTAAGAATAATTTGAATATTCTAAGAAGCATACTAGGATTATATTTGGCTATCTAAAACCAATAAATTTTATGTATTTATTTATTCTTTGAGAATTTCATACATCTTTATAATATTTTACCACCTCTAACTATCTTCCCTTCTACCCACACAACTGCTCTTTCCCTCTCTTACAAGAAAGAAAAGAAAGCCACTAAAAACCATGGAGTCAGACTGGTGTTGGTCAACTACTCTTGAACTTCAGGCCTGCCCTGAAGTGAGGTTGCCATACAATGTTTTATGCTATTTAAGAAAATATATTTCCTTTTCCTAGCAATTATCACTTCCAAATAACTTCTTGGTGAAATTGAAGCTTGTGCGTATTTCTCCTCTGTGCTGAGACCCCTTCTGCCTTAAGCTTGTGCAGGTCTTGTATTGTTGGTAACAGTTTCTGTGCATTCATACTGAATTATAAAAATAACGAAGTAAAATATGGACAGGATTGTTTCTATGTATGTTGGAGGAAAAGGTTTTATTGTAGAAATGAGGGTTTATTGTAGAAATGATGTCAGAGGCATCTGGAATGGTCCAGACTGAGCATGGCAATTCAACAGAGGGTGGAGGGGAGAGGAAGGAGGGGAGATCCAGAAGCCAAGATGCCAGGAGCAAGCCAGAAGACCAGGAGGCCAAGGGACTAAGAGGCTGGTGGGGCCAAAATGGTTAAATTATATAGGTAAAAGTAGCTGCTGGAACAGAAACCCAATCCAGTGCTTTAGGTGGGGTTGGGGACAGGATATGGCATCTAGAATGTCTCTATAATAGTCACTAGCAATACTGAGAGTGGCTGCAGGAAATGGCTACTTTGATATATTAATAGGCATCTCATTTGAGCCTTTGTCAGGGTTTAAGCCCTAACACATATGAACATCAATCCTACTGTGCCTTGAAAATGATGTTTCCTTAAAATTGTATCTTACTACTTTCTACTACTCCTCTGTATATATCCATGAGCCTTAGGAAGAGGCTGGTGATAAAGAAATCCCATTCTAGGCTGAGGACTCCAAAGTGCCTCTCATTCTGCTTATTAACCAGTTGTGCATCTTTGTGTTAATTACCACCTATGGCAAGAAGAAGTTTTGTGTATGTCTGTGTTAGTTTATGCCATCTGTGTGAATGTGCTAACAGAGGCAAGAGTGGTTTATCCTAGCCTCAGGAACTAAAGTTACAGATGACTGTGTACTGCTCAAAATGGGTATTAGGAATTAAACTCTAAAGAGTAGCAAGTTTTCCAAACCCTTCTTTAACATATTTCAAAAGTAATTAAACTGAAAAATTCAAAATGACACTCAACTACTGTATATATTTCATATGATGTGAATGGCCATTCCATTTCAATGATAAAAGAAAATTGTCAAAGCAACATGATAAGATTGTTTTTAAAATTCTATTGACTTTATGTTTTTCTATGCAATTGCAGGTCTGCCAGATATCTTTTATTATCTATGTGCTGTGCTGTGTGTATTTCTGTGTGTGTGTGTGTGTTTGTGTGTGCAACTTCAAACTACATGACTTAAGGTGATCAGTGATTATATCTATTGCTGATATTAAAATTTGTAACTTAAGGCACGAGGATCTACTGGTCTACAGAGGAGTGACAGGACAGCCAGGGTTGCTACACAGAGAAACATGTCTTAAAAAAATCAAAACAAAATTTGTAACTTGATATGTGTCACTGAATAAATTGAATAGGGTAGTATGTGAACTTCTGTGTCCCTGTGGAGCATGAAGTATTGATTATCTCCATGAATAAAGTTTGTCACTAAATATCCTTAAATCTGATCCAGTTCATTTTGATGGTCTTGATTCAGCATTATTTCCTTCACTTTATTTGTGTTCCCCAATCCATGCTACTAAGAACAGCTGCAGGCTCTTTGACAGAAATAAAACCTTTATTTTCCAATTTATACACCTGATTTCCTTTACTACCTCTTTCACTTTATTATTTTTGTTAACTGAAGACAAACCTAGGCATATCTAGGAAGAGGAAATCTTAAGAAAACTCCTCCATAAGATAGGCCTATAGTCAGGTCTCTGAGGTATTGTCTTGATGGATGATTGATGGAGGACCTGCTCATGGTAGGTGGTACCACTGCTGAACAGGTGGTCATGGACAGTGCAAGAATGGAGGCTGACATCCTAGAGCCCTCATCCAGTGGCTGATGGAAGCAGAGGCAGACACCCACAGCTAAATACTGAACTGAACTCCTGGAACCCAGTTGCAGAGAGGGAGGAGTGAAGAGCAATGGGGTCAAGACCAGGCTGGTGAAACCCACAGAACAACAGGCCTGAACAAAGGGGAGCTCAGGGACTCCAGACTGATGGCTGAGAGGCTAAGATACGACTGATCCAGAACCCCTGAATGTGGGTGTCAGTGAGGAGGCCTTGGCAGTATTTATCCCTGGCATACAAATAGACTTTGGGAGCCCATTCCATCACATGGAGAGATGCTCTCTCAGTCTGGACACATGGGGAGAGACTAGGCCCTGATTGGGATGATATGAAAGACTTCGGAGATTCCCCATGGAGGGCCTCATCCTTCCTGGGGAGAAGAAGGGGGTAGCATGGGGCCTAGGGGATTTGTGGGGGCCAGGAGAGGAGGGGAGGGAGAGGGAACTGGGATTTACATGTGAAGCAATCTTGTTACTAATTAAAAAATCAAAACAAAAGAATGGAGACTGGAGTAATTTCTGCCAGTAAGCAGCCTTCATCTATGGCTTCTGCATCAGTTCCTAACTCCAGGTTCCTAAACTGAATTCCTGTCCTGACTTCTCTCTAATAAAGTATGACCTGAGACTAGAAAAATGAAAGAAATCTTTTTCTTCCAAAGTTGCTTTTGGTCAAAGTGTTTTTATCACAGAAGTAGAACCCCTATTATATATATAATTATATTATATATAATATATAATTATATTATAATTATATCTCCTGCTTGTGTTTATTGTTTAAAATCATCAAGTCACAATCATAACCTCTATCTTCAATATGGAAATGAGATTGCATGAGTATAGTTCCTCAAATGTGCTACTTGATACTATGTAGCAGATAATACTGGTAGTACAAATAAAAAAAGGCTTTGCTTAATTTTAGAACAAAGTTTTTTTTTATTTTATATATGAGTTGGTGTTCTTAAATTGTTAGCACTCAGTTGAGACTAAAAATTTTTCCATTACTCCTTTAAGACCATATCACTTAATTGTTCTTCTATACCCATTTTACTAAGTTTAACCAAGTTCTTCTGTTGTGACCTACTGGGATTTCTGTATCCTTCTCTGTTAATAATATAATATGAACTTTTTTCTAATTTCTAAAGTGCAATCATACTCCAGGGACAGCTGTAAGACTGAATGAGCCTTCTGACCTTTAGCCCCCTTGCACTAATTGGACACTCTCTCATAGTGCAATATTTTACAGAACCTCTACTGATAACTTTTAAATGTTTTTGTTGGTTTTTCTTCACAGCACGTATTATTAGTAGGAAAAGTTTTGCTTTATCCTCACAATATTATTTAGAAATACATTACACTTACATTGTCCTTGTTAACAGTGAGCCAGGGGCTTACACGATATTCCTCTGGATGATGACAGATGTGGACGTTATGGGAACTAATGGAGACAAGCATTAGTTTTCTTTCTTGGTTTTCAAATATAGTTGAAGGACTGATATAGATCTGTGACTATAGGAATGGAAAGCAAGTAATACTAATCATTAAAACTGAAAGATTAAACTGGCACTGATTTTAAAAGTTTTGAGTAGGGATAATTAGAAGAGATAACCTGATAAAGGAAAAGAAGCTTGTGAGTTTTTAGTAGGGAACATGCGATGTTTACAAGGAATGTTATTTTTACCTGACATAAGATCACATGGTAATTCTGAATCAGACATGAAAAATGAGAATCTGAGGCCTAGAAATAAAAATAGCCAGAGATAAATATTTTCAAGTCAACTGTATAGAAGACAACTGAAGTTGAAATATTCCTAAAGAAGTTTGTAGGGAAGAGGGAGAATGAAAGGAGAAACAAGGGGCCTAGGAGTGCGATAAAGTATCAAATAGGACAATCTGTCTGAAGAATATTATATAAAATAAACATTATTTCAACAAATTCCATGCTTCACAAATTATACGTTGTAATTAACTTATATACCATGCGTGGAGAAGAAATATTCTGAGATCAATATGTGCATCTTTGATTTGAGAAAATATGATTAAGATAGAAGAGGAGGCCAAAATTGTACTAGAATTATGACATAGTCAGAAACGTGTAAGAAACAGTGTGAGATTCTAATTAATAAGGTGTCTGTGTCTCTGTCTTAGATGGCAAATAAATGGCAATATTGTACAATCTTATAAATTTTATTTGAAATGTAAAGTGCTTCAACTTTGATTGGCAGTCATCCTAAATAATGACTGATGAAATAACCTTGAGAGGGAATTGGCATTTATTTATGGAATAAAATAATGTAAAATGTCTGTGTTTTCACAAAGTATTAAGGAGACTGAGAATTGTGCTGGTCTTCCCAAACCTTTGAGTTTGTCTAAAGGAATAAAGATTTCCATGGAGGAATTTTCATTAAATTGCTCTTCTTAGAGGAAAATGCAAAGGACCTATAAAATGCTCTAGATTGATTTAAGTACCTAGAGGAGATATTTCAAATTTATGTGATATAGCAAGGTTTTTTGTGGCTCTATCTTTGGACTGCCTGCTGGCAAATAATGACCTGGGGACTTATTAATTATGAAAGCATGGCCTGAGCTTAGGCTTTTTCCCAACTAGCTCTTACATCTTATTTAACACATATTTTTTTAAATCTACATTCCATTATGTGACTTTGTTATGGCTTCTTAGTAGGGCACATCCAAATTGCTCTGAGTCTACTGGTGAAGTCAGACTTACATTCTTCCTCTCAGTTTCTATGTCTCTTCCAAGAAGTCCCAAATAGCCAATGCCTAGCTATTGGGCACTTAGCTCTTCCTTAACCCAATCAAAAGACTGCTTAGGTAGAGAGACATATTTACAGTGTAAACAAATACAACAATGGGATTCAGAAAAACACAAATCTATTATTGGCATTTTTAAACATTGTAGAAATTGGTCTATTTTGGGGTGTTTGATATTGAATCTTTTCTCTCAGTCCAGTGAAGGAAAATAAAACTGTGAACACAATAAAGTATGCTAGTATTGTTCCTCATGTAACATCAGGTTAGTTCACATAGATGTAATTTTTAGACATGACAGAATTTATGATGAACACAAAAGCCAATATCCTATGTAGAGGTGTTCAATGATATGTAGGATATTAGTATATTATCTAAGAACTTTCTGATAGAGGAGAGAGAGCAGGATGAGAGATACCATATCAGAGGGAACCACTATAGGTCCAAGAAGAGATCTGGAACCAGGGAGATCTCCAGAGACCTACAAGGATGACACGATCTGACAATCCAGGCAATGGTGGAAAGGATAACCTAAAAGCTCTTCCCCTAAAATGAGATTAATGACTTCTATTTATGCCATCCTAGAGCCCTCATCCAGTGGCTGATGGAAGCAGAGACAGACATCCACAGATATACTCTGAGCTGAAATCGGGAATTTAGTTGAAGAGAGGGAGGAATGAAGAGCAAAGGGGTCTGTAACATGTTGGAGAAACCAGCAGGAACAGCTGGCCTGAACAAGGGAGAGCACATCTACCCCAGATGCTGTCTGGGAGGCCAGTATAAGACTGATCCAGACCCCTGAACATGGATGTCAATAAGGAGGCCTCTGCACTCCAGGGAGCCTCTGGTGGTGGATTAGTATTTTTCCCTGGTGCAAGGGACTTTGAGAGCCCATACCACATGAAGGGTAACACTCTGGCCCTGGACACATGGGGAAGGGCCCAGGCCTAGCACAGGAAGATTTGGTGGACTTTGCAGAGCCGCTTTGAGGGCCCTACCCTGCCTGGGGAGTGGTGGGTGGATGGGGTGGGAAAAAAGGTTGTGGGTGGGGGAGGAGGGATGGGGGTGAGGGTGGGGAGAGGGAGAAGGGACTTACATGTGAAACAAGCTTATTCCCTAACTAGAACTAATAAATAAATTTAAAAAAAGAGCTTTCTAGTTAAGTAGTTTAATAAAACACAGAAAATAATCCCTTGCTATGCCAAACCCTTTCCTGTGGTTTCTTTGTCACTTTGTGTCCCAATCTAGAAAAATCTTACCCCAGTCTTCATGTAAACAATATCCTACTTACCACATGTTTATTTTTTAACAAGGTTAGGCCAGTGTTCATGGCAAAACAAATACTATTAATGCACTGTGTTAGTTCTGCTGATAATCGGTAGTAGATACAGACACAGATGATAGCTACTGGCAAACACTGTTGAAGACTGATTTTATACAACTTGTCTTATCCACTTCGATTCCTGGGCAGAAATGGAGGGTTTTTTTGCTGATTTAGTCAATTTCTTCATTCTAAGAAGGTTAATAGAGGGCTCAGGAATTAGGATAATTGGATCTGAGAGTCAGTCTTTTCTTTTTTTTTTTTAATTTTCAAAACCAGTTTTGACAGTGATGTGTTTGTCACTTATAAAGAATTTTTCTTAGAAGCAAAGCTCCCATAGCTGACTCAAAGCTTCTTCTAGCTTCTAAGGTGAAAATGCTCTCACTGGAGCATATTTCAGGTGGCTGTGCGATGTCAACAAGCTCCCAATGTGTTTAATATTTTACAGCTGGTATTTGTGAAGTGTTATTAACCACAGGCAAAAAACTGATTCATTGTTATTTATGAAAAAGCATATAGTTTGTGAAAAAAATTTGGAGACTGGTGATTAGAATGTTAAGATATTATTTGAAAGTTTACCCCATACCAATATTTTAAAATGTGCTGCACAGAGAATTTATTTCCTTTGTCTTCCCCTGAATCTGTGAAACCTATCTGTGATAGAAGAAAATGGGGGCATGGGAGTGAACACAAGTACTATGAGATTATTTTACATTGGGGATAGAATAAAAATATTTTCATGGTGAACAACTTACTTGAACATTAGTAAATAATTATAGCAATAGAAACCATTCTCTAAATTTTCTATCAATGTACAAATAGCTAAGATAAAATAATAACAAACAATGATGAATGTTGCAAAATGAGAAAAGAAAATCAAGATTGACAAACTATTAACCAAATTAACTAAAAAAGCAAGATCCAAATTAATAAAATTATAGATGAGCAAGGGGATATCACAAGATAAAAGAAATAAAAAGGGCTTATTTAAAAATAAACCTATATTTTACTCAGAAAACCTAAAAGAAATAGATGGATTTCTTTGTATATGTGATCCATGTAAGTTTAACCAAAATTAGAGGAATTACTTAGAGTATCCCATAACTTACAAGGAAATTGAGGCAATAATAAAAGAAATAAATAAGAAAATTACCCTGGCAATGGTGGTTAGGTCCCTTAATCTAAATACTGCGGAGTCAGATACAGGCAGCTCTCTTTGAGTTCCATGCAAGCCTAGGCTACTGAGGGAGTTCCAGGACAGGGTTCAAAGCTACACAGAGAAACCCTGTCGCAAAAACACACACACACAAAAGTAAGTCTTATGAAAAAATAAGGTCCAGATGGATTTAAAGAGTCCAAACCCAGATCCAGATAGACTTAAATAAAAATGTAAACTGATAAACAACCAATACATCTCAAAATATTCCTCTAACAGAAATAGGACAATCTCAAACTCCTCTTTTCTACAAATCTAATAGAATTTTAACATCAAAATCAGATAAAGAAACAATAAAAGATAACTATAAACCACTGTCATTGATTAACACTGTTGCAAATTTTTCTGAAAAATATACATGAAAACCAAAGTCTGACACAGATCAAGATCATTCATCACAATCTAATTAGTTTTATTCCAGATACGCATGGATGTTCGAACATGAAGCAAATCAAATACAAGAATGTAAAGAAAACAATAATGATCACATATGTAGAGAAAAATCTTTTGACAAAACCCAACATTGGTTCTTGACAAAAGACCTAGAGAACATAGGGTTGGAGTAAAGTCATGTTAATATAATAAAGGTGATAGATAAAAAACTCATAGCCAACATCATGATAAAGGGAGGTAAAACAATACTGCAGTAGTTGAAATAAGAATAGTCATCAAGCTGGGCGGCGGTGGCACATGTCCTTATCTGAGCACTAGGGAGGCAAAAACCTGTGGTCCTCTATGTTGTCAGCCTGGTTGACAAAATGAGTTCCAGAGCAGCCATTAGTGTTATACAGAGAAATCCTGTCTAAAAATACAAAATAAAAGAAAAAACAAAAAAATGGCCTCTATAACTCATATAATTGAAAATTTTTCCCCATTTGGTAGATATATAGGAAGGATTAGGGGAAGAACTTTGTAGTTTCAAAAGACTCATGTCATTCCCAGTTGTAAATTCTGCACCTCCTGCTTTCGGATCATTAGAGCTCTTAACTGTTCTGCCACCATGCCTTTGCTTCACCATCCTAGACACTAGCCCTATGAAGCTGCAAATCTAATTAAAGTCCTTCTTGGTAAGTTTCCATGGTCATGGTGTTTCTCACAGAAATAGAAAAGTAACTAATTCAAATCCTGTTATCAAACAAGAACAAGACAAGACTGTTAACTCTTCCCACTCCTATTTAATACTTTTTGCTTGTTTTTTTTTTTTTTTTCAGAGAGCAGTAAAAGACAAGGTAGCAAAGGCTATACAAATATGAAATGAATAAGTCAAAATATCTCTGTTTGTAGACTGTGTATTGTTTTACATAAGAGACCCTAGAGACTCCATCAGAAAACAAACTGCTCCTAGAAATGAAAAACATCATCAGCAAAATAATAGGATGAAAATTAACATATAAAAACCAATAGCTTTCCTTGTTCCTGTGGCAATCCCACTGATTCAGAAGTAAGGGAAACATTCCACCTATGAAAGTTTCAAAAATATACTCTAGAATAACCCTAACAAAGGAGATGAAAGACCTCTGTAATTAAAAGTTCAAAAACCTAGAGAACAAAAGGGAGAAAGACAACTGAAAGACAGAAAAGGCTACCATGATCATGGATTGGCAGAATGAGCATTGTGAAAATGATTATAGTACCAAAAGCAATTTACTGTTTCAATGCATTTCATTCCTTTCAAATATAGCAAAAATATTAACATGCATAAACCAACACAAGAGACCCCATGCAAAGCAATTGTGAGCAGAAAGAATAATGCTAGAGGTATTGTCACATCAAGTATTGAGTTATAATACAAAGCTCTAGCAATAAAATCGCATAGTGATGTCACAAAAGCTGACATGCAGACCAATAGAATGGAGAACACCAAAAGTTAAGCCAACACATTTGCCATCAGCTAACTTTTGAAATGAATGTAACAAAACACAATAAGACAATAGGAAGGGTTTTGGATTTTGTGGTGGTTTTGTTTTGTTTTGTTTTGTTTTAAACATGTGATATTAAGGAAATTGGATGTCTACATATAGAAAAATGAAATTACTTCTCACTCTGAAAAAATACTCCAAATGGAACAGATCACAGATTCAAAATTTTGAAACTGTTAAAAGGGAATTGAGAGTGTATACTATAAAATAAAGGCACGATTAAAGATTTTCTGAATAGTCCTCTAGATTCTCAGAAAATAAGACCAAAATTGACAAATTGCATTTTAAACTTCTCTGTAAATCACACAAAACAAAGTCAACATAATAAGACTGTTTAGAGAGTGGAAGTAAATACTAGCCATCTATATATCTGACAGATTATTAATGTCTAGAAATAGAAATCATTCAAAAACAAAAAGTCACAAAATTACCAACCAAGTAAAAATATGTTAGAGAGATAGACAAAGTATTCTGCTGATGAAATATGAATCATTAATGAAGACTTTAAATGTTCAACATCATTAACCATCAGGTAAATGCATCTTAAAATCACATTGAGATTCAATATAATTCCAGTGAGAATTTCTATTAGAAAGAAATCATATGACAATGGGTGATGAAGAAGAAATAGAGATAGAAGAATGCTTATCCACTATTTGTGGACAGGCAAACCTGTGCAGCCACTTTAGAAATCAGTTTAAAGATTTATCAAAAACTAAAAAGCAACTGACTAATGCCAAGGTATTCCATTTCTAGGAATATTGCCCTAGAGGGTCTATAGCCTTAGTTTTGTTTTTCTGTTTTGTGTGTGTGTGTGTTTGTTTGCCTGTTTTGGTTTAACTTAAAATTTATCTGTATTTTTATTTTTCGTTTTGGGGTGTGGTATAGGATGGAGTAGGGAGAGAATATGGAGAGACTAAGAGGTGAGTGGAATTGGTGTGCAGGATGTGAAATTCCCAAAGATTCAATAAGAAACTGTTTAAAAAATAATCTATAGCCTACTACTGACATACTAATTATTGCCTCTCTCTTCATGGTAGTTAGATAGTAGAATTAACCTTGAGTTTTCACAGCTGAGGAATGGATAATTAAAGTTGCTATATAGGGACAAATGAATTTTATTCATCTATACAAATTCTGGTAAATTGATGGAATTGATATTATTGTACTGACTGAATGAACCTAGGCAAATAGAAATGAAAGCTGTGTTTTCCTTCATATATATGGATATTAATTTAATATGTAATGAGAGATAGGAAATATTAGAGGTGGAAAGGTTAAACACAAATGGAAGAATGGAATGAGGAAGATGAAGGGGCATTGAGGAGGGTTAATTAACATTAAGGGGATAGAAAAAAATTTATATTGAGTTACTCTGGCTTGCAACCTAGCTAAGCTGTAAAGGAATTGGGTTACCAGACTAGAAAAGGATCCTTTGAGAATTTACAGTTTTTACTAAAAACTACAGTGCCAATTGTGTGACACCATGCTATGTGTTGTTGGTCTGGAACTCCTGAGTGTCTCCAAGAACAACATAAGTTTTTTCCATCTGTGGTGACTTGAATGAAAAATAGAGGTTTCAGTTTGAATACCTGGTCCCCATTTGGTGTTACCATTTGTGGAGGTAATGGGAATCTTAAGGGATGCTGAGCCTTGCTGGAGGAAATATATCCTGTCATTGGGGATGGGTTTTGAGAATTATAGCTTTTCTTCTCTTTGGGATTTTTTTCTGTTTCCTTTTTGAGGATGGAAATGTTATTATCCAGTTTCCTTATTGGCCACATGCTAACCATGCCTCCACAACTATTATAGACCTTTCTTCTGAAACCATGTATAATCTTTCTAAAGACATAATTTAATTTTTAAAGAGATAAAAACAAGCCAGGCAGTGATGGTGTATGCATTTAATCCCACACTTGGGAAGCAGAGGCAGGCAGATCTCTGAATTCGAGGCCAGCCTGGTCTACAAAAGCTAGTTCCAGGATAGGCTCAAAAGCTACCCAGGAAAACCCTGTCTCAAAAAACCAAAAAGAAAAAGTTAAAAACATTCATAATACAAATAAATTTAAATACAAATACTTTTAAACCTAAATTTTTATTAAGAAAAACCACATACATGTGTATAGCCACATTACACAATATCCAGATGACCATTTGGAAATATGAACATTGAAAAATATCATTGAGTAATAGCTAACTGGTTAAGTCTATAACTAAACATAATCAGATTAATTTTTCAAGAATGAAATGTTTTACTATGTTTATCACAAACTATACTAACAAAAATTGACTTTCTCTGACTGTATTGTATTAATACAGTAGGAATAAGGTTTAATATGCATATTAAGGCATGATGTTTAGAATTACACAGTGATAAGGATCAAACATAATGTCAGAATATGTGCAGTGAGTGAGATATCCAGTTGGTAATACTTGAACTAAAATGAAAACTGGTACCTTAAAACTTGTGCCTGAAATATCTTTTTATAAGCTGCCTCTTACTGTGAGGCTCTCAGTACAGACTCCTGTTACCATGGAGTTGCAGCTCCTCCTAGTTGCTTAGGGTTTGCATTTAAAATGCAAAACAAATGCAAAAACGTTCTAAGTGGATGTTTTAAATATCAAATTAAAACATTAAACAAAAATGTCTTTAGTGGATCATAAGGAAATAAAATGAATGAATTTCAATGCCTTTATCCTATATCTATGCATTGAGATTCCACAGAAACATAAGGTTTACCAACTTGGATGTCATTTGGTTAATAGAAAAGAAGGTGCTCATTAAGGACATATTTTGAACTAACACCTGTGTGCATGCTGACAGTGTATATAAGGAACACCTATATAATAACCTGTAAAAGTATGAGATTTATTCTTTGAAGCCATGTAATTGGATTTCCCAAAGGAGAATAATGTCTAGTCAAAGGAATTACAACAGCCCCTTTAAGATTATTGTTACTGTGTATAATGTATACAAACTTCATTTTCCCAGCACCAGCCCAGCAAAGCAAAGGTTTGCGTCACTGTACCAGACTCCACTGCAAGAATCACCTGTGCACTATCAGACTCCCAGGACTTCTACTGCAAGTAGATAACTCGAAAGTCCTTGGACATTATTTCATCTCCTGGAGACACAGCCTATTTTCTTGTGCAATTAGTTTTTCAGGTCCTTTAGAATAAGGCTTGTTTATTTCATTTGTTATTGCTTTCCTTTTATTTTTATACAGGGATTCATATGACTCAAGCTGTTCTTGAATGAACTCTAGGAATCCCAGGGGTATCTTGAATCTCTAGGCCTTTGTTCTCCACCTTTCAAATTCTGGGATTATAGCATGCATGATTATGATGCCCAATTTCATGCAGTGCTGGGGAATTAAACCCAGTGCCTCAAGTATGCTAGGAAAGCACTCTACTGATGAAAAAACTACCTAGCTTCTCTGGGGTTGCTGACTGTAAGTTGTTATCCTTTTCTTTATGACTAATATCCACTTATGAGTGAGTAAGTACATACTGTGTTTGTCTTTCTGGATCTGGGGTACCTCAGTAGGGATTTTTTTCTAGTTCCATCCACTTGCCTGCAAGTTTCAAGATTCTATTGTCTTTTAGCACTGAGTAATAACTCCACTGAAAGAAACCAAAATTACAAGGTGGAAAAAGCATTTTCAACAAATGGTGCTGGCATTGCTGGATGTCAATGTATAGAAGAATGTAAATAGATTCATATCTATCACCAGGCATAAATTCAAGTCCAAGTGAATCTAAGACATTAACATAAATCCAGTTACATTGAATCTGATAGAAGTGAAAGTGGGAAGTAGCCTTGAACACATTGGCACAGTAGATAACTTCCTAAATATAACTCCAGTAGCCGAGACACTGAGAACAACAATGAATAAATGGGACATCCTGAGTCTGAAAACCTTCTGTAAGACAAAGGACATGGTAAATAAAACAAAACGACAGCTGTCAAAAGGGAAAATATCCTCACCAACCCCATATATGGTAGAGGGCTGATCTCCAAAATATATAAAGAACTGAAGAAACTAGGCTTCAAAATACAAAATAATACAGTTAAAAAAGGGGGCTATAGATCTAAACAGGGAATTCTCAACAGAAGACACTCAAATGACTGAAAGACATTTAAGGAATTGTTCAACCTCCTTAGCCATCAATGAAATGAACATCAGAACAAGTCTGAGATATAATCTTACACCTGTCTGAATGACTAAAATGAAAAACACTGATGACAGCTTCTGCTGGAGAAGATTTGGAGTAAGAGGAACACTTCTCCACTTCTGGTGGGAGCACAAACTTGTACAGTCACTTTGGAAATCAGTATGGCAGTTTCTTAGAAAACTGGGAATCAATCTACCTCAATACCCAGCGACACGAATCTTGGGCATATATCCAAAGGATACTCAATCATACCACAAGGACATTTGTTCAACTATGTTCATAGCAGCAATATTCATAATAGCTAGAACCCAGAAACAACCTAGATGTTCTTCATCCAAAGAATGGATAAAGAAAATGTGCTACATTTACACAACAGATTACTACTCAGTGAGAAGTAATTTACTTTATACTTATTTTTGTGTGTAGGTGTGGTTCTCTTTCTTTCAGGATCACTGGCTGTAGTTCTGCAAGGGGTGGGGGGAGCAGAACTCAGCAAGGTCACAAGGCTTGTGAGACAACGAAGACAGTTGAAGTGTTACAGATCCACTTTTTTCCAGAAAAGAAGGGGGATAAAAAGGCTGGGAACGGAGACTGGGGCATCACTTAACATGTATCACAAAGAATGCTCCTATATTAATGCTTCCTATGTGGCAGCAGATTTCTATAGCAAAGATCCTAACATGGTGTGTGATTACCATATAGACAGCAGGTGGAAATCTCTAGCAGGGAACTATGCCAAGGGTCACAATCGAGATAAATCAGCCATCCAGGCTTGGGGACAACTTTCAGATAAGGTCAGGCCTCCAACCTAGACACATCCTCCAAATAAGGATAGATAGAGAGCAGGAACTCTTTGCTGGGGATGTAGTCTTCCATATTGTAGAGCTTAGATAAAGCTGCCAGGTCATGGTAGACTGGAACCTCTGACCAAGAAGGCCTCCCAACATGTAGGTGTTCATAGGACAACTGGTAAATATTGTTGTAACCATGTGAGTCCTGGAGCTCACACTTAGGTCATCAAGCTTGGCGCAAAAAGTTTTACTAACTTAGCCATCTTGATGGACCTAAAGAGCAATAATTAAAAAAAAAATATTGTTTTGTCTTTTGTTACCTGGGACTCATACAAAGTTCAGAGAATGATAAAAAAAGCTGTATCACTAAGCTTCATCTCTTGCTTTTTGATATTTGCAGTATCTGTGCTTACCTGCAAAAGATGAAGCCAATAAAAAATGTAAGTGGAGGTGAGAAGTTCCTAAGGAGTCATCCCTAAATGAAGAACTATTAGCAGCTGATAGCTGCTGAAGGATAGTCAATTGTCTTTGGGGATGTGACTGTTGGTATATTGCCTATGACCAACTAGATGGCATCACATCATTTGTAGATAAAAGCTAACTGGACCAGGGGCATATAATAATAATAATAATAATAATAATAATAATAATAATAATAATAATAGAACGTCAAGTTGGAAGGTTAGAGGGTTTTGGATGAACTGGAGGGAAGTAGTGGAGGTATGGACAAGATCAAAGTACAATACAAACATACATGAAATTAAAGAGACAATAGCTAGTAAAGTGCTATTTTTCTAAAAGATAAAGATTTTGTAGCAATTAAACATGTTTTGAAATGAAAAAAAAAGATAAAGATTAGGATTCAAGAGTCTCTCTGTACACAATTGAGGACACATCAGGAAGTGCAAGATCCCATCCATGGCTTGTTCCAGGATATAAATCTATAGGATCATAAACTCATTGAAAAACTTTCTTCATAGTAAAAATGGTTCCAGGGGAGGCAGTTTTGCACAGGCCCACTCAAAATTATTTATTGAGGTTCATCTACACACACTCAGAAACAGTGTGGCTATACTAAATGAGCTGGTGACAAAGCATGGTGACATCCATGTGACTCCCATTAATCATAGACAAAGAGTCTCTGCAAGGTATACCTGATGGCAAGGTTAAGGTTTCAGACGAAGACCTAGTAGTAACCCCAGTAAGACTGAGATGCCCATGAAGTAGGATGCCTGTCAAGGAAAATCATATGCATCAAGTTGATCAGTGTCATGAAAGAAGCTACACGGGTGGTAAACAGCTAGATCATGAAGGTGGGCCTCCCACTTATATTGGGTCTCATTCCATACTACTCTGTGCCCCAAATTTTGAATGTAGAGAGAGCTATAAGGATTAGTTCTGCCTTCCTTTTTTGTATTGCTTTATTCTGATTATCACTTGCTTTTATATTCTACTCACTCTGCCTTTGTATAATGAAAGTATGTAACATTCTTTTTTTTTTAAATTCTACAGATGATCAAAAATGAGAACTGAGAGAAAAGTTAGACTTTAAAACAACGTTGAAGCTGTCAAGACTGGGGAACCCTTAGAGATGGAATAAATATATTTTTCATTATGAGGCAGCTGTGAACCTTTGGAGTCCAGTAACAGAATGGACAATTACAATGTGAATTGTCCCTGACACTGTTGTATTTTGAATACTTTATGCTCAGCTGGTAACACTTCATTAGCAAGTGGTGGGAACTTTGGGAGAATCATGAATGTTACTTTTGTCTTTTAGTGGTATGCTCAGACTCCAGTGTGCTCTTTTGTCACAGACTCCTGGCCACTGTGGTGTTCTGTCTGCCAACCGTATGTTCTGCCACCATGGTCTTCCTAAACTCATCAAGGAAGCATGGAGTAAACTCTCATAACCAGGTGCCAAAATAATCTGTTACCAGTTGTATTTATTCTGCCAGGTATTTGGCCACAGTAATAATAAAAGTGACAAATATAATTATGTTATGAATCCTCACCTTTAATTAATTGGGATTATTTTTAATACCTTCCCAAAATTTCATCAAGGAGATCTAACACCATTAATGAATCTCAAAATTATAAATTTATCAAAATACTTAAATAGCCAATTTTCTACATACATTTAAAAATCTTTCTGATGTCTTTAAACATATGTCTTAAGTGGAATTAATGGAAAATGCATTTTATGCTTTTTATGATATATTTAAATTGTTTACAGTATTTTGCCAAAATGTTTGTTACAATGATGTCATTTTCTGTCTATGGCAAAATTATAGCATTTAAGACCAATAGGAATGTAAGAGAAAGTCATTTGACTACATCACTAGATACTGCTAATTATTAAAACTAGTTTTGATGAACAAAAGCTTACCTATTTTAATATTCATGGAACTTCCTACTGGAGATGCAAACACTGTTGAGGTTAAATATGCATTCATTTTACATAACAAGTTCCCCTTGAGGAAACATTTCCCTGCATAAATTGTCATAACTTATACATATATACATATGTATATATGAGCTGAAGATTTTCATTACTGATATACATAAAATATCAAAATAAATGCCTATTATAAAATTCTTGCTGTGTAATATTCTAATAAAATGTTTATGGCATATTCATTTATACATATATAATTTTTATCTGGTGTATATTTTCTCATAGAAAAGCATATAAATTTGTCATTGGTTAAAATGGTGTGACTAGATATTATATGACTCACTAAATGGAAAAATCATTTGTCATTAACTTACAAAATAGTATGCTTTCATAAAAACAGGAAAGAAAATCACATGCAATCATGAGGTCAAAATAAGTGTAGTTAAAATAATGTTTCTAATTAAAATAAAAAATATAAAAATAATTATAGCTATATTTTCTGTGTTCCTTGTTCTTATTCCACTATTGCCACCCAGTTGAGACTTGTTTATTCACAACTCAGCCGAAAATATTTGCATTTTACTGCACTCACTGTCTTTTGCCCCATCAACAGTTTTCAATTAAATGCAATGTACAGGATAGATAGCAGAAGTTGTTTTACTTAGAAAATATATCAAAATTTCCATGACTTTTTAAAATACAGAATCATAGTAAATACAAATTTGTTACAAATTTATTGTGTTCAAACTTCATGTCCATTTGGTGTATTTCATTTTTCTAAGTTTGACTCATGTATCATTCACATTTCTGTTTCTATGTTTTTTCATTTTTGCCTATAAAATACCCAGTTAAGGTGATTACAAAATTTTAGCTGCCAGATGAAATGATTACCTAATTTGTTCTAGTATAATAAAAACTCCAGAGTCACAAAATGAGATAAAGACCTTACACATCCAAGAAAAGTGGAGAGAATTGGTCAATCAATCATCTCGCCAAGTTCTCAGGAACCAGAAATCCTACCCCGTTGAACTCTTCCCAGGTCTCTTCCTGTCCTCTCTAGCAGCCCTGAAAAATCTGCCAAGAACTTTGCAATCCAGATCAGCCAATCACTGACTCCATCCTAGATTCACTGATGTTTTATTGGCACAGTAAAATGTCTGTACTGACAATAATTCTGCAACACAATTTTGTACCTTTCACAGATAAATACTTTGGATTTTTGCATTCTTCTAATTGATAACCTCCCATTCATTAATCTACATGCCTTTATGCTGTGTATTCATTTATTTACTGAAGCTATATTTTATATAGCCTTCTATGGTTTTGTTTTTATGTGTGTTTGCAAGTATGGCCATGTACCATGTACATGCCTTGGAAGCCAGAAAAGGGTTTAAGATCCCTTGTAACTGTAGTTACAGATGGTGATGAGCTGCCATGTGGTTGCTAGAAAATGAACCACAAAGTCTTTGGTAAGAGCAGAGTGTTCTTAAACAATGAGTGGTTTCTTGTGCCCTGATTTTTAACATTCTGAGTCGAGATTATAAAGATCATACCCTACCACAGAAATTTAATTTTCTGAATTTGGTTGACTAGTGTGTTTTAATGGTTCTGCGCTGATACCATATTCTTTGTGTTTACAGTTACAGCTTCCTTAGATCTTGAGACAACTTAAGAATTACCTCATATTTTTTCCAATTGGAGTAATTTTTGTCAATTGTTTTGAAGAATGGATTTGCTGTTGAGGATTGATAGCTGTCTATCTTTTCTCTCTCAGTAATCTGAATATATCTCTCCAACCTTTCTTTTAAGAAAGTATTGATACTGAGAACTTTATTGTTAGACTCATAGAAATTTATTTGATCAGTTGATTATTTTTTTGTACAGGGTTGTTCTTATACTTTCTTCCAGCAGGGCAGGTTTACTTTTTCCTTGGACAAAAGGCACATGGAGTATTTTCCAGGGACTTAGGTAATTTGACCAACTCCCACAAGCTAGTAAGTTGTCCTAGAGACAGATGCCTGTGTTATTTCCATCCAAAAGCTGCAGGAAGATCACCTCTTAACTCAGTCTGCTATAATATATCATCCAGAGGGAAAAACAATTGCCAGGATTTTTTTGTCTTCAGGTCACTGTGTGGTTCATCACGTGCAAATTCCAGGTAACTTTTGAGACTGGGCCCCCAGACAACAAATATTTAATATGGTCATTGATCCAATGCAAATTACTTTACACCTCACTTTAGAATTTTCTCATCTTAGAAAGTAACACTCTCTCAATTCTAATTGTTCTTGAAAAAGTGGTAGAGCCAGGAGAATTTCTTTTGCTTTTTATATGTTTTCATCCTGTTGCTGCACTCTGTCTTAGAAACATGAGTGAAATACAATTGTTTCTGTATTGTTCAAGTCCTGTTTTGAGTGTGAAAAGACTAGCGCTGAGCTCTGTAGGTCAGCCATCGGTTTCTGTCCTCTGCAAACATTTTGGTCTTTAAAGTTGTTCAGTACACATTCTGAAAGTTGTTTTCCTAGTAAATAAGTTACATGTTGGTAGGCAATTAAGTTAAAAAAAAAAACTGTGGTGTTCAAATTAAATAATGACACATGTAAAATTGAAAGCAAAGATTTGTATGTATCTTTATTTTCACTAAGTTTTAATATGTATCTCAAACAGCAGTATCAGACTTATGAATTGGAAATTGAACTATTAAGTTCTGTTAGCTGAAGCACCACAATGAATACTGGATCTACACATGGGAATGTTCTAGACTCATTCATACTAGCCTAAAACAATAATTTGTTTAAATTTTATTTTACAATTGGTGTTATCCATGTCGAGAAAATGATATTAGACCCATGGAATTAGAGTTACAGATGACTGTGTTTGTTTTGGAATTGAACCCTGATCTTCTGGGAGAGCAGCCAGTGCTCTTAGCTAGTTCATTGTAACAGTTCACTGAAAAGCAATTTCTAAAGCATATAGTTAAAAATCAGTAACTTTCCACAGATCCATTTCATCTATACACAGCTCTATGAAATGAAATATTATTTTATAATACTTTAGTTTTATAACTTCTAATTGATATAGAAATGACAAACATTTAATATATGCTTGCTGATGAGTCTGAATACAAGCATATACCCTGAAACTCCCAGAAATAATTATACAACACACCACCAAAAATTCCAGAGTTCCTTTCCCTATGTAATGTATTAACCTCTTATGGTAAGAGCAGTTATCATGAGATCTATCCACACTATACTGGATGACTGACTAGGTGTTGGGTTATAGAACACATCCTCCGAAGTTACTCAGTCTTCATAACTGGACAACTAACACCCTCTCCCACTCAGCTCAGTAGCAGAAACTGTATGCTAAGCTCTGAAAGAATTCGATTGTTTCAAGTGAGTCAAACTAGTGAAATGGCAAAGTCTGATAACTAAATAGTACTTCAGCAGTTCTAAGTAATGTTTTAGAAACAATTTCCCAGGGATTTATTAGTGTTAATGAGTCGGTAATTTGCAAATTCATGTATATGCCTATATGTGTGAAGATCACAAGTTCTGAAAATATTTAACATACTAATTATTGTGATACACAGGTCCTAAGATGCAAAGTAATTACTCAACAGAACAGAAATCTGACTGACCTATGAACTGAGTTATGAATGTTAACATTTTCTTTTTTTCCATATTTTCCATTTTTAATTAGTCTTCATATGCATGGTTTTAAGCATACACTATGAAAAGCAAATACCGTGAACAAATTTTTCTTCTTCCAAAACTCTGCAAATAGTTCCTTGATTACATATTTCGGTTCACATGCCTTTATTGATTCGTGGTATTGCTAAGGGCAATAAACAACATGTATGCATCAGAAGATTTGTGTATTAATTTTGAGAAAATTATTTTGAATTTCTTCTGAAAATTCCTATGGTGACATGGTAATTATTTTCACAACCTTTTAAAGGAAATATGAGGTTTTTCTAATATCTGACCATAATCATGTAGTAATGAATTCTGAGAAAGAGAAACTCTTGTTTAAAAGTGACCTGATACCTAGGATTTCCAAAATGGGTATGTAAAGATGAAGAAAAGCAAGATTTAAATGAGCCAACATTATCATCATCATTTTTAATCATCAAATATTTATTGATACTTTCCCTTTGCCCAAAGCTCTAAGACTACTATAATAAAATTTTAAAACTTCTGTTCACTTCTAGGATTTTTTATAGACAAAGAAAGCACAAGTAATAATTCTCTGACAAGTTTTGAAAATAAAAATTGGTCAGAAGCCCATAAAATCCAAATAATTAGAATATTAGTGAAACACCTATTAATTAAATGGTCAATTCCCATTTGCTCCATCCAGTGCTTAAAATAGCTAGTACCATTTACTGCCAATTTCTGTTATATTTTACTAACAAATGCAATTTATTTATGTTTGTCTTTTTAATATTCTATGGATTTATTTATAATTTTATTATTATTTATTAAAATTTTACCTACAATTTTTAAGGAAATTTTACCTTGGAAACTTTTTCCTTTACATGTTGGTTTTCATATATGTGCATAAGATACCCTGATTATGTTCTCCACCCAATCTCTTTCATGAATTTGTCTTCCCTATTAACATTCCCTCAATTCCACCACTCCGGATCCCACCATCACAACTATTGGTTTTGCTATGTGACCCATTTACCTCAATCAGTCCCATCTGTGTAAATGTTAAATGAGAACTATCCACGGGAGCCTGGCAGAATCTTTGTAAGCATACTACTAAAGGATCTGAGTTCTGCTCTTCCTGAATCTATCAATAGTAAACAGTTAAACAGTGAGAGTTAGGGCCTCCTGAACTGCTCTGCTATCCATTTCTGGCTATTGAGGGAAAGCATCCACAGACACTCTGAGTCTGTGATTAGAATAGCTGTATCTTGCCAAAAAAAAAAAAAAAAAAAAAGATATTTCATGGCCCTTCTTCTCCTTATTCACCAACTTTTACTTTCTGTCAACCCCATGCCCTGTAGTGTTTCCTGGGCCTTTGGGGACTGTGGTATAAATGCTTTATCTGGGGTTGAGCAGTTGGTTCACATTCATTCTCACTCAGGACCGTGTATAGGTCTGAGCCTCTGTATTTACTACAGTTTCCAGAGAGGCTCTCTGTAGAGAGCATAGAGTAACATTTGCCTATAAATATGAAAAAAAATATTGCAAAGGTAGCTTAAAAGGTCAGTTAAACCTAACAACAATATTCAGTTCACATGTGGGAACTAGATCTGTACTTCAGTGAATTTCTGACACAGTATGGACTCCCTGTGATGAAGAAATTCTCATATCTAATCAGAGAGCAGTGTTGTACCCTAAGAACAGTAGTGTCAGCTGGCCACCAGTGGTGACACATCTCAGCACTCAGGAGAGAGAGGCAGATGTCCTCTTTGTTCAAGGTCAACCTGGTCTACCAAGTGAGTTCCAGGACAGTGTAGGCTAAACAGAGAAACCTGTCTCTAAACAAACAAACAAACAAGGATTACACCTGTGTGTGCAATCTCTTCTTGTAGCTTGGTCTCATATATAACAGGATTCACAGCTGCTAAGATTAATGGTGCTATTTTCCCTCATTGTTGCATATTGGGACTACAAAAGTAACCCAACAGTGAGGAAGCCTGTGGCCAAGCAAGAGCACTAGGGTCCATGATTCACCTTCTGTCACTTATTACAATCCCCACTAGTATACTTCCCTCTGCATTCATCTTGAATAGAATGATTACATCTGAGATATATGGACCAAGAACAAAACTAGCTTGCACAGCTGTCTGAAGGTGCTACAGAGTCCATTAATTTATTGAAATTCTTACCCATTGTTTCCCTCAATCTCACTCTGTCATGTTCTTTCTCCCTTTACTCTCAGGTTTACAACTGCAGATAATTTAGACATCTCATTCATGTTCTACAGCTTGAGACACTCCATCTGCCTCCTAATCTTCCTCCCCCAGGACTTTACATTTGAGTAATTTACATGGACATCTAGTTCATTGATTCCTTTCTCTATTATGCTCAGTCCTTTGGTAATTGACTAAATAAATTTTTCATCTGTGTTTTCTTGATTGCATTGCTATTTTGGTAGCATACTCATTTCTTTTGATATCCCCCATTGTCTCACCTACACATACACATTTTCTAATGCATTTTCACACTTCATTACCTGTTTAAAACATTTTGATTTTTTTATTATTTTGGGGTTTGTATTGGGGCAGGTTGTAAGAAT
Source organism: Cricetulus griseus (assembly GCF_003668045.3). Classification (NCBI taxonomy): domain Eukaryota; kingdom Metazoa; phylum Chordata; class Mammalia; order Rodentia; family Cricetidae; genus Cricetulus; species Cricetulus griseus. The sequence continues at coordinate 17,605,424 of NW_023276807.1, read as the reverse complement.
CAAGACAGTTCTTTCACCAGGCAGATCCTGAGGATCATACTCAGCTTGTCAAAACTGGCAGTAAACAATAATTTTAAAAACCCTTTCTGAAAACTTCAACCGCTTTCTCCTATTTAAGTCATTACCCAGCTAGTGCTTATTTTAGTTTTGTGTATTTTATACTGTTAGTGATTTCAAAAAAACAAAAAAACAAAAACAAAAACAAACAAACAAACAAAAAAAAAACGCTTGGTGCTGATTTCCTTTCCTTTATTCCCACAAAGCAACAGAACCTCTCCCCACTTCCACTGCCCAGGCTTCCTTGATGTGCAGCTAGAATAATGGCTTGTCCCAGTTGAAAACCACAAACCCAACCTTTTCTCTTCACCTAAGCAAGCTGCTTCTTGTCTTTTTCTACATGGGATGCTTCACGTAGTAAGTGGCTACTAGAAAGCATTGTGGCCTGTGACAGCAAAACCTTCATGCTATACTGCTGGGAAAAATATTTGGCCACTCCCATTTTGGGATACATTGATCCCAAAAGAATCCCAAAAGAATGGCCTGGAAGGATAATGTGAGAATGGAAGCCTGCTGTGAAGTGCAACAGACTAAATTGCTTTCCCCTAGTCACAGCTCTGCAGTTACTCAGTCTCCCATGGCAGTTAAGCAAAACAAGGCAATGGCATTTTTGCCTCAGGGGAGGGAATGCTGGCATAAGCTACCTTATATTTTCCCTTTCCTAACCTGGGATGATACTACATCAAGTCTAGGCTTCAGAAACTACCTACCACAAACAGTAGACTCAAACTTACCATCAGGTACGTGATGTACACAGATGCAGACCCTGGATTCCCTGTCACATAGGCAGACCTTTGTGACTAAGTGAGCAGCATCCTACATGGAAGGTGCCCTAGAGAACAGTTCATACTCTGTACTAACCAGTACACCACACTGTACCCCTTGCTGTCATCTACAGCTCCATGGTGATCAAGGTTCCCTTCGAAATGTGACCTGTCTTGTAGGCACTGGACACAAAGTCATCCCATTTTGCTGGCCTTGTTGAAGCCTACATACCTTGCCCCATTGGAGCAGAACAATGTGAAAAGTACAACAAAGAGCAGATACCTCCATGAGGTGGGAAAAATGATGCAGAATGATTGCACCATGAGATGGGAGGCCTGGATGAAGAGGTTATGAAGACAGACACAGAAGTTAGCAGATCAGCCAAAGACTCATCTCAGACAGGAAGAGGAGAGGCTGTACCAACTAAAGGGCTGGTCTCCTTTCCTGCCACATCCTTGCACATTAGCTCATGACAGGATGAGATTCCCAAGGAATTATCAGATTAAGACTCTTCTCATGTCTTGTCAAGCTTGGCCCTTCCCACGCTGCACTTCCGGGGAAGTGTGTTCCTGATTCTGCTTGTCCAAGCCCCTGCTCTTATTGGAGAACCCTGCTGGTAAGGCAGCAGTCCACCATGTCCACATAGTTCTCTGAGCTCATCATGAAATGGAGAGCTCTCTTTGTCAGAGGAACTTCCTCTTCTCTGCCTCCCAGCTTTAATTGGAGAGTGTCCCTAAGCTCAGATGCCTGAACTTATTTGGAGGATGACCTTACAAAAAGCTCCCTGAAAATGCTGTATGGCTTAGCACATAAGTCCTGCTCTTTCCTGTCCATATGATAACTTGGTGCTGTTTCATGACCAATCAGCCTTTCCCATCCATAACCCTAAGAACTCTTTTATGCCTTAACTCTGGAATGATAAAATGAGCTGTATCTCTGAGGCTGACTCCCAGAGGAAGTTCTGTTATGTTCACGGCCGTCCAAACCTTGTTCACCCCTTCCCTTCCTTTCACCCTAGAGGTCCAGGGACCAACAATCCCCATGGAAAAGGAGGCCCAGATAGCCCCTGGTAATATATAATCATTTTCACCTCATTTTCTTGACAGGAAATTCCTTAGGACAGACTCTATTCCTCTCTATACACCACATCTCATTTCCTCTTTGCTTCTCCATCTCATTTTCTCAATCATCAACCTCCCATGGCCCATTTCCCTCCTCCAGTGAGCCCACACAGATCTTGAAGCTCTCCACATACTAAATTGGAGGGGATAAAATGACCAAGATGATAATTATCCTAAGGTTACATACAAGTCATTCCTGTTTGTATAAACAATTGTTTTAGATGTTGTAGGTACTGCTTTAACAAGCACAACTAAAGCTGAGATGTAGATCTTATTGGGTAGATGTGCCTTATAATTACCTCTCTGCCCAACAAGCAAGTGTTAGTTGTGGAGTAAACTGAAGGAGCAGAACAGCAGGCTGGCGTCTGAGACCCAATAACTGGAGGATGGATGAAGGTTCCTGTTTCCCTGGATTGCAGGGACAAAGAACACTGGAATTATGTCCCCTCCTCTGTAGTCACTGCCCAATGGGGCTGTAATTTAACTAGGCCATTGCAACTTCCCTGCTTCAAAACAGAAAGAAACATGAAATAGTAATTTTGACAAAGACAGGACTTATTCAGCCCTAAAATTCCTTGCTGAGCCATAGCTCTTATTCCTGATTCCTCCCTTCTGCAATTGTATCCCCTTTAGCCCAGCTATCCTCCCTACCTGGCCAATTACTGATCTCCATGCTCTGACATCTGCTTGTGGCTCAACCACCTAGGAATTTCCATGAGGGAGAAGCTGTGGAATTGTACCATCTAATGTGCTACACACCTTAAATTTCCTGCCCTTGGAGTGACTACAATTTGTCATTTGCAAAGGATATTAAAATAAAAGTCAAACTACAATGGAGGAGTGCATCTTGGTGGGCAAACTAACAGGGCTTCCAATGGGACTCCACTGTTTCTTTTCTTTATAAACTACTTATGCAAGGATTCAACAAAGTGCTCTGAGAGCATAAGTAATTCCTATCCTCATCAGCTTCTAACCCCTAGTGACTTGGATCCAGAGGCTACAGGTGCAAACCTAAGGCTAGGCACTAAGAATGTCCAGCCCTATGGATGGTTCCTCTGTGGAGAAGTCCTTATTTTGTTCATTTAACCATGTAGGTTTTACACCCAGGGAAGACTCTTGGGAGGAGAGATCACCAGGCAGTCTACCAGTCAAATTCATATGGACCACAATGCTGTCAATATGAGTGTTAATGATATCAGCTGTCAAAGCCTCTCTTTCTAGGACTGGCTTATCTGAACAGAACTTACTTCTTAAACATGTAGCTTCTGCATTCCTGCCTTTTCCTTCCATGTCCTCCTCTTGAATGTGACTCTTCCCAACTGCTAAACAGGGTGAAAATGCTGGTTCACTGGCTCTCCTCTTCAAGGGAAGAGGAGGGCTAGGAGGACCTGCAGGGATGGTATTAATCAGGGCTTCTCATCTTTCTTGTGGTTGTGCCCAAGGCTCAATTGGTGTCTCAAATTATTGTCACTGTATTAGTTTCCTGTGTTTTATGGATGACATGAATATACTCGAATGCAGAGTATATTCTCCATGACCCTGGGAAATATTTCTTTAGAGGTAGATGGTATATGATCTTGAATGTGGCACAGCTGCAGACATTCTATATGCTGACATAGCATTATGCTGTGCCAGGTGGGGACTTTAAGTAATTGTTCAATGATGACTTGATAGATTTTTTACAAGTGGTGGGGAATGTGGCACATTGTGGTGGTGATGAGCTTGCACATACCTAAAACAGTTGTTTCTAAGTATAGAAAGTGCCCTGAGGGCAGCACATATAGGACAATGCCCAAGCTACACTTCACAACTGACAGCCCATTATAGGGTTTCCTTTCCAAGATCTCTGGTACCAAATAGAGCAAGGAGCCACTGATCATTTTTTTCTCAAGAACCTTGACAACAACCAACAAGCATGCAAGAAAGGTAGCAAGAAAATTTCATCTCCAAAATTGTGCAACAATCTGGAGTAGTTCTTGAAATCCTTTTCAAGGATATCCTCTTCCCAGGGACTGGCATTGAGGCTTGGTTCAATTTCAATCAATATACATTGTAGGAAATTACAGGGAGACACAATAATAGCAAAAAAAAAAAAGAGAGAATGCAGATCTAGAAGGGAAGTTTGTATCTATGAATTCTATATCATGAAATCTGAGATATCCAAAACAGCCTATTGTGGCACTATACACTATACTGCCATAGAAATACAATACAAATCTAATAGATAATTCAAAATAAACAAATTGATCAATGGCTTAGCATATATGCAGATTCTGGCAAAGAGTCCGTACTCAAACACAGTGACTACTGAACTGTTGTGCTATAAGGAAATGGCTAGAACTAGAGTTAATTTTATTAAAATAAACATTTCAAAAACTTCCCAAAATACAGCATATCTTCTCTCCTGTGAGTTTGGAGCAAGAAGGAGGGCTAAATATTTATAAAAAGAAGAGTATGTCACCAAGATGGGATGGAGGGTGTGAAATAGAGCAGGACAGTATGACCAACCTGCTTATAGCCATGTATGAGAATGTGATAATAAAATTTTTATGGGTAGTATACAGTAATGCATATTTTAACAGAAAAAGAAACCAAATTTTAAAAGACTAAATGAGTTTTCAAATAGGAAATTTGGTAATAATAAAGAAGCAGATAATGCAGGCACAAATGAAGTCTAGAACCAAAACCAATAATATAAATCAAACTATGAAATACCATATCAAAACCTCAGGAAGCAAAACCAACAAGCTGGGAAAGAACTCACTGCTTTAAAGTTCAGTAGACAGGAAGTTCCACTCTGTCAGAACCAAAGTTATAGCCAAACTGCTTTGTATGAAAACAACTGCTACTCCAAGACATAAGATCCTACCTGCAGGCAGTGCCTGATTCAAACTAGTATCCAGAATTCTTCATAATGCCTCCTCTTGATATCACAAAACAACCTACCAATCATGGCTTATCAGAACTGACTGGATTTTCTCTGCTTCTGTATCACAAGCAGTGTTGTGTTATTTTTTCTCATGGATGTGACCACATTCTAAATAAGAATTATCTCTAAGGAAGAAGAGATTATCCCTGCTCAGGCTTTCAAGAGACACAGAAGCAATGTGGTTAAAGCATCAAGCTCTATATAGAGTTGAGTAGTTAGGTGACTGGGAGCCAGCATTGGACTGAACCAAACCTGCTGAATGTGGGTGCCAGTCAGGAGGCCTGGGCAGTCTATGGGACTTCTGATAGCAGAACCAGTATTTATCTTTAGTGCACAAATGGAGTTTGGGAGTCCATTCCCCATGGAAGGATACTCTCTCAGCCCAGATACAAAGAGGAGGGGCAAAGGCCCTCCTCCAAATGATGTGACAGATTTTGACGATCCCTATGGAAGGCCTCACCCTTCATGGGGAGAGGATTGGGATGGGATGAGGGGGTTGGTGGGGAGGATGGGAAAAAGAGAGAACTGGGATTGATATATAAAATAAGATTGTTTCTAATTAAACAAATAAATTAATAAAGAGAAGTTCTCTATCCACAAGTGACAGCTCTAGCTAAGCTCCACCTTTATGCTGTTCCACAAATTCCCAAACTGGAAACCAAATGCTCAAAATATCTGAGATACTGTTAACAAAACAACTGCAGTACTTTGAGTTACAACAGTCCCCTACGATCTTAGAAATTTGAATTGGGGACACCACCTGGTGGCACTGTTTGGGGAACTTTATGTGGTAAAGCCTTGGTGACAGAAGCCCATCATTGGGGCTATTGTTTAGATAAACATTATTATCCTTCTTTAGCTCTCTCTTCTTCTTGCTGGAGTTGAGGATATGAAGCTCTCAGCTTCCTGGTCATTCCTCTAAAAATGTCATGCCTCTGCCTGCCATCATGAGCTCCAATCCCTCTAAAAATAAGGCATATAATCTATTTATTCCTTAATATTCCATGTTTGTAAGCTTTTATAAACAACAGAATAGTAACTAATACACAGCCTCTTAGCAGAGAGGGCTGCTATTCATCCCCATCTTACATTTGTTTTCCAAAGGTCAAGGCACAGTCATTGCTGTCACACAGTCCCACATTAATACACATTGACCAGGTCTTTCTAACCCCTTCCAAAGAAACAATGATATCTGCAAGCAGCACAAATACCAGATCCCATCCTCTCTCAGGTAGCATAGGTCTTGTATTAACCAAGCTTGCTTCCGGGTATTGTAGTGATGTATTGTTTATGATCTATTAAGGCTTGCCTGAAGATCAGAATGAAAAGCTAGCCAACTATAGAGGACAGGCAATGGCAGTGTAGCCACACTAGTTAGCCATAGAGGCTGGGCTTTATATGTCTTTAATACCAGCACTAGAGAGGTATATGAGAAAGTAGCTCAGGGTCTCATGCAGTATTCAGTCTCCAGGCACATTGAGGATAGGATTGCCCCAGCCTTGGTGGAGTGCACTCTTAGATTGAAGTCTGAGAATTCATGAAGGCAGGAATTCTCTTTGAGTGTGAGATAGAGGTAAGAGCTAGTGGCTGGCTCCTCTGCTTTTCTGATCAACTTGAACCCCAATATCTGTCTCTGTGTTTTTGTTATTCTTACTATATGGTGGTGCAGAAGCTCCCATTCTATCACAAACCTTAAATCCATGAGATTTTCTTAATCTGGTGGAGTGAAAGGGTCTGCCACAGGCTCCCACTGAGTGGCCATCATTGCTAAAGAACTTTTGTCTGCAAGGATGATCTGTTCTAGTATCCTTGTTCCTCTAACTTCCTGTCTTTCATACATTCCCCAACTAAAGTCCAGACACATGCAACATGGAGAGATAGAAATCAATAGAAAACATTAAGGTATAGAAAAAAAGCTAGAGAAAGCAATCTGAAGGAACCAGTGGGTAGAGAAACTCTTGTAATATGACCAGGGCAATTCACTGATGAATTCTGCAAACTAAAGAACTAATAGGAATGATATACAAGAATTTCAGTCATTCATAAAATTGTGGAAAGTGACACTTTCAAACTCTATTCATAAAGTAAAGATTATCCTTATTCTCAAAGCAAGTAAAGACACCTTAAAAAGAGACAAGTATTTGGCAATGTCCTTGACTAACAAGATGAGAAAATCCTTAATGTGAATACTAGATAATTTACTTCATATTCAATAACACATTATAGAGATCATACTTCATGATCAAGATGTCTTCACTAGGAACACAAGGATAAAACCATGGGCACAAACTGACAAGGAATACAGCATACGTGCAACAATGAAGAATAGTCAGCAATGAAACGTTATGAAATGCCATTGGCAGAAAAAACAAAACAAAACATGGAACAATAGAAAGTTTTACTATAGATATACCAATTCCACAAACACAATTATTATTTTTGTTTGCCATAGATCATATTAAGACAGAGGGATGAACTTTTCTCTAATGGATAGAAGCAATCACATGCAATTTAAACAGAAGTGAATTAGAACAAATGGAAATGACAAAAGTACAGTACAGGCAGGTGTGGGAAGTCATGATCAAATGCTCAATGTGTACATACATTCCGCCAAAGTTTCAAATAAACAATAACGAAACTAATAATGACAAAATGAGTTTAAAAATGGAAAATGTCTGTCAATAAGGTAATAGAAACTATAGCCAAATTTTAAACCAAAACCAATATTGTAAAAACAAGAATCAATAAATAAATTCTAAACAACAAAAGCCAAAACTGAAAACCCAAAACAAACTTACTATGTTGAGGTCTAGGAGGTGGGGAAAATCCAAATATATCAGAAACTTGTTTCTCCATAAACCAACTCCTCCTCTGAAGTATGAGAATAAAACTCAGCCTCACACAGTGTCTTCTATGGATTTATGTCTAACATACTTCATAAGTATGCCTTGTGATGTCACATATAATGGACCAATATAGGCTCAGTAAATCCCACACTTTTTCTCATTCTGTCCTTAAAAACTCTCTAATTCTTCTCATGGATGTTATAAAAAAGCTAAAAATGATTTACTTATGGAAGGGAGAGTTTATTTAACTTCAGATTTAGAGGGCATAAGGCAAGGTAATGGGAGTAACTCATGTCATGAACATCAAGAGTATGATGCAATTGGTCACAAGGCATTTGCAATCCCATAGATCCCCACCATCCCCAAGGTTTCACAGTGTTGGAAAAACTGTGGGGAATCGAATATTCAGACATATTCGACAATGGATATTACACATCAAATCTGTCTCAAGGACTTTTAATGTTAATAATAATAAAAACATAAACACTGGAGAAGCTTTGTGCATTGCAGTGTTATGGACACAGGTATATTAACTGCTTTTATCTGAATGTTTGTAGATTTTAATTTGGAATTTCACTTTAGCATTCAATTCTGTAATAGTTTCGCCTTTACAGAGTGAGCTTACCATACATTGAGTTTAAAGGAGAGCAGCACCACTGGCATTTTGATGCTTTACATCTCACAGAATATAACTCCTGTCTGTCTCTTACTCCAATCAGCAACTGGGAATTTGTCAGTTCATATTACTCTGATGTGCCAATGTCTTCTTTTTTTATTAAAGGGGATTCGGTTTGAAACAGTGTATAAGTGGAGACCCTACTAAATCCTCCCCATTAGCTACACAGACAAGTCACAATTTTCAGGCATGTGCCTTACAGGTAGCATTATCTCTTCACTCTTGACTCTGGTTCTCAGTTGTTTGCAAAGAACATTAATTTTCTCCTGTTCTAAAAAGAATCCTTATTCATGATGTGTAACACACCAGAAAGATCTAAGAAAAAACAATTACAGAATTGATCTGGGAGAAAAAGACTCCCATAAATACACACAAAGCAATGATGTGTTGTTGGCAAATACCTGAAGGATGCAGCAATGAGCAAGTGAGAATAAAACCCAGTCATTCTTGCAGCTAGAATTGTAATGGGGGTAAGATAGAGAAAAACATTATTTTTATTCTGTTAAAGATTTTTTTTAATATTTTAAATTATGTGGACATTTGATTTTTTCTGTGGGTTATTTGTATGTGAATGCAGCACTCAGAGAGGCCAGAGGAGGTTCTCTTACCCCTTAGAGAAGGAATGTCAGGAGAGTGAAGGGCTCCAGCATGGATGCTGAGTTTGGCTAAATGCAGATCCTCAGCAAAAATGGTATGTGCCCTAACTGCTAATCCATCTCTCTACTGCTAGGTGAACATTTTTAAGTGATTCAAAACATTTTGGGATTCTACACAGAGAATTATTTGATATGGAATGCAAAAGCATAGAACAGGTGGTAGTATTGTAGATAAGGAAGAAGATATGCTTTTAATAAGTATGATCAAATAAATTCATTCAGTAAGTTATATCAGAAGAAAGAGGTAAAGAAAATTAAGACAAAAACCATTTAAATATCTGAAAAAGAATTCTTGGATTCAGACCAAATTCACAAAGCCTGATGGCAAGACACATAAGGAGATTGAAGTGACTATAGCATTTGGAGCCGTCATAGAAAGAGAGACACATGAAAATAAAGAGGAGTCATGTGCTGTACTGAAGAACTGTGGTGTCAAAATGAGGACATGATGATTTACAGGAACCAAACTGTTTGGGGCAGATGATGATTGCATTCCTATCTTCTGTGGATGCTATTCAGCAAGTCAAATTATAATCACAGCTTTACTTACTGAATCGCCTCATGAAAGGTAAACCATCTACTGCAATCTTGTTGATATTTTCTGCTTACAGCTGGAGATATTTGTTTCCTGTGGAAACAGCAATAAAACACTGTAGTGCCTTTGGACAAGTTTTCTGGTCTAGCCTTGGAAACCTCTTATCCTTCGTCTATTGGCTCTTTGGAACATACTCCAGTAAAATTTGGCCAGACTCACCTTTTCTTTTTAGGTGACAGCCTTGCATGAAGCTGGACAAAGAAACATTTTGCTTAGCATTTTATTTTGAAGTACAGTGTCTCTGAAATCGCTGTGTGACAATTTGAACATAGTTTAGTGATATTTTACTACGAAAGTTTAAATGTAGTAATGTAAATGTAAAGCATGTACAAAGCCCTGGAATAGGTGTTTTCAACATGCACTTTTAATTTACTGCCCCTCCCCCCAAATGAATGTAACACTAATACATAACCCTTACTCACAAATACATTATATAATATGCCATATTAAATAAAAATATATCAATAAAAATGAAGGCATGCCATGTCCTATGTTATGGCTACTCTTTTTCATCTCATTTATGTTAGAAGTGCTGCCTAGGAAATACAGCAGAAAAATCCAAGAACCATCTGATTTTCAATGGGCAAATCATATCACATGAGTGAGCCCAACAAACCTGGGATAGCAAGGATCAGTTTAGAACAGTGAAGCCATTGTCTCTGATATAATATGCTTCACTAACATCCATACCAGAGTGAAGAAATTTTAAAGCACTGTTTAGTTCATCCTAGTCATACATTGGGAGTGACAAATTAACCCATGTCAGAAACCCCTGTCCTATAACGTACCTGCATTGTGGCAAAGGTTCGATGTGGTAGAGATTAGTATATCCTTGATTTTTTTAAATAGTCTCCTGTGTTGTTCGTTCTCATTTTCAGCTGCACTTACACAAACAGATACAGGAGTCAAGTCATCGTGTTTGTTTTTGACAATGTTGATGTTTGAATGAAAATTTCACTGGTTAAGCAAGCTCCCTACCAATCAGCTTCCTCTCAGGCTATGAACCATGGTTTGGGATCCACACCCAGGTTTTGCTCATGAGAAGAACGTGTTATAACCAGAATACACTTAACAGTGGTAGCAAATAGATGCTTTAAAACAACCTGAATTCAAACAGAAAGAATTCTGCTTAAATGCTCATCTGTTCTTAAATGATGGAATGTTGGAGAAACTTTTGTCTACTGAAACCTTGATTTTTCCATCAGTTAATGAGACTCACTTGAGAAAGTTTGATGATCTTTAAGATAATACCCCTTCAAGATCAGGTCTGGTATACTAGTAGATGTCCAGTAATGGTTTCTATTAGCAGATGTCCAGTACATGGTGTGCAAGGAGCAAAGGGATTGCCCTAACCATTTTACAATGATTCTTCGTGGTCCCTAATCTGCCAGACACAGGCAACCGGAAACAGTCTTGCTTTCATTTAGCTCTGTTTATGTTAGTTCCCAGGTGCTCTGTATCTTCCCATCAAAAGTATTGCTTCTCTAACAACGTGCTTCTGAATTAACATTGACATTTTATCCTTACCCCTAGTTGAGCACAGAAGTGGCCTAATGAATATTCACAACTCAGTCTTTGAAAACCCCAGGTATTTAGCCAAGCTTAGATTACACTTAGAAATCTCAGATAGTCTATTAATGAACTCAAGAAGACCAACTTCAGAAACTTCAAACTCTTTCTTAATTCCTACAGTTAAGAAGTACTTAGCTCTCAGAAACCATTTAAAATATGCATTATTATTCATGGTGACAACTCAATATAATGAATATAATGTATTACTGCTTTGCTACTGATTTTTGCTACTCCTTACAGTACAAGCAAATCCCGTAAGCCTCTGCTTGTTTCCTCACTCACACTAAAAGTCTGAGGTATCATAAACTTAAAAACATTTAGCCTTGAAAGTCATTCTCCACTGCCACAAGATGTCATGTTGTCATATGGGCCAGTGGTATTAATTTGTGGGGTAAAACTTTCCACAATGAATGAACTGTTGTATTCATCATTAGTCAGGCTTGTCTTTGTCCTGTTTACTCTATGGTAATTGGTGGGTGCAGTTTACATATAGATGAAGCCTTGCAGACCCCTTCCTGCAGCATGGAGCTCTGTTGATGGCACCAATCATTAGATATGAGATTATGGAAACCGGTGTTTCAGAACACACTGAAACAGCTACAAATGAACACATTCAAATCTTTGTCTACATAGAAGGTAGTTATATTTATTTTTTTTCCATTACTAACTTGCTGCAAATAGTTCTAACTCACAATATTTAAGACTTACTGTCAAGGGAAAGCTGATAAAGATTATTTTAATTATGCTCTTTCATGAAACAAGAACTTAGTACAGCTAAGAAGACAGATGTTTCCTGTTTTAACTATTACAATGTGCTGATCCATTATCTCTCTCTTTCATTTATTCCTGTTCATTATCATAAAATAATTTTAATACCTGCAGATTAATTAGACTTTAATATGCTTAAAGGTAAGAGCTCCCAGCAATAGAGGTAGCAGGTAGGATGATGAGCCATTCTATTATTTACTCTGGGAAGAGATAATGCCTCGTACTTAGTGTTAAATGTTATAACCAGACAGGCTCTTTTAGTTCTTTGTGCATGGAAGGTATCACATGACTGCAGAATTGTATAATGAGTCCTGTGTGGATCCATATTACCTTATACAGACCTAATATAGTGATACTTGTAAAATAATTAGCTAGGAAAGATTCTATCACAGAGGTACCTGTCTGGCTGCTACAAAAATAAATCTTATTTTTCTATCCCTGTCTTTGACTTTGTAAGCAGAAAGTGACTACCTCACTGCCATGGAGTTTGGCCATAGCACAGAGGACTTCAGTTTCCCACATAAGTCACCAACACACTTTTCATCCTGTAGCTTCTTTCCCTTGCCACGGGGAAGATGGTAAATGAAAATTGATCCATCCTTTCAGTCAAGTCACCTTCAAGGATAAAAAACAGGGACAGACTTTGCTTTTAGTTACTCGTGGGAGGGTGTTATCTTTTCCAACTAAGCAAGAAAAGAAAAAAAATAGAAGTGAGACTCTGTTATGATTTTGTATCTACTTATGTAGAATTGAAGTTTGTTTCAGATGCACAGATCTCATTGCTGACAATAAAATAAGGAAGGAGAAGCGTAAGTTTAAAATAACTATTAATATAAGTTTTATAATTGTATTAATATGCTACAACGAAGGCTATATTTCTAATTTAAAGTGGGTGGCCCTGATATCTTATGTACATACCATACTAAATATTCCAGTAATATACTTACACACACACACACACACACACACACACACGTGTGTGTGTGTGTGTGTGTGTGTGTGTGTGTGTGTGTGTGTGCGTGTGTGATTCCCTTTTCATATGGAATCATAAAGAGGTGAAATGCAATCTAAGAGGAACAGGCCTGAATATATATAACAAAAAGAAAAACTAGGCCATTAATCTGAGATGGAATGAGAGGGATCATGGGAAAGGGTGGAAGGCAGACAGGGAAGGGAGAAGTAGTATAATTACATTTTAATATTTAAAATTTAATAAAAGTAGAAAAAATAGAAGAGTAATGAGACTGAAAACGCAAACATGGAGCCTGCAGATGTGTCTGCACTAGGTCCCTATGTCTCTTGATTTTTTTTGTGGGACTCCAAACAGTGGGAGCAGGTGAATCTCTGACTCTTTTGCCTGGTCTTGGTAGTCTTTTCCTCTTATTGGGTTGCCCTGTCCAGACTCAGTATGAGAACTTTGCCTATGCCTTGTCTTATTGTATCTTGTTTTGTCCTATTTGGCTATTGTGTCCTGGAGGCCTGCTATTTTATGAAGAGGAAACAGAGGGAGGGTATATCTGGGAACTGGCGGAGGTGGGGCTGAACTGGAAGGGGAAATTTTGGTTAGTATGTATTGTATGAGAGAAGAATCTGTTTTCAATAAAAATGAAAAAGCTAAACAAATCAAAATCATAGTTGCATTTTAGGCACATTTCTCTTAAAGACTTTTTTTCATCTTTTTTTTATTTGAATTAGAAACAAGATTGATTTACATGACAATCCCAGTTCCCTTCTCCCACCCATCCTCCCCTACTATCCCCCCAACCAAAACCCTATCTATCACATATCTTTCTGCTCCCCCGGGATGGTGAGGCCTTCCATAGGGTGTCATCAGAGCATCAGAGTCTATTGTATCCTTTGGGATAGGGCCTAGGCCCACTACCGTGTGTGTTGTCTCAGGGATATATGGAATGGGCTCCCAAAGTCCACACCTATGCTAGGGATAAGTACTGAACTTCTATAGGAGGTCCGGAAGATTTCTGAGGTTTCATCACAGAAAACCATGTTCCTGGGGTCTGGATGAGTCCCATGCTGATATTCCAGCTATCAGTCTGGGGAGCAAGAGTTCCACAATGTTCAGGTCAGCTGTTACTGTGGGTTTCACCAGCCTGGTCTGGTGCTCTTCACCCTGTGCTCTTCACTCCTCCTCTGAATCTGGGTTCCAGTTCAGTCCAGTGATTGGTTGTGGGTGTCTGCTTCTACTTCCACCAGCCGCTGGATGAAGCTTGTAGGATGGCATATAAGTCAGTCATCAATCTCATTATCAGGGGAGGGCATTTAAGGTAGCCTCTCCTCTGTTGCTTAGATTGTTAGCTGGTGTCATCTTTGTAGATTTTCAGATATTTCCCTAGTGCCTGATTTCTCTGTAAACAAAAAATGTCTCCCTCTATTATGATATCTCCATTCTTGTTATCATCTATTCTTCCCCTGACTCAACCTTTCTGCTCCCTCATACCCTCTGCATCCCTCCTCTTATTCCCTCCTCATTCTCCTAGCTCCCTCCCGCCTCTTCCCATGCTCCCAATTTGCTCAGCAGATCTGGAACCTTTCCCCTTCTCCAGGGGACAATGTAGGTCTTTCTTAGGGTCATCCTTGTTTATTAGCTTCTTTGGCAGTGTGGATTATAGGCTGGTAATCCTTTACTCTATGTCTAAAATATGCATATGACTGAGTACATACCATGTTTATCTTTTTGCCATTGGGTTACCTCGCTCAGAATGGTTTCTTCGAGTTCCATCCATTTTCCTGCAAATTTCAAGATTCCGTTTTTTTCCCCCGCACAGTAGTACTCCATTGTGTAAATGTACCACATTTTCTCTATCCATTCTTTGGTTGAGGGGCATCTGGGCTGCTTCCAGTTTCTGGCTATTACAAATAGTGCTGTTATGAACATCTTTGAACATATGTCATTGTTGTATGAATGTGCTTCTTTGAGTATATGCCTAAGAGTAGAATTGCTGGATCTTATGGTAGACTGATTCCCATTTTTGGGGGAATCGCCATACTGTTTCCAAAGTGGTTGTACAAGTTGGCACTTCCACCAGCAGTGGAGAAGTGTTCCCCTTTCTCCACATCCTATCCAGCATTAACTGTCATTAGTGTTTTTGACTCTGCTGAGATCTCTGGACTATTCCGGGCCCCACAGAGTGCAGAGAGTGCAGAGTTGAGTTGTTTCAGCCCCTGCCTTGGGCCCAACTTCTGCCTACCCACCCTGACAAATCCCACCCCAGAATCTTCAGACAGGACAATTGGACCCCTGAGGACCAAGCAACTCAGAGTCTGCTGACCTCTGTGCACCAGTGCTGCTCTCACCCACTGAGAGTGAGTGCCTCAGACCTGCCTGCACCCAACTTGAAACCTATCAGAGTATTGGAGCCAATTGCTCACACCTGAAGAGAACACTGGACCCATACACACCAGGAAAGAAAGTGACACCACCTGTACCCACTGGAAGAAGAGATGGGAAGATGACAATATAAGAACACATCCAACAACAGGAAAACCAATATGACACCACCAGAGTCTAGGGACTCTACACCAGCAAGACATGAGCATCCCAACACAGAAGAAGCAGAAGAGAGCAACCTTAAAAACAACTTCATGCAGATGATAGAGAACCTAAGAGAGGAAATCAGAAAATCCTTCAGAGAAATGGAAGAAAAGACAAACCAAAAGATGCAAGAAATCAAGGAAAGCCCAAAAAAAAGCCAAGAAAATACAATTAAACAGCTGAAGGAAACAGTTCAGGACCTGAAAACTGAATTAGAGACAATAAAGAAAACACAAACTGAGGGAATGCTGGAAGTGGAAAAGCTGAGTAAGTATTTTAATATGAAGTATTTCTTAAACTTGGTGCTGGAAGTGTTTAATAACAGAAGCTTAGATAGTTTTTGTTTGTTTGTTTGTTTGTTTTTATCTGCAGCTGCCACTATAGTCCTAACACAGGGAGACATCTGAGGATGTCTAGGTATGATGCCATACCACCATCATCCAAGCTTTTATTACAATAAGAAAATAATTATGGGATGTCTGTGCCAAAGGTGAGGTACGAGATATACCGAGAACTCTTCAAGAGTTTTCTGTTGTCTGGCTTGCATGTGGTGTTTTATATGGAATGTCTCTTTCTGTGGAAAATGTTGGTTTCCTGGAGCCTAGGACCACACTTGGAGAATGGCCGTTTTGAGGGGCTTTTCTGTGACAATGGAGACTGCTTCTCCCGTCTTCTTGACTGATAGTGACATGTTGAAGAAATTAAGAATGGGACTAAATCCTGCTCTATCCTCCTAAAAGATGTTTTACTTAAACCCCTGTGTAAATGCATTACACAGTGAAGTATAGCTTCAGTAATTCCTAAATTGAAGGATCATTGTATGAAGTTATACATGGGAGTTGGATTTACGTTGAAAATGACCCTTTCACATGGAATCACTGAGAACTAACATGTAATTTGAGAGGAACAGGCCTCAATCACTGTATTGATCCTTAAGTTGCTTATTTAAATACCTTAGAAAAGGTATTTTTATTCTGAAATCACATGTGATTATGATAATTAACTCTTTGCTTCTTCTGAGTATTGAATTAGGGAGTGAAAGTTATTCAATTAGCACATTTTGTCACAGATTATTATAATATTTCCATGTAATAAAACCTATTCTTTGTGAGAAAAGGAAATGCAATTTTCTCCATTAATAATAGATTAGTCATATAACATATTTGAAGTATTGGAAATACCGCCTGTGGCAATATTGCCTATAATAGCCTTTAATAAATTTTCTTGGCAGTACAAAAACCACTTTGTTTCTTGTGAACTAAAAATATCAAGCAAAACATTTCTTTAGCATACATATCTATATGTCCATGTACACATATATATGACCAATATCATGAGAAGAGTTAGAATTCATCTCATGTGATTCTAGTTGACTTTTTTTCAGTATCATTTTTTAACATTAATTTAAGTGATTATCTTTACTCCTTACTCACTGACCTGTTTTTATTTTTTCAACATAGTGTGTCTTTATTGTCATTCAACTAAAATGAATAGGGTCCTGGCTCCTTTTCAAGAGCTTGTAAGTGTTCCAAATAAATGCTGAAAAGCCACACTTACTTAATGAGAGTATGAGCAGGCCAGATTTCATATATTCTATTAAATGAGGTCATTTTTTAAAAAGTGTTGACTAATTCGCTGAGGAAAAGGTGTCATGTCATTATTCTAATTTACAGTTTCCCAGATCACAACCAAGATAAATCACTTTTGCATAGGGCTGTTTGCACTTGTGTTTCTTGGCACCTTGTCTGCCCCTGACTTTTGCATATAGTGTTTATATTTGTCCTGTTCTCCTTTCCCTTTTTAATTCACATAAATTATTTAAAATTATGAATAAGACCACTTAAGTTCTGACAAACTGTAAATTAATTCTAGAATTTAGGAAGTTTTGCTTTAAAAAACCAGTAAATGGTGAGAATTTGGTATCTTATTTTTCCACTTTATTCATGATTCTGGGAATATTTTCTTATAATCCAATCTACTAAATTTTGTAGTTAATCATTGTGATGTTACCCCAAAATTGGATGTAATCATGACTGAAAAAGAAAGAAATTTTAAGCTATCTTCAAAAATTAAAATTTTCTTAAACAATTTTTTACTTTATTTAATACTCATTCATATTTTTGATATATATATATAAATGTGAATAACATTAAAGAAATTTCTCTCAACAGAATGCAAATGACTACTTTGTGTTTTGTGTGAAAGTGTCTGTGTAGGTAATGGAAAAGTGCTACATATACATTTGTATATATTCAGGTAGGCAGCATAAATTACATGGTTTTACTTACATTATCAAATAATTTGTACCTTGGTTAGTATATTTACATATGCATAAATAATATTTATTTTACTATTTTTCTTTATTATATGTTGGATTAATATATGTTAGTATATATTCAATCGCGGCATAAAAGTGGTTGTTTTTCTGAATTTGAATTTAGAGTAGCTTATGAAGATTTTTGAGAGGTACATACTCAACATGTAATTTTTCACTTTACTTTCAATTAACTAACAAGAACCATCAGAAAATTCTTCAGTATAAGGCATGGATGGAATCCATTAAATGGCCAGTTATTTCCTAGTAACCACAGTAGAGAATTATCTGTCTTCTTTCATCAGAAATCCAGCTGCCTTACTTGCTTCTCTATTGCCATGGAAAATGACATGTCTAAGGCAATTAGTAAAAGAAAATATTTACTTTATGCCTCACAGTTACAAGTGGTTAGAGTTTATGATCACCATGGGGAAACCAATGGTGACATGTAGGCATGGTGCTGGTTAAGTAGCTGAAGCTTACACGTGTAGGAAGATATCACTGGGAATGATGTCAGCTTTAAAACCTCAAAGCTTGCCTCCAGTGATATATCTTCTCCAACAAGGCTACACCTCCTAACCAGTTCAAAGCAGTTCCAGCAAATGGGAACCAAGCATTCAAATATATGCACCCCCTGAAGGCTTCTCATTCAAAACACAATACCATTCTTGAGGCAAAAAGTCTGAAAATGATATTGTTCACTATAGCCATTCACTGAGTACTGTGCTTCCTTGTGTAATTTATGGTTGCAATGAATCAACATTGACAGATACACTTTTTGTGTCATTATTCTCTTGTTTAATATATTGATATATTAATATATTGAGATTTCATACATGAATATTGCATTTAAATCATTTTAACATACCCTCTTCCCTCTAGCTCCTCCATGTCCCCTGACTACCCTTCAGATTCATGATGTCTTTCCTTTAATTATTATTGTTACACATATAACATATGTATTTCATATATGTTCCTTCTCTGAGCTGTAATTCCAGGAAAGTGTTCTACTGCTTATCAATACCAATAAAAAAGTAAAACACATTATGCTGTGAGATAAAGACTCTAGTATAAATTACTTCAGAAAACAGTTTATTATTGTGGAAGCTTTGGAGGTTAAGAAAACAAAGTTTAGAATCTAAACAATATATTCCAGAGAGGAGACAGATGTATATGACAGTGACATGACTTTCACATTCAGTTTTCAAGTTCTTCTTCCTGAGACCAGGCATGCCATGATGGAGTTCTGATACTCTAAACCTCTTCTGTACAGGTATGGTCATCATGTCTGGATATTTTAAAGAAAGACAGTTCTGAAATCTAGCTCAGTCTTAATATTACCTAGTCATTAGCCTTGCTCCGTGATTCAAATTCTTTCTCTAAACACCCCAGGCTTTTGCTATTTTCATTTTCTAAAACTCCACAAGTGAACACTCATAGGGAGCACATGATTATATTACATAGAATATCCGAATGTGGAGGGGGCAAAAGAAAAAGCATCTTCCTTTATTTTTATACCTGGTAAAATAAAAAAAAATAGATGACAATTTGATTTTCTCTATAAAGAAATTGCTTTTGTATTTCCCATTAAGCCTTCTAATTAACTTAGAAGAAAATGCTTGTAAACCCTAGATACAGAACTCTTGGCAGTCTAAAAACTCTCCCTTTCATCCCAGGGGAAGAATAATTCAATTAGTTTATGTAATGCTTTCTAATAAATCATCCTATATATACCTAGCCTTAGGACTCAGAAGTAAGCACTCTGCTTCCATGCCATTCCCTGAGGACTTTTGCATTTGCATTCTCTAAAAGTCACTGCAGAACTTTAGTAAGTCTGCTAAGTGCCCTTGCATACCCTTATAAAGTTCACATTTGCAGCAAAGTTACAACAAGCATCAGAATGTCCTTTGTTTTTTTTTATCTATAAACACTTAATTGTGCTACTAGAGGGAGTATAAAAGAACACCATCCAGGCTTCAGTCAACACTGAGCTTCATATGTGTCTACAAACTATTTCTTATTGAAGATGACACTAATTAAGCTTTCTGGTAATTCTGACTAACTGTGAATTCTCCCTTGGTTTCAGGATAAAAATGTGAAAGCTACAATGTTAGTCTCTACTGTTAACACATTTTAAAAGTCACTAATGCTTTATATGTATGTGTGTTAATTAATGATAGTTCTAGATACTCATAACTTTTCATGGTAAATTTCTAAAGATGAATATGTTTGAGTAATTATGCCATTTCAAAATAAATATTTTTATTTTGTATTTCATATTTGCATGTCCTTACCAATATGATTGCAATAATTTTTGAGATCATAGAAAGTATTCAATTTTGTGTATGTTCACTCAGATATTTTAGTAAAAATATATTAAGCATAAATTTTGAAAGCTTTACTAGTGAAGTCATTGTTCCTACAAATTATTTATTATAATTATGAATATACATGTTTTAATCATGTTTACAATTAAAATATGGTATCATGTCCTGCTTAGTGTGTTATGACTAGTGCTTAGCACAAGGTAGCTATACATATTAAACTTAAAATATCAATGAAAAGAACATGAGGCATGTTGTATTAGAAGTTATATATACAAAGAAATGTGCTTTCCAGTTAAGGCAAGTGCAAAATGACCAGACAGGGTTGAGTTTCTGACTCAAAAAAAAAAAGAAGCAGGAAAAGAGGATTAACTAAACAACTTAAATGCTGTTGAAGTACCAAGTGTTTTACATTTATTAATTAGCTTGTATAAACATGGTATTATGCCAGTCTTACCAATACCTTAGTTAATTAACTTACAGGATAATGTCACATTTCAGATGTCATAGATATTTCAGATTTATTACATGGGTGTATGAAAATTGTGAGCTGTCTGTTTTCAGTGTGTGGTGAAATCTAGAATTCCCTTGTGGGATAATGGAGTCCTTGATTTTATCATCAAATCGGATTAGAAGACTTAATCTTGGCTAACTTTGGATGTTTGCTAATCTTGGTAGTCAGTCATTCATTGTGACCATCTTTGGGGGAAGAAAGTTTTTTTTTTTCATATTATTCTGAGAGCAGGGGCAATTCTCTGGCATTGCACATATTTTATTTGTGTATTTTTCAAATGAAAAATTATTATATGTGGGTTTCACATCACGAGTCCTGATCCCATCCATCTCCCTGTGCCTTCATATCTTCTATCTGCCCTTTCAAACTCCCATGAAAACAAAATAAAATTCAAAAGAAAAAACACAACAGCAGCCAAACTAATGTATACACACACACACACACACACACACACACACACACACACACACACACACACACACCACACGCACACGCAAAAGAAAGAAAGAAGGAAAAAGAGAAAGAGGAAGGAATGAGGAGAGGGAAGGTAGGGAGGGAAGGAGGAAAGAAGATAGGAAGGAAGGAAGGAAGGAAGGAAGGAAGGAAGGAAGGAAGGAAGGAAGGAAGGAAGGAAGGAAGGAGAGAAGAAGAAAGGAGGGAGATAGGAGGAAGGAAGGAAGAAGAAGGAAGGAAAGGAAGAAATGAAGGAAAGACTCCTTCTGGAAGCTGTAGTGTGGCAGTGAGTCACAAGTCTATCTTTTAGTCCCTATATCATTACTTGTTTGTTGAAATGCCATTGTTCTGGTTCAAGGTCTCTGGCTTCAGCTACACCATTGATGCCTGTCTTCCTCTTGGATATGCTGTTTTTGCCTTCTGTAATGGAGATCCTGCAGCTTTGGATCTGCAGGTCCAGCTGTTTCATATGCTCCAGCATGTCACAGATGAGATGGATGTTGGGGTGGACCAAATCATACTCCAGCTTCTGGGTCTGAGTGGAAGCTGGCTTGGTCAGCCCACCAGTTTATCCTCATCATCACCACCCAGGCAAGCTCTCTAGCACTGCCCCTGACAGCTTATGCACTGCTGCAGGCAGTAACCACCTGGACCACTCTCCTGCTCTCAAGCCCTTGGGACTGGATCACCTGCACCCACTCCACCAGGGCCAGGTCTACTGTTTTGCCCAGGTGAAGGCCCACTCTCCTGAGGGTGAATAGTAATACTTTAATACATTTTAATGACCTTAATTTTCTGAAAATTCAAGCAATGGAACATTTGTCAGAAACATATGGTAACACAACACAGAAATGTCTTATTACAGAAACGTGTGTGTGTGCGCGCGAGTGCGTGTGTGTTTTCCACAAGAAGGAAATATCTTGCATGATCTCACATCTTCTACCTAGTAATAATCATCTGTCTGTTTCTTGGTCTATCTAGCTATCTGCCTATCTGTCTGTTGGTATATAATATATAATACACACAGGTATTCTTTTCCACATTATTAAGCATCAACACCACAATCATTATACCTGCTAGGAAACTGTTTTTGCAGAAAGCCCTCATAATTAAAAAATATTAAAATTTAAATTTAATCAATCAGAATTACTACTAATTATAATGTCTACATATTTTTTAATTTTGGTTTGTCCCTTAACTCCTTTCATTAATGAAAGAGACAGACTTGTTTGCATTTAAATATAATGACAAACTTTGAAAAGCCTACCCATAGTAATTCTGAATCTGAAGTGAGTTTAGCCCTCTTTCTGAAAGGAAGGATTTATGTTGATGGACCTGGGCATAGCTTTGACTGCCTAATTTAGTAAATACAAAAATGTTTAGTGGTAAATGGAGATTTTAAGTTTATAAGTAATCTTTCACCTCACAAACATATAACTGTAGCTTTGAAGTCAATGTTGACCAAAAGACTTTTTTTCAACATGTACTATATTTTAATTAATTTCAGCTACTTATTTTTTAGATTTATTCCAACTTAATTAAAATTGCTTCAGAATTGGATTTTTACTCAATTTCTTGTATATTGCATAAATGAATGATTTATAGTATAATTAATAGTCATGAACTCATTTCTATTATTGAAATATCTATCTGCTATAATCTTAATATCTTAACAAGTTATAAAAGTTTCATTTGAGTTATAAATACAAATTCATTGTCACTGTATTTTTAACCAATTGTGAATTAAAGTAAAACTGTTTATTTAATATAAAATGAATTATCTTTATCTTTATGATTATGTAGTATTTATACAAGTTTTGCCATTTAAACTGTAGTCAACACTTGGTCAAGCTACAAAATATGAATTTTAATCAGTTCTAAACAAAACAAAAACAAATAAACACATGCTCTCTTTCTCTGGTATAGTTGCATCTGCTTTGTGATAGGCTTGAGTCCATCTAAAGGAACTGATCAACTATGTTTCTATCACAGAATCTAAAATTATGGCAATTTTATCTTCTAAGTTTTAAAATAAATTATTTACTATTTAAGAGTCTCTATTATTTATATATTTCATTGTTTTGCTTTAACATAACTCATTCTAGTTCCTAGCTAATTATTTAAATGTTTATAGCCTGATTTGGCATTTACTAATTAGTCTTGAATGTATAATTTTGTGTAGTGTATATTGAAATAAAAATACTTTTTAGAGGTCAATTTCATGATCTAAATGAAATTATCTCCCTTAGAGCATATAAATTCTATTTATTTTGACTTAATTTTATGGCATATATATTTTTAATTATACATCACATAATAAGCTACTAAACACAGAAAAGTGTTCACTTATATTTATGCACCTGTGTGTACACATTTAAAACCCTGTGTATTTTGTCAAATTTTGCAGAGACTCTGTATATTTCACTATGGAGAATGCTAAAATACTATAAATATGTCTCTGCTGAATGTGGTAATGACATGGAACAAGCATAAAAAGTGACCATCTCAAGCACCCTGTGGTCAGACTGTGATTTCTGCACTGAATCAACAACCGTAAAAAATAATTTAGATGGATGTGCAGAATCATACTGTATACACAGAAGCCTATTTTCTCTACCTAAAAGATGGTACAGAACAAGTGAGCCTAAAGCTGAAGCATGTATTGCTAGTATTTCTCAGAATAATTTAAGATCACCTTTATATACATTTCTTTCTGGGGACTATTATTCATGGACTAGTTAGGCTGACCTTAAAACATGAAGCTAATAGAATTCAGAATTTAAAAAAAACACCTGCTTCCTTGCCTGGTGCTTTCCCCCGAGATGAGCATAGGGATTTTCACCACTGCAAGTTAACCAAAGTGCACTTAAAGTACCTGTCTCCAGAGTTTTTGCAGCTGATTTGATGTGGCCCTGTGAGGGATTGTCTTGGGAAGCTTACTTTAAAAGACTATTCCACGCTACACTATGAAGGATCACCACAATCTTTGCCAAGTGACCACAATCTTTGGAAGGTCCTAACCAGGGAAATACTTTGCAAGTGAAACACTTAAAATAATATGGTTGATAAGGCTTAAACAACATTTATATAAAATCACAAAATGATCACTTTTTCCTCACTTTCCAAAAGGATGTTATTCTCAGCACTTGGATCTCTATTGTTCGGGTTTTCAAATATATCTAGAAAGAAAGTTCTCACTTAATTCTATTTTTGCTTCCAATTTATTGAAATCATAGTTACAGTCCCTGTTCTTGTGCACATTTTTAATTTATTGCTTAATCAGCTTGCTAAAGTTTAATGGCCAAAACTATCTTCCCAACTGAGAAAATTCCATGACCCCTTTTCCTATCATCTGCCTTTTTTCCTAACCATTTTTCTATGCTTCTTGGGACTTGGAATGGATGATATTCAAGTTCTTTTTAGTGCTTACCCTTTGAGAGTTACTTAGTGTCAGTACTTTGACCATTCATGTGTCTCTGCATGAGAATAGCATTAGTCTGTGATTATAAACGACTTTTAAGAAGCAGTCTGACTATCTATTCATCTAAGAAAACAGAGTACTATGTTCACCCCTAGTGTCTATAGTATAGCAATGGACTACAGATATGTAAAAGCATTGCAGATAACTTTGTCCTTGACATTGCATGGATGATACACATCATAGCAAATGTGTTTAAACAAAGCCTTGAATAGCAGAGCACTTTCTTCTTAATTTATTCTATGTGAAATTCTGTTGTAAATTTTTTTGCCTGTGATACTGTTTGCCTGGGAAATCTCTCACTTGTTTATTATTTTTTCTCATTTATTGTTTAGATTAATTAAATAACCTTAAAGGAAACCCAACTTCATATAACTTATATACAGATACAAGAATTACATATCTGAAAGCAGTTCACTCTGAAGAACACTAAATATTTAGGAAATATCTCAAGTACATATGATGGAAAATATTTAATATGTCAATGTCTTCACTTTAACATATACATGAAAAGAAAGTAACATTCCACAAACATTCTTAGGGAACTATGCATACATGACTTCAAAATTAATAAAACTTTTACATCAACTTATTTTATGAAACCATTGAAACATCATGAATAAAATATATACTGCATAACTTTAAGTTGGCACATATAGTTTCCCTCTTATTTGTTTAAAGTAATAACCTTAAAATGAGTGGTTGTTTCCTAATTGTGTGATTTCAAATGTTTGTGCCATGTCATTTAATAACAATAAACTATAACAAGTACATCGGGCAGTACAGAATAATACAATAGTATGCACATACATCTTCTGTTTAATCATAAAACCTATACATTATACATGTTAAACAGCATCCTTTATTTCATCTCTCTTTTCATGATGTAATAACTGGAGCAAGCAGGTGTTATATGGATATTGAAAATGCTCTCCCTTTTTAAATGTTGGAATGCCATCTGGCTTGTTGGCAGGGTGAATAGACAATCAGCACTTGTGGATTTAGAGCTCTCATGAGTCTGTTGCTTGTTTAAGATTCATGCGAAGATTAGAGGATTCATTCACTCCCATGTAGGCAACATAGTTAAGCCTGCTTGCAAATTTTCAGAATCATGCGTGGAAATAAAAGTCATATTCAGTCACTCTTAAATTTATAAATTAATTAAACTAAAATTGTATTATTTGCCTTCTAATAGGTTAACAAAATGAAATGTTAACCACACAAGATAAATTAACTGTTATTATCATTTATTTTAGGGCATCATAAGTGCATGATTTTGAAAAACATTCAAACATTTTGAAAAAACAGTTTCAAACATTCAATATTTCTCAAAATAATAATTCCCTAAATTTGAAATTTATATAACTATGTAAAACAAGTTAATTAATTGTGCTGATTTCTGGGACACGAGTATTAGTTAATGATTAGTTTGGTCATCTGACCTACAAAACATTCATAAGAGTTATTGATATTGTAAAGTTTATTTTTTGCCCATTCAGTTTGTGAAACAGAATCATGGTTCAAATGTACACCTACCATTGCTGTCATTCATGTAAAATAATTTGTACAAGGTTAATATGCATGTTTGGAATGGAATCAGGGCCAATCAAGTTACTTATAGCTGCTAGAATGAAAAGGAAGATAAATGCCGTATTGTGGTAAATTAAATTATTCTTTGAAAGAAGTCTTGTCATGTTTTCCAGGAAGTGCGAAATTCATGTGCTATGTGACCTTCTCAGCTCAGAATCCTGAATATCTAGGAGCGATGGCATGAACCTCCAGGCCAGACTAACAGCAATTTAGAGACACAAAAATGTAAGATAACTGACTCAAACTCAACAAAATAGAGTACCACTAGAGTGACTAACAAAACCTACATCACAGTGATGAATTCATAGTACTCTTCAGACATACTTTTAATCAACAATGTCATCAGCAAAATTAGGATAACACAATTCATAATTTTTAAATTATTTTTATTTTTACAGTTACATATTTATAATTTTATAAAAATAAGAATTTCAAGAAATTATAGTTGTTTTATTATTTTTTCTGTGCATTTGAAATTTGGTGTTGTAGTTACCTGTGATCAACAGAAATCTCAAAATGATAAATCAACATATTATAAGTAAACAGTTCATAAATTTAAATAATGTATTATCACATACTGTTCCAAGTAGTTTGATGATGTGTGTGCTGGGCAGCTACATCATTTGTGGGGCACTATTCACCCCTTGTCTGGTATATTCATGGTATATATGATCTCCACCTTGATTCTTTTTACATTTTTTTATATTTATTTCTGTTATTTAATCTTATATGTGTGAGTGTTTGGTCTGAATGTACATATGTGCACCACATGAGTGACTGGTGACAGTGAAGGCTAGAAGAGAGCATCAGATCCACTGAGACTAGAGTTACAGATGTCTTTGAGAAACTGCAGGGATGTTGGGAGTTCTCTGGAAGAGCAACACCTTTTCTAAACCACCTTGGTTCTTAATTTCTACCTCAGTTGTCAGGTTGACATGGACACTGGCTGGGGTCATGTAAATGGTAATTTAATTAATCATGCCAAACCTAAGTTTTGTTATGTTGGTAATATAGCTTGTTAGAAAGAGGCAAACAAGGGAATGCTTCCTTAAGAGAACAGAAGAATTTCATTTACTTTAATACAGAAAAAAAGCACTTCCAAAGCTGAAGTCTACAATAAGGACAGAAGAAGGAAAATAAAATTCTTGTGTTTTTCATCCATATTTCATGCTATGAAAGTTACAGTACATAGAGAGTATTTAGGATGATAAAAATATTTATAACATAATGTTTGATACTATGCATAGTGTAAGGAATCAGTGAAAGCTCCTATCAGTAAGAGAAAACTAATGTATTATTACTTAATTGGCAATCTAAAAATAATTTAAAGAGACAAGGAAATATTATTTGCATCAATTTGTTTCATTATGTTACTTTTATATTTTTTTTCCAAATTCAGGAATAATTTAAGCCCAAACAGGTAAAGTGGCTAGAGTTACTATCAATAATTAATTCCT
Organism: Cricetulus griseus; assembly: GCF_003668045.3. NCBI lineage: Eukaryota > Metazoa > Chordata > Mammalia > Rodentia > Cricetidae > Cricetulus > Cricetulus griseus. Next base: position 17,577,759 of record NW_023276807.1, on the reverse strand, counting down.
CACAAACTCAGTGTCTCAATTCTCTTTTGCTAAATATTAACTTATTTATTTTCAAAGCCAAATAATTGAGTAAGGTAGAAGTAGAGTTTTATTGATTTTTGTTTTACAAGATCAAATATGTCATAAATTTTATTCTTATATTTTAGCTGATTCCTGAAAATCAGATTATACTGACAGTATACATGACTTGATGTCCTTTCTCTATGAATAAAGTGAACAGAAATAGTAAATTATATACCTATGTGAACTTATACTAAATGCATATACATGTGTTTCAACATTTAGTTGCCAACTTAAAAGCCAATCAGCAGTGATTATTTCTTGTCTAAGTGACATTTGAAAGGTTTTATGGGACTTGTGACATTTAAGAATATTTTTAGGGTTGTAGGCTATAAATGACCAGTCCATTATATTCTTTCACACACTTTGGAAAATAATGTACTGTAATGAAAGTGAATTGGAGAAATTTTAAGGCATGAAACCCTACAAAGGTTTTAGTTTACATAAAGAAGCGAAAAACACCATTAAAAGGATGTGTACAAACTAAACTGTTCAATATATGAAAAACTGAATATAAAATTGTGATGAGAATTTGCAATTCACATATAAAAACATGACTCTCACAATACTATGCTCTTTTCTTCTTCCTATCATTATTTTTCTTTATCTAGAAAGATGTAAAACTAAATAAATGAAAGAACACATTTCTGAGCAATATGCTCTTCTGCTACTTCTCCACTATTTACAAAAGTACTAGAAATTAGCTCTTGAATGATAACCATTTGGTCAGGTAAACCTTACATTGTAATTAGGAATGAAACTGAGAAGCTTCTGTAAGCAAAGGAGACAGTCAGCAAAACAAAATGGCAGCCCACAGACTGGGAAAAGATATTCACAAACCCCGCATCTGACAGAGGGCAGATTTCCAAAATATACAAAGAACTCAAGAAGCTAGTCCCCCAAACAACAAACAACCCAATTAAAAAGTGGGGTACAGAACTAAATAGACAATTCTCAATAGAGGAATCTAAAATGGCTGAAAGTCACATGAGACAGTGTTCAACATCCTTAGTCATGAGGGAAATGCAAATCAGAACAACTCTGAGATACCATCTTACTCCTGTCAGAATGGCTAACATCAAAAATACCAATGACAGTTTATGCTGGAGAGGATGCAGAGAAAGAGGAACACTCCTCCACTGCTGGTGGGAGTGCCAACTTGTACATCCACTGTGGAAATCAGTATGGCGACTCCTCAAGAAAATGGGATTGAGTCTACCACAAGATCCAGCAATTCCACTCCTAGGCAAATACCCAAAAGAAGCACATTCATATAAGAAGGACATATGTTCAACCATGTTCATAGCAGCACTATTTGTAATAGCCAGAAACTGGAAGCAGCCTAGATGCCCCTCAACTGAAGAATGGATAGAGAAAATGTGGTACATTTACACAATGGAGTACTACTCAGCAGAAAAATAACAATGGAATCTTGAAATTTGCAGGAAAATTGATGGAACTCGAAGAAACCATTCTGAGCGAGGTAACCCAATCACAAAAAGACAAAAATGTTATGTACTCACTCATATGTGGACCTGCTTTATGATACATTGTAGTAATCATGCTTTATCAGAGCTGTTTTTAATGATGTTGCTCAGAATGGTTTCCTCCCAGATGATGACTGAGAAGCTAATTTAAAAAAAAATGGTGCCAAGTACCACAAAAGTAACAGAACTGTGCTGTTTTCTGGGATTTTGTTTTTTACTTTGTTGTTGTTGTTGTTGTTGTTGGTTTGTTTGTTTTGTTTTGTTTTGTTTTTAATGGAGTGTGCTGGTTGTCTCTACAATTTTGTTCAAATGACTGCAGAACCTGGAAAAGCTATTGCTGCTATTGATGCATAACATATTGCCATTATTTCTCTCTCTCTCTATATATATATATAGAGAGAGAGAGAGAGCATATATATATATATATATATATATATATATATATATATGCTAATTGAAACTCAAATATATGATGAATCCAAGGTGTTTCAGAGAGTGCTCACCTGTGCATGCAAATTTGATTTCATCTTTTAGTAAGTAGTAAAGTTATATGCTTGCCAAAAATTAAAAATAAGTGACACACTGGAAGACAAATGTCACACAATTTCAATTTTATGTGTAACCTAGAAATGATGAATTTATGGAAACAGAGAGCAGAATTGTGACTATTAGGCTTCAGTGTGGGTCTTTTAACAATGGGGAAATGACTGGTTTAACGATATAAAACTGCAGTTGGACAAGAGGCATGGACTCTGTGAAGTCTTGAGGTCTACTGAGAGCATGATAAATATGGTTGATTACAATATGCTATATTTTAAAAGTTGTGAAATAGTATACTTTAAGTGTTCTCAAAACAAAAATGATGAATATGTGTGATATAACATGTTGATTGGTTTAATTTAGCCATGCCATTGTGAACATACTGTATTCTGTATCATAATTGTGTATGACTTTATTTATGAGCTAAATAAATGAATGGAGAAAAAAGAATGAAAGAAGATAATATTCTTGTGGCTTGTGTCTCCCTTTTGTTTTAGTGAAAGAAAACATGGTGCCTTCATATAGAATAATTTATCCAAGTTTATCACAATTCTGTGCATCTAAATGTAATAATCTTCTTTTATTCTTTCCAGAACACCCTGTAGCTGGAAAAAAGTCATAAAGCATATTTATCAACATTGATACAGTTTTCTGCAATATTTCTATTAGTTTTCCTTTGCTTCATATTTTGTGACTGAATTCTAAATTTGTAATTCACATTTAATGTTTATTATCTTTTAAATTTTATGTGGCAACGATATTTCAATATTGTTAATTTTTAAATGTATTTCAAGGCAACATTTAATTCTTTTGAGCAACTATATAAGTATTGCTTCCTTGATTTTGCATTATGTATAAAGATTTTAAAACAAAATTACAAGATTCTTTTTAGTTTAATTTAGGAGAAAAAAATTTTTCTAGTAAAACAGACCAAAAAAGCAAACTACACAACCCTAAGAGAAAAGTCACTTTGAACAAAGAGTACTTATTGACTGTTTCCATCAGCATTTGTAAATTCTAGCTTCCTCAGACACACAAAAAGAAAGAAATAAGGAAATTCATCAAGGGGTAAATTATTTCCCACCATAAAGTCATTATATGAAATTATTCACATTCAAAAATATTTGCTTTTATGAATATATTACCAATTTTAAACACTTTTGTGGTAGCTGTTTGATGTTTATCATGTCTGTATTGCACATCTGCTTTGTCCCAATTAGTGTGCCATAAATTTAAACGAAATAAGAAAAAAAATACAATTATCTCCTGAAAGCTTACAATCTTGGGGTTTAGTGTGGAGAAAATGGTCTACAGACAATGCATAAAACACTAAAATCCAGACATTGTGCTAAATAGAGTAGCTTAGGAAACCTTATAATCAGACCAAGAAAAACACCTTGTATAGTTAACAGCTGAACTGTGATGGAAATAGTTGAAGAAAGAAATAATGAATAGAGACATACATTGTTCATAATGAAACAAAATCTTGCAAATTATAGATATATAAATAATAATGTGTAAGGAACCTATGGGAGAGAAAGACAGAGAAACAGAGATAGAGAGAGACCGAGTGAGAGACAGACAAAGAAAAGACAAATAGAAACAGACAGAAAGAGATAGAGATAGAGAGAGGATGACCAAATATTCATATGTCTCTGATTGACAAGGGCAGATATAGTAACCTAGGAATTCAGCCATGTGGAGTGGAGGGTGAGAGTCAGAGAAATAATTCAACAGATCAATGACCACGTTGGAGATTAGTTCTGATAATAAAAAAAAAAAAAAACTTGAAAACACAGGAGTAAATGAGCAGCGCCATTTTGTTATGTTATGCATTCTTATTCATTTGAAGAATGTAACTATATAGGCAAGACTGGGACTGTAACAGGTCCATTATTCCGGTAGCTTTAAGTAGGTTGTCATACCTGGAGTAGAGCTTGGTAAGCTTATTGGAGGTCAATGCCAATGCTTGAATTGAATAATTTATTGAATAATTGGATATGAGAGTAAAGATTTTAGAAGAAAACTCTGGACTTCCGGTGAAGATATAGAGTAAACTGAAACACCAAAAACTTCATACATATAAAATACCTATAAAAAGAGATTTAAGAAAATATAATCCCATAAAGCAAAAGGAAAGCAAGAGCCAATCTAGGAAAATTATTAACTTTAGAGAGAAGAAAATTAAATGACTATGAAAGAGAAGCAAGAAGCATTAAAATTGTTGTAGAAGAGCCCGTGAAGGAACTGTAGGTGTTTACACCCGAAAAGACCAGGTTGTATGTATGTGGTTTCATTTGGAGAGGAGAATATTGAAGGCACTATTTAAAGCATGTAGACTCCCAGAATTCTTTTTTTGCATAACATTCTCAGTACAGCTAAAATCGTTTGAAATTGTGAAAACTAGACCCAGGGATGCCATGGTAAAGCTTGGGTAATGAAGACACACATGCAATTGTGATAGTCTCCATACTGAATGATGAAGGTTTACAAACTGAACCACAATATTCTACCTGCTGAACACTACAGGTCTGTATGCTAATCAGCACAGTTCTACATACAGAACAATGCAGGTTTATAGACTGAATGATCAAAGTTCAAAATGTGAGCAGTGAACGTCAGTACACTGTGCACCCTGAGTGATGTAGGCCCACACACATGCTCACACACAAGGTCACAGGTGTTCAAACACAGCTTTTAAACCATGAGCAGGGCAGAGCCAGGCATCCCTCCCTGGAGAAGAAGGTATTAACTCCTTAGTGAAACACTTGGGACTCTCTTTAGTCATCTCCATCTGTACAATATGCGGTGCCTTCCAATAACATATGTTATAACTCAAGTTTAATTAGGAAAAGACAGGTAGGGATCACGAACCATCTGGGTAAGTCCTTTAAGGTAAATGAGACCAAATTCAGAAGTATGAAAACATAACTCAGGAACCACAAGCAATGCAGAAAATGAAACAAAAGCTTCAAAAATATAAATCACATTCTTAAAGAAAAGGAAAATAAGCATCCTTCTGCCTTTCTCTACCTCTGTCTCTACCACCTCTCTCTCTCTCTCTCTCTCTCTCTCTCTGTGTGTGTGTGTGTGTGTGTGTGTGTGTGTGTGTGCGCGCGCGCGCGCCCGCGTGTGTGTGTGTTTGCACTTGGTGGTATATATGAATATGCAATGTGTGTGTGTGGTACAAGCAGAGACAAAAAGAGGACATTGGAGCCCTTGGAGCTGCAGATACAGGTGTTTATGAGCCCCATGAGAGTGCTGGGAAATCAATCCCAGGTTCGCCAGGAAAGCGTTGGTACTCTTAACCACAGAACCAGCCCTCTAGTATCTATAGCATTTTGGGGATCTAAATTGGCCTTTAATGTTTCCTACACAAAAGACAAATTAATTTCCTCCTAATATGTGTTTCGATATTCTGAAAAGATACCAGCTATGTTGTCAGTTATACCTTACTATTTAAAAATATAAAAAATAAGGTAGGTGCTTGCTCTAGCAGTTGGACAAACATGCAAGGTATTTGGAAACTGTACTCAGTGGTTTACTCCCTGAAATTCAATTATAAACCAGGAATCATTGATTTTAATTTGCCTTATCTGGTGATTTCTTTTTTCTCTAATAGTTTAATAGTAATACTAGATTCAAAGTAAACTTATTTACGTGTTTATTAAGTGCATATGTAATTTTACTATCTGTGCATATTCTTTAGTAATATATATTTTATATCCCTGAAAAAATATGACTCTCTTTTCTATTATTTTGTAGAGTATAAGAATTTTGCTTCCTTTGAATTCCACTCCTATAGAAAAAAATGTTTGCAAATACTTGTAGCCATCATTGTCTTAATTTTAATGTTACTCAACAAAAAGGATTTTTTTTTGTTTGTTTTCTTTTGGGGAGGTTCGAGACAGAGTTTCTCTGTGTAGCTTTGGAGCCTATCCTGGCACTCGCTCTGGAGTCTATCCTGGCCTCGAACTCACAGAGATCCGCCTGCCTGTGCCTCCCCAGTGCTGGCATTAAAGGGGTGCGCCCCCAATGCTTGGCAAAAAGTTATTGTTTTACTAGAAGTCAATTCATCTTTAAAAACTTACAGAGAAACAATCATTAATAGGAATATCTGATAGTTAAGATATGTAATACCTGGAAATATTTGAGTGATAAAGAAAAAGAGAATGTTCAAATGATCCCCCAAACACATTTTCATACATAAAACCCTGACAGTTCAGTTTACTTTTGGAATCCCATTATGTTGAGATTAAATTATTTCAATTTTCTTTGGAGATCCAACTAGCAACAACTTATTTTGGGGCTCAATCATGATTAGTTCTGATATGTTTGTTTGCTTTCCCCATATTTCTTGACAATTAGTATTCTCAATTCCCAAACAAGGAACGAGACAACCATTGGAATATCCAGTCTACAAGCATATACATATAAATTTCCAATAATTAAGAAACTTATCACTGAGGCTGAAGAGGTAGCTAAGTGGACAATTGCATGTTCTTTCAGAAGACCTTGGTTGGATTCCTATTACCTATATGGCAACTCAAAGTTTTCTATTATCTCTATTTCCAGGAGTTCTGTACCTTCTTCTGGCTTTTGTGAGCAATGCACTAAAGTTTTGCACAGATTTTATGCATAAATATGTTCAGCAAAGTAAATAAACACATAAAATTAAAATAAACAAGTTTTAAAAGGAAAAATAAGATCTAGCAACTCACAGTTTTTATCTCAGCTGTGTATAAATACACATTGGATCCTAAACAACAGTGAAATAATTTTACTCTTTTATTTACTGGTGTCCCTCAATTATGTAAATTATTGGTGTAATGATATTTTAATGAATTTTATATTAATTATTGCTCATATTATTTTTAACAATGCTCTTCTAAAAATAACATAGTAAGTCAACAACTTAATTTTAGAATAAAGTACATCTCCAGTTGCCCAGTTAGTTTAAAATCTTGTTGAAACCTAAGATATTTTCTTTACTATTCATACAGATATGTAGCTCTCTATAGTTTACGGTTGTACCATGGGTATTGAGCAAAATTAAAATTCTAATTAATTTTTTCAAGGTTTTGACACCATTTCCACTCATGGAAATTTTGTCAATTTGTTGTAATTACAATTAGAATTTATGTTCAACAATGTTCATAGCAGCACTATTTGTAACAGCCAGAACCTAGAAGCAACCTACATGTCCCTCAACTGAAGAATGGATAGAGAAAATATGCTACATTTACATAATGTAGTAATACTCAGCAGGGGAAAAATGGAATCTTGAAATTCACAGGCAAATGGATGGAACCATTCTCAGCAGGTAACACAGTCACAGAAAGACAAACATGATATGTACTCACCCATATATGTATTTTAGACATAGAGCAAAGGATTACCAGCCTACAATCCACACTACCGGAGAAGTTAGGTAACAAGGAAGACTCTAAGAGAGACATACATGGACCCCAGAAATGGGGAAAGGGACAAGATCTCCTAAGTAAATTGGGAGCATGGAGGGATGAGAGAGGGAGCTAGGAAAAGGAGAAGGGGAGAAGAGGAGGGGTGAGGAGGACAGGAGGAGCAGGAAGGTTGAGTTGGTGGGAAGAATAGAGGAGAGCAAGAATAGAGATACCATAATAGAGAGAGAGATTGTAGGTTTAAAGAGACATCAGGCAGTAGGGAAATGTCTGGAGATCTACAAGGATGACACCAACTAACAATCTAAGCAACAGATGAAAGTCTACCGTAAATAATAGACTGATGACTAATTTATATGCCATCCTACAGTCTTCATCCAGCAGCTGAAGGAAGTAGAAGCAGACACCCACAATTAATCACTGAACTGAACAAGAATCCAGTTGCAGAGAATGATAAGTGAGGAGCAAAGGGGTCAAGACCAGGTTGGTGAAACCCACAGAAACAGCTGACCTGAACAAGGGGGAACTCTTGGTCCTCAGACTGAAAGCTGGGAAACCAGTATGGGACTGATCCAGACCCCATGAACATGGGTGTGAGTGAGGAGACCTCAGTAATCTATGGGGCCTTTTGTAGCAGATCAGTACTTATCCCTAGCATAGGAATGGACTTTGGGAGCCCATTCCACATAGAGGGTTACTCCTTGAGCCTAGACACATGGGGGCGGGTCTAGGCCATATCACAAAGTATATTACAGACTCTTAAGACCCCTATGGGAGGCCTCACCCTCCCTTGGATCAGAAAGGGTATGGGATAGGTACTGTGTTAGTTGGGAGGGGGTGGAGAGGAGGGGAGGGAGAGGGCCTGGGATTGACATGTAAAACAATCTTGTTTCTAATTTAAATAAAAAATTGAGAAAAAATAATTTATGATTGATGCAGGATGATGTAAATTAGATATGAACATCTTCTCTTTCGACTGATAATTCATAGAATAACTGAAGGAAGAACTTTCTTGATTTATAGAAAGAATAAGTTGCAAGTTGTTGACTGTAGTCTGTAGTATCTGTTGCCTGTATCCTTTGCATAAAGCTTTGTTTAGAAGTAACAGTAAACAAGTCACATGTAAGCAAAGGCCAGAGTTTGCTCGTTACTTCTTAGGCAGAATGACATGTTTAAAGCACCATAACCACAGCGAAACCAAAGGCATGGTCTTGAGAACTGTGTTTCTTCATCCTCTTGGACACCATTTTTTTGCTTTTAACTTACTGGACTCAGAATTCCCACAGCATGGCTTTCAACAAATTAGGGCCACTAGTTTTTGTCAAAAGTTTTTGAGAGTCTAAAGCACAAAGAACACAAAGTAAAATTGTTCTATTATCTGGAAGATAGAGTTTCACTTAAAAAGGCAGCCATATTGCTGGTTTTATATCAAGATCTGCTAATTAATTAGGCAACATCTGAAATCTAGCTGTACTCCACTGGCAGGAATATTCCCATCTGGTTTCCTAGTCAAGTTAATGAGGCAAAGAAGAAAGTTTAATCAAGTTTCAAGCATTTTAGCCCATGATACCACCATGATATGTCACAAATGTTAGACATTTACAAAGAAACATAACAGGAAATATCATCATTTACATATTTTTTGAAAAATGTTCAGGTGTGTGTTGATGTAAATACAAATATAAATATTACTCAGGATGAAGGCAGACTTAGGCTTTTTTGTATATAATGTATTTATTTAAAAATCATAATACTAAGAACAAAATTTAAATAGCATGGCTTTATGTAAAGAACCCTCAAGAAAACCAGAGAATATATTAAATAGAATAAAAGTCACATTTTTCTTATACATGTTAGAAATACCTTCCCATAAAAATTACATCATACTTAAAAAAAAAAACATGTTTTTTGTGGTATTGAGTATTGGCACAAATATTTGAGTTCTGCCACTCCATTGTTTATGATGTAAACAGGATGCCCTATAGCTATTTCCAGAGTAATTTAAAACTCATCCTATGAAACTTCATAAGACAAGGAAATAGGAAAAGCAACCCTGGCCAGAAAATAGTTTTGCTAGATCTGTTCAAGCAATGAATTTTTAAAAGCTTTGCTTAAAACAACTGAATGTGTCAGCTGGCAGTCCTGGTCCAGATATAAGCTTTTAGGTGCTTTTCCTAAGCCCAGGCAGCTGGGGAATTTGTACTCTATTAGACTCTTTAGTTTTTCTGGAACCCACTTTGATTCAGTACTTTTTGAATTTTTATAGACAACAGCAATCAGCTGCAGGCTCTGTTAGGCTGATAATTTTGCAAGCTAGTAATAATAAAGGGTGTATAGCACTCAAAACTTGTGTAGATGCATTGTTTCAAACTATCCCTACTGACAGAAAACTCTCATTGGGAGTACAACACTCAGTAACAACTGATTGTGGTTCATAATTCTGAGGGTGATTTTTTAAATTTAGATATTCCATTTTATGATTATTTACTTTTTCTATGTATCTGTGATGTGGTAGCCTTCAATAAAAGCCTATGAAGTTATTTCCATATAAAATGATTGAAGCAGTTAGTAAGGACTTTTATAATAGATAACCATACTTCCCTGTGATAAATAGTGTTACTCATTTCTGTATGTTAAGAACAAGATTACTGTTAAAAAGACTTTTTTTGAGATCTAGAGAAAAACAAAAATTATATATATATGTATATATATATATATATATATATATATATATATATATATATGAAGAGAATTAATGGAAAACAATGTTTTCTGTCTTAGTCTATTTAATATTATGAAGTAATCCCAAAAGTATATTACTCTAAACATTCTTTAAAATACGATGCTGAAACTCACAGATGGCATTAACATGTCTTGGGAGGTGCAGCTTCTAGAGACTGAAAGTCTAAGGTCTTACTAACTGCTATCTGATGACAAATATAGCCTTTCTTGCAGGTGGCAGCTGTCTTTTCTTTTCAACTGTGTTCTCACTTATTGAAGGAGGTGAATGAATTGAAGGAATGTTTTTTCTGTTAGGTAATGCTATAATCAAGATCTCAAATCCTAAAGCTCTTATCTCCCAATTCCATAGGTTTAGGATCTCAACATATACATTTTTGAGTGTCTTTAGCAATGGAAAAATTTTAGAAAAAACGCAAACACTTGAAACACTTGTTGGTAATTATAAGTTGGCACTGTTATCTATACTGGTTCTTTTTTGTTTTTGTTAAATTTCAATTCATAGCATTTAGGCATAATTTTACTTTGAATGTCCTTAGGCAGACAAAGGTATTTTAAATTACCACTCATTGCTGTTTTATCCCCAGGAAAGTGTTGTTTGTTTATGCTACCTCTTGTGGACTTATCCAGATTTTCCTCAGTCATAGTCTGCCTCCTTAACTGGGATGTAATAGAAATTCTTTTTTTATAACCAGTAAGCAAGTTACAGAGACAAATAATAAAGCATTTTAAGTACAATTTAGAATTAACAGCAAGAGTCAGGATTAAGGTAAGACCAAAATTAAAAGTATAATAAATTCAGATAAGAAAAAAAAAACAGTAACAGAGCTAGATGGGATCAAAATATAGTATGAAAAGTGATGTTTTTTAATGGTGAAATGTTTGAAACAAAGGTAGATTCTTGAGTCATGTCTGATAGGAGAGGGGAAGACTGACTAAAAGGAGTAAGCAGAGGCCATCAGAGATTAAATTAGAACTATAAATTAATACATAAAGACTGTAGGTTCAAATATAAAAAGGTGGCATACCTGGCTCTGTCATTATATTAACACAAATTTTCTAGTGTTCAAAGTATTATTTCCTTCTTTATATTTTGATAATAGGAAGTCTGAAGCAGGAAGATTAAAATGTTTTAGTATCTATGACTACCAGGTGTTTGAGGGCTAGCGGAAATATATAATGGAACCCTGTGGTAATACAAAAACATATCAATATAATAGAAAATAGTAAATAGTGAAGTAATGCTAAACTTAGCTGCCTACTAAATATACTGTATGTTGACATAAGATGTTGCAAAGCTTTTTTTTGTCTTTGTGTAGTTCTAAGTGGACTCCCAAATTGGGAGTTGATGATTATCCAAGTCAACATTAACTAGCCCTAATTATCACTCTAAATCATGAAGGGTGTCTGTGTCAACATTTCTCTGGTCCCTCATTTTCCTTCCCAAGAAAATATGAAAATGAAGCAAAAAGGAAAAAATACGGAAAGCAATATTCACTTTCCATTGTGTTCTCCAGAATCCACTTCAAGTCACCTTCAATGGTAGATTCAAGACAACTTGGTTGTAAGTCTAGGGTTTTTAATTGATTTCACTGACTTCTCTGTAATTTTATAAAGCAAAGTATGCAAATGTGTTTAATAATGAATTATTAATCTGCAGACTTTTATGGAAGTTACATCAAAATGATTAGACATATCAAAGATGGGTTACTTTAAAGTATTTGAAAGTTAAAAATTTGGTACCAAGGGTTATTGAATATTCAGACATACCCTAGTAAAACTATATACCTCTTGCCAAGTTCAATATTCAAATTATTATGAATAATAACAAATACTGACAACAATACATGGAAAAAAGATCATATTTTTACATGGTTGTGGGGAAGTAAACCATCTTGAACACTAGAAAAATCAGTATGTAGTTTCCACAAAAATATAAAAGAAGACTTATTATTGCATGAGCTGGCTGATTGTTCTAGCCCTTATATCCAAAGGACTAGAAGTCATTTTCACAGAGTTACTTGAACCTCTGTATGTATTGCAGCATTACCCACAGGACAAAGTTATAGAGTTTACTTAATTATCTGCAAATAGACTAATGGGTAAATAAAATACAAAGTAAATATTCAATGCAGCTTCACTCAGCTGTAAGGAAAAAATTATGTTGTTTTCAGGAACACGGGCACAACTGAAGTGCCCCATATTACTATCATAAATCAGATGCAGAAAATATCACCTTATCTGTCATTTGTTAATATTAGATATTATTTAGACATAAAATATTATTAATTTATAGGCATGGTAGTAGAAGAGACACTGGGAAGGAACAGGGATAGCAGGGGTAGAGGGTGGAAAAGACAATGGGGTAAATGTCATTAATGTACATGTTATAATAATATAAAATGTGTTTATGAAACCCATCACTACATACAATGAATATACATGAATAAAATTCCACATGCATTTTATTTACAGATAAGGTATTCAAAGTATGACCAAATGGAGAAGAATAATATTGGGATTTAAGACAATTACACAGATTCTTGAAACATAAATTTATAATTGACAAAGGAACCGAAACCAAACATTGCATAGAGGAGAAAAAAAAAAAAAGATCTCCCATGAAGGTGGAAAACAGTCCAGAAGCAATTGCAGTTTCATAGTTGATCAAGGCCAGATACACAAAGAAAAGGAGCAGGAGGAGGCCCAGGCCCAGGAGAATACAGGCATTTAAAAAGTAGCACTGTAAAACCTCAGGCCACTGAAGTCCTCCTAGCCCTTTGACTGAGTGCTTCAAGAGGCAGGAGTTCTGGTAACAAACCAAGCCCAAGACTGTTCTGAAAAAAAAAAATAGAATGGTCAGTAGGGGATGCCTATTAGAATTCACCATAATATTGAAAGCTGAATCATGTGAAGAAATATTTGGGTCTCCAAGATAGCACAAATGATAGAAATGCAAGAAGAGCAACAAAACTTCATCAGTATGATGGGAGCGGACCAGTAATTTAAAAGCTGGGAAAGGATGTGGTGCTTGCCCTCCTCCCCTATCAATGTAACCTTATGCACTACAACAGCTTCAAAGTGCATCTTCCTTGTCAGTTCCCAGCAAAGAATTACATGCTAATGGAGCAAGCTGACACTTTGAAGGACCCAGGTCAATGGGCGTTTATACCAGAAACTCTGTAAAATCAAGTTCACTAACTCTTTAAGAAACAACAAATTCTGAAGACAAAGTTTTGACAAAGCAGGGCAGCTGCTACACAAAACATCAAACTTGATATTAAAATGTATTATCTGAGATAAAATACTTACTGTTGGGGCTGGGGAGATGGTTCAGAGAGTAAACTGCTGAATGCACAAGCGTCGTGTACTGACTGCAGATTCCCAGCACCTAGGTAAAAGTGCTTGGTGATTGTGAGGAAATAGGGGATAGAAACAAGTTCATCCTCAATGCCCCTAGCTAGCTAGCCTCGCTGACATAGTGAGCTCCATGATCACAGAGAAATTTTGTCACAAATTAAGACGGAAAAAGATAATAAGCATCAATGATTGACCACCTACTCACACAAATGTAGATAGGTGCAACCACAAACATACCTAGCCCCACAACACACACACACACACACACACACACACACACACACACATGCACTTACAGAGAATGTTAATGTCAAAAACAAGTTCAAATGAAAATCGAGGCATCTATTATTCTCATTAAACAAAGGATGTAGGAAAATGATGGCAAGAAAGCAACAGCATTCCATGTGAAAACATGATTGAAATAAAAGAGAATTTTTATATTACTAAAATTTTGATTAAAATATAAACATTTTTATCTTATGAATAGTACAAAACGATATTAAACAAAATAGCTTTTTTCCTGTCACTCTAAAATTTTGGAAAAGATAAAGCAATATTGTTTAGAGTATTTGGTTTAAGATACAATGCAATAGAAACTTCTCTGAATGCAAAAGGTGACTTGATGAAAAGAAATAAGAAAATTATCTTCACAAAATTCAATAAAATCATTCTTACTTAAAGTGAAAGTACTGCATGCAGTAGATATGAAAGGAGGCCTCTTTGGAGACACTCATAAACTAAGTGTCTGTAATTAGAAACAGCTTTGGCAGATTCTCTAAGGAATAATTACTTAAGAAACTATTTACTGCCAAGAGTAAAAAGTAGTACCCCAAAAAATACTCAGTAATTTTGCATAGTAGAACTAAAATTTGAAAGTAAGAAAGTATATATCCCAATTGTACATTGACCAGGCATGGGTCTTTATATTAAATACCATATACTGCAAAATAATAATAACAAAAAAACCTTCTTTGATAAAGCCTGAGTGATGCTTTAACTATATAACAAATACTTATGTGACAATTCAATGCTTTGTCCATTTAGTATGTTCTCTCCTAGATCCTATTACCTGTCTAGATACAGATTTTTGGACCAGTTGTTGATATCAGGCTTGAGTTCTGTTTTGTAGAGTGGTCTTTAAACCCATTGAGAAAACAACTGGACACTCTTATAACATTGCTGCTCTATTGCACCAGCAAGAATATATTGTCAGATAAGTCATTTTAGCTCACAGGGTTCATGGCTGTTGATTGCTTTTTTTCTCCCAGTGACATGATTACCAACTTCCAACACTATAAAAGCCAGCCATTAGGGATATAACTTTCACGTTGGTATCAGCTTGATTTTGCTACATGCTAGTATGTGGTATCTTCATCAAAGGAAATTTAACATTAAGTTGTGGAGGGTAATCAAGAGAAATCACAATAAGTTGTAATATTTGGGTGGTTCTATGGAACCACACTGATGAGTGTCTCAGAAAATATAACCCTCATGGCATTGAGTTTTTTGTTGGTGATGGAATTTGTTGTTGTTGTTGTTTATTTGTTTTTGACAGCCTATGATAACTAAGAGAAGCATTTTGCTCTCACCTCCATTATAAGTAACTCTGGTTAGATTACTTTATATATATCTAAGTATATAATATATATTTCTGGAGGCATTTATAACAGTTTGATTTTGTTGCTACTCAGAGTTAGTTGTCTCTCCCTGTATTCTGTCCTGTATCTTGCCCTCCCATCTTCCACTACACACAACTTCTTGCTCCATTATTCCACATTTCCCCCTCATAGCACTTATGTTCTGTCCTCCTTTGTTTGAAATACACCTATGACTCTTGACTCTGTGGATACTCCAAATCACACATTTCTGAAGATTCAAAGTGTATATGTGGGAGAACAAGTAGCATTTATTTTTCTATGCCTTAGCATAACTATTGCCAGATTAATATTTACCTGACTATTACATAATATCATTTTTATACACCCATAGTGCATATATACTATATCTTAAATTTATACTTTTGTTTATTTCTCAGAGTGTATTTTAATTACAACATTTCTCCCTTCCTTTTCCTCCCTCCAAAAATTTTCATAGAACCCTCCTTGCTCTCCTTCAAATTCATGGCCTCTTTTTGTGATCAATTGCTATTGCATGTATATATGTATTTGTATATGCATACATATTATCAAATGAATCCTTTTGAATTCATATAATGTAATTTTTATGAAGGCATTGAGGAATGATGATTTGGCAGCAGAATAACAAATGCTGTCTGTTCTCTTCAGTGGGGAGGATCACCTCTAAACTCTCAGTTCTAATCAATTTCCTGTAGTACTTTGTATATAGTTGAGGCCTCATGGAATTTCCCCATGCTGTTTGGCATGTTCATTTGCAGAGTCTTTGGTGATCATTCCAAAAAATCTGCAGGTGTAGCTTCTGATGTTACTAGAAAACACAATCTCACAGCAAATCATCTGTTCCATGACTCTTACAGTTTTTCTGCCCTTTCTTCTATAATGTTCTCTGAGTCTTAGGTATGTTTTGTATCTGCAACTATTGTGGAATGGGCTCCAATTTTAGTTGATAAACACCAAGGCTATTATCATTAACTGTTTTGTTTTTATTGTTTGTGGATAGAGAAGCAACACACTTAGATGAACCAGTGTCTGTGTAGTAGGATATTTAGTCTTCTGGGTATACTCACAACAGTGGTATAGTTGAATCATATGGTAAATCTTTTTCTAGGTTTTTGAGGAGCCTCCACACTGATGTCTAAAGTGTCTATACCAGTGTGTAATCTCACTACCAGTGATCTCCTTTCCCCTTGTCATCACTGGCCTTTGATGTCAGTTGTTTGCATGTTCTTGGTTATTCTGTCTGGATTAAGATGAAATCTGAAAATTGTTTTAATTGGCATTTATCCTATGGCTAATGATGCTGAACACTTAAAAATTTAGTGTATATTATTAGCCATTTTGACTTCTCTTTTGAGAATTCTTTAATACCACACATCCAATGTTTCAATTGTTTCTTTTACTTTTTGAGATTATAAAATGATTACATTATTCTCCTCTTCCTTTCCTCCCTCTTAGCCATCTCATATATACTTTCATGATCTCTCTCTCTATATATGCATTCATATCTTGGATCAGAGTTTACTCTCAGTAGCTACATCTACAATACGGCTAGGGCTCTGGGATCATAGAAAAAAAGAGGACAGAAAGACTGTAAGTTCCAGAGGAACATAGAATTCACTGTGAGATTGTGTCTTCTAAGAATAACAGAAGCTATACACATATCACAGTTCAACTTTTACCTGGCGTGTTCTCTCGGCACTTATTTTGTTGTTGTTGTTGTTATTCTTTCTGTTTTTACACAAAAATCTCCCGTCAGATACAAATTAGTGAAGAACTTTTCTCATTCTTATGTCCTACTTATTTGCTGGATTGATGTCTTCTATCCCCCAAGCCTCAGGGAATTCACAGAAGGAGGAGGACAAAGATGATAAGAATAGAGGTAATAGATTATTACTCCATGCCAGAGTTTTTCAGACATGCTTAGCAACTGTGACTAAACACCCAGACTGGCTCAAGATCAAGGAAGACAACAATATAGTATGGATAGAAAGGGGCACCTGAAATCTCAGGCTTAGATGAGGATGCATTGGCAGTTGGTAGCTGTTTTAGGGGTCTTCCTTCAGTGTCTATGCTCCAGAAGACAGCTATGCAATCAGCCATTTACTGGCAGCACAAAGTGGACTCAATGATTCTAAAACAAAGTGATCAATTAACCACATAAAAACTAAACACATAAATCAGCAGAGAAGATGAGTGGACGGAGAATGGGGGAATTGGATGTGGGAGTACGGTAGAGTAAATTTAATTAAAACACATTATTTGCATTTGTGGAATTCTCACATAATAAAGGGGCTTAAAGTTAACAAATTAAAGAATTAAATTCACTGTGGAATCCCTATGATGTGATAGTAGTAGCAACAATAAGTAACAGTATAAATTTGCAATAGACTCAGAAAAATCTAAGATAGATAGTACATTGGCAAGTCTAACACTAAATCCCAGCATTTAACACAGATGGTAGAGTCAAAAACTCTGGGACTGATAGGTGGACTAAACATAAATGTGGAAGTAACAGCTTTACAAGTGAATATAATTGGGAGAAAAAACCAAAGGTTTTAGTAATGTTACATGTATTATGTAGTATAAAATGAAGTTTTGAGAACTGCTTAAAAAATTAAATTGTAGAATAAGAAACACCCTGGCAACCAAAGCTTAGAAAGTCGCAAAAGTATAAAAAGGGTGTCTAACACGTTAACTACCAGAGAAACTGCAAATCGGAAAGAGCTCAATTAAAAGTTATGAATTTCATAGTCAAGTTATTTTAATTGTAGCTCATTATACATTCCCCTGTTTAGGTTAGTAGCTAGTACTGTCAATGATGATAACTTTGAAAAGATGCCTAAATTAAACTCTAAATAGACTTAAAGAAAGAGGTCAGGTTACTGATATTACTTGGCTTTCTATCTAATCATGGTGTGTAAAAAAGAAAAAAAAATCAAAGCAAGCAAAACACAGTTGTAATGCAAAAGCTCATTTGGTCATTCCTTAATGACTACTGCTTCTAAAAGGGATTTGTTAGAATTATTTAATTTATTAGAGAACTGTTCTTATTCTGATCATGGGACTGTAACTTCCGACATTATCATGCTTCCTTTTTCAGGTTTGAAGATTGAGCTGAAAGGCGGTTTATGAAGCCTGGCCTAAGGAGAGCTGAATACAGCTATGGGTCAGTATACTTGCAATTTCCTCTTAGCTGTCCCAGTGTATTAACCCATTCTGTTCTACAAAATGATTTTTTTCAGTGTTTTTTGTTTGTTCATTTTCCTTCTGTGAAAAGTACAATGTCGCCAAAACATGCCTTTATAACCAGTTGCTATGAGAATGGCTTGCTTGAATTTGGGCCTGTAACTATATGAAAGAGAAATGATCCCACTGAGGCAGTTCTCAGTGTGTGTTGTTATAACAGCTCAACAGTGGACTTTTATCTAAATAAAGGAATAGACTTCCGACTCCTCATACAGTATGGATAAGATATGAGTATTTGCATCTGCACATCTCTTAAATGTGAAATATGCTCACCTAATAATTTAAGAGACAGGCAAAAGAATATGTCTATAGGTTCTGAGAATGATGTCCATTTGTAGAGACCTTGCCTAACATGCAGGGATCCCAGGTTCTATACCTGGATTTGCATTATATTGGGTATAGTGACACTTGTCTGTGATCACAGTACTAAGGAGTTAGTCCTGATGGTTAAAAGTCCATGGTCTTTTGCAGCTTCATACCAAGTTCAAGGCCAGGCAGAGAGATCCAGTACCTTGTCTCAAAACAAAACGAAAGTAAAAGAGAATGCATTCTTTTTGTTGTTGTTAAAGAACTGCATAGGGACTCACACTACAATTGATTGCATGCTTTCTTCATCTTTGCAGCTGAGAAAGTATTTGTAGAATCCACCAGGCAGTACAATAGGCATTGAACCACAGGCACTTTCTGTTGTGAAAGTCATTGTCAATTTTAAGAAAAGAAAACAAAGACAAAAAAAAGAGTATTTCTCCAACTAACTATAGAGAGTACTGTTTTCAAAATTTGTATAGGTGCAATAAAATGTATCCAGCTCTTCATTAATACTCTCTGTTACTGAACATTTTTGTTACATTTTGCTGACCTTAAACTCTGGGCTCTGGCATATTTTAGCCCCCTTTTCAATTGAATGACTTTTACCTACATACATTTCCATTCAGCTTCCTACCTCCTTCAAAGCTTTCTTGATTCCATAGTCATGATAGAGTATACAATTTGACATTTCAATCATAACTTTCCTCATTTTAATACTGATGTTTAAGTTTAAATCAAATGGTATTTATCTGCACTAGATTAATAACTATACATATAGGTAAACCACTCAGTTCTAATCTAGACAGAAGCCTGTTTTTGAACCTATAAGCTAAGAATATTTTGTACATGAGTAAAACAACTAAAAACGAAAAATACAATTCTATTTTTCTTTTATGAAAAGTAGATTTTTATTTTATCTAATATATCCAGAATACAGTTTCCTTGTCCTCTACCATTCCTAGTTCCTGCCCACCTCCCATCATATCTGGATCTAAAAGACCCCAAATCAAACCCAACCTGATACCCACTAGCATGTATTTGAAAATCACTCTGGCTACACACACAGCTCTGGGAAAAAGAACACATGATGACCAGTCTCATGACTAGTAATAAAATTGTTATTATTACTATTTTCCAGGGAATGTTATTATCTTCAA
Source organism: Cricetulus griseus (assembly GCF_003668045.3). NCBI lineage: Eukaryota > Metazoa > Chordata > Mammalia > Rodentia > Cricetidae > Cricetulus > Cricetulus griseus. Next base: position 17,557,804 of record NW_023276807.1, on the reverse strand, counting down.
CAACTGTCTGGTTTCTAAAAATTGTTATGGATTACCCTGCTCCAGAGCATCCAAGTTTTGAAAATAAGTACAAGTCACTCTGTTCCTGGAAAAACCACTAACTGTCCCATGGCCTTGCAGGTGTAAAAACCAAAACAACATTCCAGTCCCCTCTTGGGCAAAATTGTAAGTTCAGTTCCCAAACAATCAGTAAATGACTCATGTATGTAATAGCCAATCAATATGTTGTCATAATCCTGCCTAGTGATCAAAAAGGAAACTGTTTGCTTTGGAAACCTGGGGTTGTTCTCTTCTCAGGGAACGACCCCAATGCATTGAAATAAAATCCTCTTGCTTTTGCATCGAACTTGCGTCCTGTGAGTGACTCTGTGGGGTGAGTCCCTGGAAATTGGAACCCCCCTTTTTGGAGCCAACAGATCCACCCAATTTCTATCTCTCATTATACAAACAGGTCTCTAGGGATACTAATAAAATATAATAAAATAAACAAAATTAAGCATTGACAGGATACTGTAAGACAAGGAACCTCCAAAGATTCCCTTCAATACTGGATCTCTGCCCTAACCTTATGAGTAATTTGTTTCCTCAGGGACACTCCCTTTTAGAAAACTAAACTATTCATTTGCAAGTCATTGTGTTTGGAGACAGCTTCTAGGTTAATTATAGGGACATGTGTCCACTTCTTCCTTCAGCTCTTGGATCCCATATGCTGCACACCAGTGCAGGCCCTCTTCATGTACCTCAGTCTTTCTGAGTTCACATGTACATTGATCATGTTGATTCAGAAGACCTTTTGTCGTTGGTATTTTCCATCCTCTCTGGCTAATATAATCTGGTAACCTCCTCTTCCACAGTGATTCCCAAGTCCAGAGGGGATCTATTTTATGGAGCCATCATCGCTAGAACTGAATGTCCAAAGGTCTCTCCCTGTTTAGATGTATGTTTTTGTATTTGTTCCCATCTGCTGCAGGAGGAAGGTTCTCAGAGGAAAACACTAATCTATGAGTACAGCAGAATGTCTTTAGGAATCATTTTGTTGCCATGTTTTTTGTTTGTTTGTTTTGGTGTGTGTATGTGTGTGTGTGTGTGTGTGTGTGTAGAACAGTAGTGTTTAGTTTTACCAAGGCTAATATCAAGTGTTTGGTCACCCAATCAGCATTCCGTGTCCTCAATGGGCCTTAAGTCAAATTAGATATTGGTTGGCTAATCCCACAAAAGTAATGTTACCACTCTACTAGCATATCTTGCAGGCAGGATAACACTGTAGAGTGACTTTTGTAGCTGTGTTTACCTTTCTGTTTTGGAAACATATAGAGTATCTTCCTGTCCCAAAGACACTAGTCATTAAGAGTAAAGGATCTGTGTAAGCACCAATTTGATATCTCAATGTTCAGTGAGTTGTATAAGTAGCCTTGCCATTAATTTGTGACAACAGTTGCAGTTGATTAGGTGTTTGGTTTTCACTGGACTCCCTTTGGAAAACAATTCAATTAGATGTAGCCCATTCCTGGTACTGGAAGTTTTATCTGCTGACAAAAGATTTCCAGTTAGGGCTCTGTCTTTCCCATTATTTGGGGATTTCATTCAAGTGTCCTTCTTATGTTTATATATTTTAGGAAGCTTCTACTGTATTCCATTTCCATACTACCCCTCAAAAGTCCCATGATTTTTGCTTCCTTTCCCTTTATTCCCCTACAGCCTCCTCTTGATCTTCCCATCCCATTCTGTGCTCTATACATCCGTAACTATCTACTCTAATTCCCTTTCCTCAGTATTTCTACTTATTCCATCAATCACTTACTATATATAACTGTCCTCTGTGGTTCTACAGATTGTAGCTTTGTTATTGAATTAACACCTAATAACCACATAGAAGAAAATACAAACCATACATGTCTTACTTGCTCTGGGTTACCTCACTTAAGGTGATTATTTTTAAGTTACATCCATTTACTTGAGAATTTAATTATTTCATTTTTTGAATATCTGGGTATTATTACATTCTGTAATTGTGTCACAATTTCTTTATTAATTCATCTATTGATGGATATCTGTGTTGTTTAAAATTCTGGCTATTATTAAAAAGGCAGCAATGAACATGATAAGCAATGCCTCTATGTTATTATGAACCATCCTGTGGGTGTATACCATTGAGTGATATACCCAGGTCTTGAAGTAGATTGATCCCCATCTTCCTGAGGATCCTCCACACTAGTTTTTCATAGTGGTTTTATAAGTCTGCAGTCCCACCAACAAATCATGAGTTATCATTTCTTTTATTAATTTTAGGTATTCTGATGAGTGTAAATTGAAATCTCAAAGTAGTTTGGATTTTCACTTTCCTGATGGCTAAGGATGTTGAACATTTCTTTAAGTGTTTCTTCAGAATTTGAGGATCCTCTATTGAGAATTCTTTGTTTAGATTAGTGCCCAATTATTAATTGTATTCTTTGGTGTGTTGATTTCTAATTACTTAAGTTCTTTTTATACTTTAGATATAAGCCATCTGTCAAATGTAGACTTGGTGAAAATCTTTTTTATGAGAGAGAGGGGGGAAAGAAGGAAAGAGAGAGAGAGAGAGAGAGAGAGAGAGAGAGAGAGAGAAAGACAGAGACAGACAGAGACAGAGACAGAGACAGAGAGAAAGAGAGAGAGACTGTTTAGATCAGCACCCCAAATTTTAATTGGGTTGTTTTATTTTTTGTGTGTTTATTTTACATATTTTTGATATTATCTCTCTATTGTTAGCTGTGTCATTTATAAAAATCTATTCCTATTTTGTAGACCACCACATTCTCTGAATGATGGTGTTCTTTGCCATCAGAAAGGTTTCAGTTTCATGAGGTCACATTTATTAATTGTTGATCTCAATGTTTGTGCTAATAATATCCTGTTCAGAGCATCTTCACCTGTGCCAATGTATTCAAGGCCATTCCTCACTTCCTCTTCTATCAGATTCAGTGTATCTTGTTTTATTTTGAGGTCTTTCATCTATTTAGATTTCAGTTTTGTGAAAAGCAGAGTTCTTAATATAAAAATTAAATTATATTCAAATTTCAATAACCATAATTTTATTGAACTTTCCACACCTATTCATTTCCACCTGGTCAGTGGCTATGATATAGCTGATGCAGTAGAGTTAAGCTAAGGAATAGAAGCCATGCAACCTGTTGTGGAGTATTAATTTAATATTTGTTACATTCATTTATGCTATGAAATATTTGTTTAATGATGCAAAGATATGTGGCATTGTCTTATGTGGCATTGTTTAACTATGTAAAGCTATGCTACTTTGCCTCCCCCAACACAACTGATTGGCCTACTAAAAAGCTGACCAGTTGATATCTAAGCAGGATAAAAGGATAGGTGGGGTGGCTAGGTATAGAGAATGAATAGGAGGAGACACCTGAACTCAAAAAGAGGAGGGAGGAACAAGAAAAGGAAATGGAGGCCAGCCATACAGCCACACAGCCAGTCATGGAGTAAGAAATAAAAAAAGATATATTGAATAAATAAAGGTAAAAAGCCCAGAGGCAAAATGGAGAAGAGAAACCAGTTATTTTTTATTCATATGATTTAATTTTTTGGTTTTCCTTTACAGGGTTTCTCTATGTAGCTTTGGCACATTTGCTCTGTAAACCAGACTGTCCTCAAACTCAAAGATAACCACTTGCCTCTACCTCTCTAGTGCTGGAATTAAAGGCATGTGCCACCAATGACCCGCTGAGATACCAGTTAAGTTAGAAAACCTGGCTAGAAACTAGCCAAGCTAAGGTTAGTCATGAATAAGTAAGAATAAGTTTCTGAGTGTTTATTTGGGAACTGGGTGACAGGCAACTAAAGAGTAAAGAGTAAAAAAAGTGAGCTAAAATAACCAGCAAAGCCCAAATATATCTGATGCACAGTAGAAATCATTTTCCAGTATCTTGTTTGCAATATTAACCAACAGTCATGTCTGCAAATATAGTAACATCTCATTTATCATTTTTGCTCAGTAGTTCCCAGGGTATAGGCAAGCACAGTAACCTCTTTCTGCATTCTTAATTTCAGGAGCTCAGGCTATTTTTTTTCCATTCCAACACATTTACAGTTTGCTTTAGAAACTAATATTTTTCTTATGGTGATGTTAAGAAGCCTTCTGGTTTCCAAGGCACTGTAGTGCCTCTCTTATTGTTGAATCTTTCTAAAATATTGTCTGTTTCTACAATTATTGTAACAAGTCATAGAGCGTGCTTCCAGCATCATTATTGCTACTCAATGATTTTCTCTGCATGACATTTCCTCATTATCCTATAGATAAGTGAAGGAATATATCATAATTTTTAGTTTCAATACTATAGGGTTGATTCACTGTGGGATATGCTAACCAAGCACAGGAGTCATCCCAAAAACTGAAACAAAAAGCAAAGAAACAAAAACCAGTTTTCCTTTGGGGATATACTACTGCCAGAAGTATTATGTCTCAACTGTTAGCAGGCCATAGTGCTTTAACCTTTTGTATATATTTTCATCAAGGCATCACAAGAAAGTAGCATACCCAGGTCTAAGAAAAGAGTAAAAATATCTATAACCTATATACATGACTTCTAGTCATTATGAGGAACCTATATGTGCTATTTTCCTCATAGAGAGTGAGTTTACCTTCTTCAAAATGGGCTTTCTTTCAGAAAACACTGTAATAATTTATTTTCCTATTGCTGTGATAAAATATCTAGAATATACTGTCAAAGGCAATTTAAGTGACAAAGGCTATATTCTGGCAAATGGTCCAGTTATAGTCTATTATGGTGGGGAAGACAAAGCTGGAAACAGCCAATGCAACAACCAGGAAACAGCAACCAAAGCCTGGATTCTAAATCTTATCTGACTCTCCTCCCCATGGAATAGACTTATTCACAATAATAATGGGTCTTCTCACATTAAATAACTAAAAATATCAGGATCCACAAATATTTCAGAGCCACATATTTCAGGTGACTCAATTCTTTTTTCAATTTGACAATACTAGCCATTTTTATTCCATATAAGTTGACATTCAATTACAACATTTCTTTTTTTTATTTTTATAATTGTAATTAGACCAATTTTAAATTAGAAATAATCTTCTTTTACATGTCAATCCCAGTTTCCTCCCCTCCTCCCCTGCCCCCACCAACCCCTATCCCAACCCCTTTGTGTTCCCAGGGAGGGGGAGGACTTGCATGGGGTGTCTTCAAAGTCTGTCATATCATTTGGAGGAGGGTCTAGACCCTCCCCCATGTGTGTAGCTGAAAGAGTATCTCTCTATGAGGAATGGTCTCCCAATGTCCATTCATGTACTAGGGATAAATACTAATCCACTACCAGAGGCCACAGACCTCCATTTCATTACCATTGCCATTTACTTCTTGTTTATGTAGGTTTGTAGCTATATAACCATGTTTTGACAGAATATAGTCAACTCAGCTTTAGACATCCACATAGTATTTGAAATTTAAACACTTTAAAAGTCTAAAATCTCTGAACTATGTGCTCCTATTAAAGATAAAATAATGAAGAAAAATAAACACAAGCAACAAAAAAAAGAAGTGGTTCCATATTTCCAAGGATAAAAACATGGAGTGAATATTATCATTCTACAGTGAAGTAATTGGAGGCACAGTAACATCAAAACTGAACCAAGCTTCAGCAGAACAAGAGCAAATTCCAGCAGTTCCCTGTTCAATGTGTGTGACCTATAATGTAACCAATTGGACTCTGAAATACTTAAGTAGTTTCATATCTCCTGCTTAATTTCCTGTAGCACACCCAATTTCTATTTTGTTCCAGCTCAATCCCAATGCTGGTAGCATAAAAGCCATGTCACATGATCTTGGCATCTCCAATATACTGTGTTCTCTACTCTAGCTGAGACTTCATCTTCACAGCTTCATGCAATGGCCTCTCCAAGCTTCTCTGTGGGGACTCTGACCTTACTATATATAACATGACTGTAACTCTTCCTAAAATTATGGGGCAATGGGTTCTGAAAAAATGGTTAACTCCTAGGTGTATAAAATCAGTGCCTTATGGAAAATACTGCCTAGTTAAGCATAGTTTGAGATGGAGTCTGGTCTCTTCAGACCATAGTCAATTTAGGTTCTGTGTGCCGACCCAAGGGAAACACTTTTAATAGGTATTTCTTTCAAAGAAGCAGGGAACCCCATCACATTGTGTTTTCTGTCTTTAATGAACTGGAATTTTCATAAGATAGAGCTTTCAAGTAGTGGAGTTCTCTGAAAATAGCATCCCTGTTAGCCAGATGCAGAACAGGTGCTTATGTCTTTAGTGTCAGCCCAAGAGCTCTGCTGTTTTAAAATTTCCTTCTCTGAAAATAACAGTTAATCATTTCTTTCTTCAGAAAAATCCAGGCTTTGTGGAGATGGAGAGAATGAAGCCACACTGTTGTCAAAAATATCATATGAATGTAACCTAGCCTAGTTTCTCATAGAGTAATTGTTCCCTCTGAAACGTCACTAGCTAAGGCCTCTGTTGCACTCATTTTCCTCATCATTCTTGTCTTTCAAATACCACCAGAACATTCTATGAAACTCTATTTATGCTCTCCAACAGTTTTCTAGACCACAGTTCTAAACTCTATTCCCAATAGCTTAAGAGTCGCATGGGTTATCATAGTCAAAGACCAACTTCTTCATAACAATTTGTATTTAAGCTTGTTTTCTCATTAATGCATAAAATGCCCTAACAGAAACAACTTAATGGAGGAAGTGTTTATTTTGAACCACCATTCACAGTGTAACATAGAATGATAGGGAAGTCAAGGAGCTTGAAGGAGGTAGATATAGCAAAACTACAAGGAAAATGTAGGGAACAATGAATGAACACATGCCATCTCTCAACCTGCATTCCCCACTTTAAGAAGTCTTAGATGATCTGCTGGAAAATAGTACTGGACATAAGGAAAGTAGCTTCCCATAAGCTAACAAGGTAATTCCTCATAGGCATTCTCAGAAACACCCCTCACAGATGATTATAAATCTTTATCAAGTTGATAATGATATCTAAGAATCCTAGGCATCATTACTAATTTCTGTTGAACACCATTGTTCTACCAGAAAACATGAACCTACAAAAGCACTGGAAGTCTCATTTTCCCGCTTGTTGTGTGTGTGTGTGTGTGTGTGTGTGTGTGTGTGTGTGTGTGTGTGTGTGTGTGATATGAGAGTTGTGACCATTGTAACCTTAATTTAGCATAACTTTACACTCAAGCAGAGTTGTATTATATGTCAATGATGAATTTTCTACCATCAACAATATTTGTGTTCTGCATTCTGGAAAGATTTTAAAATTTTCTAAGTTTGTTTATTGAGGTTGATAAAACAAAATGTCTAAAATACATTAAGTATGGGCACAAGCAGTCCTGACTTGTGCATAAATTTGTATTTCATATATTTTAGTGCAAATATTGTTGCTGTTTCATCACTTCAATTTTGCTTAGATAAATGGCATCATAGATTCTACAGAACTATTTTGTTTTTATCTGAGTTGATGAATATACTGAGTATATCATCATTCCACTTAAAGAAAATGTTACCAAAAATTCCCCTTCTTTGATTCTATATTCATTACAAAATTTAGAACATATATTTTTATCAAGATGTAATGGAAGAATTGGAGCACATACATCGCCTGTCCTTTGACATTAAATAAGAGGCACTCTTTAATAAAAATAATAGATAATAGGTATATGTTATAGGTAACTAATGGTGTGCTTACCTGATATGCACAAACTACTGTGTTTAATCATTAGCATGATCAAAGTAAAAAAAAAATAGTAACTGTGATGGTCAACCTTTGCTCTAACATACTGGGAAAGTCCTTAGCTTTCTAAGTTACTTTCCTGAATCTGTAAAAAGGAATCAGCCTTATCTATTGCATATTATTGACATAAAATCATTGTGTATACTGAAAATTGCCCTCCACACATCTCTATCATATTATACTTCCATGTTATTTTAGTCAGATTTATATACATGAGGAATGACAAGGGAAAATAGCCATGTAGAGTTTGACATTTGGTCATAACGGATGTACTCTATGTGCTAAAGTAACTACAAAAAGTTGGGTTTTTGCCAACTCCAAATCACCTTACAGGGAATGTTCTGCTCCTGAACTTTTACCAGCAAAGAGCTTATATAATAGTTACACATTCATTTAAATATGTCCTCATCAATTCATCATGAGCATACCCTAAAGTATTAATAAAACTTTCTAATGCAACCAGGGATATATCACAGTAAATAGTTTACATAGATGACCCTATGAAAAGAATTTCTTGCAAAAAGGCCAGGCAAGTAATTGAACTTTCTCAGAGATCTCACCTTAACATCGGGTTTTAATCGAACTATTCTAAGGTTATTAAAAAGAATTATTTTTCCAGGTGTGTGTGTGTGTGTGTGTGTGTGTGTGTGTGTGTGTGTGTGTGTGTGTGTGTATGTGTGTGTGTGAATGCATGTGCCTGCATGTACACACACACACACCTGTATGTATGCAGGAACATTCCCAAAAATGAAAAAAAAAACTGTATATTTACCTGTTGTATCACATGTATTTATCTGATTCACTCTGCATCAATAAATCAAGAAATATAACAAAAAAGAAAGGATGAATCCTCAAGGTAATCATGACTGGCCCTCAAAAGAAATAGGAGATCAAGCCTATTAAATCTGATGTAGCCTTTTAGAAAAACAGTGCAAGCTGAGGATGTTAGTTCCATGCTGCAGCCTTTTAAGGAGTCTGTGATTTAAGCCATGTGGTAGCAGATGCCTTGCCTTCTGGAATGTGCATTGTGAGGGCTTCTCAGCCTCAGTAAAACTGTTTCAGGGCATTTTGTCTTAAATTTAAAACAATAATACTACCAGCTAGAATGTGACATTTTCTACATATATGTTATAATTCTAAAATAAGCAATAATACGTTAAGAATCAAACCCCATACCCCACATAACATTTCTTTGGGTGGTGATATTAAAATTCTACAGTTTTAGAAATCTTTAGATATTGAATACAATATTTATAATTCCATTGCTGGGCAGTATATCACATCACTGATTCCTCCTGTTTAACCTACCGAGACTAATTCCCTGTAGACAACATTTAGGCTTCCTTTTCAACTAACAATATAGTTTTTAAGCATCTATATGGATATTTTTCTGTAAATCATTTTATATATAGTAAAAGGTAATATTAATATTCATGCATTACCTGTGTGAAATTAAAATTACAATAACTGGAAATATTTAAAATTTTTAATTAAGTACATTTATTCTAGTAATCCTAAACTCCTTGGAAGGACATTAAAGTTGGTATTCTTGTCTATATTTAACTATTTAGTGCATGTGAAGAAGTCAAGTCTGTAGGGGAAGCTGTAGCCACGCCTACCAACAGGTGGTGCAGGCGTTCAGTTAGTCCAGCACGTTTGGCAGTGGTCTGTGGCAGAGAGCGACCTAGCCAGCCAGCGAGGCAGCTGTCTGTACAGCAAGCCGAAAAGGAAACTTAAAGTGCCCAGCCACCTGACTGCCTCTCACTCTATGTCACCCTGATCATGCCCTCACTGGCGTGGTCAGACACACCTGTGGCCAGCCCCTAAGTAGGCGTGGCTACAGCTTCCCCTACAGAAGTCTGTCTCTATGAGCCATGAAAAACAAAAAAGTTCAAAGCAATAAGCAGGATTTGCTGTGAACTGCCAAAAGTCAGTTTCTCTGTAATTGCTAGTGGGGTTAGCTTCTTCATTCTACCTGACTCTACACACACTTCTTCTATAGTCTGAACTTCCAACCATGACATGGGCTTACTTGATGTTTTCAGCTTGCCTTGACAGATCACTCTAATGAATTCAGAAAGACTCATAAAGGTGCAAATGCAATAATTGCATCAAAAGGCCAAAAGAAAAGTCTCATTACGTGTTTGTGTAAAACAACCTTTAATGTAAAATGTTCTGCAAAAGCATGCCTCTTCTTCTGTTTGTTTGTTTCTCCTCCAAGAACAACCAGATAAAATAAATGTAGGGAAGGACACCTGGGTTCTGCTGTCCTCTGAACTACCAATTTTTCTCAATGTACCTGAGGTCTCTGAGTCCTTTATCCTACTGTGACTGAGCCTCACTGGGGATCTGCTTAACAGGAGCTATTTTCTTAATCCTGCAAACACAACATGACCTTGACCTCCACATTATCTCTTAGCTTTCAAGCCACAATTTAGACACAACTTGCCAACTGAGATTCCACTGTGTGTCATACATTTGCTTCTGTTTCTAGATTCAAAGCCCCTGGAAAGACCTCAGTTCTCACTCACCCTGAGTTCTCACTCACCTTTGCTCAATTATGGAAAATATATTTGTTCATTTCCTTTATGAAAGCAACCTCAAGAAATGAGACTGAACTTAGAATTTTTCAAACTCTTTCTGCCTTGACCTATCTCAAGACTCCCTTCACTCTATCCAATTTTCCTCTGAAGTTATGACCACGCAGAATTCCACAGAGGCATATCTATGTACAAAGTAAGAGTGGATTATGCCACTGAAGAGTGTTTATCCAGATTGCTTCTGATAAAGTGTGTTCCATCTTTCTTGGCATGTATCATAGTTCTAATCAGGAGAAACCAAAGCCATGGTGTCAGGGTGACATAAACACAGATAAAACAATGATAAGATTTTTCTGTTTTATTGATGAAATGCAACGATTCCCTTATGTTTGTTATAATCTTTTGTCCCTGCATTGTAATGAGGCTCTATTAATTGACTCTAAATCTGATACACAATGTTTTAATGAGTCAAATGTAAGGACATGTATGCTAACAGAATGCAGCTTTGCTCAAGAACAGTGTCACGCTCTGCTGGCATAAGAACAAAGCCTAGGGATGGCTCTCATTAAATGGCCTGTGAATGCTGCTCCCTGAGACTTGTTTGTAATTGATTTGCTCAGAGATTATGCTTTTGTAGATCTGTCTATAGGTAAGAAAAAAAGACACCAGGGATAGTAACACATTTAGCTACAGAGGTAATACTTACTCTCTCATTCAGTGTACTGAAATAAATGTTATGCAAAGTTATGCATGTATTTGTAAGCCATTATAGAACATTTATTTTCCAAAGTAGTTGTTTTGGTAAATGTTATCCTATAATTTGTTGACTCAATATTTTTTTTCTATTTTTAGTGTGCCACTCCCTGACAAGTCACCAACAGTAAAGTGAAAGGGATAGATCTTTCCCACAAAACACTTAGTATTTTAATAACAATAAAATAGTATCAAAATGTATTGTATGTACTGTATTTGGGTAAAAATGGAAGTACAAAGCATTTGAGAGGCAAACGAGAGAATTAGTGCACCTTTTTCAGGGCCAAGAAAGAATCCAAATAGTGATTTTTTTCAGGCTAAGTGGTGTTTTACTATGGGGAGACGAGGAGTGCATGGCTTACATACAAATAGCATCACAGTGTAACAGGCTTGCTCTTTGGGAAGAGAGATTATTTCTTCTAAATATTAGTTATTTGAATTGAAAGCGAAAAATGGATTGGGATAACAGAAATGCCTGTAAAAATTTAAATCATGTCCCAAGAGTATTGCATTCTATAAATGTCTATATGTTTGCATACCCACCTATCGAAAACCAAAATAAGGCTAAAAGTTAATGTATTGAAATCAAGTATTCCTGTTGACACTTCTATTAAATACAATCATGTTTGTAGAAGAAACCAAACAGACCTAGTCATTTTTCAACTCAGAAAATTTTCAGTTTTCTGATTATGATTTTCTTAAATCATCTGTTTCAAATTTGGGTTTTCAGAACATAATCTAAAGATTCTATGTATTATGTATGCATGTATGTGTTTATGTAAGTTTGGACACGTGTGTTTGCAGATGTATGTGTGTGCTTATGAGCAAACATAAACAGGAAGTCTTTGGTTCCCTCAGAACTAGAGATATAGCTTGAGTTATAAATATTTTTGAAACATTTAGTTTGTTGTATACATGCTGAAATTCAAACTCATGTCCTCACAATTGCTCTGCAACATTCTCGGTCACCAATACAGCCACTGAGGGCATCTTTACAACTACCTGTGATATGCAGTAGTACAAAACTTCATGTTAGTCTCAGACCACAAAGTACTTGTAGCTACATCTGAAAAGGTGATTTTGTTCCCTGGCACACACAAGGAAGAAGGAGAAAACTGATTCCAGGACATTATCCTCTGACTTCCACATATGTATTGTGGCATGTGAACAACATATACACACAAATACACATACACACATACACACAAACAAACATGCACACACACAAATGCTCATAAAAACACATTGTAAATAAATAAATGGATGTTGTTCATTAGTACTTGATATGTTTATTAAGGAATATTGAATTGTAGCTTATTGAAGTCTCTTTTATCATGAACTTCAACCAGGAAGATCTGGTGAATGCTCCATAAAATTCCTTGATTTATAGTGATTTTTTCCAAAAGGTTTTAATTTTAATTATAGATATATAGTTTAATAAATATCTGTAATTTGCCATTAAAATTAAAGAAACACTTGAAAAATATGATTTTCTTACAAATATTACGTTTTTTGAATTGACACAAAATTTCCTAACAAAAGTTGCAAATATTTGAGAGACAATATTCTTAGAATGCATCAATTAATCTTAGACTAAAGACCTTATATACAAGTTATATGGAACATATTTCTTGTTCTAAAATGTGTGTATTTCATGACTGTCAAGCTAAGTATTTGCTCAAATAAAGTCTCATATTGATATTGTATAAAAATAATGCCTGAGAACTCAAAGATTCTTTCAATATGTAAACAGATAATAGGAATTAAGTATTTGCAACCTATTCTCCTTTTATGAGATTTTTTTTTAAAACTTCACAATCCATGCTTTATTTGGGGAATGAGTCACTATGGAAATCTTTGCCATCAGCAGCTCTGTATACTTTGTAGTTCTGTATAAAAGAGTAAACAGTCAATTAACAAAAACAAACAAAAGCTTAAGACTGAAAATCAAATAACGTCCACAAACATTGTTAAATGCAAAAGTAACGTTTTGTATTGTCCCATTGCTGCTGTGGGCTTTAAAACTGCCATAAAGGCAGGTCAAATTCACAAGAATCTAAAACAAATAGACAAACTTCTCAATGTCTTGGAAACACATCTTCAGATAACATGGTAAATATTAACTACTGAATTTCTCAACAACTTGGAGGATGGTGATTGTGTATAGAATAAACTTTAAAACTATGTTTTTATTAAGAAAAAGTTTCTTTGCTTAACAATTTACTAAACAAGAACCTCAAGTATCACAATTCTCATTGTAATTATTATTTTGATTTAGATTTCAATGTGCTTTGAAATATTTCTATTATTTCTTCACTCATTTATTTATTTGCACTAAAAGAAAAAAGACTTTATTAAGTATTGTAAGTTGCATTCAATAGCCGCTGGATACACTACACTACAATCCATGAATGGTCAATCAGAACCAACAGCAGTTCATTGTTCACAATCTATGTCTTCTGTCATAACTCTCTTCAACTTACAGTAAGATCCTACTTAGTCCCTGTAGGCAGGACCTTCGGAGTTGCACCTCATTTCTTATCTCTAATGTGGTATAGAGCAAAGGAAGCATATGAAATGTAAGAAGTGATTCTGATTCAAAGAACTTTGTTTGGAAACAGTAACAAAACAACAAATAATAGTATACCTGCTTCTACTAAATACCTAATAGGAAACTTCTCAAGAACAAGCAAGAAAATTTATATATTCGGGATAAAATCAAATCATCTAGAAATCCATTTTATCATATTTCACTCCAAGTCATGGTTAAATCACTGCATATAGGCAAATATATTCTGTTTTGTGTGAATGACCTAATGCAGAACCTGAGGTTTAACACTATGCCTTCTTTCTTGTGTTTTTTGTTTAGATGAAACACATTACAGTAGAAAAATGTTTAGAATTTAGCAGCAATCCTGTAGCAATGGAAAAAAGCCACTTGAACTCCTTCATGTTCTTTTTGATTTTCAAAAAATTCTTACTTCTATAAACACATTTTGCTATGTATTTCTTATGATTCTGGAACATGAACTGTGCAAATGACAACTTTGTACTTCAACATCAAAATTAGGACAAGCATTGTCAGGAAAAGTTTTTCTTTCATTACAGAGGATTAAACCCTGGGCCCTGCACATAACAGGCAAATACCAGAGCATGCTGCCCAATGGAGGTAACCCTCAGTTTTGCACTTAATCCTAGTTTGATAGAAATATTACTTCTTGAATTATTGACTATAACATCTAAAATAAAAGACCAAGAGACAGATATTGGGGTTCAAGCTTCAAGCTGAAGATCAGAAAAGCAAAGATGCCAACCACTAGCGTTTACCTCTACTTCAGACTGAAAAGGCTGATCCTATCTCTGTGAGCTTTCTACCAAGCCTCAGACTGCTTCCTTTCCTCAGCATGGCTGGAGACTAAATCTCAGAATGCAGTCTGAGACACTGGGCTCCTGTCTTTTATATATCTCTCTAGGGCTGAGATGAAAGGCATGAATTCTATTAATCTTTTCACTGATTCACTCTCAAGTAGCCATCAGTGGCCTCAAACACACAGAGATCCATCCTGAGTCCTGGGATTAAAGGTGTGTGCCAACACCACCCAGCTTCTGTAGTTAACTACTATGGCTGGATTTGCTTTCTGATATTTCAAGCAATATTTATTAAATCATAAATAATATATTGCCACAAATGACTACTGGAACAGTCTAGGAATTTCTAATTGATTATGAGTTTCAGGGCCATGGAACTAATAGCACTGGTATAGTTTTTATCTCCTTAAATATTTAGCAAACTCTTGGTAATGTATAGCTTTGAAAATAACCATGTAATGAAGTATTATGTTGCTTGAATGCTTTTGAAACAAATATTCATTATGAAATTAAGACCTCTAATGTAAACAAAATATGAATAGTTTTGCAAACTCTAATTAATCCCAATTAGCATAAAAATGTAAATATGTAATATATAAAAATAAATTTCCTATCATATATTAGATACAATCATTCTAATATAATATAAAATATAGGTAACTGAAAGTACTCAAAGGCATTGTATTATCAGCAATATTAAAATAGTAGCTAAGGTATAAGTAACCCAACTCTTTGTTCCTCCTAAATCCTATCATTTGTTCAAACATTAAAATTTAAAATATATATTAATAAAGAAATACTACACAATGACCCAGTGCTAAGATTAAATACTTCAGAAAAGACAGCCTGAGTTCTCAAACCTACATCAAGATTAAAGACACAGCAATATCATGACTGTTCTTTTTGTCATTTCAGACTTGATCTCATTTTTTTTTTCATGTTCACTTAGGTAATTACAGTATGGCAACTCTTCAGATTCCCTATGTTTCCTCATGATATTTTGTTTGGGAAAACTCATCTAGCTTTTTCAGGTGAGATATTTGGAGTCTACATAGCATTGAACTACAGTTGATACTGTCAGTGATGGAAGATTCTGGGATGAGTTGAGATCAAAAAAGGTTCAATTAAGGAAGAAATAGCAGAACAAAGTGAAGGATCCAAAGAAGTGTTCATAGGGAAGGAGTAGTAACTCATTCTAGGTGTGGAAGGGAAACGAAACAGAGAAGGAAGTGATTCAGGAGAGTTAAACTAATAATACAGTAGACTTGGATAATGAAGTAAATAATTTTTTGTTTCAAGAAAACAATTATGTATGTTTTTAATTGGAAATGAATCCTATTTACAGGAACCTTGTTGACAAATATAAAACAAACAGCTCATTAAGCTAGCATAAATTTCATAATAACAATAAAATGAATAACCCTCAAAGAGGTCACTTTTAATTCAAGCTAGAGTTGAACTTAATGTTTTTGGATCTTTTACAGATATTAAATTCTTACAGAATTGGGAATACAGAGAAGAGTGGCAGGTTGGGAAAATCAGCAAATGGGAGGTAAAAACAATCATTAAAACTTGATATTATAATTCCCTCTTCATCAGTCCATGGTCAGCAAAAGTTTATGGCTGTGTTCAATGTTGTACTGTGATCCCCTAGTAAGGAAAGGGTTAGATTCACTTTTTCTCTATAAGTTTTAATCATCTTTTCATGAAAGCAGAAAGTCTGAAATATTTCACACACTTCTTTTTTTTCTTCATTCCAGTGACCTTTGATATTTTGAAGAGGCATATTAAGGATTCCCATTGTACTCAATATCATTTGAATATCTTTGCTTTCATCTTACCAAACACACCACACTACATCAAGAAAGCAAAGTACGTGCCATTATTACACAACTTTTGAGCACACTGCTTTTCTTACTCAGGATCCATGAGATAGAAAACATCTGTAGAGCATGCTACTTTGAGCTTCTAATTATTTACTATATTTCCTAATGGATCCTGAGCCTGAATATATAAGAAAGAAACAGTTTTCCCCGGAAATTATTGCCTTTCTTTTATAACACATAATGCAGCTTAGTCATTAATAAAGTTAAACAACAAATACATTTGTTCTGTGTTCTTTACAGCATTGGTTTGGAACTATGCTGTTAATAAAAATGGAAGGCTGTGAAAACAGACACTATGAGAGGAAAAACAG
This sequence comes from Cricetulus griseus, assembly GCF_003668045.3. Classification (NCBI taxonomy): domain Eukaryota; kingdom Metazoa; phylum Chordata; class Mammalia; order Rodentia; family Cricetidae; genus Cricetulus; species Cricetulus griseus. The sequence continues at coordinate 17,541,145 of NW_023276807.1, read as the reverse complement.
CCTACAGCCAATGTCTGGTGTCGTCTATTCTCATTAGCAATCATGCACAGAAAAGATCATTTGAATCTGCATTAGCCCCTCCCAGTTGCATCTGTCTCTCTCCCCCCTCCTCCTTCTCTCTCTCTCTCTCTCTCTCTCTCTCTCTCTCTCTCTCTCTCTCTCTCTCTCTCTTTCCCTGTACTTGGGAAATGACAAAGTAGAATAAAGTTCCAGTTCTTGGCACATATCCTAAATCACAGAAGAGAAACCATGGCATTTTTCAACTCAGTGACTCTCTGTATGTGTCCATGAGTATGCTATGTCTTCACATTGCACACACTGATGGTGCAAATAGATCACTCAGAGGGACGAATGAGCCATTAAATGATTCTGAGAATGTAGAATTGCATGGTCAAAAAGGATGTAGCACATGGAAAATGCAGAGAAAATTCTGAGAAATTCAGTGAACCAATAAAAGCAGGATTTTCTAGAAAATAAATGTATTTACAGCTAGCCCTACAAGAAGTCTTTGTCTTAGTGTGGAATCTTTCAAAATTACACTGGGTCTAGAATATAGAATATGGCAATATGCCAATGCTTCTTATCAACAACAGAAAAGAACTGTTAAATGTGTACTGCTTTAATTATGATTTACCTGAATGATGATTATATAGGTTGCTTGTACAACTGCAGAGACAAAATAACATTCTCCAAGCTGTGCCTTTCAGAAAGACAAGTCTAAATAGCTCTTAGCAACCAATTTCTTAATCCAGACACAAAGCACACCAGCATTAATCAGCCTCAGAAAAGTAAAAATATTCAACCTTTTATCACCATTAAAGGTGCCACCCAGTTGCACTAACGTGACAACGACCATCTGACAATAAGCCGGAAGCCTGAGAGAGAGGTAAAGTGATAGGTGTTGGAGGAATGGACACAGACTCCAGTCACATATGAAAGATTATCAGCTTGCAGCTGTTTGTACAGAAGACTGTTAGCCATGGATTTTAAATATAAAGCTACATGAAATGTATACAAGTCAAATAATTAAACAGCTGAATATGTACAGAGAATTTGATGATCCACAAATTATTTCGTAACATTCTTCTAAATGTGGTTTGTTTTTTAAATCACACAAAAGTACTACTTGCAATAAATGTTTTATTATCAACCCTGAAATGGAAAGTTTGAAGTGTGAGAAACAAGGTATATAATGTTTCTTCTTGTATGCTAGTGACTCATATTCTGCATCCCCTAAGATCTACTTGTCCTCTGGGAAGCCTGTGACTTCCTAAGGATGTCTACTACTTTGGCAGTGAAATGGAATGAAATTACAAAGTAACCATCCCTCTGTTTAACTTATCGAGTTGGATTGGATTCATACCCACATATGTTGCTTCAAAATAGTCAACCCAAAAGACAGTATTATTACTACATATAAACACATACATGCAGTAAATGCCATATAAGAGGAATAATTCAACAAATGACATTTTTTTAAAAATTAAGTTTTCTTCTCATTATTTTTCATGAATTGATGCCATTTTTATAGTACCCCAGTGTCCAATACATTTGGAACTTCTAAATGAATATAGTACATTCTTTTGAAGTGAAGAAAATGTGTTGACACTTGATAGAGAGGGAAGTTATACAAGGTTGGAAATAAGGTAGCTTAATTTGTACTTCAGAATGGTTGATTTTGTTATGTAGGTTGTGTGACTAGACTGTCAAAGAAGTGATTCTATCAAGCTTAGGTTGTGTGTCTTTCCTAGGGTTATGTGGACACTTATGCACCCCAAGTAAGGTACTTATAGACTATCAAAGAAGTTATTCTATCAAGCCTAACAGTCAATATCTTGACTTATTGGGGTTAGTTATGTGGTTATAGATGGGAAGTTAAAGGAGCTTGGATGACTAAAAGGCAATGCCATCTCTGATGTGAGTGGGTAATGACCTCAGGGAAGGTTCATCCCTGGAGCTCCCAGGACAACTTTCAGGCAGCTGTTCACATCACCAATCACCACATTTTTCTCAGAACTCTTACTGATTATATAACAATTTGGAAGCATTCCAAAACTTAAGAGTTTTGGAAGTTTTGGGAGACTTAGAACTCTCATTTCTTTTAGGGATCTTGTGTACTGTGTTTACTTGCGAGTCTTTGAGTATCTTTCTGCCCTCAAAGACAGAATATGTCATTTGGTCTAAATAATTATCGAATGCATAAATTCCACTTCAACAAAAACCAAAACATTGTTTACCACCTTTAAATATACTTTTATCACACCTTAAATCCTTACCTTACCCAGTAACTGATACTCTATGTATATTGGTGTGTACCATTTAATCATTTCATTAATAGTTTGCATTTGTATTATGTGTCTCCTAAGGCAATCACTGTGAAGCTCAGAAAATCTGGTCATTCTGACTTATTCCAAAATGGAAGATCTAATTTTATCTCTCTTGAGAAATGTTGCAAAAGAAAGAATGTGAAACCTTTGAATTTCATTACATGGATTTACAATCAAGCATGAAGAAATAATTTGTAGTCTACTGACAGAGAAGGGCAATCAATCGGCTGTTAGGTAGTATATATAGGCCAATGTGGCCTACAGTCTCTATTTTAGAGAAACAGTTACCCATGTGCAGAAATATATGCATGTTCATATTAATTATTTATTACTTATGTGTTCTATTAATATGATCATTCTGGAAAAAAAATACTTCCAGTAGATGAGAAGACACTACTAAGGAGCTCCAGATTCTAAAAAATGTTAACTACCCTTTAAAGAACAAATTCAAGAGGCATGGTCTGGGGATGGACTAGGGGGGAGTTGAGGCAAGGTGGAAGGAGGGGAGGGGATTGGGAGTAGGCAAGAGGGGTGGGAGGAGAGGTGGGAGGGGAACAGGGATTGGAATGTAAAATGAGATAAATAAATAAAAAATGGAAAAACAAAACAAACCAACCCCCCCAAAACACAAATTTAGGTGCTGGCTGGTCTTCTTTAATTCTTTCAAATTAAGGAAAATCTACTTGGGCAGTGGTGGCGCATGCCTTTAATCTCAGCACTCGGGAGGCAGAGGCAGGTGGATCTCTGTGAGTTCGAGACTAGCCTGGTCTACAAGAGCTAGTTCCAGGACAGCCTCCAAAGCCACAGAGAAACCCTGTCTCGAAAAACCAAAAAAAAAAAAAAAAAAAATCTACTTGGGAAGAACATATGGGAAATATGTTCTTCTCTTCTTTATCTTTCTTAAATGTGAAACTTACTTTTACTTAGTAAATTCTATTTATTTATTTATTTATTCATTCATTCATTCATTCACTCATGTATTGACTTAGCTAGCCACCTATGTTTCTGCTGCATAGTTAAGAAAAGCCTTAACCACTGGGTTGCCTGCCTCCACCAGCAGAGTGCTATGCTTATGCATGTATGCCACATGTCACAAGACTTTATTGTATATGTGGTGCCCAAGTTCCACAGATATATGCATGGAAGATGACTTCTCTGCAAACTGAGAGACTGCTCAACCTAGTAAATATATTCTTAGAAGAGTGTTGCTTTTACCTCACTAAATGCATGGTGTTTGCATTTTCATACACATACACACTTGTAGTAAAGGTTGATCAAAAGATATTTAAATAGCTAACTTAAGTCATGTAAATGACAGCCTACTTAACATTGATCTTGCCTCATGAATTCCAAAAAAGGTTGATCAAGACAGTGAGACAATCCTCTAGAAACTAGTTTTATTTGAATATGTGAATAGTCACAGCATATGTCAAAAACATCCAGCCCTGCCCAAGGGTGTGGGCATCTCAATTATATCACTCAGTTCAGCCTCTGGAGACCCAGAAGCTGCTATGAAGCACGAAACAAGCAGCATCTGTTTCTGTACATCCTACCTAATTTGGGATTTAAATCTCCTTTAACTGGAAAATTCAATTTACAGATTACCAGTGTGTGGCCCTTGTGGTTTTCAGTTCATTGCCTGACATCTATGTGAAGTGAAAATAGTTGAGTGATTTTCCTACCCTGTGGCATGATTGTTTTGTACCTCGGTTACTTCCAATGTGTTTTACATTTCTAAATGTTAGTAAATATTTTTTTTTGGTCTGGGCTTGTAGCTTATGGATAAAATAATTGCCTAGTATGACCCAGCTCTGGGTTCAATACCTAATACAGGAGAAACAGAAAAAAATCCAATTCAAAAAGAAAACAAATATTTATTTGAATATTAACAGTTAATCAAGAAGCTTTAATCAATGGTTTTGTATTAATATGTGAAGATGTGACTAAATGTCAAAATTTCATTAAAGTGGAAACCAAAGATAAGAAATGAAATGGCTTGGCAATATTTTCCATGTCAGTTACATTATTATAATTATTGGGTAGGTTGTGGCTTGTGGCTATCTACAGGGGACCAGTCTGTGTTATCTTTTGTTTGCTTTTAAGAAAAGAATATTCTATTGTTTTCTGATTCTACAGTAAATGATTTTTACCACTTTGAATATAATTTAAACCAAATACTAAATACCAAATACTAAAACAATAAATCAATTATATTTTCATTAACCTTTGACATTTGAGTTGATGACTTCCACAACCCATAATTTCCACAAATATACAAGCCACATATGTACTACTTGATTGCATGGGATACAATTTCTTTTTTATTGCAACAATACTGCAGCTTATTTGAAACACTGTCAAAATAATAATAGTAGACAATTTGTTGAAGACAGCATCCTAAAATACAGTAGCATACAATGACATAGATCATTGGAACCCTTTTGAAGGTTGACAGTAAATCTTCATTTTCTATAACCAAGAAAAATTGCTCTGAAATTTGCCAAATAAAGACTTTCATCTATATAATTATAGAAGCATGTGTTTTAGCCAGAGGGAGTGAAAAGAAAGTCACTTAAATTTGGGCCCAAAGCCCTTTATCTTTTGTCACATACACACATCATTTTTATAAAATTACTTCATGATTCTGTACACTCTACCAATGAGCTTCAAATAAATTACAGAATATTTTCAGAAAAATAAATCTTTGAAACAAGGTTTTATGGCATATATGATTCCTGCACCACATACTCAATACTGTATTCATTTAAGGTCTGTTCGAATCTCACCTTGGCTATCCTCATTTAGGAGGAAGGAAATTCAATTGAGATCAATTGTTTTCCCATTTCTTCCCCTAAATCCAAGAAAACAAATGAAACTAAAAGTAAAGTCCTGTATTGTAGGAAAAAAGGCAAACAAAAACACAAATAGAAAATCTGTATATTTTATGTTTAGATTATATACAATACATACAAGTGTATGTGTGGAACATCAATATACATCAGTAGCTTTCTCTTATACATATTTATATAGAAACATATGTCCATATATATATATATATATATATATATATATATATATATATATATATGTATGTATGTATAGTACCACCCATTTAGAACAGAGAATGTAGATGAACCAAGCTGGGAAGCTGGGTCTTACCTGAATGCCTTTTATGTACAGTCTAACTTCCATGGTTCTAGAAAATATTCTGTAAGCTGCCAAGGGAGGAATGAAATTAAACACTCCTATCCAACTGTACCACCTATGAACCATCACTGTTACCAGCAAGAAATACATATGAGTTAATGTGCAAGATGGCACTCACATGTCAGTGGCAACTAAGAGATAGATATTCTTGGACTTAGACTTACCCAACAATAGGAAAATCATGGCTGGTATTGGAAACATGGCCAACTTCCCAGGGGTATTGAAGTCATACCTTAGAATAGAATCTACTATGGTCACTTTGTTAGGCCCCATATTCATTACTAGATTTCAGTGTTTTCTGGCCCACCTAGGTCTTTTGACACTGGCTTTTTTGGCTTTCAAAGTTTGAGGGAGAAAGCCTGTGAAGGGCTGAGAACTGAATGCCATCACCAGTCTCTTTAAGGGCATTAAGAAGCCAAAAACTGAGATCCATCTTAGTGCTCTGTGAAGTATGCCTTTTTATTATTACTTTACTTAAATATGATGAATCAGTTAAAATATATGTATTTATACAAATAAAATATGTGTATAATGCATGCATGCAATTATATGAGATGTAGATAAGTGTAAACAAAATTTCAATCCACCATCAATGTCACCAATATAACCCGCTCTTAACATTTCTTATTTTTTCTCTTAAACTATGATGGTCTCTTTGAAATTTTTAAGTATACAACATTCTACTGTTAACTGTAGGGACTTTACTGTATAGTGGACCTCCAAAATGTGTTTATCATAGCCAAAGCTTGGTATCTATTCATATTGTTTTTCCTCACTTCTCTTTCCCTAAGTATTAGCAATTGTTGTTTTACCCCATTCTTATATTAGTTTGAGAGTTTTAGTCTGAATCTAATTAAATGTCACAGTATTATCTACATCAGGCTCATCTTACTGAGTACAAAACCTGTACTCCACCCATGTCACTGTAGATGAACTCCTTTTAAAATTATTTAGGATTTAATGGAGTTTTCATAATAATCCATTAAGGTATGTACCACAGTTCTCTACCCATTCATCTGGTAGTGAATACTTAATTTGTACCATAACTTAACTGCTGTATGCTGCAATGAATGGGACGTATCTCTCACAAGCTTGAATTTAGTTTCTTGGAATAATGCAATTACTGAATCATAGGGTTGTGCAATTTAAAGCATCCATATTGTTTTCACAATGTGCACACCATTTTGCTTTCGTGTTAACAGCATAGAAAGGTTCAATTGTCTTCACACACTCACTGATAGCTGTCATCTCTCTGTGTGTGTTTCATTGTTACTATCTCTCTTTATATATATATATATATAAAGATCCAGCAATTCCACTCCTAGGCATATACCCAAAAGAAGCACATTCATACAACAAGGACATGTGGTCAATGATGTTCATATCAGCACTATTTGTAATAGCCAGAAACTGGAAGCAGCCTAGATGCCCCTCAGCTGAAGAATGGATAGAGAAAATGTGGTACCTTTACACAATGGAGTACTACTCAGCAGAAAATAAACAATGGAATCTTGGAAATTGCAGGAAAATGGATGGAACTCAAAGTAAACATTCTGAGCGAGGTAACCCAATCACAAAAAGACAAATATGATATGTAGTCACTCATATGTGGACCTGCTTTATGATACATAGTAGTAATCATGCTTTATCAGAGCTGTTTTTAATGATTTTCTCAGATGGTTTCCTTCCACATGATGATTGAGAAGCTAATTAAAAAAAAATGGTGCCAGGTACCACAAGAGTAACAGAACTGTGTGCTGTTTTTCTGGGATTTTGTTTTTTACTTTTTTTTTTTAATGGAGAGTGCTGGATTCTCTACAATTTTGTTCAAATGATGGCAGAACCTGGAAAAGCTGTTGCTACTATTGATGCATAACATACTGCCATTATTGGTCTTTTTATATAAATATAAATATATAATTTGAATTTTTGGAAACTTTAGCGGTGCTGTCAACTTTGGAAAAGGTATTCCAGTTTACCCTGTTGATTTGGCATTGTACAAAAATTCACAGCCATATTGGTCTAGAAATGTTGAACTTAATTTTTTTGCATTTGTACAGAGGTAACACACTGTACAAATATGTAAGGTCTTAAAAACAAAAGGAAGGGATTTTGAGACCCCATCCCTTGTGAAGGGATGCTCTCTTGACCTCGACACATGGGGTAGAGCCTAGGCCTGGTAGACTTTGGGGAGCCCCTTTTGAGGGCCTTACCCTACCTGGGGAGTAGAGGGGGGATGTCTAGGGGCAGGTGGGATGTTGGGGGGGATGGGAGAGAGAGGGAGAAGCGATTGACATCTGAAGCAAGCTTGTTCCTAATTTGAACTAATAAAATAAAATGAAATAAAATAAAAAGAAAATACAGACTGAAAGCATTTATTTTATCATTTGGTCAAGCCCCTTGGGATGGTGCTCCCTGATAAATTTAGACATTAATAAAATAGAGGAAAGGGTGATTGCATTTAGGAAACTTCCACATAGACCCAGCCTACAGATCCTCAACCCTTCTCTATCCTGTCAATTGCAGGGTTAGTCAGGTTTTCCAAGGAAAGACATTTGACAGGAAGTTTTTGTTGTTGTTGTTTTTCTTTTTTTCTTTCCATTTTTATTTAAATTAGAAACAAGATTTTTTATATGTCAATCCCAGTTCCCTCTGCCTCCCCTCCTTCCCTGCTCCCCCTCCCCAACAAACACCCAACCTAACACTTTCTGCTCCTCAGAGAGCGTGCGGTCTTCCATAAGAGGTCTTCAGAGTCTTCCATATCCTTTGGGATAGGGCCTAGGCCCACCCCTTTGTGTCTAGGCTTATGGAGTATCCCTCTATGTGGAATGGGCTCCCAAAGTCTATTCCTATGCTAGGGGTAAGTACTGATCTACTACAAAAGGCCCCATGGATTTCTGAGGTCTCCTCACTGACTCCCACATTCATGGGATCTGGAACAATCCCACGCTGGTTTCTCAGTCTGGGAACCAAGAGTTCCCCCTTGTTCAGGTCAGATGTTTCTGTGGGTTTCATCAGGACAAGAAGTTTTTATTGCTGCTTCTGTCTCATTATTGGTATGTGTCTCTTTAGATTGTTGATATGTTTAAGTTTTAATGAATCTACAAATTAGTCCATTTCTTTTAGATTGTCTAGTTTAATGGAATTAAAAGTATTCCCTTATTAAGTAGTCTGACTTTGCTGATCCTCCATGGAAGGCCTCACCCTCCCTGGGGAGTGGATGGGGGATGGGATACAGGGTCTGTGGGGGACATGAGAGAATGCCAGGAAGAGGGAACTGGGATTGATATGTAAAATAAGATTGTTTAATTTAAATAAAATTTATAAAAATAGTCTTAATTTCTTTAGTGTCTGCAGTAATATTTCTTGTTCACTTCTGATTCTGTTTATTTTGGCCCCTTCTTTCTTTCTTTTGGTCATTTTAGCCAAGACTTTGTTGATGTTTAACATCACAAAGAAAAGTTGCTATAGGCTTTAACTATTTTTCTATGCTTTTATTTCATTAATTTCTCCTTTGAATTTATTATTATTATTACTATTTTACTCTCTGATGGTTATGGGTTTGGTTGATCTTGTTATGCAAAATTCATGAATTACATTATGAAGTCATTTATTTGTGCTCTTTCAGGCTCTTAAATCTAGGTATTTAGAGCTGTAGGTTTCCCTCTTGAGACCGGTTTTAATGTGTCCCTGAGGACTTATATTATAGTTTTATTTTTCTCTAATCCCAGGAAGTTTAATTTTGCTTTCTTGGCTTTTTTTCTTTTACCTGTTATTATTTAGTAATATGTTCTTTAATTTTCACCAGATTCTGTAATTACTAGAGTTTTGTTTATTGTTGATTTAAAGTTTTATTTATTTATTTATTTTGTTTTTGTTTTTACCCTTTTTTATGAGAAAGAAAATTATTTTGCATGTCAATCCCAGGTCCCTCTCCCTCCCCTCCTCCCCTGGCCCCCCAACTAACACCACAACCTCCCATACCCTTTCTGCTTCCCAGGAAGGGTGAGGCCTTCAGTAGGGGGTCTTCAAAGTCTGTTGTATTCTTTGGGATAGGGCCTAGGCCAACCCCTTGTGTCTAGGTTCAGGAAGTATACATCCAAGTGGGATGGGTTCCTAACTTCCATTCCTATGCTAGGGATAAGTTCTGATCTACCACAAGGGGCTCTATAGATTTCCAAGTTCTCCTCACTGACACCCACATTCAGGAGGTATGGGTCAGTTCCATGCTGGGTTCAAAACTATCAGTCTGGATGTTGAACAGTTTCTTATATGTCTTTCAGCCATTTTAGATTCCTCTATTGAGATTGTCTATTTAGTTCTGTACCCTACTTTTTAATTGGATTACTTATTGTTTTGGAGACTAGCTTCTTGATTTCTTTGTAAATTTTGGACATCAGTCCTCTGTTGGATGTGGGGTTGGTGAATATCTTTTCCGAATCCATCAGCTGTCGTTTTGTCTTGGTGACTCTGTCCTCTGCCTTACAAAAGCTTCTCAGTTTCAGGAGGTCCCATTTATTAATTGTGAATCTCAGTGCCTTGGCATATGGTGTTATGTTCAGGAAGCAGTCTCCTATACCAATTCTTTCAAGGGTATTTCCTACTTATCTTCTAATAAGTTCATTGTGGCTGGGTTTATGTTAAGGTCTTAAGACCTGTATCATAAGAATTTTGAGTCTTTAAAGAATGAAATTAAAGAAGATACCAGAAAATGGAAGGAATTCCCATGTTCTTGGATAGGTAGGATCAACATAGTAAAAATGGGAATCTTGCCGAAAGAAATCTACACATTCTATCAATACCCATCAAAATCCCAGCACAATTCTTCACAGAACTTGAAAAAACAATTCTCAACTTTATATTGAAAAAACATAAGACCCAGGAAAGCCAAAACAACCCTGTACAATAAAAGAACTTCTGGAGGCATCACCATCCCTGATTTCAAGCTCTATAATAGAGCTATTATCCTGAAACAGCTTGCTATTGGCACAAAAATAGACAGGTAGACCAGCACACCTATGAACGCCTGATATTTGACAAAGAAGCCAAAGCTATACAATGAAATAAAGAAAGCATCTTCAATAAATGGTGCTGGCAAAACCGAATGGTGGCATGTAGAAGACTGCAGATAGATCCATGTCTGTCGCTATGCACAAAACTTAAGTCTAAAGTTTTATTTATTTTGTGGTCACTTAAGATTCCTGGAGATATTTCTTTCTTTCTTCTCATTTTTTTGGGGGGGGGGGGATTTGAAAGTCTTTAGAAGCTGATGCCTGGCTTAATGTCTCTGTCTCTCTGTCCTTGTCTGTCTCTGGCTCTCTCTCCTCTGTCTTTGCTGCTTGCATTTCAGGATATAAAGCTCTCAGCTACTATTCCAGCATCCCAGTACCATATCTGTTTGCTTTCCAATTCTGACAGGGTCCTATTCTCTGAAGAGCTATAGGGAAGTAATGAGTGATGAGCTGATATTTATCTCTATACCTGTGTCAGTTCTAATGTTCCAATAGGTCAGTTTTAGGGGTTAGACTCAGGTCAGGTTTATAGGCAAGCACCTTGAAACACTGATCCATCTAAACAGCCCATCCACCACATTTGCTGTCGACTGTGTTATTGAAATTAACATTTTCAACGTTATTTATAAAACTCTGAGAAATATTAATGAAATGATATCCCTAAGATACACATGCATAAGCAAAATAGCAATATGAGATTCCCCTGCCCCGCCATGATGAGAATTCTGTTATTTAGTGTTTTATTTCTCAAAATTATGAGTGGCCTAATTTACAACTGTTTTTTGATACTTTAATGAAAAATGAACTTCAGTTTATTTGTTTTTCACTCACTAGCCCATAAATATCACATATGGAAAAAAAATCACAATTTGTTTCTTAACCATCTGTTCTCCTAAACAATTGCAACAACATCAGCATGTATCTCATTGTTTGGCCTTTATTCACTCTTCAGTGGCAAAATCCATTGTTTTTTAGAAAGTAAGATTGCTGCAGTGCACATTATTCATATTCCATTGAAATAGTTCTCTGAGAGTTTTATTTTTAAGTGAAGGTTATTCATTGTTTATGACATGTTTCATTTAAAAATCTGTTTTGAAAGGCTGACTTGCAACATTTTGCTTCTATGGAGTCTTTCCTTAAACATTTTGTTTTTGATTTTGAAGGATTATGTACTAAACATTATATCTGCTTTCTACTGTGTTATCTATCTTACACACTTTCTTTTATATATCCATGCATTATCCTCACATGAAACATCTATGGACTTCATTGATTAGGAGTTTACTTTTTTGTTGTTTTTGTATTTTTTGAGACAGCGTTTCTCTGTGTAGCTTTGGAGCCAATCCTGGCACTCTCTCTGGAGACCAGGATGGCCTAGAACTCACAGAGATCTGCCTGCCTCTGCCTCCAGAGTGCTGGGATTAAAGGTGTGTGCCACCAACCACCCAGCTTTACTTTTTTAAAAATACTTTTTCTCTATGTGAATTAGTAAAGGATTTTACCTCATATTTTTATAGACATAGAAAAATGCTCTTTAATGAAAGATACAGAAGATCTCTTTTAGTCTATTTGAATATAAGAGTAGAAATATAGAGTTACAGAGCATATATGATATAATTAAAGAATTTTGACCTACTAAGTGGTAAGGCCCATTTGTTTAAATAAGAAACAGACTATTATCAAATGTGAAGATTAGAGACTTTTACTTGATTTAATAAATATTTGCTAATGCTAGTCAATGTGTGAAATACTGGGGATCTTATATGAAGAGATTTTCTTAACCTTTCCCACAGAAATTCGCTTAAAAGCACATATGCCAATTGTTTTGATAGATTTTCATGACATATCATAGCACATAAATAATCCAAGTCTCTAGAAGAAACAAAGCTCACAAAAGAGAGGTGAGATCTGTGTGGGACAAGGAGGGTGTTACCATTTTGTCTGACAGAGACAAGAGGCAGTATACAGAGAAAAACAGATTGGGATGGAGAGAGCTTGGGAAGTGTGAGATCAAAACATACTTTAAAAGGATAAGTTTTCTGAACCTTCAGTATATGCCAATGATCACAGATGGAAAGGCTCTGATTTACACTGTGTCCCAACAAAGGTTACAAGTGAAATCTCTAGGCATTAGAGAGACACCTGTATCTACCAGCAGTGGAGTGACATGGTTAACATAACGTTTAATGAAGGTAGATCTCATCAACTTATGAAAAATAATAAACTGAAAGTGATGGCCTTGATTAAAGAAGTTACTGGATGGAAAGTAGATGCAAAAGATGAGGTGGAATTTGTGATTGGAATCACTTCTGGAATGGAGGTCTTGTTGGTTACTGATGTTGTTCAATTGTGAAATGAATTAGAGGAGCATCTGACTTTAGTCATTTGGATGTTTATTTAATTATCACTAGTTATATCAAGAAAAATGTGTGAAACACTTTATGTTATTAGGGGATTACTGTTACACACATACACACACACACACACACACACACACACACACACACACACACATATATATATATATATATATATATATATATATATATTGAAATATGTAATAATCAGTATAATTGGCCCCAAAATAGAAGAGTCAATGTTGCAGTATAAGAAATTCTGACATGAAATTTTGTTTAAGATCACCATTTTCATTGGCAGAAGAATAGGACAGGGGTTTAGAACCTCTCAACATATGAGTAGAGAACATGCCACAAGAATTGTCATTATTAAATGCAACCAAATAAAGATTCTAGAAGTAATGTTTGTATTTAAAAATGCAAGGACTTTGTTTGCAGGTTAAACATAAGACATCAGTGAGATATCCAGTGGCTGTATCCAGCAGTCATTTGAAATTCCACATTTACAGTTTAGGAAGTGAGATTCCCAGGTACTGGGAATTAAATATGAAGAGATGTTCTCTATCCCCAGTGTGGATAGAGATGTGGTGTGTTCAGAGGTTCACAAAGAGCTGGTAGGAATCTCAGAATAAATGATGTGTCTGTAAATATATGCTAAAAGAAGAGTTGTTAAAATCATGGCAAGTAAAAATGTTTAGTGGATAAAAAGAGAATCTAGCAAACAGAAAAATGTGAGAGGTCAGAGATGTGCTATAACTTCTGGTAAAAAAAAAAATGAGGGAGAAAATAGCTCTCAGAAGTCAGAACACAGTAGGCTTTGGACTCAGAATAGAGGAGGAAGAGAATTACACCTAAGGTTAAAGGTTTCAGTTAAAAGTGTATTTAGCAGTGATACATATTTATGGGACAGTTAAAGGTAAAATTCAGATTGAATGGGATAGAGGTGTGTGAGTTTGTGTGTATGTGTGTGTGTGTGTGTGTGTGTGTGTGTGTGTGTGTGTGTGTGTTTATATGTGTAGATGATGCACATGTAGATGTATGTGTACAAGGATAGCAAAGGTTATAAATTAGTGGATATTTAAGTTTTGAGACAAATAACCAAGAATGAACAATTCTTAAAGAGAAGGGATTATTTTTGTTTTTGAATTTCAGATGCTTTCTCCCTGAATGTGAGTTGAGTCATGACATGATGGTGGAGAGGGTATAGTAATGTTTGTGAATAATTCAACTTCCATGTCATCAATGACTAATAATACATAATTGTACATATAGTTTTAAAAAATCAATTAAACTTTATGATTATAATCCTTGCTGTACTATGCAGATAGAAGTTTAGTTTGCATGATTTTGAGAAGCAAGTGGAATTTGGTTTTTAAAATTTATAATGTAATAAGCGCATTACGAGTTTAAGAATGTGTCTAATATGAATTCAGATGAATTTCTATTGACATCTTTAATTTAAAATTAAATTTCTGTCTAGTTATTCCATATGGAAGGCTATTCAAATTATTTTCTATACAAAAACATGTTACCTGTCTCTATTAGTCATTAAGGCATCAAGAGTTGGGAGGACTCACATGATTGAGAACTTAGTTGTTGAGATATATATCTGTGCTGGGGTTCTAGCCTAAACCAACTTCAATTTTCCAGTCAAAACAAAACAAGGTATGTTCTCACTGCAGAAAAATTAATTGCATTTGGCATTTAAAAATAATCAGAAACAATTTAAATGAGAACATTAAAACTTTATGAGCAGCAAATAAATTGTTCATGAGGTGTTATCTGATGTACCCTTATAGAGGTGGAACCAACAATTATAGTGAAGGGGAAAATTCAAGCAGACCACAAATGACTACAACTGGTTCCATGAACAGGCACAAGACTGTTGGTCACTGTGTGGCAACTGAGATTAAGTTTAATAAGAGTTGACTCAGTGAGTCAACTCTTAGCATAACACAGATAATGCTCTTGAAAAGATCTTCAGCCATCACTTAAAAAATCCTCTTAGTATGACAAGGGGATAGCAACTTTGTCACACATCTAATATTTCAGCCATCCTGAAGCCAGAATAGAGAAACACATTCTTCAAGGCTGACTTCAAGGAAGAAGAATATTGATTTATAGATAATGACACTGGACATAAAGGATAATGATACATAGATTACAGATGCCACCTCAACATATGGAAGAGTTCTTGAATCAGCAAATGAGAAGGGTCAATAATGTGAAGAGTGAAAGTTAGATTTATTAGCTGGCTTTATTGCTTTGTGATTTATGAATCAACACAGCTGGCAACTGTGTGATATCCACAAAATGATGCAATAAAGGTTATTAAAGAATATAGCAATGCCTTTTCAGTTTCAGCAGAAGCAGCAACATTTTCAAGAACACTTCATACAAAGAAGATGCACAAACTAATAAAATAAAGCCAAATTTTATGTTCTCTATACTTTGGTTTACACTGATTTGGATTTTGTATTTGTCTCATTGCTCTTCTGGTGGAATTGTACATGCAACTGGCAAGGGCAATGAAAAGGCAAAATTCCATAGACAGGAATCCAGAGACAACCTGGAAAACTTCATATTATTATATGAAGTAGAACACCTGCTTTAATTCTTCATTCTCCTGATTACTGACTGTTCTTAATCATTATGCTTGATTACTTATGGACTCCTAGTTCTTCCCTGAAATCTTCAACTCTAGAACCATTAAGTTTTACCCTTTCAACAATTCAATATAAGCAGGCACTGCTACAGATACACTTTTGTATGAGGATTGAACACTTGAAGGTCACATTAATGAAATTTTGATACATTGCTTTGTGACAGCTACATAACATTAGGCCAACAATGTTGTCATCTACTAAAGAGAAGATGGAGAATCTACCATCCAATTTATCCATTCCCAACAAAGAATCACTTTCTAAATTTGATTTTATACGGATATATTTTCAAATAACAGTGGATGCAAATTTAAGGTGATAGACATAGAAAGACAGACTTCCATATCTATTTAAAACAGGAGAAAATATTCTTATTTTAAAAGACCTATTCCCACTACTATTTCAGGAAAAAGTCAAATACATTTCCTTCTTCAATGTATGAAATTCAGATTTAGTTTAACAGATACTATATTTTTATGGAAAGTACAATAACATTTAAATCTATCTCTGTGTTGTTCCAAATAATAGATTTTTATTCAGGAATGTTAGTTTTGATTTGGCTGTTCTAAGGAGATAGTAAAAATAATATTTACTTATAGAAAATGTTTTTACCTCTTTTTAGACACATCATGCCTCTTCTGCTTTTTATTTTATCAAACCTGTGAATAATCATGTCCATCTCCAATATCTTGTTGCCTCAGGTTATGAAAAATTGACTATGCACCAGTTTAGCATACATTCAATTATATTTTCTCAGTTGTGCAGCCTAAGATTGTGATTTGTGAACTGTCAGATCCATCTACTTTCTTGTCAAAGTACCGTTGGACTATATTATATACAGTCCAACCATCTGTCACATTGACAATTCTAACACATGCTATTTCCTTTATATAGTCTGCATTGTTAAAAATTGAATACAATGCTCTGTTTCTTTCCTATGAAAATCAAATATTTTCCCCTTTGATCACAATTTGAAGGCTTCAGCTCTGGAGCATTTTCTATTCTGCTATACTGTTTATTGTGTTGAATCATTTACAGCTGAGTTGACAACACTTTAGCTTCTCCCTGAATCCATGATTTACTTTATTTGTGCATCATATATTACTCTGGAAACTGTGATGTTTGAATAAACTCACTGCATTTACTGGGTGTTCTACTATAGGAAATAATCTTCATAAGATCAGTTTTGTTCCAAATGACATCATTTCCAACACAAACCCCATATGTAAGGCTGGATACAATAGAAAATGCCTCAGACTAACAATGGGCAAACAAAGCCCACAGTTTCCACATGACCACTTCACAAGCCCAGTGTTTTTCTATAAAGCAATCTTGAACATTTCAACTGTTAGCTAATGAAACTCTATAGCACTCATCTGAGGTAAACATGATATTCTTGTTTCATAATTAGGAATATATTTCCCTTGTTTCTGAAAATATTTCCCTTGTTTTCTGACAGATGGCTAATAAAACAGAAACAACAATAGACATGAGACAAGATTAATACGAAGTAATGTCAAGTTCCTCCTTAGAATTGTTTCCTCAAGAAAGGACTTTTACTCAGGCATTGATATATTTTTCTTATTCATGAAAGTATTTAACACATTCAAGGAAGGTAGTCAATAAGTACAGATTGAAAGATATCATGGATGTTTATAGTCTTCCTTCTTGCTTTATGACTCCTCACTTCCTCTACATATAACCACTGTTTTGAAATATCTTTGAAATCAGAGCCATGCCTGCATAGTTACCTCTCTTCAAGTTATCTGACCCTGGTGATTCTATTTAAAAACCACTCTTTCCTGTAGAAACCATTTGTGCCTTGTCTCTCTCCCTTCCTTTCCTGGCCTCTTGAAACACTATCATCATGCGATAGATATTTTTAATTGTTTCACAAACATTATTGAGTTTGTCTTATTATGTGAACCCCATATTGTCACATGTTTTCATCTACATATCGTTCTGCCTGTTTCTTGTACCTGTGATAATAAAGCCCAGAATAGAGTACTTCTCTCAACTCATAGCTTCATTCTACAACACTCCATTTCAGGCTCTATTATCAACAAAGTTTGTGTATCAAGTACAGGTGGTTCCATGCTTACTGTAACTTGGCTTAAACTGTTTGATTTTTATGAGGATTTGATGTAACACAGAATAAGAAAAAATTGGGTACTGTCTTTGTCTTTTCTTGGCTTTTTCTCTCAAGGTGTACACCATCTCCTAATTTTTATTCTCCCATGGTTGCCTTTCCCAGTATGCATACATACACAAGCAAACATTTCTCTGCTAACAATTTTGCTTGACTCTCACACAGCCAATGAAGACCTGCCTGACAGCAATCCCTGGACCACTGTTCCTCGACTGCACTGGATCTAACTTGCTCCATTTCAACTGACACTCTAGCCAGAGCTTTGGGTACTGACTTCAATCAAGTTCAGGATTTCAAGCAAGATCTTCAGTCTAGGAAATCCTGTCTAACATGGACTGGATACAATCCATTCAATACTTTCACTATACTAACATTTTCTTCCTACAGGACCCCACAAGGCTATCACCATCCCATTTCAGCAGGAAGTAACTTGGAGGATGCTACAACCCTTCCCCTCATTGTTGTCATTAAGGATAATGTACACCTAGTTAGGGATATTTATGGTTGGGATTGGAAGGAAGTGTTCAGTTTTGGACACATTTCAGATGACTTTAGGGTTTAGTTAAAACAGACATAGATAGGATGTGACATAAGCAGATTATTGTATCTTCTTGTATTTCACCCTTATGATTGTTAATTATGGATTTTTTACACTGTTAAGCTTTAATCCCCTTTAGACTAAAAGGGGAACTATAGGGGACACCATAACTACACCTGCTCAGGGCTGGCTACAGTGTGCCTGATCATGCCTGAGAGGGCATGGTCAGGGTGACTCGGGGAAGGTTTAAGAGTGAGGGAAGACCCTTCCTTTTCAACATTGGCTAGGTTGCTCTGGAAGTAAGGCATCTCCCTAATGAATACCCTAATATCTTTACCTGACTCCTTGTTGGTAATTCCCACATTAAGGATTTGTAAATATTATGTATCCAAAGAAACTTACTTTTCATGTGCTTTCATTTTTATCTCTTCCCAGGCTAATGATATGCAATATGGATATCTCTTTATTTCTGGTGTCTTCCAATTATCCAAGAGATAAGAGAAGTTAATGGCTGGTAATTTGCAGTGTATTGCTAATATCATGTGCCATATATTAAATTTAATAGATTTTTTTAATTTATGGTGTCTGTAAAGAAACACACCATCATAGAATAAGAAGCACCTGAAGTATGTTGTGGCACGGTACATGCGAAATGTTCCATATAATTTCTTTATTCAACATTCCTAAGATACAGTTATTCTTTTCTATTTTGATAGAAAACATAACTAATATCACAAAGAATTATAAGATGAAGGTAGATGATAGTGTCTCTTCTATTATGTGGCATATATATTCTATAAACGTATTCGACCATACCATAACACATTAAAAAACGTCCAAGAAGCAAACAAGCAAAAATTCCTAGCAGAGAAAGTGGAGTGAAAAAATGTAATACTGAGTGATATTTTTAGGTACATATTTGAAAAACTACATAAAAAGCTAAAATAAGTAGCATATCATTTACACATTAAGTTATGAAATATATATGTATATAAATACTTTATTTGCTTTGTGAAATTCTTGGGGCTTATTTTCTAAGTAGACATCAGATATGTCAGCTGTAAAATATTATTAGGGGTAGCAAAAGTGTTACTTCAAACAACATGGAAAAATCACAGATGTGTGTTTGCATGGCTGTGGCAATGAGGGAGATGAAGGAGCTGCTATATCCTGGAGAGCATCCTGTTGGGCTGCCATGTGCCTGGGTACAGTTAAGTGTGGTTTAGTCCATTTGCCTTATGTCCATAAAATAACTTAGTGCAAACATAACACAAAGTTCATATTATGCTTAAATATATACTAACATTTAAAATTGTTTGGAATATATTTGTTTTTCAAAACCTATGTTATAGCTAATCGCAGAAACAAGCAGAAAGGTATCTTAGAACAATGTCTTTCCTAATCATTTCCATGCTCATTATACTGCCTTCTTCTCCACATACATTTCTAAGACTAAGACATATAGATATAAAAAACTATTTGGGGTGACTACATAGATCTGTATTTCTTTCTCAATATTTTTAAAGATACTTACTTTAAACTGTGGGAGCAGGGATATCCCTAAGTCTTTGGCTGGCTTTTGGGAACCTACTGCTCAAACTTAGCTGGCTTTTCCATCCTTAATACAATGAGAGGAGCTTAGTCCTACCTTGATATACCATGCTTTGTTGATACCCATCGGAGGCCTGCCCCTTTTTGGAAAGCAGGAGTGGATTGTGGGCCAGGGAGGGGAGTTGGGGTAAGAGAATGGGAGTAGAGGAAGGAGGGAAATTGTGGTCAAGATAGAAAACATAAATTTAAATACATAAATACATACATACATAAAATTGAACCTAGTTAAGAGCACTCACAATATCTGTACAGCACACAGTAGGTTTAGCAGGCAATCCACAGGGCATAATTACAATAATTCTTATGGGTATTTCAACAGACAGACATTCATCTTTCTCAAGCTCTACTGTACTTCAGTCAACTGAGCCTTAACACAGCTATGTAAGGAATTAGGAGGCAATTACATCAGATGAACATTTCAAGTGTTTTTAAGCACAAAGTGCTTTATACCCAATCTAATTTTGTTTGCTCAGGAACTAGGTAGAAGTTCTGAATTAATCAATTTACTTTACAGATCCTGAAAAAAAAACCTTTAAAGAATACATGAGCTAACTAGTCGATGAAGAGTTTAAAACATATTTATTGAGTGAAACAAGGGAAATGGCAGGAATGAGTAAAGGAGAGAAAAAGGTAGGTGTGGGGGTACAAAGCAGACTAACTTCAGTGTACAGTATGAAATGTATAAACATTAAAGTAAGTTAAATAATAAATATATAGTGGCGTGAACAACTATAGGCAGCTAAGGCCTACTGAAAGTAGAAAAAAAAAATCTTCCTCAGGAGAAAAAAATAAGCTTGCCAAGATATTGTCCATTAACAAATGTTTGGCCCTGAAAACAAACATGCAGACTTAGCAGGTCTACTGAGTGTGTGTGTGTGTGTGTGTGTGTGTGTGTGTGTGTGTGTGTGTGTGTGTGTGTGTGTGTGTGAAACAATTAATGCAAAAAAGCCATGAATTTGAAAATGAGCAAGGAGGGTAATATAGGAGGGTTTGGAGAAAGGAAAAGGAAAAGTGAAATGATGATATAATTGGCTATTTTAAAAGAATTCAGTGTTCAATTAAATATATTAAAACTTCAAATCATATGTATGTCTATTTTTGACATTGTTTTCATTATACACCCCAAACAAAGACAAAATAGAAAAAAAAAAAATTCTGCTAACTATACTCATCTACTCTTGTAATATATGTTCAGTAATCATTAGGAGATAAAGCATCCTCAAATTGGCTTTTTCCTTTTTACCTCAATTATTATTATGCTCAACCATTATTTACAATGCCCAAACTACAAGGTCATCTTTCTCTCTCCCATTCTTCCCATGATTATCTACAGGTGCTTCCCACTTACTAAATTCCTTTTCACTCTTCCAAGGTAGCTCATTCACATCTCAATGTCTGTTAGGGAAATAATTTGAATTTATCTGTTTCTGGAAGAAAAAACTACAAAATTCTATTTTTTTCAAGACCATCTATGGAAAAAAATCTAATGTGGTTTGTCATTATGAAACCTGTGATGAATGAACAAACTTAGGCCTCAGAAAATGGGTCTCTGTGAGCACTCAAGAAATGAAGTTTTTGTGTGTGTGTGTTTGCAACATGGCTAGTTTCATGGGGCTTTGCTAATGTGAGGTAGTCTGCTCTACTTTAATGAATTCAGTGAAATAATGATGGGGAAACTACACAAAACACGTTAAGAACTTTCACAGATGACCGGGAGTTGGTGGTGCATGCCTTTAATCCCAGCACTTGGGAGGCAGAGGCAGAGGGTCTCTGTGAGTTCGAGACTACCCTGGTCTACAAGATCTAGTTCCAGGACAGCCTCCAAAGCCACAGGGAAACCCTGTCTCGAAAAACCAAAAAAAAAAAAAAAAAAAAAAAAAAAGAAAAAGAAAAAGAAAAAAGAAAAAAGGAAAGAACTTTCACAGAAATCATTATATAACACTTGATGGGTGGCTGAGATAGGTCTTTCTTAGAACTCACAGACCTAAACAATGAAGACAGGCTTCAGTTTCTCAAGATTGTTAAACTCACCTGGAAATATAAACGAGACTTGCTATAAAACATCTCCAAAGTGTGTACAATACTTGAATGTTCATAGCTCTTTGATCTGAGCACTCTGTATTTCCCAGAGCTTATGGCAGCAGTTGTGGTAGTTACATGGAGGAATGTATCACTCAAATAGCTAACATCTATATAAATCCAGTAAGGAAATCTTCCCATTTGACTCTACAGGAAGAACAGAAATGTATTAAAATTGTGTTAAAAGATAATAATAAATATCAGACATGAGATCTGATTGAATTTTCATATGGACTGTGTCATTTTTAAGAGATTTTTATTAAGTTTTATTTGAATTAGAAAGATTATTTTACATGTCAATCCCAGTTCCCTCTCTCTACACCTACTCCCATAACCCCCCTCCCCCAAATAACACCCTACCTATCCCATACACATTCTACTCCACAGGGAGGGTGAGGTCTTCCTTAGGAGGTCTTCAGAGTCAGCCATATTCTTTGCGATAGGGCCTAGGCCCACCACTTTGTGTCTAGGCTCAGGGAGTATCACTCCAAGTGGGTTGGGCTCCCAAAGTCCATTCCTTTGCTAAGGATAAGTACTGATCTACTTCAAGGGGCCCCGTAGATTTCCAAGGTTCCCTCAGTGACACCAACATTCAGGGGCTTTGGGTCAGTCACAAGCTGAGTTCAAAACTATCAGTCTGGGGACCAAGAGCTCTCCCTTGTTCAGGTCAGCTGTTTCTGTGAGTTTCACCAGCCTGGTATGGACCGATTTTTCTCATCAGTCCTTCTCTGCAACTGGATACCAGTTCAGTTCAACGTTTAGCTGTGAATGTCTCATTCTACTTACACCAGGTGCTGGATGAAGCCTATAGGATAGCATATAAGTTATTAGCAGGGAAGGGCATTTAAGCCTCTCCTCTGTTGCTTAGACTGTTAGTTGGTGTCATCCTTGTAGCTTTCCAGACATTTCCCTAGTGACTTATTTCTCTTTAAACCTATAATGCCTCCCTCTATTATAGTATCTCTTATCTTGTACTCTTCTGTTCTTTCCCCAACTCAACTTCCCTGCTCCATCCTGTCCTCCTCATCCCTCCTCTTGTCCCCTACCCATTCTCCTACTTCCCAACCCCCTCCTTTCCATTCACCCAATTTGCTCAGGAGATCTTGACCTTTCGCCTTCTCCAGGGGACCAGGTATGTCTCTCTCATGATCCTCCTTGTTTACCAGCTTCTCTGGCAGTATGGATTGTAGGCTGGTAATCCTTTCCTCTATGTCTAAAATCCACTTATGAGTGACTACATACCATGTTTGTCTTTTTGTAACTGGGTTACCTCTCTCAGAATGGTTTCTTCTAGTTTCATCCATTTGCCTTTGAATTTCAAGATTCCATTGATTTTTTTTTCTGCTTAGTAGTACTCCATTGTGGAAATGAACGACATTTTCTCTATCCATTCTTCATTTGCGAGGTATCTAGGTTGCTTCCAGGTTCTGGCTATTACAAATAATTATGCTTAGAACATCATTGAATGGATGACCTTGGTGTATGACTGTGCTTCTTTTGGGTTATGCCTGAGAGTGGAATTGCTTGATCTTGTGGTAGACTGATTCCCATTTTCCTGAGGGATCCCCATACTGATTTCCAAAGTGGCTGTACAAGTTGGCACTTGCACCAGCAGTGGAGGAGTGTTCCCCTTTCTCCACATCCTCTCCAGCATAAACTGTCATTGGTGTTTTTTAATTTAACCATTCTGACAGGTGTAAGATGGTATCTCAGTGTCATTTTGATTTGCATTTCCCTGATGGCTAAGGATGTTGAACACTTTCTTATGTGACTTTCAGCCATTTTACATTCCTCTATTGAGAATTGTCTACTTAGTTTTGTACCCCACTTTTTAATTGGATTATTTCGTGTTTTGGAGACTAGCTTCTTGAGTTCATTGTAAATTTTGAAGATCAGCCCTCTGTCAGATGTGGGGTTGGTGAATATCTTTTCACAATCTGTGGGCTGTTGTTTTATCTTGTTGACTGTGACCTTTGCCTTATGGAAGATTCTCAGTTTCACGAGGTCCCATTTATCAATTGTTGATCTTAGTGTCTGTGCTGCTGGTGTAATATTCAGGAAGCAGTCTCCTGTACCAATCCCTTCAAGTGTATTTCCTACTTTCCCTTCTAATAAGTTCAGTGTGGCTGGATTTATATTGAGGGTTTTGATCCATTTGGACTTAAGTCTTGTGCATGGTGATAGACATGGATCTATCTGCAGCCTTCTACATGCCAGCATCCAGTTATGCCAGCACCATTTGTTTAAGATGCTTTCTTTATTCCATTGTATAGCTTTAACTTCTTTGTCAAAAGTCAGGTGTCCATAGGGTTAATATCAGGGTTTTCAACTTGATTCTATTGGTCTACCTGTCTATTTTTGTGCCATTAGCAAGCTGTTTTCAGGACTATAGCTCTATAAGAGAGCTTGCAATCAGGGATGGTGATGCCTCCGCAAGTTCTTTGTCCAAGGTTGATTTGGCTATCCTGGGTCTTTGGGTTTTCCTTATAAAGTTGAGAATTTTTTCAAGGTCTTTGAAGAATTGTGCTGGGATTTTGATGAGGATTGCATTCAATCTGTAGATTGCTTTTGGCAAGATTGCCATTTTTATTATGTTGATCCTACCTATCCAAGAACATGGAATATCCTTCCATTTTCTGGTGTCTTCTTTAATTTCTTTCTTTAAAGACTCAAAATTCTTATGATAGGGGTCTTTCACTTTTTTGGTTAGCATTGCCCCAAGGTATTTTATGTTGTTTTGGCAGTTGTAAAGAGTGATGTTTATCTGATTTTTTTCTCAGCACATTTATCATCCATATATAGTAGGGCTACTGATTTTGAGTTAATATTGTGTCCTGCCACTTTGCTGAATGTATTTATGAACTGTAGGTGTTCCCTGGTAGAGATTTTGGGGTCACTTATGTAAACTATCTATCATCTGCAAACAGTTGAAGCTTGACATCTTCCTTTCTAATTTGTATCCCCTTGATCTCCTTTTGTTGTTGTCTTCAGAGATGTGGAGCCTTGTCTTGTTCCTGATTTTAGAGGAATCACATTGAGACCCGTTTTATGTTTTCTGTATTGTCTCTATTTCAGTTTTCAGTTCTTGACCTATTTCCTTCAGCTGTTTAATTGTATTTCTTTGGCTTTCCTTGATTTCTTGTATCTTTTGGTTTGTCTTTTCTTCCATTCTTCTGAAGAATTTTTCTAATTTCCTCTCTTAGGGGAGCTATCATCTGCATAAAGTTGTTTTTAAGGTTTCTCTCTTCTGCTTCATCTGTGTTGGGTCTTGCTGGTGTAGAGGCCCTAGACTCTGGTGGAATCATATTGTTTTTTCTGTTGTTGGGTGTGTTCTTATATTGTCCTCTTCCCATCTATTCTTCCAGTGGGTGCAGATGGTGTCTCTTACTTTCCTGCTGTGTATGTGTCCAGGGTTCTCTCCAGTGGGTGCAAGAGGGTCTGAGGCACTTGCTCTCCAGTTGGGTGGGAGTGGGACTAGCACAGAAATATAAGCAGCCTCTGGGATACTTGTTCCTCAGCGGCCTAGTGGACCTGCCTGCACACCCCAGGACGGGAGTTCCCTGACTGGGCAGCCAGAAGTTGGGCCCAAGGCAGGAGTCAAAGCAGCTCACCTTTGCCCTGAATCAGGGCGTGAGTAGCTCAGGGATTCTCAGCAGATTCAGGGTTGCTTTGTCCTGTAGATCCCAGGACATAAGTTCACAGATTGGGCAGGCAGAAGTTGGGCATTTTAAGAAATTTGTAACAGCTACCTTCTGTGCAGAACAGACACTCAGGTTCACCACTCTTCCTGTCTACTCCTTCTTTCATTGAAAGAAAGAGATCACTTGTATTTGTGTGTGTGTGTGTGTGTGTGTGTGTGTGTGTGTGTGTGTATTTGAGCATGCGTATGTTTCTGCTACACTTTTGGAAGACAAATTCTGGAACACCTAAGGAAATGAACTTGAAATTTTAGGAATGTTCAAAGTACTACTTAATGCATTGATTTTATATTCATTACTAATAAATATATGTGTTGTTTTATACTTTAGAAGATGAATAGCAAATTGTGGATGCTCGAACCCTCTTTAGTTTGGTTTATGAATATTGTCCACGAGTGAATATTGTTGGGAAACCTTCTGCGTGTTGTTCTAATAGTTGTTTTGATGCAAGGCTTTATTATTTTGTTAATTTGAAACAAAGTTTGTCATACTCTACTGCTTAGGGGAACATGACTCTTTTGTTTAGTGAAACTGAGAGTATTTCAGTTTCCATGGCAGGGTGCTGGTCACACAATGCGTAACACTTCATATAACTTAGAAAACAAAAGAGGTTACAAAGCTCTTCAGCTAGTTATTACCCAGGCATTAGGAAGAACACACTGATTTGCAACTTTGGTGCTGAACAATTTCTATAGGCAGTCACTATCATTATTGTCATTTTCAGACAAAGGTTTTTAAGCTTTGGTTCAATCCATTTTTCCACAATATTTATTTATTTTTGCATCATTCAAGATTATTGTCTGTTTTTCCTCCAGTGTTCTAGTTTTATCATATTTTACCTTTTCATAATCATAACTTTTACTCAATAAGAAGTTTTTAATAATCCCAGCTCCAACAGCCTCTTCTTTCTCACTTTCAATACCTTTCCCATCAACTTGCTTCCACTGCAGCTGAAGCTCTCCAACACTGTCTATTCATTCCATTGATCACTTGCTTAGTTTGGGTGAGGCCTATCATTGTGTGGTAGGAATTACTTAGGGAAATGCAATAAGCATATCATATTCCAGGAAGGTACCCCATGATAGACCAAAATAATGGCTGTGGCAAAATATAACTTGATGAATCAATGAGTCTTTATTTGGGTTTCTATGATGCTTATGAGTAAGGGGATACTGACAGGAATGAATAGGAAGCATAACAGTAGCTGCCACTAAAAGCCCATTCCAACACAAGTGATAACATACAGAAGCTGCAACCATAGATCTCAGAGTGAATGTTTCAAACTGGAGAAACTCCCAGCATTAAGGGAGAGGGTGCCTCAACTGGCCTTCCCCTGTTATCAGATTGGTGACTACTCTAATTGTCATCATAGAACCTCCATCCAGAAACCCATGGAAGCAGATGCAGAGACCCACAGCCAATCTCCAGGCTGGCTGAGAGGTCCAGTTGAATTGGAGGGATTACAAGAGTAAGGGGTTGGTTCAAAATCATGATTGGGAAATCCACAGAGACAGCTGACCAGAGCTGCTTTGAGGTCATGAACTCTGGACCAACAGCCAGGGAGCCTGAACAGGACTGAACTAGGCCCTCTGCATGTGGGTGATAGTCGTATGCCTTGGTCTGTTTGTGGAGCCCATGCCAATAGAACCAAGATCTATCCCTAGTGCATGAGTTGGCTTTTTGGAGCTCATTCCTTGTGGTGAAATGCCTTGCTCAACCTTGATGCAGGGAGGAGGGTCTTAGTTTTGCCTTAAAGTGATGTCCCAGGCTTTGTTGACTCACCATAGTAGGACTTAGTCTTTCTGAGAACTGGATAGGGGTTAGGGAGAGAATTGTGGAGAAAGGGAGAAGGGGAGGGAGGGGAATTGTGCCTGGTATGTAAAATGAATAAAACATTTAAAGAAAATAAAAATATCCCCTTACATTAATTAATCATGCATCCAAACATAAAAATTAAGGTAGTCCTGCCATTTTTAATTTTTATTTATTATTTTATGATATCTATTTTGCCTAAATATCATCATCATTACATTTTATGCCTATGGATAAATACATCACATTAATCATATTTTTGCAGAAATCTAATGAATTAATGGGATGATGTGCTGTATTCCTTAAATTTTCCTTTGATTTTCAGAATTAGAAAAACATGTTTCTTAGTATTTATAGTATTTACAGTCTTATAATGTTGACATACATTTAAATCATATTATCATATATGATTATATATATATATGTGGTTATATGTGCATATATACATATATGTAATACATTTAGAAAGGCTACATCTTTTGTCAGTTATATTTTATTATTAAGAAAACCATGATTTGTGGTGTGTATACTATGTATACCATGTGTTATATGAAATAAAACTGGGAGGTAAAAAGAATTATATTTTTAAAGTGCCAAATATTGTGATACAAAGACATTCTAATAGCTGAAAACAGAAATTATTAGTTTTGATAAAATCTAGTATTTTTCCTGCCTGGAACTGCTGTCTTAATGTTGAACTATTTCCATGTAGAACAAGCATTGTTGCCCTCAGTTCTTGGAAGACACAATGTCTTCTTAATTATTTTATTTGGGTAACTAATTACAAAATTTACATTTGTCTCATGTACTGTTGAAACGATTTCTTTTCAGAAAATTTTCAGAAAATATTTATGGCCATGTCTTTCATACAACATTTTTCATGACAAATTTGTCTTTCTATCCTTTAATATCAGGGTCACAAAATTCTAACATTATTTTCAGATTTATTAGCAGCATCAAATACTGTATCATCTTAGACAGTAAAATGCAGATCTCTATTTTGAACTATGTAATATGTTGTCTTCATCATAATTCAAATTATAAAGCTTCATTAAACTGTTATAAATGTTATGTGGATTAATTGTCAAATGGAATAATGTGTCCTACTCCAGCCATGTACTGAGTGGAGCTAAATGCTCAAGTAAGATTGTCTTATGATCAGTTAGCAAATTGTCATGGCTCTACAAATATTTCTAATTGTCAAATAAACCTAGGTAATGATCTCCAAGGTTTCCACTCAGAATAATCTCACTTCACAACAATAACATTATTTGTTATTACTGCACTAAATATCAGCTAATATTTTCAATATTTTGGATACATTTGATTTTTCAAATTAAAGTTAATTATTGTTGGTAAATGAAATTGATCTGCATTGTAACCTGTAACAGCATGTCTTGTCTGCTAAAGAAACACAAAGACTACATTAAAAACCCTACAGATTTTATTGTCGACATTCTAAATGAAGCAGGATGAGAATATAACCCTGAACCTCTACTTTAATCATTTATTTCTTTTTAAAGGTCTGGCTGTCCTACAACAAATATTCTAATTCATTCCTCTTTCACTTCAAATTCCTCTGAATTTACTTAGCCTCCATCACAAGTCAAAAGCCCTTTCCCTCCAATCCTTCACTACTTCAGTCTTATCTTTTATAGCATCATTTCATTAAATAGCTATAACCACTGCAATCAAAGCAGACTTATATGATCATTATTAGGAGTGATAAGTAGAAAGTGAGAAGCTCTGAGGCAATAAAAGAGTAATTCAATGAATTCTAACCCTGTAAGAAATTGTCAAAAATAAAAATTATCTATTGTATTGAACTTCAGATCATTTTACCCAAAGCATAGCATACTCTACATAGCACACTATTCTCCATGAAATAAGGGTGAATTCATGTATAGAGCATATTCCCCAAGAACTAATTTTCTGCAAGATTATCTAATTAATTAAATTATGTGTGGATATACATAGAGTTTTGAGGCCATGAGTGTAGTTGCCTGAAAAGTTCAGAAGAAGGTTTTAGAGCCCTTGGACCTGGAATTATAGGAAGTTATGAGCCAATCAAGGTGGATGCTCTAAGCTGAACATATGTGCTCAATAAGAGCAGTGCATGCTTTTACCTGCAGCACAACCGAGTTTTTGTTTTTGCATAGAAAACAAACAGAAAAAAATCACACATGCAAAAAGAGATACACAGAAGGAAATGATAGTTATACAAGCATTGTTTGAAACATAAAGGCAAAATATTTGAGATTAACTACTTTGGAAACTTGTGTTGATATTCCTGGATAGACACACATGTGTATTCAGACAGGGTACCAGAAGAACAAAGAAAAAAATCTACTCATGGTCACAAACATACATGCACACACAATACATATTGGATATAGATAAATTGAAGAGGAGCTACCCTATAAGAATATAAATGATTGGCAATGCTTTTGCCAGACAACATAAGCTATCAAATAAAAGCCTGGTTTCAGGGGGCCATTTCTCTTGTACTTGTCACTGGTGTCTTAGAGACACTATAAACATTTCAGGCCATTGTCACTGCTCTTCTTGGTCACCTTCCAAAACTTGACAGCAAGGCCCTATTTCAGAAGACACTGCACATTTCAGTATAAGACAAGGAGAAAACAACCTGGTAGTTTTCTTGAATTCGCACCCCCATTGGCTTGAAATTGCTATACTCACTATGGTGATAAAGGTAAATGAAGTTTCATTCCATGTGTGTTATCTACAAGCTACAATAATGCCCGGCCTGGCTAGATATGTGCATTGGTACAATGATGGCACAATTGTTATGGGAGTAACAAGCCACTTTCTGGTCAACTTTAAGGCCAACTACACAAGACAAGACCTGTGCCTAGCACCACTAACCAGATCAAAAGCTCATGGCTGCCCGAGCTTAGGACTTTGATGAGACTTGATGTGGGAAGTACTTCTGTGTATGTTTATCTTATTGATTGCTAAATAAAATACTGTTTGGCCATTGAAACAGCAAGTTAGACAGATTAGGAGTCAAAGAGGATTCTGGGAAATGTAGTAGAGAAGTGGTGATCCAGGGAGGAAGTGACATAGCAAGGAGACTCATATTGAAGCAAGGAGAAAGAGGAAGTGTCCCCTTTTCCTCTTCCTCCTCCAGAGGCACCATGTGAGCCACCAGCAAGAGAGGGTGCCAGCGAAAGGCATTCTCTATAAGATAAATCTTATAAAATATATAGATATATGATAATTAAGACTGAGCTAGCAGATGAGAAATCCTAGTCATTGGCCAAGCAGCATTTGAACATAATACAAGTTTCTGTGTATTAATTTGGATCCTAACTCAGGCGGGCTGCTGGCATAAAGCTCACACGTTGTGAAGGGGCTTGGGTGGCTTTTGGCAGAAAGATTTATCATAAGAGAGATTATTGTCCCATAAAATAGCACAGTAATCAACTGCCTTTTGGTGTTTTATCTTCATATCCTTTATGCCTATATATTAATTACCTCTCAAACTTTATCAGATAATCTGATTTTTGCTATAGATAGTAATTAATACAGAGACCTATAAGTATCATTCAGAGATTAAAAGAATATGGAATACTCAGATATTTATTGCATACTCTCCCCTCCCAAGACTCAGGAATTGTCATGGAATCAGAGTAAGAATCTGTAGCAAAACAGTATTTGCTAGACTTAATGGGGCATTGTATGCATTAAATCACAGCCAATGTGACTGCAGGCACAAGCCCTGCATAATATCAAGCCAGCCAACATCCTAACATGAACAGAGGAATTACTAGTGATTGGTTGATGCTGGGATAGAGAGAGTCAGTGGTCCAGTAGGTGGTCCTATATGCTCCATATCCATGTGTACATTGGCAGGCCTAAGTGAAGTTGGTTGGATTTTATAAAAAGAATGCCTGAAACTGGGAGGGGAAAGAGGGCATTTGAGGGGATATACAAGAAGAAAGAATGAGGAGTGAATTTGTTTAAAACGCAAAACATAATGAAACAATAAAATATTTCAAAAGATTAATTATAGTAATTTAAATAAATACTGACTTAACAGAACTGACAAGAGTTCAACAATTAAGAGTGTTTGGTTGTCTCACAAATAAATGGCAATCTATTCCAAGTACCACACTCGTAAGTAACTCCAACTGCAGAAGATATGAGGCTAGTAATTTTGAACTCTGCAGGCACCCATATGAGTGTACATAGATAAAAACATACACATAGATAAAAACTGTTTTAAAAATATAGTCTACTTAAATATCAGGGATTTCTTAGACATTGTATTTCAGCTTTTGCTGAAGAATATCAATTGTAGGTTGCAAATGACAGAGAGAACAGCATATTTAGACCATCTGCAGGTATACTTGTTTTCCTGCTTTTTGTTTGTTTTGTTGCAATAGTGTAAACAATTAGGACTCAGCACCTTTAAATTTTCCATGCAGATTTATTATGGATCAACATATAAAACAAGCTCTGGAAATTTCTATAATCAAATTATCCTTTATTTAATTTTTAACATGTATGACTGCATTTATTAGTTTGAGTTTTAATTCTCCTTTGGAAAATGGAATAAATTATTTCAATCATGTATCTGACACAAAATCTTTTTTTAATCAAAAATAGCTTTTTTTCAAACAATATACCCTGATTATGGTTCCCCTCTCTCAAATACTCTCACATGCTCATCATTTCCCACCCACTTAAATCTACACCCTTTCTTTCTCTCTCTCATTAAAATAAACAAGCACATAATAATAAAATAATAATAATAATAATTTTGGTGATATATTGTTTATGATCTAACAAAGCCACTGGAGATCAAAATGCAAAGTTAGCCACAGCCATAGAGCCAGGAAGTGGTGGCACACCATTAATCCCAGGAACAGGAAACAGAGGCAGATGGATCTCTGTTAGTTCAAGGCCACACTGAACTACACAAAATTGATCCAGCCTAAAAGAAAAACAGCTCACACAAAGATGATCTTAGCACTTAGGATCACACACCTTTAATCCCAGCACAGGGGAGGTGGAGACAGGAGAGAGGCTGGGCTGAGAAAGGAATATAAGGCAGGAGGAAACATAGAACTCAGGGGATTGCAGTCTGAGGCTTTGTGGGGAGGTATTGTACTCTGAGGATTCCTGGAGACAGAATGACACATTTTGGTCTAAGGTAGATTTAAGAGCTAGTGGCTGGCTGCTTTGCTTTTCTGATCTTCAGTGGCTTTATTAAGTTATAAAATATCATCACAAATAATGATAATATACCTGAATAAAACTAAACGTACACAAAAACACAAATTCAAATAAAGTGCCAAAGTAAAAGCACAGGAAGCACATACAGATTGGGTCACAGAGACCATGGCAGCTTTCACAGAGCCTTCCCAGGACTAAACCAGTTCTGAGAGCAGAAGCAGACACTAGGTCTCATCCCTAAGAAACTACTTCCAATTTATAACTTCTCTCAAAGGAAAAATTAATTTTCTTCAATAGAATTTCACTAGATATACACATCTCACTTAAGGAGAGGCTCCATGCCTGCAATAGATGGCCAATACAAAATAAACACAAGGACACAGAATTTTAAGCCTTCATCAGGGTTTGAGTCCTACTCTGTCTTTGCCTCAGTTGTTAGTATTAAGCATTGAAGAGTTTCTCTGTCAGAGAACACACACTAATTGGTCTCGGAGGACATTTCATTGTGTTAATAAGGTTAATAAAGAGATCAAAATAAGTCTAACCATTTAACTACATAATTTGCATACACCCACTCTGACAAATTGCTTTCATCAAAAGTGTTAGATCCAAAGCTGCTACTCCCACCCCTCATCTCTGCAACATGGCAGTACTGCTGCTAATCATGTCTTAAATGAAAGACTGGGTTCGCCTCAGGCTGGATTCTGACCAGGAAAAGGGATTGCAAGAAGATAAAAACCTATTTCCAATACTCCTCAGAAAGCTTGTGAAGTAGGTTTCTCTGTTTGTGGGGAGAAGCCATTACTTCCCTTATTTACCCCTGTGGCCAACTACTTTTGAGAACGAAGCATCTGGTTCTCTACTAACTCAAACTGCCCACAGCAGATCAAAGTCCCTGATACAGCTCCAAGGCTATATTGGTCCCCAAGCCCCTTCCCATCACTCTAACCCCTAGGCTGTTCCAGCTCACGGGTGTCATTCTGTTACAAACTGACTTTTTAAAACAAGGAACAGATGCTGGTCCCACCGGTAGGGGTCCCCAAAACAGACCAAGCTACACAACTCATCCACATGCAGAGAGCCTACATTGGTCCCATGCAAGCTCCCTAGCTGTTGGTCCAGATTCCAGGAGCTCTTAAGAGATCCAGCCAGATTTTGAGTTTCCCCGTCATGATCTTGACCTCTCTTGCTCATACATTCCCTCCTGCCTCTCTTCGACTGGATTCCAGGAGCTTGGCTGTGGATCTCTACATCAGTTACTGGATGAAGGTTCTAGGATGACAATTAGGATAGTGATAAATCAGATTACTGGATGAGCTGTCTTTTTAGAATCCATTCCCTATGATGGGATGCCTTGCTCAGCTTGGATGTAGTAGGGAAGAGCTTGGACCTGCCTCAACTTGATATGCCAGGCTTTGTTGACTCCCCATGAGAGGCCTTACCCTTTCTGAGGAGTGGGTGAGGGTGAAGAGGTGAAAAGGAGGCAGGGAAGGGAACAGAAGGAGAGAAAGGATGTAAACTGTGGTTGGTATGCAAAATAAATAAATAAAATAAAACAAGGAAGTCTCACTTCACATTTTTGCTTCTCAGTCTATTCCACCCCAATCAAACTTGGCAGTTTAAATTCAGCCGATAAACTTTGATTTCTACCCATGGTGTCATCTTGACATCATGGTGTCACTGTCCCACCACTTACAGAAAGGCAGTTTTGTGTATTGTTCTCAGTTTACCTTGAATAATAAATTATAATATGAACGTTTTATGTCTAAGTCAATGCTGTATATGGAATATATGAAGACTTCTATACCGTATGTATTTATGTTTACATGTGAATATATGTATTTACACAAATTAGAAATATAAAGGACGCATTTTATAAATTGTCTTTGTTTAGCTTAACTTCAACTTCACAACTCACCTATCTAGATTTCAGGCCACATTAGGTGTTGTAATAATTATATACATTTTCTGTGCTAAATTTTCCTGTAAATGAGGATTGTACTACAAAAATAAAATATTGAACATTTTCTGTGTTGAATCCTTATGCAAATGAGAATGAGTGAACAACCATGTGAGTGTCAATATTTTCTATCTGAACTCAAAAGCCAGATACAGAAAATGTCTATACAATGAAAAGAAACATATTTTGAAACAAGCTCCATTATCAACTAGACAAACTTTGAATACTTACTTAGTATTCTATATCTGAAATTTCTAATTTCAATGAATGGTATTCATTAAATAATCACATTCCTTCTAATAAGTTGTATTTAACAGAACATATTTTCTCCTCTTGTTTTCTAACCCAAGTCTTTGTTCATATATCTTCTACAAAGTATCCTTATTTTATTAGTTCTTCGTCTTTTATATAAGAACAATTGGAAGTCATTTCTAAAACTTAATTTTATCATAAATCAGAAATTACAAAATTGCTAGCTGACAGGCATAAGAAGCAGGTAAAAAAAACAATTCTGGAAACATGCCTGAAAAAAGCACTACCTGCAAAACAACCAGTTTGCAATAGCCCATGATTTATTAATTTTTGTATTGCATAGTAAGAATAAATGATCTATCACATTAATGAATAGTGCATATTTTAATAGGAGAAGCATGTGCCCATATACTGGCCTTCTAGAATAAATGTTCCTCTATGATATCTTACTCCATCTTACACACAGACTCTCATCTTTGTTGCTAATGCTATACAATTTATATGCATTGCTAATATTGCTGTATTCATGTGTTCAGGAACAACAGAGGTGACATAACAAACAAACTCATATCAATTTTTTTCTTACAGTAATGGACTTATGTATGTAGTTTTTAAATAATTGGGCAGACAATTTGATGTACAATGTTCATTTTAATATTTGAAATATGAGCACATTAACCAATATACAAGAAGGAAGCAGAAACACAAATGAAATATTTATAAGAACAGAGTAACAGCATGGACCTGGATGTGGAAATACATTCTCAGGAATGAACTCCATTAAAAGTCATCCTTTTAATATCAGGTCATTTACTCAGCAAAGGAAACTATAGGAAAAATTTAGTATCTGAAGTACCACTGTTACCCTTGTCACTTCTGTCGGTGACTCCATGGACTGAATGTAGGGACATTTACATGTTATTGAAACACTCCACCAGTGGGTTATGATATAAGTGCAAGTGCCAAATTCAGGAGTCACAATATTCACACAGCATTCATCTTTTCAAGTAGGAAAATACACGTTATAAAGAGATGCAAATCATAATATTCAAACATAATTACAAACAGAATTTTTGTATTATTGGCCATCAATTATCACCTGCGCACACGCCCGTGTGGTGTGTGTGTGTGTGTGTGTGTGTGTGTGTGTGTGTGTGTGTGTGTGTATGTGTGTGTGTGTACATGCGTGCACTGGAAGGAATGACAATGAAATTAAATTAGAGCCCTTGTTGATGCTAGGCAAGTGAATTACAAATGAGATATGATCTAGTCTCCACAAATATATAATACATATTTAAGTATGTATATGCTTGTGTGTGTTCATGAAGGAGTTTGTGTATTATGTGCATGCAGCTGCCTGGGGAAACCTGAAAAAGATGTAAGATTCCTTGGAACTCAATTTGCTGTGAAATACTGGTTCTGGGAACTGAACCTGTGACTTCTGCCAGAGCACTAAGCACTCTTAATCACTAAGCCACCTCTCCCGACCTATCAAAAAGTATTTTACCATCACTACATATATCTTTTTGTATTTCTACAATTGCAAAAAGGTAGTGTACTGTTTGTTGATACATGGGATGGCAAATATGTAAGCAACTGTGTTTGCCTTGTACAGTAACAAATACTGTAAAGCTAAACACAAGGATTGATGAACTGCTGAAGCTTTCTAAGTTCTACCAAAATACAAGTGACTCCTGAGTCAGAGAAAAAGGTTTCATCTGTCATACCAGAGACAGCAGCAATGGTCTCATATTTGTGCTGATTACTATTCAGGGCAATGTAAATCTTGCACATGGAATATGCAATATGTAATGTAATTGTACATTACAAATGAAATCATATAGTTTTAAGTAAGGATAGTCTTCCACAAGAGAACTGCTAGAAAACTTACCATGTCTGTGCCCTGAAAGAAGACACTATCCTTTTTCCTGAACAACAAAACATAGAGTTATCCC
Source organism: Cricetulus griseus (assembly GCF_003668045.3). Taxonomy (NCBI): domain Eukaryota; kingdom Metazoa; phylum Chordata; class Mammalia; order Rodentia; family Cricetidae; genus Cricetulus; species Cricetulus griseus. The sequence goes on along the minus strand of NW_023276807.1, from coordinate 17,504,323 downwards.
TTATGGAAGAGAGCATCCTTATGAAGATAGAGCAGGACACTGCTATGCACATCACAGACAGAAGCTGGAGATGCCATGGAGAACTGTCACACAAAAAATAATGGAGGCTTATTAAACCCAGAGCAAACAGACTTTCCATCTGAGAACCTAAGTAGGTGTTGTATTCTGACTGATTATTTACCCAAAGTCCTTTGTGTGTATGAAGGAAAGACTATGTATATCAGAAGACATACAGGTCAAAGGAGTGTTCAGGAACCCCTTATTTATCTAAATCATGTGGGTATCATGATCAAACTGATTATTAGGTGCAGGGCAGGAGCCCTTTTCTCTCTGAGGAACCTTACTGAGACTTTACCATTTTTTTGTATGTCAGTTCAGTACTTTAATAATGGGATCTCAAGATAAGTTCACTTTCATAAAATATACATTTATTTTTCTCTTATTGTGTGATGATTATAAGTTTTATAGAGATTTATAATTTGCCTCTTATTCATGAGGTCATTCAATCACTGTTGTGACATCTCTTCAAGGTTTTTATTTATTTTCATAGAAATAAACATAAAACCATGATAAAAAAATTTGTAGCTGAGTCACAGATATTTTACATTGTGTCTTCATATTCCAAGAAAATTTCTAAAGATTTCAAACTTACGATTTTTCTATTTATGTTAAGGCATCAGAGATGCACATCTAGCTGATATATTTTGACTTGGAATACTATACATTTGGTTTTATCAGGATGTAGCACTAAACTTTAAGAAACATTGATATATATATTACCATCTGGCCTAACCTATATGAAATGAAGGCTGAGAAATATAATCTAGAGAATCAGACATATACTCAGTTATGATCCTCTTGATAACAGAAAGAAAAATGTAGCTGTCTGCTATGTCAGGAGTTCTTAGGTTCTTTTGTTCTGACCTCCGTCTGTTTACTACCAACCTGATAGGATTTATATATCCTAATATCTTAATCTGAGCATAAATAGAGCAAAATTTTACCATTCACTAGTACTTAAAAGACTGAGAAAAGTATTGCAATACTGGTATTACTCAATCATATATTTCATAATAACAAATTAAATACATCCTACCTTGCATATTTTTAATCACTAGAATATCTACCTTTCAAGACAAGCAAACAATATTACTTTTGGCCAGTATGTTTTTTTTTTGTTTTTTTGTTTTTTTTACTCTCAAACCACTTATTCCCCAAAGAATGGTTGACTGGAAATATTCCTATACTAGATTGTTTGAGCTAGTGTCTTTAAATATTGATGCTGGTATTCAGAGTGCACAATAGAGACTATAGCATTATGTATTCAATAAAAGTTTAGTAAATAAATAGATGAATAATAGATGTGTTTTCTGATCTTGAGTTCTTTGTATGACCCTTGATAGCACAACTTTTAATGAATCTGGAGAGCTGCAGAGAGAGCTTTGGAAATGTTGAGCATATTAGGGCTAGAGCCATAGCCCCATATTTTCTCCGTTTCAGGTCTTTATTTCTCTTAAATACCTGAAGCAGATCTGGACAATATTTTAGAATTAGTTTATGAATCAAATAAATGGATACATTATACACATTGTAAGTAACAAAAAGGTAATTAGTAATTTTCATTTTCCTTTTTAAGTATTTCATGACTATGGCCTTGTGTACAGGCCTCAATATCTCAGTCCCATGCCAAGCATATTTAAATACATTATTTTTAACACAAAATACAAAAACTTGGCCTGGTGTTAGTGTCACACTTTTTTAATCCCAGCACTCTGGGGGCAGAGGCAGGGGGAATCTCTGTGTTCGAGGCCAGTCTGGTCTACAGAGCAAGTGCCAGGAGAGGCTTCAAAGCTACACAGATAATTCCTATCTCTAAAAACAACAACAAAAAAAATACACAAGCTTGCAAAATGCATGTTTGAGATGGAGGAGCTCTGTCTTGGCTCTGTATCTATGTAGGAAGAAAAAGTAACTTTCATTTTCTACATTCACAAAAATATCTGTCATTAAGAACTACTTTTTCTTTCCAAGATTGTTTTTCTTTTACATTGTGTAAAAACCATCCAAATATGTCTGAAGCCAATTATGATGGAAGAAAATGTACTCTCCCATGGAAACTTAATTTTTATGTATTATTGCATTTGCTCTAAAAATAGTATTTCTTTTCATCCAAATCTTCTGGTGTAAATTGGCCAAGCAAGCAGTGAAATATGCAATACAAGGTTGAGAGTGACCTCCTATATTTGAACTTGGGGCTGTAAATTTAGTATTCCATTATGAACTGTAGTGCCAACCACTCCTTTTTTCATGGGCAACCAATATTAAACTGAAGAAGTTTCTTTTCCAGTGCAGCTAGATGACTTTTTATCAAGTCACAAGGCTACAGTATTTTTATTTGTTGAAGTGATGATGTAAATATTTTATTTTTTCAAGATTACATAGAATATGATGTAAAAAGTTTAAAGCTAGCATGAACATCTGCGGTGAGTACTCTAATAGAGTTGTACACTTCTTCTCAAAGCATTGCTTGACTAAAATTTTGGATAATCTGTTTAGAGATTTTGCACGACTACCACCACCGTTAAACCATCTTTAGATTACTTGTAATATTTAGTAGGAGCACCATATAAATTACTTTATAGTGTGTCTTTCAATGTTTATTGCCAAGAAAAAGTGTCCACATGTACAGACAATTCTTCCTTGTTGTATATTTTTCTAATATGTTTATTCTGAAGTTATTGAATCCACAGATGCAAACCTATACCCATGGTATGCTGAGACTCTCTCACTTACTCTTTTTTTCTTGTTCTCCTCTCCTTTACTCTCTGTCTCTTTTATTCTTCCCCCCTCTTTGTTCCTTGTGTGTTTAACCTTAATACCGCTTAGAATTATGTATACATATATCTAAATCTTACAAATAGGAAAATTAAGTTCTGAAACAATTATTTTCTAAAATAAAAGACCACACATTATGCAGAAAATGTTAGAAGAGTTTTAATTACTGTCATTAGTTTAAAGATGTGACAAGAATCTCTGTTGAAATGATTCATTTCATCACACCATTAAGTGAGCAGCCAAGTATGAGAAGCTGGCAGTAAAATATTTAGTAATATTCTAATGATTAGGCAGAGATGCTGTATAATGAAAGATACCCACAGTGGGAGTATATGAAGGAACTATAAGAAGCATGAAACAGTAAATGTATACAAGCCTTAAAATCTAGATGCAATTTAGAATAGAAAGAAAATGAAATAAAAATAGCTTAAATCCTTAGTACTATAAGATAATAATAATATTAAAACTAGTATATTAGGGTTAGGAACTTGGGGGATGTAATAAAAACCTAGTTTGCCATCTTGAGTCTGGCAGGCATAGACAGCAAGAGAGTTTTCAGCAGTCCAAGTGTGATATCACAGTAGGTCCAGCATGCCATCAACAAAGGGAACATAGGAGACTCTAACAAAACATGGACACATGGAGTTTGGGAAAAAGACTTAAACAATAAAACAATTCTCCCAATGATTTACAGTAGAACAAAGTCCCATTTTAGAAATGCTTTCTTATGTATACCAAAAATCACTAAAGTAACCAGAAAAAAGAATTTCACCAAATTATTTTTTTCAGACAAGAAAGAGCAAAGTTGCCAATAAGAAAACATATGCATGTACTAACATTTAATGAATACTACGTTTCTTAAGTAATTAGAACAATTTTTCTCATTAAACATAATAGCAAATATGTGGACAGTAATTCAAAATCAGGACCCATTCATTCATAGCAGTGCACATGCTTATGCTTCAAGTAACCACATGAAACTACTCAGAGTTGCCACATTAGGGCAAATGGCATTCACATGGTAGACAATGAGCATGCTTGCCCTATATAAGCAGAGAGCTTGAATTTATTCATAACATTTCTTGAATTCTTTTCTGCCATTAAAGAAAAAACGAACAGTTTGCCAAATTGAAATATTAGTGAGTGGCATCCTTGTGAAGTAAGAACATTCTCTCTTGAACGATTTTCTACATGATGTTTCTCATGCCCTCTTCCACAAAGGTCAGGATCATGATGATATCCAAACCAGTACTCTGTTCTACTGAGAAAAGAGTTAGATTAATGAATGACACTTCTGAGAATAGATTTTAAATATTTATTGAAGTTCACAGGCCTCTATGCAACTTTTATAGGACATGCTTCTATATCACTAGTCACGAAGCCTATCTACATAGCTACCTTTTGATTGCTAAATGTTCATGTCCTTGAATTGAATTTGTGAGCTGCTCCATTGTGTTTCTATTAGTTACATCTCATTTATTTAAGTCCTTAGATTATAATAAGTTTTAAAACATGTATTATATTCACTACTTAATTTAGATTCTAATTACTTTAAAAATAAATTAATTTCTCTACTAGGATAAAGTAAATGTCTCTATTTGGCTATTCTTTTTAATTTTTTCCTTAAGCCAATCATTTCTGTGGAATATTGTGTGAATGCAGTGTAAAGAACTATAGTAAAGATTAGATCTAATAGGCACAACTAAAACCAATATTCAGATTAATGAGATAAAAATTATTACCTCTGATACTCTCTGAAATTTCCAGAGAATAACACATTCAAGAGATGTCAATTCCTTGTTGAAGATCCAAAGATTAAAGATTTTCCATGAATAGCATGGGTATATAAAATTGACTCATTTTAATTATATGCAAAAAGTGTTTCCTTCCTTGGGGGGAAAAGCAGAAGAAAAAGAAAATGAATAGCTGATATATTAACTTCCAAAACTTTTGTGGCTCCTAGGGAACCTCCAAGTTTCAAATCATTTCACTGTTATAGAACTTACATGTTTTACTGAGGGCACAGAACTAGATTCCATATTCAGCAGTAATAAGCATGAGGCATTTTAGTATCAATTCATGATAAAGGAGCTATTACAAAACTACCCTATCCTCATGGTAAGGGTAAATGATGCCCCTCTTCCAACTCATACATGTCCATTCTAGGCAACCACTGCAGTCTTGAAGGAAGTACTTACTTGTATGATGGATGAGAAAGGTCATGAGTCCATCAAGAGACTATTGTTCATGATAATATCTTACACCTGAAATCATGCCCAGACATAATAATATTTTATTTTATCATTTAACTTAAAACTTGGTTGGAATGCTTTATACATATATTTTGCAGGACAAAAGTTAAAATCACATTTTATACATTTAGGTACAAGTACAGTTTTTGAGGTGCTTAACCCATATGCATGCTCATATATATGAAGTGGTCTTAAACTCATCAGCTATGTGGCAGCTTGGGCTTACACCAGTGCATTTCAGTTTACCTGAAGCAGGTAATTCAAGTCATGCACAATAGCTATGAATGTGACCCATTACATTTTTAGATGGATTTTTTTTAAAATATCAGGAAGTTACTTAGACACATCTCATTTAAAGTAACCCATCCCCAAATGTAAGTTACTACTGCCAATTTATGAAGCATGATAGAAGTTCCTCAGAAAGCCTGAAATGTGATTTACCTTATGCCTTCTCTATTTCACTGCTGGAGTATATATAAAGAGTAAGTGAAATTAACAAAGAAATGATATTAACATATAGAGCAGTTACCTAAACACACAATTTATCACAGTGCTATTCCCAGTAGTCAAGATATCAGATAAACATATAAATATCAAAGAGGGCTTGGAAAAAACACAACACAAACACACACACACACACACACACACACACACACACACACACACACACACACACTGCTCACATACACTCACACAGACACCCACACATAAATAGTTGTTGGGAGCCAAATCTCAGGGGTTGGCATGAGATCCTAGGCCATGCTTGGCAGGCCACATAGTTAACCTTTACATAGAAGCTCCTAGAACCTCAGCTAAAGAAAAGAAACAACTTGACCCAGTCCTCCACCCACAGGCTCAGTCACCTAGGCAACCCTTCCTGAGCGTCTTAATCATAAACTCTTTACCCTGCCAAACATCCTCTGTGTGGCTTCCTAATATCCTGCCTACACTAACACCTGGCTCACAAACAACCCATTCTACCCCTCCCCATATCCTTCATTGCCGACTATATAAGCTAGCCTGTAAAAAGTAAAGTTTGTCACTTGATCAGAATCCTGTCTTGTGGTCATTCTTTCTGTGTCTCTTGTCCCCATTCCCTATCCCTGACTCTCTTGCCCCAGGTTGATGTCCTGCAGGTTAGGACAAATAGTAAAAAATATTCAAGGGAGATATAAAAGAAATAGCAGAGATGGATGAATGATAGTGTTTTTTTTTAAATGTTTGAGTCAAAGATGAAATTGATTCAAGTTTACTTTTGAGTGGAGTAAGACTAAAACAGAGAAGGACAGATGTTCAGTAACTGGTAAGGAATATGCCAATTCTTAAAATCATGGCATCAAAAATCTTTTCCCAGTCTGAGAGCTCTTCTTTCAAGTAACCTTTAGAATACTGTCAATATTTCCCTCCCCTGTGAGGGTGAAAGCATAGGAGCAGGAAAGTAAATAGTTTGAGTAACTTATCAGTTTCTCAGGCCTTGGTTCAAGTTCAACCAGAAACATTAAATTAATGTTTTTTCTTGTTGTCAGGAGGAGTCACAGAGGAAAATTTATTACTTATAGCTTCTATCTAGTGTGCAGTTACTGAATTCAAAGACCAAGAACACCAGCTTTGGAAAGCTATTTATTCAGTCTTGTAGGTCTCTGGAATCCAAATTGATTGTGGAGGGGGAACAATGAGAGAATAAAAGGGTGGAAATTATGTATTTTAGAGGAATTTACATTAGTATGTATGCAATACAATATCCCCATCATACAGAGTAATAAAAAGTGAATGTCTCTCTGCTATTTCTTTTATGTCTCCCTTGAATATTTTAAAAGGCTTGAGGGAGGTTCAAATCCCATTATACCTAAATTAGAATCCTAGTTTTGGCAAAGAGGAAAAAGTTTAGTTTTCAAAGACATCCAAACTGGCACAGTTCATGAGCAGAAAAACATATACAAAGCATTGGACTCTGAGTGAACTCCCTTGCACCTTTATAAGGCGAGTTGCTGCCTCCTTGTTTGATAGGATCGTGCATTCGAGGCTTGGCAGGTTGCCACACTGTGCAGAATATTCCACTGCTGCTCAAAAGGGTGATTTATACAAGGGGAATCAGTCAGGAAGTGGATGAGAGATGAGAGCACGAACTAAATGAAAACACCATTACAAAGCAAAAACCTAACAAGCTAAATGTGAGCTGTGTGAAACTGAAAGGTGTGTCTCTGAAATGTCTCTATGGATGAATCTACATAAAGCCCACAACCAAATAATTCAGCTACTTAAAACAGCCTTCATGGGGAGGTTAGGTTACAGAATGATACACAAGTTTTAGAGACACACAATTTCCCTATGATGGGTACCTCTGTGTCAGTTTATGTATATAGTTGGGAAATGTGAGTTCCCATCATCAGTACACACTAGGATGATGTTGTTCTAAAATGTATATCAAATTTTATTCATAGAATTGAAAGGGATCACTTTAGAGAAATCTCATGGAAGTGTTTACATGGATATTTTGTATTCTTGTTTATTACAATAAGCTATGCCATCCCAGTGAGTTAAAAAATGAAGATGTACCTGATTGAGCTTTCTGTTCACTTCTGTAGATGGCCCAACACACTGCTTCACAGAGACAGTGTCACATTCTCTTCAATGTGCTATGCCAAAAGTAGCATGTACACAATGTCTTATTGACAATGGAAATCTGGATCATGTTAATTCACAATGATGGATCACTGTAATGAACAGATGCATCCATACCATCCTGTGGTGCAAGTAGGTCAATAGCTCTCTGAAGTTTCCTTTACAAGAGCACCAAACCAATTTGGACGGTTTCTCTTTTGTGTGCTAATCATATCTCCAGGCCACACCTTCCATTACCATCATCTCACTGGGCATTTGTTTTTGAAGATTCAGATAATACCTGTTACTTTTTCTTCTTTTCCTGTAATGTTCTCTAAATAATGCCTTCCTGTAGACAGCTAGAGCCATCTAGAACTCAATATAAGTTTGAGGAGCTATTTCCAGTCTTGAGACTAAAGAAAGTTCTGGGAGAGGAAGTCAAAGCTAGAGAATCCAAGGGCCAAGGAGAGCTCTTCCCAACCATCTAAGAACTGAATTAGAACAACAGGGTCCTGGTCTCACTAGCACTTAGAGAAGGATACCAGTAAATCAGTGGGGCTACAATTAGAGGTACCCTTTAACATCCGTGAGAACGAAATTCTGGAGGCAAGCAATGGAGTCCTGAGATATTCAGCACATTTTTAACGAGAAAGGAATTGCATTTCTCACTTAACATTCATCTATAGCTTTGAACATTTTTGTTGTTTGCATATTTGGGTTTTGATTTTGTTGTTGTTGTTGTTATTGTTTTATTAGTTTGTACTATCACACCTAAGATTCTTGGATGAACCCAGAGAAACATACGAAGGTTTGTTCCTGATGCAAGCAAAATAGATCACTTTTGGGGGCCTGATTAGTCTACAAATGCTTCCTACAATATCCACTGTAAAGTATTGAATAGAACTAATGTTATGAGAATAGAAGAGTAATCAAAAAGCCAAACAATATGCATTATTTAAATAGTCACTAACATTTTGGGGGGATTTTTGTGTTATCAAATGAAACTTTTCTTGGACAAGCTTTGATAGGCTCTTGCTTTATGTCAATGATCACAAGGTTATAATTTAGTCTATGCCCCAGTCCTTTGAAATATAGGTGGAAGCTTTATTCATTTTGAAATTTGGTATGACATAATCCTTGGTTACACTGGTTATAAAGTTTCTCTATCCACAGTAAGGCACACTTTATGAGAAAAGGAAGTTTTATAATTTGATACTGGCTATCAGTTTGTCTTCTAGTCACCACCAGACACTTCCATGAATGCTTTTCTTTAAAGACATGATTTTAGAGTTCTTGAGGAAGACAGTCTTGAATACTAAAATGGGACAGTGGCTGGGGGAAGATATTCATATCTAGAAAAAGAATGTTACATTGCAAGTTTTCAGAGATAAATGTTCTAAGCAAAGGAAGGCCATGAGCCTCACATTCCCAGTTTAAAGACCCAGTCAAAGTGAGAGCAGCAGAAAAGCCATTTCCTTGGTATGCAAAATTAAGTACCACAAGAGTCAGAAACACTTTGCAGATCTAACCAGTTCAGGATAATTATTATTTTCACTTTTAATATGAAATCTGATTTTAAAGGTATCTCATTCCCATGCTCATTCTGAAAAGCATTAAAATAAAAAGAAATGGGATTTTAAAAGCAAATAAAATGCACACAGCCTTTATAAGTTTTGAGGCCCAAGTGACCAAGGCTCTGAAGAGATTTGCATTTATTAAACTATGGGCCAGTGCTCCCAAGTAATTAAAAGGGAATTGCAATATTTAATTGTGTCTCTTAAAGAACATTAGTGGAGATTCATTTCATTACACACAAAACTGCTTCTCAGACCCTCTTTTTTTCTTGGTTTTCACTTCAAAGTACTGGCCCAGGACCCTTCAGTCAGTCATTCCACAAAAGCCCAAGAATACATGTAATTTTCTGGACATTTTTCTCCCTGTCATCTTTCTACACTCTACACATACTTTTATTTATGTCTGTGTTATTCATTGAAAATATTTTTTCATAGAACATATTCTGGTCATGATTTCCCTTTACCTAGGTCCTTTCCACCTCTCTACCCTCCCAATTGATGGCCCCGTGCTCTCTGACTATTTAGAAAACAAAGAGAAATATTAAAAATTAGGAAAAAAAACATAAATAAAAATCACAAGAAACACATGCACACACATAAAAACCCATAAACCCACAACTTCAGAAGCCATAATATACAAGCAAAAAACCAGTAATATTAAAGAAAAAAGAATGCCCAAACAAAGCAATATGAGAAAAAAAAAAAGCATTGAGTGTGTTTTGTGTTGATCCTTCATTGCTGGGCAAGAGATCTACTTTAAGTTTGGCTTATATAATCAGTGAGAAAACTAATTTTTACTTTACAAATTGATGTCAGGTGGAGGGAGCTTCTTTTTTACAGGCAGGTACCCACGTCTATCAACTTCTCTGTTTCAGCTCTGGAACCCTGTCCTGTTAGAGCCACCACAGCTCATTGAGTTCATGTGTGCTTGTGTGCTTTAGTCCTGTTATGTCTGAAAGATACTGTTTCCTTACAGTACTCCTCATCCAAACTTTCTGCCTTCTCTTCCATGTCTGAACCTTGAGGGTTGTGTGGGTGGTGAAGATATCCATCAAGGACTCAGTACTCCAAAGTCTCACTATGCACATTGTCCAGTTGTGGGTCTGTCTCTGTGTTATTTCCCATCTGCACCAAGTTCTGCTATATCCATAAATAAGTGTTTCATTCAGCCATGTCCTTTATCAAAAGGTGCATATCAGCACACTTCAGATACCCAGTATATTCCATACAGATGTATCCTATTCTAGCTCTGGCTCCTTAAATCATTCTGTGATTCTCACCACCTTGTCTCTGTCAGATAGGGACAGATCATTATCTAAGCAATATCAAAACTCCTGTTGAAGGTGCTTATCTTTTCATTTCTGTTTGGTACAAATAATTTATACATGCTTCCAAAAGAAGCTTAGAACTCTAAAAAAAAAGCCATCATATTCTTTTTACTTCATTTTATTGCCATTTATTAATCATGCAAAATAATTAGTTTATATGACATTTCATATATATTTGATGATCCTCAATGTTCTACTATCATATCCTCATACCCATCTCAATTCTTATTCCTTTATCTACAATCTCTCCATCCATTTTCATTTTCATTATATATATACATATATATATATATATATATCTTGTATTTATATTATTACATGTATACATTCATGTAAAAATAAATACAACCTGGTGAGGTTCTTTGATGAAGGGGAAGACCTACCCTTATCTGTGAAGAGAATGATAAGTATTTATAATGAAGTCAGTAGTTATACTGGTTCACAGAAGTGGCAGTATTAGGTTCTCCTCTAAGGCCATGACTTCATCAGTCATAAGGTTCATGGCTAGATGGATGTTATGACACATCAATTTCTTCCCATTGCATGGACCAATCAACAGCATGGTGGCTTTTCCCAAGATATAAATGCCTTCCAGCATGTCTTGCCATGCTAATGAGGGCTGTGCTTCATAGACAGCTGGGCAGGAATGATTGCTTTTCTCATTTGTAACTTGCATAGTTCCTTTCACTCCTATGAGAGAAAATCCTCATGAAGCTGCTTCTAGGTCAGTTCCTCCAAGGTCTGTGTCCAAAGTAAGTGGTTCCTTCAGCAGTAGCTTTGTTTATGAGGACCATCTTAAAATATGAGAGCTACCATTTTAACATATGATATTGTGCTGGCTAAGTTACTTGAAGGCAGGAATATATATTATTATTTTACCATCATGTAGAGCACAATATGCAAAACATACAAAAGATGCATAATAAAACTAAAGGTTTTTGGTTAATACCATTATAAATGTTTATTTACTCATTTGTTCAACCATCCATTCCTACAGTAATTATATGAGACTGTATTTGAGAACAATTGTCAGCTTCCGTGAATAATATGGGCTAAATATGAAATAATCACTCAGAAGCTAATATTAAATATAATTGTTTGGCCAATGGTTCAAGTTTATTACTAGCTAGCTTATTCTCATAAATTAACCCATTGTTAATAATCACCGTATCACCACATGGTCATGGCTTACCGGTAATGTTCTAGGGTTTACATCTTTGCTCATTACATGGCATCTCCCTGATCCATCTTCTTTCTTTCTCTATCTCTGTTTGGATTTTTCCACCTACTTACATTCTTCTTGGTCATTAGCCAAATCAGCTTTATTTATCAACCAATAAAAGCAGCACATATTCACAGCATACAGAATGGTATCCCACATCAACCATCAGAATATAACTCAGCGATTGAGATAACTGGCAGCTCTTCCAGAGGACCTGGTTTCAACTGCCAGCACCCTCATGGCAGTTCACAACTGTCTGTGACCCCAGTTCTAGAGAACCCGACACCCTCACACAGACTATATACAGACTAATCACCGGTGCACACAAAATAAATAAATCTTTAAAAAGATAAATATTCTTCTTAGAACAAACAATCATGAACATGTTTAACATTAGCATATATAAAGAAAAATGAATAACCTAGTTTTAGAAATATTAAGAGCACAGCTTTCAGAGAGCAGCAGGATCTGAGAGCAGTTACAAAAAGAAAGGGGCTTTTGGAAGTGAAAAGGAGTAACAGTTGTATAAATTAAACCTTGAATATTTCAAGTCATATTTAGCATAATAAATTATTTGACAATTTGATTCAAATGTATATACAATTATGTGAAGGCTTATTAGGGATAGTCTTTTTAAGTGTATTATAATATGCTACTAGGAAAATGATGATTTGGGAACACAGAAAAGAAAAAAAAAACAGAATGACCATATTGGTAGTGACTAGAACTATTTATTAATCTTAATGGCTGGAAAGTAAAACACAGGCTAAAGGAGAAAGAGTCAAGCAAAACTGACTTTGACTTTTATCCTATTAGTTTGAGATTCAATTCTGACAGAGCTCTTATGCAAAGAAAACACTTAGTGATTTACATACGCCTTGCTCTTGCTGTTTCTCTTTCACTTATTTTTCACAGCTTTTTCCTCATTTCTCTGCAAAAGATCGTTTCGCTATTTTATTTAAAACATTTAAAACATATATATGTTTTGATTCAGTGGGTTGCTTTTTGAGAGAGAAAACATGAAGTTGAGTGAGTACAATAATTAATATGCAAGGTTGTTTATGTACATTGTTATCAATAAAAGCCTTTTTTAAGGTGCTATACTATGCTTCCAAAAAAAGGAAAAGTTTGGAACTTACAAAAAATGAATCCAATAATGACAATATTGGTAGTAACTAGAACAATCCCTTTGAGATGGGGGAGCAGTTGGGTCAGGGGGCAAAATCAGAATATATACAAAGAGAAATTAAAGAGAGGTTATAAATACACTAAACATATATATGAACTTTTCTTTAATTACTAAAAATTCAAATATTTCAATTTTTAGAAATTTAAAGAATTAGACAAAGTTTTAGAAAAAGTACAGTGAAGAAAATGCAAAAAACCTACTGATGGTCCACCTTCATGTTCATTGATAGCTTCGTTATTTTCTTTGGATCACCATGATACAGAGAATGTGTGACCTTGGTCTCTCCTATGCAAATCTAATCCTTCTTCTCCTCTCACAGCTCCTCCAATTGCTCTCATCACCCAGGACTTTAGTATTTAGCCAGTTTATCAGGAGTCATGAACACTCAGCCTATTACAGCATTACTCACTTCCATCCCCCACTGCTAAGGTATCCCATATCTATTTTCTCAGGTGTGATTCAACTTGCTGGGTCCCTTCTGTTTCTAGAAAGTGACATCAGTACTTTAGTGAATGAACTTGATTGGAAAATACTTATGTAACTTTGAGACAAGAAAAAAAAAAAAAACTTAGGTGCTGAAACTGAGAGTTCCATTCCACATTCAAGGAAAGGAGTATTTGCATGGCTCCATCAGCCAGTCCTAATTGGACAAAGGTAAAGACTTCTGTTAAGATAAACCTTTGCTGGGTTTGCCTCACAAGCAAAGAAGAATACCCTGTTATTTTAGTCTTCAAAGTTTCAACATTACTTGTTAGAACAACGTGATTTTTGTCTACTACAACCAGATCACTTATCAACACTTTGAAACTTTCTCATTTTTTGTTTTTGGGTGGGGTGGGGTTGGCTTTTTGTTTGTTTTTGTGTTTTGTATTAGAATATAATTATATTTTTAGCATTTAAATTTATTTTACATCCTGACTGCAGTTTCCCCTCCCTCCTCTCCTCCATTCCCTCCCTCTGCATCCCCTCAGTCCCGGCAACCACTCCTCCTCTGGTTTTTTTCAGACAGAGGTGGACTCACATGGGTGTCAAAAAAGCATGGCATATCAAGTTGTGGTAGGACTAAACTCCTCCTTTTACATTAAGTCTGGGTGAGGCAACCCAGTATAGGGAATAGGTTTCCAAAAGCCATTCCTAATTCATAAAATGAACGTAAAACACACATCTCATACTCCTGAGAATTGTGTATAATAAATTCTAATAATATTTTAAGAATATATATAAATGTATATAAAAATAAACAATAATAATTTAAATATAACAGATAATATACTTAACACTGTGTAACAACAGTATTTGCCTATAAGCTATCTATCTTCTGTATTTCTAACAATCTATAAAGAACTTACATACAAATATGAACTGAAAAACTGAAATATTTCATTCAGCTCAGAAATTAGAAAGTGAACTCATGAAATGTTAATGCTCTTTCAGAGAGCATTTAAAGAGATACATTAATAGACGGTTTAATAAAGACATTGAAAATAACCTTCGTGGCATTGATCCAAACCTAGTTACTGTCATAAACGACAATACATGGCATCTTTTGAGTCACATCTTTCCATGGAAGATAAATTATCTTTATCTGTATTGGAAACTATCACACAGCAGATGAAGTGTAGCATTTTCAATCAGGAATCTTAATAGATGTAAGTAAATTTGATCACTTTAGTCTATTGCTCTGCAGCAATAAGCAATGCTCTGACCTGACCTAATCACTTTAACTTGGCTACATTCATCTTCCAGCTATATGTGTATTTGTCTATGAACTACAGGTCTTCCTGAAACTTCCTCCAACGACATAAGGCATTCTCTGGAATTAACATTCTGCCTGTCCTCCTCATCTGTCTAATCACAACAGTCCATCAGTTGGGCTCATTCTGCAGTGAGTTCTTGCTCGAACGGTTTGTCAGGGGAATAATCTGACATTCTGGATTGATGTTTGTCTAAATGAGGCAACCTTTGCTTTCTGAATTCTCTGCCTTTTAACCTCTCATTCAACTTCAGGCACTATCTTTATCTTCCCAAAACCTAAACCCCAATTCTGTGTTTTTGCACTTCATCTAAAGAGCTCCACTTAAGACAACCAAATGTTGGATGGTTCATAGAATCTAACATTTCTTCCATCAAGCAATCTGGTGAAACTGACTTAACATTTCAGGTGCCTATTTAGAGTCTAATGTTTTCAAGCAGTTGCCAATTCTTGTCTAGTTAATATAAAAAAGAGAAATTGGGATGTATTTTCTCCCACCAATAAAATAGATCTTAGCTCCTAATACATGTTTTTAAACCTAAGATGGCATCTGTTACTTAATATGTTCCTATTTCATAGAATAGTTAGGAAAGTGTTGTGCTCAATCTTATGCTACAACTTCTACTTCAGTTTCATATGTAGACTGATTGTACTATTTGTACATCTTCTTTTATTACTTTTTTCATTTAGAAAAGCTATCTTTCATGACACTGAAATTCATTTTTATTGTTATACTTCCATAAAGGTTACCAAATATCAGCACAGTCTTCTCAAATGGGATTTATATATGGCTTTATAGTCTAAGCTCTCTTAGAAAAGCCCACACCCATGCTTTTAGTGTGACTTATCCCACCACACAAACTCTCTTTCTACCCCCCATATTTCTTCTTTGAGAATTTCATAAATTATAACTTGATACTAATCATCTTGTGTACTAATTTCTCCAAGAATTACCACACCATTCCACATACACTCAATTGTGTCCACTTAAAAATTATGGAGTCCAGTCAGTGGGGTCTATATACTCTTAGGTGTGTGGCCATCCACTGAAGCATAGTAAACCTTCCAGGGGCCATAATTTTTAATTAACTATCCCTCTCTCAACAGTTGTCATTTGCCATTAAGCTCCTCAGCTAAAGGTGTGGCTTCAGTTCAACCGCCCCCCCCTCTATTCTGAGAGTTTGTCTAGCTTGAGCTTTTATAAGTTGTGGATAAGCTGTCAGTGATCATTGCAGAACAATGGGGCAGAAAGAGTAAGAGAGCCAAACGAAATGGATGACTACAGGAAAGCAGTGTCTACCAGACATAGCAGGACAGCTATACAAATGAACTCAACATGGCTATAACAGTATTTGCAAGATCTGTGCAAGGCCAAGCCAATGTACCAGGAATGAGGAAGATTAGTGGAAAAAAACTACAGAATCTACTAACCTGCCCTCATAAGATCTCAGAGACTGACCCCAACAACCAGGAACCTGCATGGGGCTAACCTAGGCACTCTGCATGTATGTTATTGTTGCATAATTTGATCTTTTTGTGGGACTCCCAACAGTGGGAGCAAGGGCATCTCTGACTCTTATGCTGGCTTCTGACCCTGCTCCCCATACTGGTTTTAATTGCCCAGACTTACTACATAAGAGGTGCTTAATGTTACTGCAACTAGATATGCTATATTTTATTGATATTCACGGGAGCCCTCCCTTTTCTGAACAGAAAAGGAGAAGCAGTGGATTGGTGGGTGGGACAGAGGGTTGGATTTGGAGGGAGGGATTGGAAGGAGCAGAAGGAGGGGGATCTGTGCCTAGGATGTGAAATTAAAACAACCAAATAAACAAACAAAAACAGATAAAAAGCTTTAGCAATGATAATAGAAACAAAAAAGTTATCTTTTCTGTCATTATTGTGGGTATAATTAACTGGTTTTCATAAGAACACCTTACAAAGGCAGTTTTCTATTATGGTTAAAAAATACCTTTTCAAGGTAATATGTCCCTCATTATTTCTCAATATAGACACTTAAATACTGTGCTTATTTACATGTTGCCTTCTGAAATAAATGAAATACATGAAAAAAGGAATATTTATGTCTTAATGTATGAGTCTTGACCAAGTGGAAATAGACATAGGAGGTATCTATTTTTTTAATCATTCATCTATACCATGCTATACCTCTACTTGAATAGGAAAAGGTTGGTTATACGTGTCCTGTCAGAATAGTTACACATTAACTCAAACTATGTTTGATGGATTTTGCTGAGTATGACTTTTTAAAAGTAAATGTAATATGTTTAATATGTATAATAATGTCATAAGGAACATATACACAAAATAAATAATTGTCCTTATGATTTATATAAAATTTTAATATATTTAATGTGTTATTTTTAAAGTTATATTATAAAATATTTCATGATAATTTAATTAATCGGATAAAAGTTAGATACCAATAATATTCAATTTAATCATATTATGCATTAGGTATTTAAATAAAATATTGATAATGAATTTAATCCCTTTCTGGAACATTTGAGGCAGAAACAGTTTCAAATGCATATTTTAAAGTATGAAACCTACTTATTTTATCAAAATAAGAAATATGATACTAAAATCAATCATCTATCTTAATGTGGTTCAGCAAGGTCATCTCTCCTAGGTATTAATGTAATGGAAAAAACATCTAGTGCAAAAAATGCTGGTAACTCCAAGATGCTTGAGTTTTACAGCTGTCCTTGCTCACTGTTCTCTGAGCAAAGATGGGTGTGAAGAGAACTGCAGGTGAGCATTGATTAAATGAATGATGGATCGATTTCTTTCCCATTTTTAATTTAGAAGGTAAAACTTTCCATCACAGTTTAAGTTAAAAATTATGGCTGAGATAATAGAGGTCTGAGCCCATTGCAAGTTAAAGAGGGAAAAGTTGCTGCTCAAATGTCAAGATATCTTGTGGCCTAAGATGATTAAAACTAAACTGTTTGCTATATGAATCCCAAGGTGCAGCTATATCTCAGCTTTGGTGACATTTAGCTAGTGACTTTTCATAGCTTGTTAATAATGTAGACCTGTTCCTATATAAATTTGCACTGACAGAATGGCCATTTGAAGTGTAGCAGTTAATGAGATTTATTCTTGTCGGATAACACAGATTTGAAAAGTATTTCTAAAAATTAAGATTGGTGACAAAAGAATTCATGTATTTAACAGACAGCATCATCACAAATTTTAGTGTTTTTTCCCAATGTTTTTGTTATATTTTGAGATTATAATTACATAATTTTGCCTTCTCTTTCTTCCCTCTGAAATATTCCATATTCTTCTTTCCTCTCTTTAAAATTCATAGGCTTTTCATTAACTGTTGTTATACACACATAACACACATACAGATATGTATATATGTATACACACACACACACACACACACACACACACACACACACACACACTCTCAGTCTTTATGATGTTATTTGTATGTGTGGTTTCAGGAGTGGCCAATGGGTATTGGATAGCCAGTTGGTGTGCTCTTCCCTGGGGAAGAGTGTTTCTCCTGCTCTCAGCATTCCTTAGCTGCCTGTAGTTACACAGGGTCAAGGCCTTATGGGATTTTCCCCATCTTTGCATGTCTATTATCTTTTCACGTTCAGCTTATGTTTATGTAGTCAGTCAAATGGGTGACACTTTATGGGTATAGTTTATGGCATTGTAAAAGACATAGTCTCACAGCAAACTTCCCAGTCCTCTAGTTTTTACAATCATTCTGCCATCGCTTTCTCAATGATCTCTAAGTCTTAGGTGGGAAAGTGGTTTGTATATTTGTTGTGAAATGTTCTTTTTGTATACTGTGAAAATGTGTCTTTGCCAAGATGTTTTCTGAATGGTTGAATAAAGAGTTAAATAGCCAATAGCTAGGCAGGAAGATGTTAGGTGGAACTTCAATTCAGAAATAGAAAGAGGAGATAAATCTAGGCCTGAGAGAGATGGCAGAGAAGAGGAAACAAGATGAACAAGACGAAAGACAGGCAAAAAGCCACTAAACAAAATATAGGCTCATATAAATGGATTATAAAAACTACTGGGACAAGCCTAAGCTATAGGCAGAGATTTCATAATTAATAATGAGTCTCTGTATTATTTTTGTTAGCTATTACCCCCCACAAAATCCATCTACATAGATACAATGAGTCTTGCCTCCCAAACTCTTCAATTAGATTAGTAGTAGCATTGTGTATATATTGTCTTTCTCTGTTGGAAAAAGAAATTTCCTTGATAAGGGGTAAGAACTACATTTATCTTTGGGAAAAAGGGCAAATATTTACAATACCATTAAGGATAGTGATGGTTTAAGGTTCTCCTCAAAAATTTGTCATCAGATTTTGGTAGCTGGTTAGGTTTCCAGTACCAGGCAATATTCCCTCTTGCTGAGAGTCTTATATCAAATTAGAGAGCTGTTGGTTACCATCAGTGTATGCATGTCAGTACTTACCCTTACAGTTATCATGCCATGCTGCTTGGTGGTGTGGTTCCTAGGCATCATAGCTGGGTAAGACTATTGGTTGCTTTAATTGTTAAGCTTGACTGGAACATTTTGTACCATGAAATCTAGTCCTCAGGAAGGGGACATTTAGGTCTTTTCTAGATGAGGAGTTTCTGGACCCTGTTTCTGACAAGTATGATCATAAGCAATAGAGATTTACTATCCATGAAGGGCTGGGATAACAAAGGACAAGAGCAATAGCCTAGAATACTTTGACAATCTGTTCTACAACCCTGGTCTGGTATCAGGTTTCTTCTTAAGACTGCCTTTGGTTGTAACAAAGGTTCTTGTAAATTGTCAGTTCAGAAATCTCATTGAAACTATATTAAATTTATACGCAGACATCCTGTGTTAACAGAAGATAGATAGTAGTGTAAATACCTGATGATTTTTTTCAGAGAACCTTACTGTTATTTGACCATCTTCTCTCCTTTTGTATTTATTTTCTTCCTCCATTCCCAAACATAGTACCCCCCATTTACAGAGTGAAATAGCAATAAAATGCTTAAACAAAATGTAATTTTTAAAAATTTTGTAGAGTTATTTTACAATATACAAATTAAATAAGATAAAAAGAAAGAAAGTAACAAAAGGAGGTAGAAGGAAGACTCCTAAACTACTTTAATGAAGCCAGAATTACTCTAAAACAAAAACAGGTAAAGACACAGCAAAAAAAGAAAACTGCAGGTCAATATGCCTGATAAACATAGATTCAAAAATACTCAATAAAATACTGGCAAACAGAATACAACATATGTCAAAAAGATCATCTACTACTACTAAAATAGCTCGATTGTGTAGATGCCAAAGTGGCTAAAAATATGCAAGTCAATAAACAATATAAATGGATTTATTGCATAATTACATAATAATCTCAATAAACAAAGAAAAAATTAACAAACTACAGCATATCTTCACAGTAAAAGTTTTACAAAATGTAATATTAGATGATTCATACAATATAATAAAAACTATATATATGAAACCAAGAGTCAACATCATCCTAAATGGAGAAATCATGAAGCAATTCTATTGAAGGCAAGAAGGGAATAGGGATGTATACTATCTCTAATCCTTCTTAGTATTGTATTGAAATACTAGATGTAAAGATATTCAAGAGAGGAAAATTATAGTAATACAAATAAGGAATGAAGGAATCAAATAATTTACTTTCAGTTTTCTATATACTAACAATACAGAGAAGGAGATCATGGACACACTCCCAATCACAATATCTAAATAAAAAAAAAATACTGAGGGATAATCCTAATCAAAAAAGTGAAAGACCTCAAAAATAAAAAGTTAAAACTTCTTCAAAAAGAGATAAAGACAGTAGAAAATGGGAAAACACAATGCTCATGGATTGGTAGAATTAATACTTCAGAGGGAACACATTTGAACAAAAGCTGCAGATTCGATGTAATTCCAATCACAATGCTCATTCTTCATATAAATAGAAAAACGTCCCAATATTCATTTGAATGAAAACCCAAATAGCCAGAACTATCCTGAGTAAAACATAGCAATGCTGGGGTAATTACAACCCAGATCTTAAAATATGTTACAGGCCCAGAGTATGAAAAACAAATGTATTATCAGTACAAAAACAGAAAAGAACAAACCCAAAGACTAAATTTCAGTACACCTAATTTCAGCCATTTTATATCTGACAAAGATGCCAAAACAAACTAGAGAATTGAAAGCTTCTGAAGAGCCAAAGAATCCAGACACTTGCTCAGAACTCTGCCATGACAGAATGCAGAAAAAAAAAAAAAAAAAAAACCACAGGAGAATGTGGGCCCCTGACTCAGCAGTATGTGTTGTGTCCCTAACCTTGTACAGTGCCCCTATCCTTTCTCTCAATGCTAAAAAGAAAATCAGAGATATTCCCTATATGGTCAGGAACCAAATAGGAACAGAGATAACAAGCTCTGAGCGTGCTTCACTGATAAAGATGGATGTAGTAACCACAACAACCAGTAGAGGTAGCAACTTCTCTGCAGCTGCAACTGATTAACCAAAGACAGGTGCCTCAATTTTGGAGGTATACCAATCCTGAGTCTGTTCCTATGAAATTTACAGCCCATAGAACCATCGCTGAATTACCCCTAATATATACCCCACCCCACAGCTACTCTGGGTCTCTCTCCTCCACCTCTGTGTCAGAAGGATAACAGACGCAGGCTTGAACTCACTATTATTGAAGACTCTGCTTTTGCACGGATATAATTCTCCTTGGTGGTCTTTGGCAGCACTTTGGGTATAACACATCTTCAACAAATCTTAGGAGTGGTATAGCTGGGTCATATTGTAGATTCATTTTCAGATTTTTGAGAATATACAGATACACATGAAAAAATTATTCTGGTTATATACAATTACAAAGTGTAAGATGTCCCTTTTATATGCACATGTATGTGTTGAATATTTGTATATATGGGTATTTGCATGTGTGTGGACACAGATGTGTTGGGGTTCATGTGCATATTATGTGTGCATGTATGTGGGGGTCTAAGGTTGATACCAAGAACCCTAATACACCCAGCATTTATATAGTTTGTGGCAACAGATTCTGGTACTCATGCTTCTTTGGCAAGCACTTTAACCACTGAGTAATCTCCCCACCTCTAAACAGTAAGATAGCTTAAAAAACCTTTAGTATCATTTCTTGGGAATCAGTCTAGAAGCCTATGTAGAATGATCTGTAGACCTTAAAAAATTTTCTCCAATTACTTCAGCAATTGCTATGAATAAAAATGTGGTAAATTATTAAAATTGAAATATTAAAGTATATGCTATTATAGATTAATCTATGGCTTCATTCTAATTTTATCAATTATCCCCATATAATTCTCTTATAGAAATTAATCTATGCTCTTCCCATCTGCTAGACCATCTTCTAAACAGCACATTGGCCTCTTTTTCTGTGATAACCCTCAGTGTTGATTACTAGAAGCTGCTGCTTTGACAAATATCACTCAAATTTTGTTAACCTGAAACTGACATTTAAGTCATGTGATATATCCTTATAAAAATATATTATTTTTATAATATATTTTTCTCATCATGTGTATACACGTTTATGTGTTTGCACATGGAAGTACAAAGTTGATGTCAAGTATCTTTCTTGATTGTGTTCAACTTTATTTTTTGAGTCTGAGGCTCTCACTCAACTAGAAGCTCACCATTTGGTAAGAGTTCATGGCCAAGATCCTCCTTTTTCTGCCTCCCCAGGACTAGAGTTGCAAGCTGACACCTTCACACTCAGCTTTTTACATGGGTTTGGAGGGTCTAAATTCAGGCTCACATGTTTGTTCAGTAAGCACTTTACAGACTGAGCCATTGTCCCTGTCACCTTTACCAACTTTTAAATTGTCTTAAACTATATTGATTTATTTTATGGATTTTTGCCTTTAAAGAATATGTCCCGTAATTATATGCTCACACATGCACATATCCATTCACTAAATACTTGTGAACTTCCAATGTAGTCAAAAGAACTAGAAAAGATTTTCCCTCTATGAGGATTCACCCTTTAAAATGTTAATGCTTATAAATGATAACAAATGCTATAGCACATTAAGTCCAGTACAGTACTTGAAAATAAAAGTGGTTTCCCATAAAGTGTCATTAATATGACTGGCTAAATCTGACTTTAACAAGGACAACAACAGAGACACACAAGTGAATAGGGAAAAGCCCAGGAAACCCAAACTACACACAAAGAACTAAAAATATGGATAGTTGGAGAAATATTCTTCTCTAAGGAAGACCACACCAATTGAATAACCAATACCAAAATGTCAGCCCTGAAAACATACAAACAAGTATCATTATTCATACACTGCAGGTTGTATTTAGGATTATACGTATATGTACACACACACACACACACCCATACCCACACATACGTGTGTGTAACAATAGTTGATGAAAAATGTCACAAATTTCAAAAATTTCAAAGAGAGCAAAGAGGAGTAGGTATATCGGAATGATGTTTGAGGAAGGTAATGGAAGGGGGAAATGATGAAATTATATTACTGTCTCAAAAATGAAAACAAGACACAATGAGGTGAGTGACCCCCTGCTCTTACACAACTCCTGTCCAAAGAGCCATTCACCCAGATCTCCACAGGCTTGTGCATGCTTGGAGTAGACACTCCCAGGCAGGGAGGAGCTCCCTGAATCTGGTTATAGGCCACTCTTCCTTCCCTTTCCACCTACTGATCACAATGAGGTGAGTGACTCCCTGCTCTTACCCAACTCCTGTCCAAAGTGCCATTCATCCAGATCTCCCTGGGCCTGCTCCTGATTCGGGTAGACCTGCCCAGGCAGTGAGGAACTCCCAGAGCCTGGAAACACCCCACTCTTACTTCCTGTCCTGCCCCCACACCCCTGACCCCCATGTAGGCCTAACTCCTTCAGAGTGTGGTACAGAAAGCATATTCCATAAAATCATAGAAGAAAACTTCCCCAACCTACAGAAGGATATGCCTATGAAAGTACAAGAAGCTTACAGGACACCAAACAGACTGGACCACAAAAAGAAGTCCCCCCCCCAACACATAATAATCAAAACACCAAATCTACAGAATAAAGAGAAAATATTAAGAGCAGCATAGGAAAAAGGCCAGGTAATATATAAAGGCAAACCAATTAGAATCACACCCGACTTCTCAATGGAAACTCTGAAAGCCAGAAGATCTTGGATAGATATCATACAGGAACTAAGGGAGCATGGATGTCAACCCACTACTGTACCCAGCAAAACTTTCAATCTCTATAGATGGAGAAAACAAGGTATTCCATGACAAAAACAGATTTAAACAATACTTATCCACAAATCAAGCACTACAGAAGGTTCTAGAAGGAAAACTCCAACCCAATGAAGATAACTACACTCACAAAAACACAGGCAAAAGATAATCTAATTTTACCAAACACAAAAAGAAGTAGGAGGGTGAAATCCATACACAGTGACACCACCAACAATAAGTCCAAAACAAACAAGAACCAACGAACAATGGACATAAATATCCCTAAATGTCAATGGTCTTAACTACCCATAAAAAGATATAGGCTAACAGAATGGATACAAAGACAGAATCCATCCTTCTGCTGTTTACAAGAAACATACCTCAACTTCAAAGACAGGCAATACCTCAGAGTAAAAGGATGGCAAAAGATTTTCCAATCAAATGGGCTCAAGAAACAAGCTGGTGTAGCAATCCTAATATCTAACAAATTGGACTTAAACTAACATCAATCAAAAGAGATGAAGAAGGGCATTTCATACTCATCACAGGAAAAGTCCATCAAGATGAAGTCTCAATCCTAAACATCTATGCCCCAAATGCAAAGGTACCAACATTTGTGAAAGAAACATTACTAAAGCTCAAACCACACATAAAACCACACACACTTATAGTAGGAGACTTCAACACCTCCCTTACACCACTAGACAGGACCAGCAGACAGAAACTTGACAAAGAAACAAAGGATCTGAAAGAAGTTATGACCTAACTGGGGTTAACAGATATCTATAGAGCATTCCATCCAAACTCAAAAGAAAATACCTTCTTTTCAACGCCACATGGCACCTTCTCTAAAATTGACCACATAGTAGGCAACAAAGCAAACCTCCATAGTAACAAAAGAATTGAAATAACCCCCTGTATCGTATCAAATCACCATGCATTAAAGCTAGAATTCAGCAACAATATAAATGGCAGAAAACCTGATTCTCTTGGAAAATGAATAACACCCAATTGCACCATTCCTGGGTTGAGGAAGAAATAAAAAAAAAAATTAAAGACTTCCTAGCATCTAATGAGAATGCAGACACAACATACCCAAACTTATGGGACACTGTGAAAGCAGTGCTAAGAGGGAAGTTCATAGCACTAAGTGCCCACATGAAGAAACTGGAGAAAAGTCACATTAGAGAATTGACAGAACAACTGAAAGCGTTAGAGCAAAAAGAAGCAAACTCACCAAGGAGGAGTAGACTCCAGGAAATAATCAACCTGAGAACTGAAATTAATAAAGTAGAAACTAGGAAAACATACCATAGAATCAATGAAACAAAGAGTTGGTTCTTTGAGAAGATCAACAAAATAGACAAATCTCTAACCAAACTAACCAAAAGGCAGAGAGAGAGCATGCTAATTAACAAAATCAGAAATGAAAAGGGAGACATAACAATGGACACTGAGGAAATCCAGAGAATCTTCAGGTCATACTTTGAAAACCTGTACTCCACAAAATTCAAAAATCTAATGGAAATAGACAGTTTTCTGGATAAATATCACTTACCAAAATTAAACCAAGATCAGATAAACAGTTTAAATCAACCTATAACCCCTAATGAAATTGAAGCAGTCATCAAAAGCCTCCCAACCAAAAAAAGCCCAGGGCCAGGTGGCTTCACTGAAGAATTCTACCAGAAATTCAAACAAGAGCTAATTCCAGTACTCCTCAAACTGTTCCACACAAGAGAAGCAGATGGGATATTGCCAAACTTTTTCTACGAGGCTACAATCACTTTGATACCCAAGCCACACAAAGATAAGACTAAGAAAGAGAACTACAGACTGATACCCCTCATGAACATCTATGCTAAAATACTCAATAAAATATTGGCGAACAGAATCCAAGAAAATATCAGAAAAATCATCCACCACAATCAAGTAGGCTTCATCCCAGGGATGCAAGGATGGTTCAACATATGAAAATCCATCAATGTAATCCACCATATAAACAAACTGAAAAAGAAAAACCACATGATCATCTCACTAGATGCTGAAAAAGCCTTTGACAAAATCCAACATCCCTTCATGATAAAGATCTTGGAGAGAACAGGAATAACAGGAACATATCTAAACATGATAAACGCAATATACACCAAACCAATAGCCAACATCAAACTAAATGGAGAGAAACTCAAAGCATTTCCTCTAAAATCAGGAACGAGACAAGGTTGTCCACTCTCTACATACCTCTTCAATATTGTACTTGAAGTTCTAGCTGGAGCAATAAGAAAAGAAAGGGGGATCAAAGGGATACAAATTGGAAAGGAAGAAGTCAAAATTTCACTATTTGCAGATGACATGATAGTCTACATTAGTGACCCGAAAAACTCTACCAGGGAACTCCTACAGCTGATAAACACCTTCAGCAAGGTAGCAGAATACAAAAATAACTCAAAAATCTGTAGCCCTACTGTATACAGATGATAAACCCAATGCGAAAGAAATCATGGAAACATCACCTTTCACAATATCCACAAGCAACATAAAACATCTGGGGGTAACACTAACCAAAAATGTGAAAGACCTGTACAATAAGAACTTTGAGACTTTAAAGGAAGAAATGAAAGAAGGTACCAGAAAATGGAAAGATCTCCCATGCTTTTGGATAGGTAGTATTAACACAGTAAAAATGGCAATCCTACCAAAAGCAATCTACAGATTCAACGCAGTCCCCATCAAAATCCCAAGACAGTTTTTCACAGACATTGAAAGAACGATACTCAACTTTATATGGAAAAATAAAAAACCCAGGATAGCCAAAACAACTCTTTACAATAAAAGATATTCTGGAGGCATTCACCATCCCTGACTTCAAGCTCTACTATAGAGCCATAGTTCTGAAAACAGTTTGGTATTGGCACAAGAATAGACAGATAGACCAATGGAATCGAATTGAAGACCCAGATATTAACCCACACACCTACGAACACCTTATTTTTGACAAAGGTGCTAAATCTATACAATGGAAAAAAGATAGCATCTTCAACAAATGGTGCTGGCACAATTGGATTTGGACATGCAGAAGATTGCAGATTGATCCATACCTGTCACCATGCATGAAACTTAAGTACAAATGGATCAAAGATCTCTCCATGAATCCAGCCACACTGAATCTTCTAGAAGAGAAAGTGGGAATTACCCTTGAACAAATTGGCACAGGAGACTGATTCCTGAACATCACACCAGGAGCACAGACACTGAGGTCTGCAGTTAATAAATGGGACCACCTGAAACTGAGAAACTTCTGTAAGGCAAAAGACACAGGCAGTAAGACAAAATGACCACCCACAGAATGGGAAAAGATCTTCACCAACCCCACATCTGACAGAGGGCTGATTTCCAAAATATACAAGGAGCTCAAGAAGCTAGCCACCAAAACACCATACAATGAAATTAAAAAGTGGGATGCAGAACTAAACAGAGAATTTTCAATAGAGGAATCTGAAATGACTGAAAAACACTTAAGAAAGTGATCAAAATCCTTGGCCATCAGAGAAATGCAACTCAAAACAACTCTGAGATACCACCTCACACCTGGCAGAATGGCTAAAATCAAAAATACCAATGACAACCTATGCTAGAGAGGATGCGGAGAAGAAGGAACACTCCTCCATTGCTGGAGGGAGTGTGAACTTGTAAGACCATTCTGGAAATCAGTATGGCGGTTGCTCAGAAAAATGGGAATCAATCTACCTCAAGATCCAGCCATTCCTCTCTTGGGTATATACCCAAATAGTGCATGTTCATACAACAAAGGACATATGTTCAACCATGTTCATAGCAGCATTGTTTGTAATAGCCAGAACCTGGAAGCAACCTAGATGCCCCTCAACTGAAGAATGGATTGAGAAAATGCGGTACATTTATACAATACTCAGCAGAAAAAAGCAATGAAATCTTGAAATTCGCAGGCAAATGGATGGAACTAGAAAAAACCATCCTGAGTGAGGTAAGCCAGTCACAAAAAGACAAACATGGTATGTACTCGAGTGAGTACATATATGAATTTTAGACATAGAGCAAAGGTTTACCAGCCTATAATCCTCTTCACCAAAGAAACTAGGAATCATGAAGGACTCTAAGTGATAAATAGACTCCAGGAATGGGAAGTGGCATGAACTCCTGAGCTAATTGGGAGCATGAAGGTAGGGGCGAGGGTGCTGCCACAATAAGAGCACAAGTAGAGAAGTAGAGGAGAGGAAATGGAGGAGCAGAGATATTGAGTAGGGGGAAGAATTGAGGAAAGAGAGTAGGATGAGAGATACCATACTGAGGGAGCCACTATAGGTCCAAGAAGAGATCTGGAACTAGGGAGATCTCCAGAGACCTACAAGGATGACATGATCTGACAATCGAGGCAATGGAAGAAAGGATAACCTAAAATCCCTTTCCCTAGAATGAGATTCTATGGATATGAGATTGCTATGCTATCCTAGAGCCCTCATCCAGTGGCTGATGGAAGCAGAGACAGACATCCACAGAAATACACTGAGCTGAAATCTGGAACCTAGTTGAAGAGAGGGAGGAATGAAGAGCGAAGGGGTCTGTACCAGGTTGGAGAAACCCACAGAAACAGTTGGCCTGAACAAGGGAAATCATACCGACCCCAGACACTATCTGGGAGGCTAGTACAAGACTGATCCAGCCCCCTGAACATGGATGCCAATAAGGAGGCCTCTGCACTCCAGGGAGCCTCTGGAAGTGGATTAGCATTTTTTCCCTGGTGTAAGAAGGGAATTTGAGAGCCCATCCCACATGAAGGGATACACTCTGGCTCTGGCCTAGGCTCAGCACAGGAAGATTTGGTGGACTTTGCAGAGCCACTGTTGAGGGCCCTACCCTGCCTGGGGAGTGGTGGGTGGATGGGGTGGGGGGTAGGTTGGAGGTAGGGGAGGAGGGATGGGGGTGAGGGGAGGGAGAGGGAGAAGGGACTTACATGTGAAACAAGCTGTTCCCTAACTTGAATTTAAATATATATATATATATATATATATATATATATATATATAATGAAAACAAAACATTTGAGGTCTTATTTTTGTTAATTGAAGTTGGCAGAGTTTGTCACATAATTCTTTAATTGTGATAATAACAAATGTACATTTTCAGAATAACTATAAAGATATTTATAAGCTCCAATGTACAATTGAACTACAAAGAATTTTATCAGTATAATGTAGAAACACACCGTTTCTTTCTAATGATTTTATGCATACAGAATATAACCACAAATTGATAAATGGCCATTGTGTAGTTTTCAAAGTATCACATACATGTGAGTTACTTTGTTTGTTTGTTTTCTGTTGTCCTGATAAAATGTCCTTACAAATGCAGTGTAAAGGAGAGAAGGCTTGTTCTAATTCACTGTTTCAACCATGATATAATCTGTTTCAGTAGGGAAAGCATGGAAGCAGAAACAAAAAGAATTCCCATCTGGCAGTACACAGACAGCGAACAGGAAGTGAACTGGGCCATAAATCTGCTATACCCTCCCACAGTGAAGGCTCCCCACTCTAAAGAGAAAATATTTTCCAAATAGCACCACCAACTCTGGATCAGGTATTCAATACATAGTCATGTGTGATCATTTCACCTTCAAATGATCACAATATTAGTAATGAACAATTGTCCCCTGTAATTAACCTTCTTTAGGACAATGACATTATCCTGTAAGGTAGATTAATAGCTTTCAGAATTCACTTTTCTGTCTTTCTGTCTCTTTTCTTCCCACTCATATGTACACAATTATACACATACATATATGAGTATTATTTGGGGGCATTAACACTAATCCTTCTCAACCTACTTTTCCTTCTACTTACAGACTAAGAAACATTCTGATAGAATATATTATTCTAAACTTTGGTAACTTATAGACATGACATCATGAAAACTGTTTAATTGATATACTTTACATGCATTCTGTTAACTAGTTCTTCAGTGACCAATCTTTAGTACTATATCCCACAATGAATATTACTCCTCGAAGTAGAATATGTTTCATGGATACATATAAATGTTGTGTGAAGTTGCCTTTCACCTGGGAAATCCTACAGTAATCTTCACAAGGAAGCAGAAACCAGAAGGCTGCCAAGTTTCCTCATGTGTTGATAGCTATGCTATGCTTATAAGGAAAAATGCATATTAGCATTTACAAATAGCATGCTTATAAATATTCCAGCATTAACATCCAATAGTTTCATATTTAGTATGAAAATAAATTGTTAGTATCTTACTAGAAATAATGATATATCAAAATTTATGGTGTTTTAATAATTGAAATATCTTGCTCTACTAGAGGTTTTAAGTATATGAAGTTACTTTTATATACAAAAACTAGTGAGCATCAATCACAGCAATAACATTGGAAGCTGTGGAAATGTCTAGAAAATTGCTATCTCTTTCAAAATTCCCTCCTATTCTTCTTTTCTAACCCACTCCATGAATTGGGTTATCTTTGTGTCCTGAAACACTTGCAAGCTCCTGCACCAGAGTAATCCTCCAGGCCATAATTCATTTATTTTCCAACATATTCTAACGAGTGCATTTCTCCTTATTTTTATATTATGTTTAATTTAAATTCACCCCAACACAAGCCTTTTACTTAGACCATAATATAGACCCAAAATTACAAAGGAAGAAGCTTATAGATGATTGTTGAGGGAATGTTTGTATAATTTATCAAGGTCATTCAGCTAGCAACTGACAGATATAATATTCATCGACTTGTCAAAAAACTCCAAAATTCTAACTCTATACTATATCCAAATAGCACACTCTGCTGTATCTTTGTTCCTGGTAAATTAAATAAAATAATGTTCTACTGAACTCCTTATGGAGTCAGTTTTAGGTCTATGATTAACACAAGACTGTTGTGCCAGACTGGACCCAATATTGCCATTTGTCTGCACAGTTCTTTAAGTTGCTTGAGTACACCATTGAAATCTTCATGTCCCTGCTTCATTTTTTGATTCGAAAACACAACTGCTTTTGTGACTGATTTTAATGTTTCATTGCTTAGCTAATGTTCTGTCCATTAAAAATCTCCTAACAGTTCAGTGGCCCGCTTGGGCTTCACAGAATATTGATACAAAAATGTTTCTAGTAACTGAGCAGGAAAGAGAAAAGCTTGATGGTATTTATTCCCCCAAGAGAATCCAGCTACTTTGTGAAGGTTAGTTGATGTAAATTAATGTTTTGATGAGTGAAGTCAACAGTGATTTCTCATTGTGAACTCATTAAATGAGTTTAGGGGTTTTCAAACAACAGCAAAGCTTTACATAGAGAAGAACAACTAACAGTCCTTTTGGCAGTTGAAATGCTGGTAATACAATCTACAGTTTGCACACAGATTTCTCCATCAAGTAAATATTCACTGTTTTGATTCAGAGCAATTTGGCATGATATATGTTTTTCTTTAAACTGAGGAGATGAAATGAGCCCAGATGATGGTGCTTCCTGGGGACCCCAGTGGGGATAGTAGAAGGCTATTAGGTCGTGAGCTCTCTGTCTCTCTTTGTCTGTCTCAGTTTAGCTGTCTCTCTCTTCCTCCCAGATCCATGGCAAAGCAAAGGAGTTCATGAATGCCCTGATAAAAGAATATCAAATATTTGTTTGGGGACCACTTACACAATGAAGGCCACAAAGGTCTTCTGTCACTGAGGCACAAGATCCTGCTATCCTGCTCCCTGATCTCAGCTCTCTGACCAACACCCAAGAGAGCCAGTGCTTGCTCTCAGCCCACACGCAGCTCCACCATGAGGGGGCTGATCTCTCACAGACTACTGGCAGAAGGAATTTCTGCAATAATAATATGATCATTTTATTTCATGTTATGTTCCTTACTACAATATGTTTTTTCCCACACCAACAGGGCCAAGTGATCATGCCTTGAAAACATGAGCCAAAAACATTTCTTAACTTCATTGTTTGAGGCAATCTGTCACAGCAATTGTATCTTATTTGTACAGGCCAACAAAGAATGATTTTGTGCAAACATTATGCCAATAATTTTGACATTTTTATCCTTAAACTACATAGCTTATGCTTACTAAATCCTGACTGAGAAGATCTTACAATTTTTCAAATATATATATATATAATATATATATATATATATATTCAAAATATGTGTGCAAAACACCATTGTTTCAGAAATTAAAGAACTGTTTGTCAAATTTTAAGATGAATGACCCCCCAGTTTCATTAATATCATAAGTTTTATGGGTAAACATTATCTTATTGAGTACACATGACATATTTTCCTTGTACATACATAATTTAATTTCTATTCATCAGTTATTTTCATTTTTAGCTACTGTTATAGTAGCCCTTCACTGAATGTGGTAGTACTTATGAATCTTTGGCATATTGACTATGTGGTGGTTTGAATAAAAATGGCCCCTATAGGCCTATAGGAAGTGACACTATAAGGAGTTGTGGCCTTGATGGAGTAGGTGACCTTGTTGGATTAAGTTATCAGTGGGAGTGGGATTTGAGATATCAGATGCTCAAGCCATACCCAGGGTGGCATTCTTTTCCTGCTGCCTGCTGATCCAGACATAGAACTCTCAGCTCCTTCTCCAATACTATGTCTGCCTACACACCATCATAATTCCCAACATGATGATAATGAAATAAACCTCTGAAACTGTAAATGAGCCATCCCAATTAAATACTTCATGGTCGTGGTGTCTCTTCACAGCAATAAAACACTAACATTGCTACTTACCTTTAGGTTTAATATTTTGTTGAGGATAATGAGCAAGATACTGTATTAGAATTGGTTAGTCAAGAAGCAATTACATGGGGTGCTTGATGATTGGATGGGACTAGTAACAGTTCCACCCATTGTGGGCTTTTAGTCATATATGGTCCATGACAGCCTTATCTCTAACTTTGCCCACCTACTCCAGAGCCTTATAAGGCCAGGTTTTAAACTGTTTAGCTGATTGGCTAAACTTGACTGGGGGAACTCAGACTTAGGTCATTATCTACAATGGAGTTGTTTTGTGTCTAAGATGGAGTTACATTTCAGCCCCTTCAGCAAGTTAAAAATTCCATAGATGTAGTGTGGTAAGTTGGGCCTGTCAGCCAGCTATTGGGAACTGGTGTACATTACCAGAACATTTCCTGCTTCTACTATCATGGAACTTGTGTATAACTACTGGTGAAACCTCATCACTGAATCCAGAGGCAGAAAGGCTATTTAGAGTACCCACTGAACCTAACCAGCATAGTTTAGATTTCATGTTGCTCATTTCTCTAAAGTAATGAACAAATGATCTTGAGAATAGTGTTTGAGGGAATCAACGGACTTTCAGTTGTTGCCACATTTTAAAGTTACTAAAGTATTTTTATATAATTCTAGTTTTCCTTAGCCATCAGTTCCCTTGGGGGAAACTGCTAAATAATCATTCTGAGTAGACATTTTCCACCCCTTTCTCCTTTATTCTTTCTACTCTATCACTACTGCTCATTTGGATTTTCTTCTAAATGAACAAGTAGCACATTTTCATATGGAGGTATCAGTTTCTACACCTGAAAACTCACAAACAAAAATAGACTTTCACTATATGATTTCCATACTGTTAGGATCAAACTATAAAGCAAGATGTTATTGAAAATGGTTATGAAGTAGTACTGTCTCTAAAAAAAGAGTATTTATTTTATTTTGAGTTATATTCACTCATAATCCCTGGGACACTTTTAAGTCATTTCCTTTTGATCTGTATGTTAATTTTCTATGTATTATAGCTTGAACATTTGTTTAGACAATACTGTGATTCAGAGAGATTCATAGCCTCAAGAAATAATTTTATATTAAAATACTTGCATTCTGATAATATTATCTTTAATCTATGTGCATAATTAATTGTGGTGATCAAAGACTTAATGAGGAAAAAGTAAAACACTACATTAAAACATCCTTTAATGTATAATGAATAAGCACTATTAGTTAAAGTATTTACTTCACATATCATTTAGAAGAACACTACACATGATTTTCTTAAGGCAATAGTGAAATTAACTTTACATTTGGAAATACCTATAATAATTCATGTTCTATTTCACAACAATTTCTGCAAAATACAAATCAATGTATTTTAAGTTGTCTATATTGTGAAAATGTTGAATGCCATACTCACTTGAATCCTGCAAACACGGACATTGACAAGAACAGCTCTGAACACTGAAGTTGTGGTCAATTCCCCCTCATCAGATCAAGTGCTCTAACTAATAGTAAGGGCACTCTTAACTTATAAACCTGCCATGACTCGTGACTAGGATGCATTAATAATATCAAACCATCTGCAGAAATAATAGTAAAAAGAAAATATTACATTTCTCTGTGTGAGGAAAACAACTAAGTGGCTTCTACTGTCTAGGCAAGTGGTTTTATCATTTTAGTTTATAATTGATTATGAAGTATATTATTCAGGACAAAAGAGGAGCCAGCCATAGTGGAAAACAGATGAGGAAATGAATCTGGTGGATTACCTATCACTGATTTTGAGAGCTATAACTTCTTACATTAACATGGAACAAAATTCTAATTGATGTAAATATTTTCATAAGATACAGATAAATAAATACAGTAAATAGAAGGTGTAGTCAAGGTAGATTCCTAAGTGGTAGCTTCTTGTTCACTGTTAATTGTTGCTTGTCACTCTTAATGCAAAGGACTAAGTTTGTTCTTTAATTTGTCGCCTCTTAAAAAATTGGTAAAGACTTATTCAATTCAATTACAAACTCAAAGCCAAATAAGCAAATGCCTTAGTGATTGCAACTGTGCTTCATTTAAATATATAGCAAGTATTCCAAAGGCAAATAAAAATTTAGCAAGTGTAAGTTGAATTAAGTCCCATTTAAGTTAAATTGTTAGCCATTTACACTAAAAACAACAAAAACATTTCTGAATAGACTTGATTATGTAGAGTGGAAATTTTATGTTTGAGTGTTAATATTCTTTTCCATCTAATTCTGTATTGCCAGACCCTGTTTACTTCATTTAGTTTATTGTGTGAAAATTCGTCTATTATATGCCTCATAATTTATCATGATAGCTGAGCTGAATCGTGATTCTGATGCAGGGGAATTCATGATGATCTAAATGATGAGCACAGTCAGCAGGAGATAAGGGCTAAGGGAAGGAGATCAAGTGAATAACATAATAGAAAATAATTATCACAGCTACACTCATAATAAATGTGAAATGTAAACAGACATATAACAGGATCAGTCCCAGCAACAACAGGAAAGTCTGAGTGAAAGTTTGAAGGAGTCAGAAACCTGGCATCTATCATATTTGAGTAGAAGTTTTAGACCTGGAGGTTTACACATAGTCACTGAACATATAGAACAATTATTATTATTTTACTGTATGTTTTATTATATAACAGTCATTGAAGTGGTGTTTTCCAGTTCTGATAATTAATTGAATATATATTAACAGAATTTAATATATATAGTATATATTAAATTATATATATTAACAGAAATTTAAAACAAATTGTCTTCATCAAGATCCAAATAAAACTGTTTTATGGCTCCTACTATAAGAAACTTGTTATCAATATCTGTTTCACGGGTGTCTTCATTAAAGTTACTATTTCTGTGTTGAAACACCATGAACAAAGCCACTTAGGGAAGAAAAGGGTTATTGAATTTAGGCTTACATATTAGAGTTCACCATCAAAGAAATCAGGACAGGAACTCCAAAAGGGCAAGACCCTAGAGGTCATGGAGGGGTGCTCCTTACTGGTTTGTTCATCATGGCTTTCCCAGCATGCTTTCTTATAGAACACAGGGCCACCAGCCCACAGATAGGGTCACTCACATTGGTCAGGGACCTTGAATATCAATCACCAATTAAGAAAATGTCCTACAGATCTTATGGGTGAGTAAGGATTTTTTTTAATTGAGGTTCCCTCCTCTCAGATAACTTCACCTTGTGTCAAGTTGACATAAAACTATCCACAAATAGCTACAACTTTATTCAGCACAAAAACAATCCTCTCCAACCTTATTTATCTGACTAGCCACATCTGTTATCAAATCCACTTCTAAATTAGATTCAGTTACTGATTTTGGTTGTCTTGGTAAGTACAAAGAGTAGTAACATTACTTCTGTAGGTATCTCTGTTGGCTTCTGCTCTTGTGACTTTTGCAAGTCATTTCTACTTAGGACCTTGGACCAGTCTCTGGCTGTGGCACAGGGTGGCAGACAGGATTTGGGGAAGCAGGTGAAGGTAATCATGGAGATACTGGATACTTTTCCTTATAAGGTACCAGTAGAAACATTCCCAGGCAGTTTTCCCTCGTGTGGTCCAAGACTGCATAACCTTCATAGCATTCCAGCTATGGGTATTTGAGTATTTGACCATCCTTTAATAAAAGGCTACATAGATGGTAATCTGGTTCTTCTTGGGCATCAGCATGGCTGCAGCTGAAAAATCCATAGCCAGTGCTTGAAAGGAAATATTTTTTTGTAAAATGCATTAAATCAGATTTAGAATTGTGTCCATCCTCCTAGTTTGTAGAACAAATCTTGCCTTGAAAATTCAATGTGAGTACTATGGAACATTTCCAAAACTTAGAAAATAGAATTATCTGATGATCCAGCAATTTCATTAGTGGATATATGTGCAAAGTAAGTAAAATCAGTATAAAGAGAGAGAAGAGCTATCCTCTGCCCTGTGTCATTGCTGCACTTTTGGGAATAGGCAAATATGAATTTGTAGTAGGCATTTATTGATGGATATATGAAGAAAATATGACACATATCCATACACACGCAAACCTGTACACATATATGAGATATACTGTGAAGTACTATTTGATCATAAGCAATAATGAAATACTGTAATTTATTTTAATGTGAAGTTTTTGGCCGGGCTAGGTCCTGCCGCCTTTCTTTGTCCAAAAGAAACACACGGAGGCTATATTAGTATTATTAGTATAAAGTTGTTGGCTGGTGACTATGGTTTCTTATTGGCTAACTCTGTCTTAATTATTAACCCATAACTACTAATCTATGTATTTCCACGTGGTCTTGGCTTACCAGGAATATCGGACCTGCAACTACTTTTCCTGATAAATAGTGACTCTTCAGTGTCTCCGCAGACAAAAGAAGAGTGATTTCCTGTCTGTCTCTTATTACAAACTGATGCTGCCCAGCTACATCACTTCCTGCTTATCTGTACAGACCTCCAGACCTCTATCGTCAACTAGTGGAAGTTTCTGCCCTGCTATGTCACTTCCTGGAATCTCATGAAGACTCATCTCTGCCTATACATCCCAGAATCCTCTTTGTCTCCTAGTCCTACCTTCATCCTGCCTGGCCAATCAGTTTCTTATTCATCAACCAATAAAACAAACATATACACAGAACATCCCCATCAATTTATTATTATTATTGAGTTGGACTTAATTATCTGTGACTTGATGTTCAATGATGTACTTACTATGAAATTGGGACCACAATAGTTTGGTTTATATATGTTCAAATTGTAAAGCCTTCTTCACTAAGTATTTTGTTAATTGGAATGAGGTTCCATTCTTTATAATTTTCTAATTAGTTTTAGCTTGTCCTGCCTTTGTATGTCCTAGAATCCAGAATAATTTTATAGGTACATGAAAGAATTATTTGCATGAAGTCATGCGAGCAATTATGACTAAAATGATTTATGATTTATACAGTCATAAAATAATAAATACATATGTTTTACACACACCCAGAAAATGTTTTCAAGTTAAACACTCATTTAGAGCATGTCTATATTTTACATGCTTAGTACAACTATTTTATTCATTTATATAGAACAGCTATAGATCATTTTTCCTGTATTTCTGTGATTGTCATCTATACATAAACTCTACCATTTTAAATAAACATTTAAAATAAATAGGAAGATTTCTAACATAACAAATATGCCTGCCCTTGGTGGCACATGCCTTCAATCTTGAGACCAGCCTGGTCTACAAGAGCTAGTTCCAAAACAGTCTCCAGAGATACACAGGGAAACCCTATCTAAAAAACCAAGAGCAACAAAAAAAAATACATTTCATTTCTGTATTTTGTCCTCTTTGAAGTAGAAACCTGGCAAAAATGTATTTATTATGTGTGGGGAACACACATGCCATGGAATACTTATGAAATTTAGAGGATAACATGCATTGAGTCTACTTCTTACTTATTTAAAATATTAATAAATCTTTGTGGATTTCACATATGCATCTCAATCCCATTCATCTACTGAGCTTTTCACATCTGCCGTCTGCCATCTGCCCTTGCAACCTCCCCCAAAATAAAATAAAATTTAAAAGAAAAGAAAAAAATTTCATCATGGAAATTGTATTGTGTTCCCATGAGTCATACAGTGTAACCCTTAGTGCATATATCTTTACTTACAAGAGTTCATTGCAATGAGCCATTGGTCTGGTTCAGGGCTTCTGGTTTCCACTACACTATTGATCCTGGGCACTCACTGAAACTCATCTTTAATATTCGGTTTTGCCTTATGTCATGAAGGTCCTGCAGCTTTGGGCCTGCAGGACAGGCTCCATCACATGCCAGCATTTCATAGATGAAGTGGACATTGGGATAGGCCAACTCATAGTCCTAGTTTGGGGTCAGGGTTGTAGATATGATGGTCAGCCCACCAGCATTTCCTCATTTTCACCTCCAGGAAATCTCTCCAGCATCGCCCCAATTCTAGCTCACCCAATGCATCAGCCATCGAGGGACAGAGTCAGTTGTCCTACTGGCATGATCTCTCATGGCTCACCACACCCATACCACCAGAACCAGCACTATTGTGTTGCCCATGCAAGGTGTGGGGCCACAGTTGGGGTGGGGCAAAGCCAGCACTCCTGGTCTCATGTCCCTGAGGCCAGCTCACCAGTCTGCCACAGCTGGCGAGGGGAGAGAGTGGGGAACATTTCTTTCCCTCTCCCATGCCATTACAATGGCAGATGAAAGGCATAGCTAGCTTTCCCATACTCACACATTCTCAGTCTTCTCTCTGCTGCTTCCTTCAGCAGTGTCAGTTGTACTATACTGCCCAGGAGATGTGCAGGGTCATCTCTCCAGAGTGCAGCATCTGGTGAGGGGCAGGGCCAGATCTCCCACCTACTTCAGGTGTCAAGCAGCAAGATGGGCATGTGTGGCATGAGTCTATTCTTAGATTTCAATATTTGTGTTTCTCAGGTCATTACACGAGAGAGAGAGAGAGAGAGAGAGAGAGAGAGAGAGAGAGAGAGAGATTAATAAGACCACTAAATCTACCTCACACTCTTTTCCTTGTACCTCTCTCAAATTTATGATATTTTATTATTATTGATAAGTACATACATACCTATGTATGTTTGTGTATGTATGTATGTATGTATCTATGTATCTATGTATCTATGTATCTATGTATGTATGTGCATGTTAGAACCCATCGAGTATATTTAGCTTTACACTTATGTGCCTTTGTCCAGGGCTAAATTTGGGATTGGACAAAGTATGTGATAACTCATCCCTGGAGTAAATTGGTTTTCCCTCTCTCAGCAGCCATTTCTCATCCATGCTTCTTCATTTGGGGTTAGGGTCAGATGAAATTTCTTCAGTCTGCAGTTGGTACTGATGTTAAGTTTGTGGTGTTTTAGTAACCATATTGCTAAGATCTCATAGGTGGTGTGTTTTTCCTTTCATGTCTAGATAACACTATGTAACAGTAATTATCCTTGTTCTCTGGCTCTCAATGATTTTCTTTTTACATGATTTTCTTTAAGCCTTAGGTTTATAGCTGTCATTGCATATGTATGTTTTGGAGTCAGTCAGTTATATGTATTTATTGTCTACGTGTTGACTAGTTGTAACAGCATGCATCTATTGCACAAAGAAGCTTTCTGATGAGAGGGGAGAATATATGGAAAAGTATTTAGAATGTAGTTAGAAATTATATTGGTTTAGAATAATAACACCAGCAGTCTCTCTTCTTGGTCCTATAACCTTGCCAGCCTCAGATGTATAGTACCAGACATGACTTCCATCCTGTTAAGTTGCTCTTTTTATCCAGTTAGACCATTATTTATTGCCCACAATATGTAAGTACCTTCATCCCACTGCTGCAGATATCTGGCCAGTCAAGGAATTATTGTGGTTCATAAACTTTACATCTAGGTAGGACTAGTGGTTGTTCCTCTCCTGTGGAAGCTTACACAGCACCTTCTGATAGGAAAAGAGCTAGTTATGAAGTATGAGGCATCCACATAAGCTCCAGGATGATGGTTCCAAGTCCTGTGTTCAAAGTGTATTGCATTTTCAGCAATAGGGACGTTACATTCAGATTCTGGCAATCAACCAAAGACAACAGCAAAAGAATACATTATTTTGAAGATCTGTTGAATTTCCCTAGCCAACAACTGGAGAAGTGGTTTATTATGCCTGTTATGGGGAATTTTGTTAGATAGGCTATAGCTCTTGGGGGAAGCTCTTTTACCCCAAGTGCCATAACTTCATTCAAACTCTGTAGTGAATAAACACACATGTATGCGTAATTTTTAGTAGATTAATATAATATCTCTATGTCATTTTCAAAACATCAATAGTGATATTTATTACCCTATCCCTTTGTACTATCCTCCCTCTTTGCACACTACCAAGATAAAGCCTTCTCCCCATTTCTACATTCATAGCACCTGTGACCTACTATTCCCAATTGCAAATCTCCTTATCCCACCAAAACACCAGTCCCTATAATCTCCTGCTTTCCTTGCCTTCTTCAGACTGGATAAATAGAAATTAAAATTAGGAGCTAGGATTCACAAATTATAGGAAGTATGAGACATTTGCCTTTTTGTCTGTGCTGCCTCACTCACTGTGATATTTTCTAGTTCTGTCCAGTTACCTGCAAATTTCAAAATTTCATTTTTTCTCTACAGAAGAACAGAAATACTCATTAAACCTCCATGAGTAGATGCTGAGCACTTTCCCCATTCTAACAATTTACAGAATTTTTTTTGCCTGTGATTCAAAAAGAAAATCTGGTTAGTTTAACTGATACACATACATAGTTCCTTGTCTTTCATGAAAAAGAAGTCTTAAGATTAAAGAATCATGATAATTACTTCACAAACTCTGCCTAAATCATTCTATTTTGCTTGCTACTGTGCAGATATCTACTTTGACTTAGTGTACTTATATCTTTAATAAAGTGCTAAAATTCAGTGCTATCTCCAATTTTCAATGATAATTTTGTATACATCTCACAATCTCTGCCTTTAGCTCTCTCTGTCTCTCTGTCTCTCTGTCTCTCTGTCTCTCTCTGTCTCTCTCTGTCTCTCTCTGTCTCTCTCTGTCTCTCTCTCTCTCTCTCTCTCTCTCTCTCTGTGTGTGTGTGTGTGTGTGTGTGTGTGTGTGTTTCATAGATATAGCTCTAGGCATCACATCGATTTTATTGTCCCATAAGGTTGTAGTTTTATAATTTTATCATTTTGTTATTGTTTTTCCCTTCAAACTCCTTTTCAATTCAAACAGAGTTGTAGATTACCCTCTGAATTAGTCCTGAAAGGACCCAAATTCAAAACTAAATAATCCAATTAATCTATAAAACAGACTGAAAATTAAACTGGATATATGTGTACTAGAAGAAATTCTTTGTGATATTTTAAGTAGCATTACAATGTTATTTAGTATTTCTAATAGATACATTCTAGTAGAAAAGTTGTATCATGGTTGATTTTAAGGGGTTCTCGGGGCATAATAAGAAAAGTAAAATGTATTAATGACACTAGGTCACTGACAGGATAAATGTCAATCACTATACAGACAGATTATACCCACATGTCTCTTTCCCATTGCTTACAAAGGTCAGTTTTTGTGAGTCATAGTTTAGATTTCACATGTAGTGCTCATGCTAGATACCACTCAAGTGTCACTTAGGGCATTCATGATCACAGTATTCACTCTACCTATTTAATGACCTCAGTGGTTAGTCGGTATGTGTTATAGTGTCAATGCAGGAACTCAAGCCATTTTCACAGATGCCAAAAAAACTCACTTCAGTTTTAGTCCATATACATCTATTCAAAGCATTATGTAACAATGTTTAACACTCTTTAAGTGAGATGGGAGCCATCACACTATGAGCAAATTTAAAAAAAAATGATGAGGAGAAGGATTTGTTCTGAAGATGTGAATGCCTTAATAAGTGTTACTCTCAGTCCCTGGAGCAGTCACTGCACTGAGATGCATTTTGTATGGGCAGGGGGGTCTTTAGATAGGTGATAATACAAGCCACAAAAGAACATTTTGTTTTAGAAATAGATTTACTCACTGTGAAATGGAAATGCTGCAGTGTCCTTGGAGCAAGGAAACATAAACAGACAGAGATAGCATCTGCTGACAGTGCCCTCAGTTACTATGCAGGCATGGGACTTCTGCACAGAGTGCAAAATAGATACAGAAAATTTACCTTTTTAATCAACACTTATGAAAACTGAAACACTTTAACATGAAATAAAAGCATATATAACTGGATATTCATGAACATTTAGATATGAAATCAATTATCATATATATCCTACAGTTGCACAAAGGAAAATAATTCCAGATATTCAAGGTGTTTATGTTCCTTTTTAAAAGAGTTCTATTTTTGTTACTTTTATATATGTGTATGGGTGTGTCTGTGTGTGAGTATGAGGTCCAGAGTTAATGTGCCTATGGATGCCAGAAGCCTTTGAGCCCTAGTAACTGAAGCTACAGGCATTTAGGGAGCATTGCATCTGGGTGCTAGAACCAAAACTCTGGTCATCTGGAAGACCAGTACCTGCTTTTAACCTTTGTGGTATTTCCAGAGGTCCTAATTTATGCCCATTTTGTGGTTCAATGTCCCTTTCTTCAAAAAGTACCAAAACAGCAATCTGTCTTTAGATACAGTTTCATGCATCTTAGTTTTCCTACCTGTCTGCAGATGCTTTTAAAAATCAGAGCTATCTTTCTCAGAATCTGAGAAGGACTCTCAGTGGTACAAACCAAGAATGTCCATGACTAAAAGACAAAAGATTCTGGTAATAATTTCCACCAACTCACCAGCTTTGAAATATCTTCCTTCCTGTTTGTACAAACTTTGCAAGTATTCTCCTATATTGCGTATTTATCCAACTAAAATAGTTTTGAATGATACTTTTTGTTTAGTTCTTCTAAGACATTTCTTTCATGTGTGCTAACTAGAAAGTACCTGGTAAAAATTGAACTGTAGTCAGGTAAGTTCATGAGGGGAATTCAAAGTTCCTGTCTTATAATTTAAATGTCTTCAGGTCTGTCATAGTATTAAATATAAGAGATGATTTATATTTTATAAAATATTTTATTAATACTTACAGAATTCCAATTTTGAACATATTTATCTCCATCCCCCAGCTCATCCCAGATCATCACCATCAACACCACCCCAACTTAGTGTATATTATTTATTTATTTAAAATATACTGTGGCCAAGCATTGGTGGCACAAGCTTTAATCCCAGCCCTCGGGAAGCAGAGGCAGGCGGATGAGTTCGAAGCCAGTGTTATGTGTATCTGCCACTTAAAATAATGTGATAAATAAATTAATTTGCCATTCACTTCAAGACACAAATCATTGCCAAAAATTCTAGCTTCCTTTCTATCCTTTGCATACTATATGGCTATCTGTTTAATTTGTACTTATTCTGGATTTTGTACTAATCATTGCTTTGTATTTCTTGAGTCTTTATCTCTAAATTGTGTTGCTTTTAAGTTCTATGTACATTTGTTTCTTATAAGAACGCAATGTCATGATGCAGTTACTTTATAGCATGTGATTTTATGTCCAACAATATGTGTATAAGATTGAAAAATTCCAATGACTAGCTGCAATATATTTTAATAATCCTTGTGAAAAAAACTTTCTGTACCATCTTGTATAACATCCACAGTAGAGATTCCCATGCAGTTAAACTCAGTATGTGAAACATAGGGGAAATTGTCTTGGACATGAGTTGGTAAATTCAGATTAAGATAATTTTTATCCATTTTTAATCTTATTGAAAAATGCTGTATCTTGGAATTTATTTTTATATTTAATAGTATTACATTTTCAATTTTCTAAGTATCCTAGAATACTTTTTCATTATTCTCTTCAAATTAATCAAAGATAAGTAATAAAAATACGTTGTGAAATATAAGCAATATCATATACTAAGACTGTCTTAGTGATTACTATGTAGATTAAATGTTGGATAACACATATGAAAATACAGGAAGATAAAATATTCTAATAGATAAGAAAAGTTAGGTATCTGTGAGAGCTGTCCCTATACTGCTCCCCATACAGAATGATATATTTTGGTTAGCATGAAGATGTGTCTAACATACAAACGCATATATATTTGTTACATACAATTATTTACAATGAAAGAATCAATGGTTTGAAAGTTCTGACCAAAATATATACAGAAAATTACCATGATTTCACTA
The DNA here is from genome assembly GCF_003668045.3 of Cricetulus griseus. Lineage (NCBI taxonomy): Eukaryota > Metazoa > Chordata > Mammalia > Rodentia > Cricetidae > Cricetulus > Cricetulus griseus. The sequence continues at coordinate 17,459,743 of NW_023276807.1, read as the reverse complement.
TTGGAAAGCTGAGATGTAGCATGAGGTTTTCTCTGGCTCTGCTAGGTCCTGAAGCCCTTCTCTGCCCCAAAGAAACATGTAAATGCTATAATTGTTATTAAGTTGGTGGCCATTGGCTAAGATTTCTTATTTGCTAGCTCAATCATAATTATTAATCCATTTCTTTTTTTTCCAACTTTTTTATTTGAATTACAAACAAGATTTTTTTACATGACAATCCCATTTCCCTTCTCCCACCCGTCCTCCCCTACCCACGCCCCCAACTAAAACCTTATCTGTCACATATCTTTTCAGATCCCCCTGGATGGTGAGACCTTCCATAGGGTGTCATCAGAGTCTTTCATATCCTTTGGGATAGGGCCTAGGCCCACCCCTGTGTGTCTTGGCTCAGGGGGTATTCCTCTACATGGACTGGGCTCCCAAAGTCCACACCTATGCTAGGGATAAATACTGGGCTTCTACAGGAGGTCTCATAGATTTCCGAGGTTTCCTCACAGAAACCCATGTTCCTTGGGTCTGGATAAGTCCCATGCTGGTATTCCTGCTATCAGATTGGGGAACAAGAATTCCCAGATGTTCAGGTCAGCTGTTTCTGTGTGCTTCACCAGCGTGGTCTGGTCAGTCATCAATCTCATAATCAGGGGAGGGCATTTAAGGAAGCCTCTCCTCTGTTGCTGAGATAGTTAGCTGGTGTCACCTTTGTAGATCTCCAGACATTTCCCTAGTGCCTGATTTTTCTGTAAACCAAAAATGTCTCCCTCTATTATAATATCTCCATTCTTGTTATCATGTATTCTTCCCCTGACTCATATTTTCTGTTCCCTCATGTCCTCGGCATCCCTCTTCCTCTCCCCTTCTCATTCTCCTGGCTCCCTCCACCCTCTTCCCGTGCTCCCAATTTGCTCAGCAGAACTTGAACCTCTCCCCTTCTCCAGGGGACCATGTATGTCTCTCTTAGGGACCTCCATGTTTATTAGCTTCTTTGGCAGTGTGGATTGTAGGCTGGTAATCCTTACTCTAAGTCTAAAATCCGCATATGAGTGAGTACATACCATGTTTGTCATTTTGCCTTTGGGTTACCTCGCTCAGAATGGTTTCTTCTAGATCCAACCATTTTCCTGCAAACTTCAAGATTCCATTGTTTTTTTCCGCCAAGTAGTACTCCATTGTGTAAATGTACCACACTTCCTCTATCCATTCTTTGGTTGAGGGGCATCTAGGCTGCTTCCAGTTTCTGGCTATTACAAATAGTGCTGCTATGAACATCGTTGAACACATGTCCTTGTTGTATGAATGTGATTCTTTTGGGTATATGCCTAAGAGTGGAATTGCTGGATCTTGTGGCAGACTGATTCCCATTTTTTTTGAGGAGTTGCCATACTGATTTCCAAAGTGGCTGTACAAGTTGGCACTCCCACCAGCAGTGGAGAAGTGTTCCCCTTTCTCCACATCCTCTCCAACATGAACTGTCATTGGTGTTTTTGATTTTGGCCATTCTGACAGGAGTAAGATGGTATCTCAAGAGTTGTTTTGATTTGCATTTCCCTGATGGCTAAGGATGTTCAACACTTTCTTATGTGTCTTTCAGCCAATTTATATTACTCTACTGAGAATTGTCTATTTAGTTCTGTACCCCACTTTTTAATTGGGTTGTTTGGTGTTTGGTGGCTAGCTTCTTGAGTTCTTTGTAAATTTTGGAAATCAGCCATCTGTCAGATGTGGGATTGGTGAATATCTTTTCCCAGTCTGTGGGCTGCCATTTTGTCTTGCTGACTGTCTCCTTTGCCTTACAAAAGCTTCTCAGTTTCAGGAGGTCCCGTTTGTCAATTGTTGACCTCAGTGTCTGTGCTACTGGTTTAGTGTTCAGGAAGTGGTCTCCTGTACCAATTAATTCAGGGGTATTTCCCACTTTGATTTCTAATAGGTTCAGTGTAACTGGATTTATGTTGAGATCTTTGATCCATTTTGACTTAAGTTTTGTGCAAGGCGATAGGTTTGGGTGTAAGTATTTCCATGTGGCCTTATCTTACCAGAGATAAGGTACAGGCCACTTACTCCATTGAGATCTACATCACATCTGCTCAGCATTTCTGCAGAGAAGATAAGAGAGTGATTTCTTGCTCGTCCCTGCTTATATACTGATTCTGCCCTAATATGTCACTTCCTGCCTGGATCACATGGCATCTTCTCTTTACTGCATTTCCCAGAATCCTCCTTGACTCCTAGTCCCACTTATTTTGCTTCCCTATTGGCCAACAGTGCTTTATTCATCAAACAATAAGATGAACATACAGAGAAGAACATTCCCCATCACCGAGAAAAAAATGGTTTATTTTTGAGACAAGGTTTCCCTGTATAGATTTGGAGTCTGTCCTGGAACTAGCTCTTGTAGAACAGGCTGACCTTTAACTCACAGAGATTCACATGACTCTGCCTCCTGTGGGCTGGGATTAAAAGCATGAGACACTACCAACCGGTGAAATGAAGAAATTTTAATCAAAATATTAAACACAATATTCAGTATTATTGTATGGAATATGGGAACAGCATATCCTAAGATACTTATTTACCTCATACCCAACTGAATATAGGCAAAATATATACATTCAATTTAACTATTTTTTTAAATCCCAATATTACAATTGAACAAGTATTAGAGAATACATTACACATCTAGTTGTCAACATTGTTGTTTTTCATGGATTAAACATATGTATGGAATTACCTGGTGTGTTCCATTCCACATATGTGTTATCTAAAACAAAGATAGAACATTGACCATCACCATGTGTAAGAGCTTGAACTTTATTATATGTGCTTTTGTTTATATATAATTTGATTTTTGTAACAAATTATTTAGCTTGTTTGAGCTCAGTGTTCTCATGTATTAGAGATGTTAGTTACAGCTACTTGATAAACTGACAATAATAAACATATCATTTGTATAAAGTAATTTGTCCATTTTTTCCAAAAAGTGTGTTGCAAAATTATGAGCTCTTACCGATACTATTAGTAGAAGTAAATTAAAGCTGCAGTTTGGTTTTTGTTCATCCAGATGATCCTAATATCACTGTGAATTTGAACTTGGGGTGTTACTCCCCAGAATGTGTATTCAGAATATTTATGTAAAGTATGCATTTGGCTCAACAATTTTTTACATACCATCCTTTGTTGTCCACAATTTTTGACAACTTTTAAATTATTTTGTAGTTGAACTCAATAACAAATGCATGTCTATAGTAAAATATATTTGCAAAGCTATTTTTCAGTGCCTCTCTCCTCTATACATAGTGCATTTTTTTCAGCTGTTCTCTTACCCATCTCTTTTACCCTAAACCCTTCCTTTTGGGAGAAAGCATTCTAATAAATTGATCCATCCTGTGGTATAAGTGACTTAATGCATTGCCCTTTAATGTTTTAATGTATTTGGAAAAGGGATGCCAGTAGGAGAATTGCTTAATATTGTCAGAGTCTTGGCAGAATTTCTGTCAGGCCAAAGGATATGTAGCATTATTTCCATGTTTGGACTTAGAGCATTGCATTTCCAAGGAGCATGAATCTGCTTCCTCAGCGAATTTCAACAAGTCTCAACTCCATTAAGACAAGAATAGACTTCCCTTGGTAAAAATGTGTCTATAAAAGACAGGCATGAACCACAATCTTTTATTAAAACTGACCAAAGCACATATATATAGTAAGGGAAAACCAACCGACACAACTTAGTTAGGAACTCCAGTGTGCACTCAGATGAACTATTAATAGTTGAGATACTGATAACTAAGATGTAGCCAGATAAAATAGGAGATAGTACTGTATACAAATAAAGATCCAGATATCAAAGGCGATGTGAATACTGCACAGGCTGAGGAAGATGTGCAAATGTTAATAGCATAGGGACTCCCCAGAGCTGAAAGATGAGAAAAAGCCATGAGTTACTGAGATAACCAAACAGTAGAACAGGAAAAGATCAATAGCTGTCACCAAACAAAAAGGATTTCAAGAAGCTTTTATGGAAACCATTAGGCTGCAGTGTGACTGCAGGGCAGATATGAACAAACATCCATTCATTTTCAGATTTGTCTGTGACAGCAGATCAAAGAAATTGTTCTACCAATGTGAGACATGGCACACCAATGGACCCATTGGAGCTACCCACAGGAGTATGTATGATAGGTTACCTATAGGAGCATGGGTGACAGAAATGAAGCAGCATCCTAAGGAAGCCTAGATGAGTCACAAAAACTGCAACCCTGAAACTTCCTGCAGGACTAAAAGGAAGCATGAAATATAAGAAAGAACCCTGAAGGCAATTGGGCTGGCCAGAATAGCTCTTCTTTCCAGTAACCCTTTCTACTTATATAGCTCTGGGGAGTGGCCTCCTGAATCTTCTGCATTTCCAAAATCTCCTGAGACTAGGGAGCTTTATTTACTTCTCAGCATTTAACCCAGGTTGGAATGTTCCAATTTAAAGAAAATTGCTAACTAATAAGCAGGAATGCCAGGCAATGTTCCACCTGAGCCACAGTCAGTAAGCTCATCTAAAAAATATGAGGCTAAAAAGCTAAATCTGAAAAACAACTTTTCAATGTAAAATTCTCTTTCAATTACCTAAATTACCTCTTAATCTATAACTATTAAAAACAAGTAACATTTTAACAAATGTTAAATTTCGGTCAGTATATTTTAATTTGTTACATACTAAGAGCCTGGAGAAATTAATATCAATTCTTAAAATACTGTGACAGCCAGACTAAACTCAGATGCCCAGCAAAACTATCAAGCACAATTGAAGAAGAAACAAAATCTTTTCCCAATGTAAACAGCCTTAACAATGAATATCTAACAATCTAAACCAAAAAGAAAACACAGGAAGCAAAATAGCAAGCTGAGGGGAAGAATGATCATGGAAGAGGGACTGTGGAAAAATATGAAGCCATGCTTTTTTTTAAACATGAAAGTGTAACCTAATACACATCCATAATTTTTAAAGTGGCACTGAATACATGAACAACACTAAAATTAAAAAACACTATGGCAAAAATTAACATATATATTTCAAAGACAACTTTAAATGTAAATGGCCTCAACTTTCCAATCAAAAGACACAGTCTGATAGAATGCATCAATATACCTGCTGTCTGCAAGAAACACATCATAGTGTCAATAGTAGGCACTGCCTTAGATACAAGGGGAGTGAAAAGTATTCCAGTAAATTTTAAGTAAGCAAGCAGGTATTGCTGTTCTAGTATTGAACAAAATATCAGATAGATAGTGACTTAACGCTAAAAGTAATCAAAAGAGATAACTAGGAACACTTCATTCTAATCAATAAAACAGTTAACCCAGAGAATATAACTATCCTAAGCATTTATGCAACAAACTCTAGTATACACAATTTCATGAAAAAGTATGAATGTATTTAAATGCAGATTAATATCAATCTAATAATAACAGGCCATATTTTCCAATAGACAGGTCACCTGAATAAAAAATACAGGGAGAAATATCATAATTAATTAATTAGTTCCCATATTCAGTTTAACAACTTAAACCACACAGGAATCAATAACATAAACACTCATGACAATTGAGAAAATTAGAATAGTAATAGAAGGCCTCATAGCTAAAATCTCATGTCCAGGATCAAATGAAATCAGGCAATAGTAGTAGCAAATTTTCTTTTTGGGGGTCTGGGAAGAACATCTACAAAGAAAACCATAACAGAAAAAAAGCTAAAACTGGGTAAGTGGTGTATCAATCACAAGGTTTCTGTAGAGCTATGTAAACAGATACCAGGGCTACAACAGCATTGTTGAGGCCACTGAAGAAAGCTATTCCCTTTTGGTCAAAAAAAAAAAAAGGAATATATCTCTGCCTTTATATAGAGATCTACATTCCAGTTCTCTAAAGCAAAAGAGTCAATGTTGTTGTTCCTGACAATCAACTAGTAGAATCCAAACCTCAGAATGCTGTAAGCTTTGTTTAAGTGATGGAAGAAACAATTGTTTTTGTTATTGTTATTGAAATGATGTATTTTTCCTTCCCAGAAAGCCCACCGCAGTATAATTCTTTACCACAAGAAGCATCTGGATAGAGTCTCTCAACTTCTCTGAATACTCAGAAAAGCAAAAGATTCTGTTTGTCTATTGTGATGTCTCTTTCTGATTCTACACACATTGCCCTTACTTTGGACACCCTTTGCCCAAGTGTTTCAGCTTTCTCCTATTCCCCAATGTCTTGCTTCAATCCTTTGACTTCTTTGCTAACTCATATTGTGTCATTTTTCTAATTCTTTATCTCCTTCTTCCAACAATTAACTAGACTTAGAAATAGCCTACACTGCTGTTTTTATTTTAAAAATCTAATAAAATGTCCTTGGATGTTGAAAGCCAAACAAAAGCTGCCAAATGAACAAAATCCCAAGAGATAAAACCTGCTGGGGAGAATCTGCATAGAAAAGGAGTCCTTCCACACTATTGGGGGATGGGTGGGAATGTAAACTGTATCCTGGTCATGAAAAACACTATGGAGGCGCTTTCTCTCTCTTTCTCTCTCTCCCTCCCTCTCTTCTCTCTCTCTCTCTCTCTCTCTCTCTCTCTCTCTCTCTCTCTCTCTCTCTCTCTCACTCTCACTCATTCAATCATGCATACACACACACACACACACACACACACACACACACACACACGTTCAGTACTCTTACTATTTAGGGTTTATACTGATGAAATAATAACAGCTTATTAGAGATACCTTGGCACTCCTATGTCATTGCTGTATCATTTAGAGCATCCAGAAAACACAAATAAGATTAAATATTGAATATTGTCTGTTGACTTCATGAAGTAGTTTTGGTTTCTGTGCCCTGGGTAATGCTATTCAACCATAAAGATAGACTGAATTTCTACTACTTTTAGCAACATGGATGAATGGAACACTAGATAATTAAATGAAATATACTGGTCACACTAGGAAAAGAATATACTATTTCATCCGTATTTGAAATAATAAGATCTCATAGGAGTTTACAGTAGTATGATAGCTAGCAGAGACTACAGAATGTTGGGAAGAGAAAGAAAGGTTTAGCAATAAAAATGAAATTACAGTTCAGTGTGAGTAAGAAATTCTGGTAGATTATTGCAAACTATAGAGTAGGATCACAGTATAGAGTTTTCACCTTGAAACTCTAGATAAAATCCTGTAAACATTTGTGACACAAGGAATTGGTAAGCATTTGAAGAAATCTATGTAGGTACTGCTTGCATGCATCATCACACACTATGCACAAATATATGCAAATTTTGAGTTACTATGTATGGGTTAAATTTCACTTTTAGAGATTTATTTCATGGCTTGCTGCAGTGGAATGGTGTGCCTGGTTGTCCCTATTCATATGTTGAAATTCGAGCTCCCACGATGACATATTAGTAGGGGAGCTTGAAAAGTATGACTAGTAATTAAGATGAAGCCTGATTAATGAGTCCACTGGGAGACAGCTAGTCCCTTTCCTCATGTGAAAACACAGCTACAAGAAACAATCTATGAAAAAACAAAAGCTCTCATAAAATCATCCGTTTGTTGACACCTCCTTGTACTGTATATTTTACCAAATAATGTGAAGTAAATTACTACTGTGTGTGAGCAACTTGGATTCACTTGTTTTTGTTACTAAAGCTCAAGTAGCCTGAGACACAATTCTCTCAAAACCAACTTCGAGACCAACCTAGTTTACAAGAGCTAGTTCCAAGACAGGTTCCAAAGCCATAGAGAAAACCAGCCTCAACAAACCAAAAAAATAAAAAAAATAAAAAATAAATAAAACAAACAAACAAAAAAAGCACCTCAGTAATTTGCATCAGTGCTGCCTATGTACTCTTGGTTGTAGTTCAGTGAGTCATGGGCAACCTACGAGTGGCCACCACACCTCTGAAGAAAAGTGACTAAAATGACTTTCCATTTCCCACAACTACAATGGCACATCAGCTGTTTTGGGGGCCTGGTGGGCCCCTCCTCCACTGACACTGGAATGTGAAAGGGCCTGTTCGGGTTCGGGAAACTACAGCTGCTGTGGGTTCATGGATGCAGTGGCCGTGCTGTGTCCAGAAGACTGTTTTACAACATTTTTATGCCGCAGCTTTCACATTTCAAAGACTGTCCTCTACAGCAAATGAAAATGTCTGTTTTGCATTTTAGTCTTCCAATAAAGAAATGCTGATTCAGAAGTAAGAAAAACAAAAACAAAAACAAACCTGAGTGCAGTGCAGTTTTCTTTGTTGTTCATAGAAATCAGTCTGTTTCTCTGTCCATTCTGGCCTAAGAGAAATACCAGGATTTGACACCTCCTTGTACTGTATATTTTACCAAATAATACAGGATTTAGTTATCACCTTATGACCTTCAAGTCTTTTAACCATACTCAATGTGCCTGCTGTATGCTTTCCTCTATTAATTACAAATAAATAAAAGTAAGAAAAGTGTCAAAGGGTAGCAAGAAAGAACATCTCCTCCTTGCTGCTCTCTGTACTGCTCAGGGGTACCTACTGGTCCTTCATATAGTTTTCTTCCCACACTTGGTTTGGGTTTTGTATTAGATTGTTCTCTTCTACCATAGTGCTTGACTGGGTTTCTACTACCCCCACCCGGTTTGTTTCTGAAAACGGTTTCCATGCCATGGCTTGTACATTTAAAATGTGCAGAAGGTTGTGTACATATTCTCAGAACTTGGAGATGTGCTTTAAAGACAATGGAATTCTCAGAGTAACCCACATTAATGTGATGGGAGAAAGATTGTATGTCACATGTATTTTGTTAAGTGAGAAAGGATTACTGTACTCTGAAAGACCCTGCCAAATGCTTGAAAATTAAGAGACACAATGCACACTTGTGTATTATATGAGTGGTATATGTGTGTACATATTCATATATGTGTGCACATGTCTATATATGTATATGAGTGCTTGTGTGAGACAGAAGTTGATGTAAGAACTCTTTTTCAGTCTCCATCTTACCTTTGAGACAAAGTCAATCACTGAACCTGGAGTTCGGAAACCCAAGTGAGCTAGCTGGCTATCAGGTTTTCAAAGATCCATCTGTTACTCATTCACTAACATAGAAGTTACTAAGTAAAACAACTCTGTTTAGCTTTGTTGTGTGTGTTGTGATCAGAGGCCAGGTCCTCATGCTTCCACAAGTATGTTACAAATAGTTCATCTCCCCAAACATCTAATTTTATACTATAAATTTCACACAAGTTAAAGAGAAATGTTTAAAAGGGTATGTTGGTGAATCTCTAGCATATGTTAGGCATAAAACGGTGACTATTTGAAATAATATAGTATCCTGTAGATAAGAGTCAAATACTTGAACTAATGTGTATGTAGTCAACCAATCTTCTCTCTCTTTCACTCTCTCTCTCTCTCTCTCTCTCTCTCTCTCTCTCTCTCTCTCTCTGCTTCCCTCCCTCCTCTCGCCCCACCCCCAGCCTAAGCAGATTCGCAAGAATTAGTTAAAGAAATAGTAGAACAGTGTGAATGAAAAATGCATCAAGCGTGAGTGGGTATATGGAGACATCATCCAATTAACACAAGCAGGGGTGATTGCAAATTATTACCAAGAGATATAAATGAAAAGATGCAATGGTATGTTTTTTAAACATTGTGCCTTGGGTATTTATTAGCATTAATGTATATATATATAAGTATATTTTGGTTTATAAAAGTGCTTGTGACTTTTTTATTTTAGTCTTATTGAGTTCAAAAATAAATAGAAGAAAATCATGGATAAGATCAATTAAATTATAAGGCTAAAAAGTTAGTCATATGAGATATAAATACATAGGCATTGGAAAATTCAGAAAGTTTTATTTTAATTGTAGGAAGTGGAAAAATAATGAAGAAAATATCTTCTCTCATAGGATGTCAGTTCAGTACTCTGTAATAGAGAAAAACATGCCTGAATTGTATAATTGCACTGTAAGAAAAGGGGAATTTTAGATTTCCCAGCAAGCAGTCAAATGACAACTTGGAAATCTGTATGCTCATATTGTTGAATTCATTCTACCAAATCTGTAGATAAGCCCAGAATATCAGGGTTCTGAGACTTTCTTGTGACTCTTGTGCATTTTTAGGTCGCTGATCAATATTAGAGGCTGAGGTAAGAGTTCCTTCAAAGCAATCTCAAGAAATTCCTTAAGTTCAATTATTTTGATGATATGGGAATTTGGAAGCCATAGTTTAGAAGACTTCAGGGACACTAGGATGTCTGAAATAAAGTTATATTTGTCACATTGATATTCATCACCCATAATGATTTAAATAGCCTATGTATTTCATTATTTCAATATTCCATTGTAGCAATGCATTAAATCAAAAGCAAAGTATTTAAATTATGTTAAAAACAATGTTATATTGGGGTTGGGTAGATGGCTCAGAGGTTAAGTTTCTTCAGCTACAGCTGCCTAATAGAAGGAAAGAAAATTATTATTTTGAAAGGATCTTGATATAAGAAGAGACAAAATTAATTTATCATCACTATTACACAAGCATGGGCAGAGGGCTAACTAATGCCAGATGTTGATCTGGCTGATAACATCTATGAAGACAGATACTTTGGGGAAGACAGTCAGGCATCAGACTTCCTTATCTATACCAATAGACACAATTTTGATGATTTCAGAGTTGATAGGAGACTGTGTCAGATTCTGCGGATGTAAATTATTCACAGCCCGCAATGTGTGAAATCTGAGAAATATGTTCCAGATTCTGGTCCAGAATATGAATCCCTTTGCTCTGGAGTTTTCTCAAGAAGATTAGAACTTGTGCACACTTGGTATGCAGCAATGATTTTCTAGGTGCTTACCAGTTTTGTGATCACTAATCCCACCCATCCTCATCTTACACACAATATAGGAATAACAGAGAAGTTTTTGAAGAATTGTGTTCTTGGAATGAAGGAAGAAAAAGAAAAGGATGAAAGAAGGAAAAGTGGAAAAAGATAAAGAAAAAACTAGAAAAAGAGAATAAACAAAATTTTATTCTCTTCTTTACCCACCCTAGTGGGTAGTTTATAATATTACACTGAAAATAGTCAGTACTGCCAGATAGCATGAGGAACAACATGCGGTGTGACCTTTAGGAACAAATCATCTGTGGAATTGTAGAGCTGCTACCCTGGTGGAGTAGTTTACTATCACCAGGAAATCTTCTTACTTAGGAAGCAATCAGTATCTGTAATTATCAAATGACTCTGGGAAAAGGAGAACTGGTGTTCAAGTTTAAAGGCATAGGAGCTGAGGCAATATTTACAAATATAATTCAAATATTTTTGAATGTTAAAAATGGAATTTTATGGGAGATAAAATGATGTTTCAATAATTTGCTGTTGTTATTATTGTTTGTAAGTAATTAGAATGACCTAACCATGACTACGTTTTTATTAGTTCCATAAGCCAGGCACTAGTTGACAGATATTGAAATCTGACTTCAGTGCCATTAAGTGTCTTTGAAATTGCCTCACTGAAGAAATGATAGAGTACTGGTCTTCAACGTATCTCAAAAACCATGTCTGAGGAAATGAGGTGTGAGGAGATGAATCCCAGTGTAAGAGAGTAAGATCTTTGAAGGCATGTACTGGAAAATTAAGCCTTTTGACACTCCTTTTCTTCTCTCTTATTTCTTATTACTTCTTGTTTAACTTTTAAACATATTTTTATTTAGGCCAAAAAATATATATACACTGAATAGCATATTAATAGATGGCTTCATTAAAGTTTTAAACATAAAAAAGGAAAAATTAGTTAACGAAATCCTATCTCACAGTAAAATTTGTCTTTAATTTTGGGCCACCATGGAATTAGTAGCTCACTCTACTATGAACCTTCACCAGATTTTATTTTGATTCGAGGTTTACATACTGTATTTGTGTACTTGCATAGATCAGGAAATAGCATGCAGCTCTTACATCTTGCATCTCTTGTGGCATCTATGGATTAAACTCATATCTGCATGGGTAGCAGTAAGTTTCTTTACATTCTGACCCATCTCATTGGACTCTCACTGTGATTTTCTGTATTATACCACACTGAAATACAATTTACTTACTAACCATGGACTGAAATCTCTTACTACAATCCAAAGCTTTTTTTTATATTTGTGTATTGATTTATCTCTGGTATTTTGCCATAACGATGGAAAGTATACTGATATATCAACCTGTGAAATATCAAATAATGTAATTAGCATCATAATTCAACAGCATAAAGTATCTCTTATCAAATGACTCTGGGAAAAGAGAACTTGTTTTTAAGTTTAAAGATATATGAACCAAAGTAATACAAATATAATCCAAACATTATTTAATGTTAAAAATGAAAGTTTTATGGGAGATAAAATAGTGTAGATGGTAACAGTGTTCTCTCTAACAAATGGACAATTAAGACATGATAAAGCATCTTAATTACTTTTCAGTTGCTCTGACAAATCACCACAATGAAGGCAACTTATAAAACATTTAGATAAAAAGTCCTTAATTAGAGTCTATGATCATCATAGAGACAAGCATATCAACACAAAGGTACACATGACAATGGATCAGTTGCTGAGAGTTTGTATCTTGATCCACACGCATGAAGCAGAGAAAACAAATTGGGAATGGTGTTAGCATTTGAAATCACACAGTCATCTTGCAGTGACATACCTCCTCCAGTAAGACCAACGTCCTAATCCTTCCTAAACATGCCCACCAACCAGGTACCAGGTATTCAAATGTGATTATATGAGGGGCATTCTCATTCTAACCACCACAGTCAGGTGAAGAAAAATATCATAAGGAGAGAGTGCAGGTTTGGAAATTCTGTCAAAAAGTTTTACCTATGCAAAAATCATGAGTAATACAGATTTCCAAAGTGGGTATACAAGTTTCCCCTCCCACCAGCAGAGGACCAGTATTCCCCTGACTCTACATCCTTTCCAACATAAGCTGTTCTCAGTATTTTTGATCTTAGCTATCTTGACAGGCATGAGGTGGTATCGAAGAGTCATTTGGATTTGCATTTCCCTGATGATTTGGGATGTCAAACAATTCCTTAAATGTCTTTCATCCATTTGAGATCCTTCTGCTTAGAATTCTCTCTTTAGCTCTGTAGCACATTTTGTGGTTAGGTTATTTTGTATTTTGATGTCTAGTCTCTTGAGTTATATATTTTGAAGTTCAGCCCTCTGTCAGATGTGGGGTTGGTGAAGATCTTTGCCCATTCTGTAAGCTAATGTTTTGCCTTAAAATTGGGGATCAACCTACCTAAATACACAGCAATTTTATTGAAAATTCTGTGTGTAAATGAATAGTTATACAGAATAGTTATATGGAATAGTTCAATCATGCTTAAAACTTAAATCCACTTATTACTAAATAAAACCCATTCTTAGAAACAAATTAAAAGAAATAATTTAATATTAAAATATGAGCAACACTGTGTGACTTCTTTTCCATGTTGTATACTCAATCATTCCAAGCATTAGAAAACAGCACATTAGTGGACTTTAAAATACTGGTCAATAGAATTTTAAAAATTAATCTTGGTACATTGTGTACTCACTGAGATAATAGCCACCATTTATCATAGATCTGAACTATAGTTGCTGATGATCAAATTCACCAGTAAAGTTTATTAAACTATGAAAGCAGAAATGTTTAATTATATTAACTATGTGAAAGAATCAACTATAGTACAAAGGCTTCCATTGCTAATCTTACATATGCTGCTAGAGTTAGAAATAAATGCAGTTTTATGAGTCCTGGAGCTTCATTACTTGCATTTTAATCTTGGCTCTGCCACTTAGCTACAGACAGAATTAGTGAGAACTGTGTAATAACACCCTTTATTTTCTCTTCACTCACATGACATAGAGATACTTCTGCCTTAAGAGAGATTCATACACACACACAAACACACACACACACACACACACACACACACACACACACACACACACGGTGCAATTCTATATCAATATATATGTAACCATAAACTTCCAAAATTTCATGTGAGTGAAGAGAAATCTTGATCTACACCCAAAATATAACTGATCTTTAATGATCTCTACATTTGTAAAAGTCTCCATTAGTTATCCCATCGATTGAAACAGATACATAAAAATCATTCACTAAGCTTTTATCCCCCCTTCTGCATCTATTGCATTAGCATATATAGTGGTAGCTACCTTCCAAGTACATCCTGAATTCTACCTTTACTCACAACAGCTCTACTTCCACTTGCAGATGGTCAATACTAACCTCTTCCATATATCACTGTAAGCTTCCAATTGGTATGCCTGCTTTCATTTGTCCCATTACTTCAAACAATTTTGAAAGTTTCTTTTATATTAAGTTTTCATTATACAGACCAGACAATAAAATTTTCTTTCTCAAAATATTACAGTTTTCTATCAATCTCAGAATCAACGACTTTCAAAACATCAGTAAACTAGGGTATATTATTTGTTTCTAACCACATCTACAACCTCACATCGACATATTGTCTCCACACCCACCCTCCACCTTCTTTCTGTTAGTTACCTATTTTGCTGTCATTCAAACACACTAAGCGCATTCCTTCCTTGAAGCTTTTAAACTGCTATGTGACTTATTTGATCGGTGTTTCCTCAAATTTTGAAATTGCTTGGGATCACTGCCAAGAGAGCACTTCCTTGATTATCCCATCTAAAACAGCCCTTGTTACTGTTATTCTTAACTGAAACATGTTATCCTCAAATCACGTAGAAAAGTTGATGAAAATTATTTTTAGTGCTGATTCCTTTTGATTAAATATAAGTAAGCTTTGATGGGAAAAACATTGCCTCTTATTTTTTAGTTCATTACCAATACAACAATCATTATAATTTAGACACTACCAAGTAAATAATAATTAGCGTAAGACATACATAAAGTGTTACAAAAATATTAATGATATTCAAATGGTACTTTTTTGCATGTTTGCCTTCAAATATAGATTAAGAAATAAGTATAACTTTTAAAATTCAGGACATTTTCTAGGCAGTTTATCATTATCTTGGCATCTATTAGCTTCACAATAAATATCTGTAAGTGGTCATGGCACATGCTCAGCACCTGTGAGACAACTGAATGAAAATCTTGTTTCTTGTGTGTAGCTGTGCTGATATTGACAGAACCTGTTGATTATGAGAGCTCTGTGGAGTTTCTAACTATGTGGTGATTTCTCAAGATGGTTCCTAATAACTTCTGATTATAATTTGAGATAAAATACTAACTTGGACCCTATGATTATTTATGAGCTGCTAAGTTTATACTGCAAGCTTCCATAATGACACTCTGATCTCTCCACTGACTTCACATGTATTTTCATAATCTTTAAAGGCTTTTTACTACTTTACACTTACTCATGAGTGAAGAAAAGTACACATCTTTTGTCACTAAGGAAAGGATCTTATTTTCTCCTACTGTTGTCTAATTGCGTATTTTTATATGCTAATCTTTTAAAATACTGATGCATTTATTACCTGATAAATTATTAAATAAATATAATGACACTAGGAAGTATATAAAACAATAAATATGTAATTTTAAAACTATATGTATATAATTTTATAAAAATTTCCAGTTATAGGTTGAAAATGAACCCAGAACAAAACCACAAAAGAAAATTATTTATGTATATAAATATTATGTTAGATAATATATACATATATAAACTTTGTGTACAGTAGATGCAATTTGGAATAAATGCAACCTAAGTAACTAGGGACACATATCAAAAATGTCTTTATATTAGAAATAGAGTGTTAATCACATTTTTTGTAGCTGCACTTTATTGAAGACAATTCAACAAAAGTTCAGCTCATTTAACTCTCCTTTAAAAAGGTAACCGACTGTTATATCTTTATTTCAAATAAAATGTCTCACAATTATTTTTCCTATGTTCCAAACAAATTATTTACGAGAAAATTATTTTATATGGATATGAAGAAATCAGCTATTTATATGCAACTATATTATACATAGTTGCCTCAGCAATTAATACAGAATCAAATAATTTGAACACTGCAGTAAATATTTCAAATAATATGTTGTAAATACTGAATTTGATTGGTTAATTATGAATATTAAAGAAAAATTTGATATTCTTGGCATCAAAATTTAGTGACAGACAGCTAATAAAAACTGGAAAGAACATATCCCTCTCAAAGCAAATGCAATGTGATAGTTCGACTTTAGCTTAAAGCAATGAGGAATAAATTTAGTAATTTAATTAATCATGTCCTTCATTTGAATTTCTTATTAATTACAAAATATTGGTAAGAGCATTATGGACATTTTATTTCATAAAATAATGATTTGGCTATGTTGATATTGATGGTCCATGCTGACCCTGAAGGCTATGTCCATGTCAGTGGCCCACTGAGCACCAAGTGGTCATTTTGATGTACATGGTCCAAGCTACTGCCAAGGGCCATGTTGGTGTCTGTTCTCCATCAAGCCACTGGAGGCCATGTTGATGTCTGTGGCCATTGCTGCAACCAGGGACCATGTTCAGCTCCATCTTTTGTAGTGCAACCATAAGCTGTGTGCATATCTGTGGTCTGTGCTGCTTGAAACCATTCTTATGCTCATGATATGTGCTGTGACTGTGTTGATATCTGTGACAGCCATGATGAGGGTCTATTCTCCATGATGCTTCTGGAGACCAGGCTGCTGTCTCTAGTCTGTGCAGCCAAGGGAAACCATAATCATGCTGCCTCTAACACTTATAAGTAAGGAAGCATATGGTGCAGTGGAACAGAGCACTGCAGACTTATAATTGAGAATGAGAGACATTGAAGGCTTCTACAACAACCTCCATCCCAACCCCTAAGAGATAACAACAAAACAGTCTAGACAGGAAGTTACTGAGGAAAGTACTTAAAAAATAACATAAAGATTCTGAGGTGTAGCTCTTCACAGTTGTTGGCTCTAGTACGGAGATGGGAAAAGACTCAGTTATCTTTAAGGGTCTGACCACTGGGAGTTTTGCCATACTCCAGTGAGTATATAGGCAACAAAAATTATACTTGGTATATTTTGGGGTGAGGATTCTAAGGGTGGGAGGGTGGACCTGGGAGTAATGGGAAGTGTATATGATTGGTGTGCATTGAATGAAATCCCAAATAATCAATAAATATACTATGTTGGAAAAAATAAAGATTTGCATATCTAATGAGACTGAGAAAGTGTAAATAGAGCTGCATACAAATTTTAGGAGTCCCATTTCAGGGGTAAAAAAACTGAACTCATTTTAAATTTTTCAGAAATTTTCTTTTAGTGTCTTTTTGACAACACAACTCACAGACTTACCAGCTCACTGCAGTCTCTCAAAGAACACAAAAATATGGAGGCCCTTCTTATAATCTGCTGGCCAGTTTTCTGTCACCTGCAACTGTTACAACATTGTGGTCCAAATGAATACTGACCAGACAGTGAAGGAAAGTAGACCTCCAAAAGGCACAAAAATGCTCAGACTGAAAAGGGTCATACTGAGAGTGTATTTTCCCATGTTATATTTTTAGTACTCTAAGACATGGCTTTTCAGAGATGTAATATCAGAGAGTTCTTGTTAGCTGATACAATGTGCTAATAAATACTCCGTAGTTTTTTATTATAGGAGGAAAATGTATTAGCCAAACGGCTTTCATCTGTTCTGTAAATTTTAGTGGAAGACTGGACTTCATTTCCAGTTTGTTTAATTTGTACCTATCAATAAGTTTCATTTGAAAGGATTTTCCATTGGCTCCTGATGTCCTTATTTAGTATCTATGTGTCAAGAAATATACTTATCTATACTATGAGAATTTATTGTGAAAATCTAAGGTATAAAACACAAAGGTGATTGTTTTCCTATTTTGAAGTGTTTTAGCAATTTGTATCTATATTGATATGTTCCATAATTTAACTGACTGAATCAAATGATGACACACTAATTAGAAGACTTAATGCAGCATTTCAGATGCCCTCTTTGTATTGTCACTGTTACACAGGACAATCAAAGTGAAAACAACTTTTAACAAGATACCTATGTTATAAGAAGCTAATAAGTGTTTGTGAGTTTTTTGGTATTTTATAATACATGTCATTTTTTGATATTTACAAAATGTATCATTTCCTTTCCTTCCTATAATCCCTCTGACACACCTCTCCCTGCTCTCATCCAAATACATGGCCTGTTTTTGCACTAAATATTATTACATACATATATGTATATACACATATATTTCCAAACATAACCTGATAAGTCCTTATATGATTACTTGTTTTCAGGGCTGACCATTTGGCACTGGAGAATCAATTGGTCTTCTCTGCCCAGAGGAAAACCACCACTCCTGTTTCTAGCTTTTCTCAATTTCCTATACTTCTCTGTGTATATTTGGGGCTTTGTGGGATTTCCCAATCTAGTCTGGCATGTTTATTGCTGTCATTCTGGTTTAGATTATGTTAACCCAGTCATACTGATGAGACTACAATATCACTATGACACACAATGTAATAGCAAGCTCCTCTGGCTCTTACAATATTTCTCTCACCTTTTCTCCAAAGTGCCAGGAGTCTTAGGGTCAGGAATGCAATTGCAGATATATCAATTGGGTCTGGGTTCCACAACACTGAGTTTTAATTGGTTGTGGTTTTCTGTAGTGTTCAAAGTCTGTTGCAAAGAGAAATTTCTACTATTGGCAAAGAGACTACTGTTACTTGTGGGTATAAGGGTACATGTTTATAGATTTTTAGTAACAATTATGCTGTTTTAGTAAATTAGTGTGTCTAAATTACTCTCCAACTGACAGGGGAAGTCCTTCTGTGTATGTTTATCTTATTGGTTGTTGAATAAAGTACTGTTGGCCAATGAAGAAGCATGTTAGGCAGGACTAGGAGTCAAGGAGGATTTTGGAAAATGTAGTAAAGAAGTGTTGTGATCCAGGCAGGAAGTGACATAGCAGGCAGACTCAGAATATAAGCAAGGACAAGAAGAAAATCGTTCTCTTGTGCTTCCTCTTCCTCCTTCTCTCTGCTCTGGAGCTGTGATCTCGGGAAGAGGATGCCAGTGGAAGGTGTCCTCGATAAGATGAGTCTTATAAAATATATAGATTTATGATAATTAAGACTGAGCTAACATATAAGAAATCCTAGTCAATTGGCCAGCAGCACTGTAAACTAATATATGACTCTGCATTATTTTGGGTGCCCACGTGGTGGCAGGATTCAGGCAGCTTGGCATAAAGACTTATTGTAACATCTAGCAAACATGACTTCCCTAACATTGAGTAGTTAGCTTGGTTACCAGTATAAGGTCTATTCCTGCTGCTTTAAAAAAAAAATGCTATCTTGATTGAATCTTCCACCCTACTTTGTACCTGGATTTTCTGCATTCTTCTCTAGTGTCTAGCCTGATGAGTTCCTTTGACCTTCCCATGCAAGGTCTCTGCAACCTGTGCAATCTAGCCTTGTACCTTCAACCAGTGCTTCTGTTCAGTTTGACTATTCTGTCCCACCTACCAGGTCCCAAATAACTGCATGGAGACTTCTTATTAATTATAAAAGTCTATAGTTTAGGCATGTTACTAACTAGCTCTTACAACTTAAATTAACTCATTTCTTTTCTCCTACATTCTTTTATGTGACTCAGTTATTTCTATCTTCTCTTGCCCATGAAGCTTCCTCTGTGGCTCCTGGTATCTCCTTGAGATTCCACCCTTCTTCTTCTCAGCATTCTCTCTGCCCCCCAAATCCTGCATAGCTATTGACAATTCAGCTTCTTATTAAAATCAGAGTGACAAATCTTTACCATACACAAATTAACTATTCTACAACAATCCTCTCCACTCCAGTATGTTTAGTAGCTGAGTTTTAGGATTCTATGGGGGTCACACATCTTTTGCTTCTACCTATACTGGCCATATTCACCTGTGCTACAGCCAACCTCTAGGCTTCAGATGATACTAGTGACATCTCTCCAGAACCTACTAACCTGTAGTAATGCTTTCTAATGAGAATTACTAGATGAACACCAGGACACAGAATATAAGAGAGCAATCATAAACTTCGACAAAGAATTAAAGAATTTATAAGCATGAACAAATAATCAGCTTAATGAAACTAAGGAGAAAGATCTGAAGAAGAATAAATATCTGAATGATGGCCAAGAAAACAGAATCATACTGCTGATGGAAATGTCGAAGACAATTCAAGACCCCAAGAATGGAATTAAATCAGGAAATAAGTACAGTGAAGAAGACTCAAGGTGAAACACTGAGAAAAACAAGACAACAGAAAACAAAACAAAATAAAACAATATCTTTCAATTACAGCCATAGGTGAGGGATAAGAATCTCAAGTAATGACAAGATTCCCCAAACTAAGGAAATAACCCTCCATCCAAATGCAGGAACTACAGAGAACACAGAATAGACAATACCAAAAAAGAAAATCCCCATGACATATTATAATTAAAACACTAAGTATACATGAAAAGATAGTGCATTGAAATATGCAAATGAAAAATTGTGAGTCACACATAAAGGAAAATAAATCACAATAACAGCTGATTTCACAATGTAAACTTTGAAACCAGAAGAACCTGGAGCAATCCATTATTATTCTTAAAAGATTATAAGGGACAAATTAAACTAATGTAACCAAAAAAATCTTCCAAAATTGAAGAAGAAAAACTTTCCATGACATATAAACAACCTTGTTTCTAATTTAAATTAAAAAATAGAAAGAAAAAATATTTCCATGACATAAGTAGCATAAAAATGTATATCCAACAAACCAAACCCAAAATAAAGACAGGAAGCATTATTTCTGACAGAAGAGAAGAATGAATGGGCATAGTAGAGATACTGTAGAGAGGAATATGAAGCCTAAATGTGAACTGAATAAGGACCATATTGATGTTGAAATGTATTATAACCTCAAAAATTAAAACAAAAGTAACAAAAGTATTATCTTCTGTAAGCCAAAAGTGAACAAGATCATTTTATATAATTTTGTTTATAATTAATTGACTGACTAAAATGATGGGGAATGTACTTCTTTGTATGTTTATCTGTTTATCTTATTGATTGTTGAATAAAATACTGGTTGGCCAATGGAAAGCATGGACTAGGAGTCAAAGAGGATTCTGGGAAATGTAGTAGAGAAGTGATGATCCAGGCAGGAAGTGACATGGCAAGGAGACTCGTATCTAAGTGAGGAAACAGGAAATGTGTCTCTTTTCCCCTCCGCTCCTGCTCCAGTGGCACGATGTGATCCACCGGCAAGGATGGATGCCAATAAGGCATCCGATAAGACAAGTCTTATAAAATATATAGGTTTATGATAGTTAAGGCTGAGCTAACAGATGAGAATCCTAATCATTGGCCAAGCAGCTTTGAACCTAATACAAGTTTCTGTGTATTCATTTGGGCCTAACTCGTGCGGGCAGCTGGCATAAAGCGCACACGTGGTGGTGGGGCTCAGGCAGCTTTTGGCAGAAAGATTTATCGTAACACTAAAATACTGTTATTTATTGCAAAGAATATTTTCCATTTCAAACATAAAATACTTATGATATTTTTATCTTTCTTCCATTTTTATTTACCTAAATATCCACTGTTGCTTTGAATCATAAATAACCTAAATTTTTATTTTTTAATCATTCCATGTATTGCACTGGGAATCTGCCAAATCTGCCTAATACCATTGTTCTTACATTGCCACTTAATTGGGATGGGAATAAAAGGAGTCTAAACTTCAGAAGTTGGTGAATTTCCTATACATGTTTGCTAGGAATTATACTTGTCCAATCAAACCTGCAACTTAATAAAGATTCAGCCAGAGGTCAGCATCGCTCATTTTGATTCATTTTTTCTGGTTTCTTTTTTTTTCTTTTCTTCTTTTTTCTTTACTTTGCCTTTGAAAATCCAAACCAGATGGATTCCCAGGGTTGATATTCTTGAAGCCACTGATTTGGCAGCAATGATTTCTGGTACAGCCTTTGAAAGCTTTTGACTAGAGAAACTGATTTCCACTATTGTATTTTCAGCAAAATATTATTTCTTTCTCCCACAGATGTTTCTTCTTCTTTGGGGTATATGACCTGGCACAAATTATCTTGGGCAAAGACTATGTGGCTATGATGTATTTATTTATCTAAATCAAAGCACTGCTGTTATTTTTTTTTCTCCTTGACAGAAAAGCTAAGGACCTTATTTATTATCTCTTCCTTAATGACACATTTAACTTTTCCTACACCACCTTTGTTATTTGAGAGCTATCAGACTGTTGCCTTCTCTGAAGCCACAGTGATTTCAGCAATTAGTAGCATTCCAGGGGCTGATAATCGAGTTAAACAGGCACTCATTACACTCCTGTGGATTCCTGCTCACAACTGCTTCCACAAGTGTGCCTCTGATTGTCTGTAGGATGGCTCAAGAGGATATTGAAGGATATTCAGCTGTTTCTTTAATCCAAAAAGAGAGCACTGGATACTGATGCACTCCTTGATATATCCGATTCTCCTGCTAAGGCAATTATACCCAAACAGGTAGCCATCTTAAACTCATCATCTCTGCACTGACACAGTGCAGGAAGTCTATTCCCAGTGAATTTCAGATTATTACAGAAGAATCTAGCAACAAGAGACTCACAAGCATCAAGTCACAGGCTGCTGATTCTTTAAGTGAATTCAGAAAAACATGTGCAATATATCTGATGGCTGAAACAAAATCCTCTCATGAATTCTCAGATCAAGTTTTGCATAGCAAACAGCTCCAGTTTACTGAGACATTCTAGATGAACTGAAGAATATTAGCCAGCTGGTATGTACTCAAGCTATCACTTCTGGGCATTCATTTTCTTCTCTTTCAAAAGTAACTCCATCAGTGGCAGCAACATAACTTTCATCTTTTTTTCCTTCCAAAAAGATTCCAAAATGAATAATTTCAGACTTATCCTCGGAGGAACCTATTATCCCCATCAAGTAATTTGGGAGTAAATTTATGCTCAGGTAAAACCTGTTTTTCTATTGTCCCTTCATGATCTCTCTCCAGACTTGGTATATTTTGCTTTCACTCAAAAGTGACAAGTGATGTGTTCCAATCAGAAAACTCTGAAAATACTATGATCAGTAAAATATGATGTAACTATAGGCCCAGTGATATACAATTTAACAGAAATCAAAGATTAAATGAACTACCAAACTATTCACATTTCCCATAGGTTATGGTTCTCTGTGTTTTGAATAAATCAGGTTACCCTATGATGTTTTCAGAAATGAGTGCTGGCCACTCTGCAGAGACTCAAGGTGTGATTTACAGAAGAAAGTTCTAATGCTGCATTTTATTTTGTTCCAGGAACTCAGTCACTTCTAATGTCACCATCTGTCACCTCTGTCACCATCTCTGTAATTATACCATATAGGGCATATTATATAATTTACATACTTAACAGAGATTTAAAGGAAGAGTCTGGACCTCTTCAGAAAGCTCCAAGTGGGACCTCCATTTTTCAGGGCATCAGCAGCACCCTCCCCTAGGAAGCCCGAGTTTTTCCATACAGATGGATTCCATTCCTGTACCTCTACAGTTGATGCCTGCTGGTGGGTTTCTCTGCTTCTGTCTAATAAACTTTTACATTTCTTTTCATCTCTACAGAGAACAAAGAATCTGTGTGGTCACTGGATACTCTAAACAGCCTCATTGTACTCTGAGCAGCAGCCAATTCAATGGAGATGACCCCTGCTGTTGTACCTGAAACAGATGGGAATTCTTTATGCACTGCCACAGAGACTGCTGGATCAATGCAGAGTGAGCAGGAGATAGCTAGACTGCTGGCAAGCAATCAGAAACTGACAGAGTTCAATTCACCACAATGGATCTTTCAAAGTTTAGTAATAACTTATTATTCTCATTTCTTGAAATAGCTTCTTTGTCAAAGGGAACACAATATAACATATGCTTTCTAACATTATTTTCAGTACTGACACTTTAAATGGACAAATAGAGAAGTTAATGAAACACATTTTTATGGTATATAATCTTTGAGAAGAGTTGGGTTTTCATTGTGTATAAGTCTGGCCATATATTTATTTATATCCTTCATTTAACAAAAACATTATGTAAAAGTCAAAAATGTTAGTATATCATCTGTAAATTTACATTCAACATCCTGAACAATTAATGAAGATTCCATCATATTTGATCACAGTTCTCACTTTTGAGTATTTTTGAAATCACCAGAGAGTCCCCTCCCCTTATAATTACCATTAAATTGGGAAAGATGAAAAATAATTTGAGTTTGTGGAATTCTGAACTAATATTGTGGTAATCAAGTTTCCTTCATGAAATTTCTCTATGTGTGAGTATCATGTTTGCATCAAGAGGAACATGTAGTATGTAAAATATTTCAGAAGTATTGCAAAACATCAAAGTATTGCATTTGGAATTTCCAAAATTATAACATTGTCATTGTAAATTTTATAAAATGCTATAATAAGTTTAATTATAATTTAAATGTTGGATATTTTGTACTTTTACAATATGGTAGTTGTTGGTTTAGCTATGATTGTTCATGTTAAATGCAAATATGTTACACCGCATGAAGAATATTCTTAGTAAATGCAGGTGAGGTATTTTAAAATAACTCATCTCAAAATATTCACACCATAGCTACTTCTTGAAATAATCAGGTCACTTTATTCAACATGAAAATGGCAAAGCAAAGAACACATTGTGAAATTCTAAATGATAAGAAAATTAGTTTTGATAAGACACTAATATTTTACAAAGGACTGTTATTTAAAAAAGCTAAAACTGTAATATAAAATACTTTTATCACAATATAGTTTAGCACAATATTACATAAAATATGTTGAGACTCAATTTATAGTTTAATAAATGTGTTCTTTTTTATTGTCCTCAGAAATTTTGGGTATGTGCTACTATTCTCCAAACACATTATAATGTAGATATCACACAAGAGTCATTGCCAATTTTAAGGAACATCTAAAATCTATGATGATGAAAAGATAGATATAATTTGGGATACAGTGTGATGTGATTTTAGATTTACACATAGTGAAATGCCATTCTAGTGTATGGATGCACTGGAAATGTAGATTAGTGATTGTGCATTTTCCTAGCATGTGCAAATCCATGAATTCAGATCTGAGAACATCAAAAAATAAATTAATTAAGCATGTCTATTATCTTAAGCAACTATCACTTATCTAGGTAGCAAGCACTCAGTCTTCTATATTGAAAGAAAAATGAAGTACATTGTCAACATCTATCATCACCCTACCGTGCAATTGCAAGTCAAAACTTTCTATTCTTACTTTAACTAATACCCATTGTCCACATATTTATTAACTTGTCTTGTAGACAACATTATTACACCCCCAAATTCAGTGCAAATCTCTGTTTGTATTCTAAAAGATTAGTTGTAATCTTGATAATATCACTCAAAGAAAACAAAAAGAAAAACATTGATGATATAAGGAAATCAATACATGATACTGAAACATGATTCAAGGAAAGGAATTAAAGAAGAAAAGTCGCAATGAAATGAAGATGTTAGACAAATAAAAACCTCATTGTAAACCTCCTTAAAAAAATGAGTTATGGTGGGAAAAGAGTGTCAGGGCTACAAGACTGTTGGATTACACAGTAAACATCAATGGTGGTTTAAATGAGAAAGTTCCCCCATAGGCTCAGATGTTTGAGTGCTTAGTCCCCAGTTGGTGGCACTGTTTGGGAATACTTAGGAGACACTTGTCACTAGAGACAGATTGTGGTTTCAAAGCCAAGCACCATCCTTAGTTTGTTCATTAAGTTTAGACATCTCTGTGGGAACCTCTTGGTTAATAACTCAATGAAATGTAACCTAGTCCCATCACTGGAAGCCTTGCCTGGCTACAAAGATGGCCAATTCAGACTCCATTACTAGGATTCCTCACTAAAGTCCCTCTGTTAGATTCTAGGAAGTTTCCACTGCACTAGATTTCCACATAACCTCCACAACTGCCCCCTCCCAATTCCAATCATCTCTCCCAAAACTCTCTCTCTCTTCACCCTATCTCTACCTCAACCGAATCACCCCACTCTTGTCCCCACTCACACTCATTATGCCCATAAAATCTATCCTATTTCCCCTTCTCAGGGAGATACATGCAAACTCCCTAATATCTTCCTCTTTGCCTAACCTCCCTTTGTCTGTGGATTATAGTTTGATTAACACTTACTTGACAGCTAACATCCATGAACAAGTGAATACATATCATATTTGTCTCTCTGGGTCTGTGTTATCTCTCTCAGAATAATTATTCAAGTTGCATCAATTTGCCTGCAAATTTCATCTTGTCATTGTCTTTTGCTTTGTTTTCTTTTATTTTTAACAGTTGAAGAATACTCCATTATGTAAATGTACCATATTTTCTTAATCTATTCTTCAACTGAAGGACATCAAGGTTGTTTCTAGTTTCTGGATACTATGAATGAAGTCACAATGAACACAGTTGTGCAAATGTCCTTGAGGTAGGATGACACATCCTTTGGAAATGTGCCCAAAAGTGTTGTAGCTGGGTCTTAAGGTCAGTCAATACCAAATTTTCTGAGGAACCAACATAAAGATTTCCATAGTAGCTGTACAAGTTTACACTTCCACCAGCAATGGAGGAGTGTTTTTCCTTTTTCCACATCCTAATACTAGGACAGAGGGTAACTCTCCAAAGTAGCAATGGGGACCTATTGCTGTGAATGATATCCTTACAGCTCATTGAAAGTAGAGAAGTCAAACTGATGACAGGTTGGCAATTACACCCCTATGTTCTAGTGTCTTTGGCATGAGAAGATACTATACAGGCTACAGAAAGAGAAACCTGGACACCATTCCAGCCACAAAACCCTTGACATACAATCTTTTCTGCCTATAATATGTTCTGGTGTAATGTTGGCACACAACTTGATGGAGTGGCCAAGCATTGCCTGGTTTAAATTCAGGCCAATGCCACAAGAGGGAGTCCATATCCTATACTACCTAGATGATCAAGAATCAGAGGCTGGATAGTCTAGAGACATAGGGTAGAACCAAATTTAACTAGCCAAAACATAAAATCAAACAAAAAATCAATTAAAAAAAAAGAACAGAAAAAAGAATGACCTCCATACCTTATGTTTTTGAATTCTTGGTACCTAGTTAGTGGAACTCATTGGCAAACATTGGGGGTGGGGTGTCCTTATTAGGAGTAGATACAACCCTGTTGGTAGAGGTGTGTCAGTGGTTTCAAAAATCCATGCCAGGATCATTCTCTCTGCCTACAAATTGTGGATAAGAAAGGAGCTGTTGACTACTTCTCCACCACCATGCCTGCCAACCTGCTTTCAGTCATGCTTCCTACCATGATGACAGTTTACTGACGCTCTGAAACAGTAAGCAAAACCCCTTAATTATATGTCTTCTTCTGTAACCTGAATCAGTCAAGTATCTTTTCACAGTAATAGAAAAGTGACTAAGACACTCTGCTTCCTGTTTGTAGTTCAAGAGGTGAACACTACACACTTCGCTATTCAGTCTATGCAATGCCCACAGGTCCCTGATCTCTTTGGTCATGTGTAAGAATTAGTATTCTGACAGAAAATTCAGATATTAACTCATTTGAAAACAAATTGTAAGTGACAAAACCAATTGTCTTTTCTTCATTGTCTTTACCTCTCAGTGTCCAGTAAGATTTAGTCATTTGTTATCTTTGATATATTTCTTTGCTCTTTTGGACTCTTTTCTCATATAAGAGTTATTTGGTAAAAAAAATAAATTTCTTACCAAAACTTTTGTTAATGATGGGGTTCCAGAAATGACTAGAACATGTTTATCTTAAATTTCCAATTTGCTATAGGTTAAGTAGATATTTATAGAATGTGCTATGCACATAATAACATAAGAGGAATTGTGGGTTCTAATGTAGAGCAAGTAAAGGACACATAGGAGACAAAAAATAAGAACAGCACTGAACTGTTCAGCCCGTGAGTAATATGAATAGCTCAATACACAATGGAGGTGATCTATATGCTTGTTCCTTGCAGCCTGCTCAGTTTTCTTTTTTATGTACCCCAGAGATGTCACCACTGACTGTATGAGGCCCTCCATATCAATCACTAATCAAGAAAATGTTACACAGGCTTGCCTATAGACCAATATGGTGGAGGTGTGTTCTCAGTCAAGGTTCTCTCTTCTCAACTCTCAACTCTTCTCTCTCTCTTCATAATTCTAGCTTATGTAAGATTGATTTAAAAAAGAATGAAGAAGAAAAGAAAAAAGAGAAATAGTCAGTTGCTTATATGCATTTAATTAAAAATAGCTCAGCTGAGCCAGGCATTGGTGACACATGCCTTTGATCCCACCACTTGGGAGGCAGAGGCAGGTGGATCTCTGTGAGTTCCAGGCCATCTTGGTCTACAGAGCGAGTTCCAGGACAGGAACCAAAGCAATACAGAGAAACTCTGGCTCAAAAGAAAACAAGCAAACAAAAACAAACACACACACACACACAAAAAAACAAAACAACAAAAAAAGCTCAGCTACCTAATAATCAAAGTGATCAAATTAAGTAATGAAAAAGAGCAATCTTATTACCCCAAATATCCTTATGTTTGAAGTACATAATGTAGAAAATGTCATTTTAAAAGTATCATCTAGCAACATTTTTATGTTATTTACTTTTTATATCTGTATACCATCAAAACTGCCATATTGGATTGTTTTATTTATTTTCAATATCACTTGTATTAAATATAAAGAAATATGTTAAGATATTTTCTGAAAAGAAAGTAAAAGTATAAAAACCTGTTTTCAAGATGTTTCAAGCTGGCTTAAGAAAAACTTTTATCGGTTATAAAGATGAGTCAAGTAACAGCTCTAATACAATGTAATATTCTGATAACTTTATAATGACATTCTTGACTAGGGCTTTAAAGAACAGAAAGACCCTTGGTTTCCAGAAATGTCAAGAGTTAATGGGACATGGCCAGACTAAAAGAGACATTTGTCTTATGTTTTCAGCTATTTTTTGGAAATTTGTTTTATTCTCATTTGATTGAGGATACCTTTTTCAGAAACAATAATTTATACGATAAGTTATAAGGATATCTTAATCTGAATTTTTGAAGTGAGGCACTTTAATCTTCAATTATGTTTTTATTCCCTTCTCATGATACCAATGTCTCTGTCACTTTGATTAGCTTTCAATAATTTAAAAAAAAATATGTTTTGTTATTTTGGTAGTCAATATCAATAAAGTAAAATTGTATTCTTTTAGATACTTTGATATTCATACTGGGATGTATAATAAATGTTTTTTTTTTTTGCTTTTGAAAAATACTTCTAAAAGATTCCGTGGGAACTAGAAATAAAATTTCATATTAATCTCATAGCTCTTAAGTCCTTTAATTTCATGCCAGGTTTTTGCTTTGTTTTGTTTTCTGAAAAGCTATGAAATGACAGTTTTGATGGGGCAGAGATATAGTTAAGATGCCCACATTCATGCAAAGGCTTGTGCTGTTTAATGCAGCCATGCAGAAATTCACATGTTGTTTACACAAAGTATTTACCACAAAGTAGGAATTAAGGATTCATTTCTTTAATTATCAAACTATTTACATCAAAATGCACTTGGTACAGTGTAAACTTGTGGGCATGTGATGATGTTCTTGAGCATGGCATGTAACTGAGGATGAAAGTTTTTGTCCCACCTGGTTCTGCAGTCATTAGTCCCAAAATACACAGAGATTTACATTAAATATGAATTGTTTGGCTTATGGCTAAGGTTTCTTATTGGCTGGCTCTCTCTTAACTATGAAACCATTTCTATTAATCTATGTATCTCCATGTTGTCTTGGCTAACCCGTGAAGCCTTGGTTTCTTTCTTCTTTGGCAGCTACCTGGCATTTTCCCAACACACTCTCTGGAATCCTCTTCCCAGCATTCTCCTAGTCTGGTATCCATGCTTTTACTTCCTGCCTGGCTACATCCTGCCTGACCATTGGCCAAAACAGCTTTATTCATCAACCAATAAGACAAACATATATTCACAACATACAGAAGGACATACCCCCATCATATAACTATTCTATGTACTGTATCTGAGCTAGGAATTGAAGTCAGTAAGTCAACAAAATTGCACTTATAGCGGCGCCCTGAGTGTTAGAATAAAAGGGAATATGAAAGAAAATAATTTAAAATAGGGTTAAAATTCTCGTAAAGTCATGCCTCTTGAAAAGCAGCAAAGTAAAGTAGAATTTAGGACTCTGCCTTAAGGCCCAATCTCACAGGGCTTCTGTTATTGAGAAAAGATGAGGTCATTATAAGGCAAATGTGAGTGAGTATCTAATTCAAACACACAAGCTTATGAGTGGACAAACTTACAGGACACTTAGGAATCTTTTTTCTGAGTTAACCATATCTGAAGGCAATTAAAATTAATAACAGACTGTTGGAAAGATTACCAATAATTAAAACCAAACAAAAATTAAAGAATAGTTTCCACAACATGTATGACTCAAACATAAATCAGCAGTAGCTTTTTAAAATGTTTTGTAGTGAAAATTGTTTTTTTTTTCTTATACAACATATCCTATTTTCCTCTGTCTACTCTTCCCAGTTCCCCCTTCCCTCCCCTCAAATTTGAAGTACCAGGAATGATTCCATCTTGCTGAGTTGCTCTTAACTCCATTTAGATAGCAGTTGGTTACCTTCAAGCTATGAGTGCCACTATTGAACTTTTAGTGATATCCTTCAATGCATATCCTCCTGATGCTCACTGGTATGATAGGTAGGTAGGACTATTGATTATTTCTCTTCACTGGCAACTTGCATAGCTCCTTCTAGCACTATCAGACCTAGTGGGCATTTAGATAAGTTCCTTGAGTCCTATGCCCAAAGCATGTTATATCCCAACAATAAAGTTACAAATCAACGTTTGGGAAGCAACAAAGGGTAACAACAATAGCCTATATTGTTTGGGGAGTCTTTTGGACCTTGTGACCAACAACATAAAATGTGGGGTATCATTCCAGATACTGGTAGTTTTGTTAGATTATGACTCTTGGAAGTAGTATTATAACCCCAAGTTTTAGATACATTATAAATAATTTAAGTAAATATAAAAATGATTTCCTGTGTCCAAATTGTGATCACAAAAATTCATTTTCATGGCTTATTTAACTAGAGTTTTATTGCATTTGAAAATTAGTAGAAAGATTATTCATTTTTATATGATTTTACTAGGAAAGATTCATTAAAATCAATTCTCCTTTATCTATATTTGAGTTCTAATTTGAAGATTTCCACTATTATCATGAATTTTCTTTTTAAAGAAAGATATTCTGGTGTTAATATCAAGTGAACCAATTAAGGGCTAAAAATTCAATGATACTTTACATATTTTGTTTGCATAAATGGGCCTTCAAATATTTCAAATCCAGCATCTGGGCACTAACAATCTTCACCAGACACAAAAACATCATAAGATGTGCTCATGAGCAGTTTGAGGTAACTATAAAGAAGTTGGCATAAATTACATTTATTTCAAATTTTACATATTTAAAAAGAGACATCCACTCATTGATGATAATGATGCAATTTATTGAACAAATTGAGCTCAGACCTAAATACTGCTAAATACTGTAACTTTATCCAAAAATTTTATAAACTTATTTCATTTCATTTTTGTATGCACAGAGTAGTCCATTAGTGCAACAGTTTTTGTGTAAGTGTAAGCCCAGTTGGCTAAAGGATCAAGCCAGGGATAATCTGCTTTGAATCTCTTTGAATTCCCATATCACTAGTCACCGAAAACCCAGTCTTTAGAGCTACAGCTGATTAGGTTAGATCATCGCTCTAAATCTCGCTTTGCACATTACATAAGTACATGTGTTATCTCCTTATATTCATGGGATTCACTTACGCTAAAAAGCGAGAAGTTACTTTAAGAAGGAAGTCCATTTTATTTTCATTTTAACTGTTCCTAACACATAAGAATTTAGAAAATGACAAATTTAAAGGACTAAGGGATATATCTAAGGCCCATTTGGGAAAAATCCAGGGTCCCATTCCTTAAACTGTTACCTGTTTCTCACTCCTTGGAACTAGTATGGAAAAATGGATACACACAGAAATGGATTCCCAGAATCTAAATTGATATTAGCCTACTGATTCTGTGTTACAGTGAGACATTTGTATGTTTCAATGGAGTGATGTAACTATGCGTGTAATTTTCCATGGCATTCAACACAGTAAACAATTTAAAGACTAAACTTGTATCTCAATCACATTTGATTTCTTTCTCGTAAGCCCAAAGGTAGCTATTTAGTATAAACCACATTTACTTTATAGCTCTTAAAAAGCATTGTTTTCGAAGGGCGGTGGTGGCACATGCCTTTAATCCCAGCACTTGGGAGGCAGAGGCAGGTGGATCTCTGTGAGTTCCAGACCAGCTTGGTCTACAAGAGCTAGTTCCAGGACAGAATCCAAAGACACAGAGAAACCCTGTCTTGAAAAACCAAAATAAAATAAAATAAAATAAAGCAAAAAAAAAAAAAATGTTTTCTGCTAAACTTCTTATAAACTAAGTTGGTTTTCTAAGTTTAGAAACTTGAATTCTAACTTGTGTAATTCAAATTCTTAAACTGATCTAAGATTAAGAACAAAATATATCAGGGGAGACCAGTGGCAAAATGAATAACTCATCTAACTACAGATCAGAAGGACAAAAATTACCAACCTCTTCATGTGAAATAATGAACTGAATAAGGCGGCCTTTGATTACAAACTCTGTTTTTTATAAAAATAATTTTGTAATTTATTCTTTGTGGATTTTACATTATGCATTATAGTCCTTCTAACTATCCTTTACCCTTGTAGTGTACCCTGCTAAAGGAAAACTTAAAAAGAAATAAAACAATAAAAATAAAAGCTAAAATATTAATTAGAAAATCTAACAAAAAACCCTCCTTTAAACAAAATAACGGGCCCCACCCATCACCATGGGCTTGCAAGAGCTGGCTCTGGCCCTTGCCTGAGGGGCTTGGTCCCAGAGGCCCAGACTGACCAACTCATATATCACCTAGGCCCACATCCAGGGCTTTGAGTTCACCCACCCCATATCTACCCCATATATAAATCTGCTGGGTCCTATGAAGGGATTAATCCTATGGAAACATAGCCAGAGGAGTCCCATGACTTGGCGCAACCGCAGGTTATCAGAGAGGGCTTTTGATAGACATTCATTATTGATGATGCAACAAAAGCCAGAGAGAGGTCTTGAATCAGATCAACACAATGAACCTTTGCAAGTATAGGTGTCTGGACAAAAAGATTTACTCTGGGACACACTGCAGCTTCCAATGACAATAAGACAAATGAAGAGGTGATATAGAGGTGGTAAAGGTAAACTGGATTTTTCGTTTGTTTGTTTTTGTTTTGCCTTTTTGTTGTTTAGTTTTCTTCGTGGTTTTTTTTGATTGTCTGTTTAATTAATATTCTTTTTTGTTTTGATTACAAGCTCTTATGACCTGTTTCTTATCCTGTACAATGTTTGCTTTACAGTTTCCATTTGAAGTTCTTAAGCTATCCCAAGTCATGATATAACAGTCACTACAACAATCAATATCCCTGCTTATGTTCATATTTTTAATTGATTTAATTAGATAATAGTGACTTTGTAAAGTGATTTCATCTGTAACTACTTGTAAGCATAAAATAGTATTTATTCCTTGGATCATTTGTGTTTAAACATAATTGATGAACAGCTATATTCAAGAGAGGTATTAACATTTGTTTACTATTCATTTCTTTCAACACATAAACACCATAAATGAGCATACTTTTTTCTCATTTCCTTAGAAATTGTTCCTATAGCAACCAAGTATATTGAACAGAAGAAAGACCCAAGAAATGTCACATAAAAGTATGTGCATTCATACTGAAAACATCTTTATATGATCTTTTTCTCTGCACAAAAGTTATTGCTAAGGAGAAATTTTAAATGGAGAAGCATTGAAAGCATTACTATAATAAAGTGTAATTTTTATTTCTTTAATGAAATTAAATAGCTCAAACCTTCTTGTATGATCTTAATTCATAAATGTGTCTGCACTTCATGTGTTTTATAACAGCTTCATGAACAGTGTTAAATTATATCCTAACATATATTATTTTATATATGAGCCTTCATAAGCTCCTAATACAAAGCCTTTTATCCATTCGTGTGATGCATTCTGGACAAAATATGACCCACATAATTAGAAATCATTATGATGTAAACTAGTAGACAACATCCAGCTATTGAAATATTCTTTTCTGCAGTGATGATGAAGTATGAATCTGGAAAATGATTTTCTTCTAATAAAATATACAGAAATACATTTTTTCAGAAGTATAGTACAATTTAAAACATGTAAATAATTAATTTATAGGTTTGCATTAAAGGTTTGCTGCTTTGGTTTGGTTTTAGTTTTCTTGACACACTTTTTCTTTGTGTTACACAAACTGAGATCTTAGAATCCTCCTGTTTCCACTCTGGTTCCTAGGATTACAGTTGTGTGCCACCACACAGCATGCTGTCTGTTGCTGCCATTGTGAGTCTTTTATTTTGATCAACTTCTAACATTGATTCTTCTGTTGCTACTTTGGAGCTGTTGCTTTATAAGTTTTCTGCCCATTTTAACAAATACTTTACCTACTCTGAAGAAAAAAAATCAAGTCACAGATGTCTTAGAACAGCCAGCAGGAAGAAAAATTTTCCTTGCATGCTACAGAGACATTCCTAAAAATTTTGTTTTGGGCTTGTACTCAGGAGCTTGCAGAATTTAAAGGGACTTTCTTCTCCAGTCCTGTGGTATTCATAATTTCATTTCAAAGCTTATCTAAACATTGATTTTCCAAGACATTTCTACAGTGTCTTGTACACTGTACAGCTTTTGTCTTTCAATGCTGGATGGAATTTATCAAATCTTTCTAGAACTAGTCTGTCTTTCTCTAAGACTTTTGTGATTCACATATTGAGTCCACTAAAACCTTGTATCTTTTGTCTGGATTTCCCCCAACTGCTTCCTGCTTAAACTGAAATCAATACTTTTGTGTGCTGAACTGCATGGCCCCATTCGTGTATGCCGAACATCTAACTGCAGTGTGCCTACACTAGCAGATGGCTTCTGGCATGAGCCACTGAAGGCAAAATAAACTCATAAAGGTAGAATCTTGGACTGACAGATTTGATATAGACAGATACCAGAGATATCTCACACTCAAGAGAAAGCCTCTGTGAAAATGCAGTGACCATCTAGTCATCTGCAAGCAGGAGAAGGCCAGCATCAAAAAAGGGCCCAATGAGGACTTTTAACCTTTGACTTTTACCCTGCACATATGTGGGGTATACTTTCCTGATGTTTCAAATACCCGGTCTGTGGTACTTTATTGTGAAAGTTCAAGCAGAATGACCTAATAAGGGATTTGGAATCTCAATGTCTACGTGCACTCAAGAAATTTGTTCCTATATCGATTTCTGGCATGTATATGTTAATATGGGGAGTATCTTCTTATTGACTATTTGTCCTGTGTTCAAGTACTTTTAAAAATATCAGAAGTTATGTTTAAAAATGTTGGGTTTGCACGGAGAAAATGTAGGCACTTCAAAATATTCATCCATGTTCCAGACCTATTTAAATGTTGCATGTTGGTTTATTGCACTTCTGTCTTCCTTCCTTAGCTCTGTATTTCTGAGATTTCTTCCTTTTCATGATGAAACCAAAGTTCTCTTTTCCCCTGCACACTTTGCTGGATGAATGCCCTTCCTACAACTACCAGTTACTCATTGGAACTCTTCTTTGATGTTGGTCATTTGCAGGGGTCATTGTTTCTTTACATGCTGTTAGTCAGTACTTAGTTGACAGTTTAAGTTCAACCTTGTGGATGCTTCTTGGGTGTTCTGTGCAAGTATCTTTCCTCAGACAGAAGGCACAGCAAATCATAATGTCCCTAGCCTTGCTAAATTTCACCTCCATCTACCTTCCTTACAGAGGATTCCTGGTCTGAGTTCTTCAGTGCAGAATTAGGGTCTCCATAGGGAGGAAGATGAAAAGTCTGAGAAGCTTCTATCAGCCGCAGAAGCTGACTGTTATTTGAAATCCTTTAGTTCATTATGCTGTCCACCTTTCTATCTGATTATAGCAAAAAGTTAAATCTGGTTTCTGTGGCTGCATCACTGGGATGATCAATTGGAACATGACATCAATATCTTCTCCTTTTTATTGTTCTTCATAACTTTTTTTATAAATTTCACTGTCTTCATGATTTTTTCACCATGGATTATAATTGTTTATGTTAATTCATTTGTAGATTTTTAAAGTAACAAATAACTCACATTTATTTCACACATCACCTTCCTTATACCTTTCTTCTGCTTCTCACTTCTCTCAGTTATCTGTATGTTGCACTACAAGATGAAACCTTCATTTTTCTAATGATGCACTCAATATACTGCACTGTACTTATATTTCTGCTTAATTTTACTCTGACTTCAGTGAGTTGTCTGAAAATTTTGGTAAGTCTTATATTTATTTGACTAAAACATATGCAAAAGATGTCTTTCTTAGTCATAATGTAAATATTAGAGTGACATTTTCATACTTATTAATGCACCATATCGCCAGTTTTGGGATTTCTCTCCATTTTGGATTATATGCACAACTATAATTATTGCACTAGGTACCATTTCTTCACTAGGTGGACTGTTGTGAAGCCTAAGTGATCCACACATTTCCAACTAAAGTAATAGACTCAATTGTGTTAAACATTAGCTTGTCTATTTATAACCTAGGATATATCCACCTGGACAGTTTTAGAAGGAAAGGGAGTGTGAGAGTGTATTCTCATAAATTCTGAACTTTCATGTAGATTTTATTGAAATATGTAGTGATGGTAATAGTGGTTGTGGTGGTGACGTTGAAATTGATGAAGATATCACTTATCAGCCTTTATTTCAAGTTTGCTACCAATGGGGAGATTCTGAGCATCTCCAAACTCACACAACCTACTCTGTTTCAGA
This sequence comes from Cricetulus griseus, assembly GCF_003668045.3. Lineage (NCBI taxonomy): Eukaryota > Metazoa > Chordata > Mammalia > Rodentia > Cricetidae > Cricetulus > Cricetulus griseus. The sequence continues at coordinate 17,422,611 of NW_023276807.1, read as the reverse complement.
TTCAACATTTAGATCTCTGCTGTCCCCACAAAGCTAAGTTCTCTTCCATCTGTGGAAGTATATAGAGAAATAGTGTATTTCCTTCCACTTCCCTTCCTGAGCTACATTGTTAGTAAGGCGAAGTGTACTCTTATTAAAAATCATGCCTAGATTTTATTCTTGTGTATGCAGAATGTTACAATGAAGCAAACTTTAATTTTAAGGGAAAAAAAGATTTAGCTAGGGTGATGCCTTTAAAGTACAATTTGATACACCAAATGGAAATGGCTTTTAAACATAAATACAAAGCTACCCACATGTATTCTCTAACAAACACATTACAGTTGATTCAGACTCATTGATAGAAGGAGAGATTTTTGCATTTGTATAATATCTGCTTTCTTCACAACTGTCTTGGCTTAAATGAGAAAAATGCTGCAAATATTTGAGGTATATAAAACAAGGTTTTGCTTTTATATGGGAAATGTCAAATTTTTTCACACTAATTAGCACATTCAAACTCTCATGGTAACTTTTGTATGCTTGTATGTGTTTGAGGAAGTGTTGTTTCCTGACACCTGAGATCTATACTAAAATTTTTCAAGTAGAACTATAACCACAGCTGTCAATTACATCCCTTGAACTTGCTCATCCTAAAATTCCTAGGCCTTATCTACATCTATTCTGTGCTCTATTTCTCTGAAATCACATTTAAGAGTCTGTATATAATTGAGACCAAATAGTTCCTGTTCAGCTCATTTTGTTTAATATAATCCCACCAGGTTTTCTCTGCCCTTTCCTCCATTGGTAGACTTTCATGTCATCCCCTCTATAAAAAAATTTAAGAGATTAAAGATCAAATATCTGAACATATAGAACCACCTGAAGAAAATATACAGAGAAACTTTTGACAATGGTACAGGCATTTTCTTTATTTGACACCGAAAGCCCTGGAAATTAAAACAAAAGAAGAATAGACAATTGACATTTTATAAAACAAGGAGGTTCTGCACAAGTAAAACAATGCAGTTAATAGAATGAAGAGATTAACCTTGGAAATTGAGCAAAATATGTGCAGACTACATATGAACAGGAGTAAATATGTAAAATTCGAGTTTAGAAACCTCTAGAAGAAAAAACTTCAAAGAGAGGATTATAGGACCCAAAACACCTTAACCAAAGGAGGTCACAACCAGCAATCAGGTCTACACAAAATGCCCATTGTTAATAATCACCAGGAAAACTCAAGTCATTGTCACATTTCAATCTCTTCTCATTTTTGTCAGAGTGTCTATTATCAGAAGTCAAATAATTTAGTGCTGGAACATGTAAACTTAGGAATTAGGGATTGCTTACACCAGTAGTGGTAGCTATGAAATAGAGCACAGCTATGTGGAAAATCGTATAGTGATTCTTTTAAAACTTTAAGATGTAAATAGTATATGATCCATGGATTGCCATCTATAGTCCAAAGAAAATGAAGTCAGTATGCCAATGATTATTTATAGTTAATATTCATTGCAAAATAATTTACAATAGCTAGATTACAACACTTCCTTTCTTAGAGCAGGGTAAACTAAAGGCCAAATCCATTTGAGGCAGCAAACAAAATACATGGTTTTACATTGAAATTTATTTTATCTGAACTATATGAAAATTATGAATTTAAAAATGAGAAGTAATATTTTAAAAGAAAAAAAGAAATCAAAACTATAAAAACGTATTCAGTTGGATAAAGCAGTAAATGCTTATGATTCCAATCTGCAGGAGGGAAGAATCTTAAATTCTAGGCCATCCAGGACTACAGAATGGCACCCTGTCTCATCCTCCTCTTGTCTGTCTGTCTGTCTGTCTGTCTGTCTGTCTGTTTCTCTCACATAAACACACATGTATACACATGTCTATACCTAAAATGCCTTTATTGTTCTTATTTTTCTAATATCTTGTATTCTTGTACTTTCAGTTAAAATTTTCCACATGAACTCATTGATTTTTGTCAGCTTGACACTAACCAGAAGCTAGAGGTGCCTGGAAAAAGTGGCCTTAAGATCAAGAATGCCCTTTGGTCAGATTAGCCTATAGACATGACCATGGGGTCATTTTCTTGATTGCTGCTTGATGTAGGAGGATCAGAAGCACAAGGAGCAGAGATATCCATCCCCAGGCATGTAAGCCAGGCCTATAAAATTGACTGAGCAAGTCAGAGGGAACAAACCAATAGGCAGCACTCCTCCACGGCTCTGCTTCAGTTCCTGTCTCTGGATTCTTTCTGTGAGCTCCTGCCCTCTCTATTCTAGATGATGGGCTTTCAAAAAACAGTAGAAGCCAAGTAAATCCTTTCCTCGCCTAAATTGTTTTTGGCCAGTGAAATATCATAGCTACAGAAAAGCAACCTGGGACAATCTTTCAATTTGTCCTTTAGCCTGTAAATGTTTAACAGAGTACTCAAAATCTAACAAAGGCAATATGGCTAATCTTAAATGTGATAACATTGGAGCCTGAATAATTATATGGTGCTTAGTAAGTACTACAATTGGTTGAATGAATTTGTGAAGCGAAATGAAGACTTAATGTACAAATCAATTTTGGAAGTGTTTTGGGAATTTGGGATTTGACTGGGAGATAGTTAGTAGATATAATGAATATTCTCCATCCAGCACTTATAGTAAGAAAATTGTCAGGGTTTCTAAAATTGTCCAATCAAGTTTTGTCTCAGAATTGGAAAGCATGAGATTTATTGAAGATGGAATTTCTGTCCCACCTGGGCCCTTAGCCATTTAGTCTCAAAGAAACACACAGAGGCTTATATTAACTATAAAATATTTGGACAGTTTATATTCAAGCTTATTATTGGCTAGCTGTCTCTTAATTATTAACCCATATCTATTAAACTATGTATTGCCACAAGACTGTGGCTTACCCATAACACTCAGCTTGTTACTCTTTCGATGGCTACATGGTGTCTCTCTGGTGCCCACTCTGCCTTCTTCCTCCCATTATTCTCATAGTCTGGTAGCCTCACCTATACTTTCTGCCTGGCTGCTGGTCAGTCAGCATTTTATTAAACAAATAAGAGGAACATATATTCACAGTGTACAGAAGGACATCCCATGTCAATTTATGTCTACAGCTTAATTGATGATTATATTAGTGTTTGTCTGAAAAAGCTGATTAATGTTCTTTAAAGACCAACAATCCCTTTTTATCTGATTCAAAAGAGAAATTGTGCAGAGAATGCTGCACTCTGAATCAAAGGACAAATATTGAATGTCTGAACTTAGACTGTGAATCTTTAATGAGCTTCGAATCCAGAGAAAACATGTTCTACTAATAACCTAGAAACTGAAAAGTAAGTGAGGAACCTTTTCCAGCCAAGCAAATTAGGCATTTTAAATAAATAAATTATTAATTTCACATATGAAACAAAATCATCCCTTTCAAAATCTAATTCCAACATGTCTGTTGTTTGACCCACTATTGAACATTCTCAATATTTAAATATTTGCATTAGGTACAAGCCTTGAAAAGAGAATTATCTATAATGAATATAGGCATTGAAGGATTTACTTACAGATATAAAATTGGGGCTTACCATTGATAACTATACAATTTAATGGAAATTTTTTAATTTATTTGTACAATGTATAGAGATAATTTTATAATTAAAGTTCTATAAAATATATTTTGATTAAGAAGGTCATTTTCCCAGTAGCCCACTCTGCTAAATTTTTGAAATACTTTAGATGTGTTCAGGCACATGGTAAATACACGCTTGTGCATATTTCTGTGCACACACCCATGCATGTGTGTTTCTAGAGACCAGTGATCAGTAATGTGTTTAGAATTAGTCAGGGTTCTCTAGCGGAACAAAACTGATAGAATGAATATATATATATATATATATATATATATATATATATATATATGTGTGTGTGTGTGTGTGTGTGTGTGTGTGTGTGTGTGTGTGTGTGTGTGATTTATTATAGTGACTTACAGGCTGTGGTCCAGCTACTTCAACAATGGCTATCCACCAAGTGGAAAGTCTAAGAATCCAGTAGTTGTTAAACCCATATTCCTGGATGTCTCAGTTGGTCTTCAGTATATGCCAGAATCCTGAAGAAGGCTCTAATTAATGCCAGTTAAGGAGTATACTTACCAGTGAGAACAAGGCAAAAGACCTAAAGCTACCATTTTCCTAATGCTTTATGTAAGCTACTCTCAGACAGTATGGCCAAATTTAAAGGGAGGGCTTCCCACCTCAGAAGATCCAGATAAAAATCTACATTGAAGTTAGGTCTTCCCACTTCAAATGATTTAATTAAGAGTAATCCTTCACAGGTATGCTGAGGGTTTAGTTAATTCCAGTGTAGTTGAGTTGAGAACCAGGCAGAGCCACAAGTTTTTTGTTACATTCTTCTCCAAATTATCATTATTATTGTTAATGACAGAGTCTTTCACTGAACTGTTTCGATAAATCTTTCCGCCACCCACTTGAGTTCTGCCAGCCACGTGGATGGTCAAAATAATACAGAGACATATATTAGGTACAAATGCTGCTTGGCCAATGACTAGGATTTCTCATCTCCTAGCTCAGTCTTAATTATCATAAATCTATAAATTTTATAAGACTTATCTTATTGGATGCCTTCCATTGGCATCCTCATCCCTGGGATCACATGGTGGCTCTGAGCAGAGACTAGGAGGAAGAACGAAGGGGAAAAGGAACCACTTCCTGCTTGTCCTTGCTTAAACATGAATCTCCCTGCTATGTCACTTCCTGCCTGGATCACTGCTTCTTTACTACATTTCCCAGAGTACTCCTTGACATCTAGTCCCATCTAAGTTGCTGCCTCATTGGCCAAACAGTACTTTATTCAACAATCAATAAGATGAACATACACAGAAGTACATTCCCCATCACGGAACCCACTTGGATATAATAGCTGGTGAGTGGATTCCAGGCATTTTCCTGTCCTTTTACATGGGTGCTGAGAATCCTAACTTGGAGACATATGGTTAAACAGCAAGGACTTAATCTACCAAGACACTTCTCCAGGTTCCTAGACTGACCTACTTATAAAAGAAAATAAAATTTTAATCCATAAGTTTTTATGAAACTGCATTTTTTCATTCAAAAGTTGAATTAGAAATTTTCTGTAGTTAACTGGTACGGTGCTTTTTCATTTTTCCTTCAGTGGCTTTGCTTTCAGATGTGCTTTTGAGATTTAGCAACTGTAGTGAGATGAATTTCTATGCATACTCTTTCTGAGAAGCTGGGCAAACCACAGAAGTGAAAGTGTTTTGCATACTTATGAATTTGTAAGTGAAATACAACATAAAAGGTCAATGTAGATAATGTTGGCAGGGAAGAAATTTGTTCATGTTCATCTTCACTAAAAGAAATCATTGAGTCACATATTTCTGGAGCTGATTAGATAAGACATCAAATTTATATACATCAAATGACATTTTTGAACTAAATTTCATGAACAAACAGTTACATTCAACTAACAAAAAGACATTAGCAAATCAGTAAATTATATGAGTAAGCAACTAAAAAGTAAAAAAGAAAAATAATTACCAAAAGGACAAAATTACCAACTATGAACATCAGCCATTGTTTTTGACATAAAGAAAAATCAATGTCAGCCTATCAATTGAACCAGGAAATCATGTTAGCATGGTACAAAGACAAGATAACTAAGCCTCCTTTTGGAACTATATATGTGAGTTTACATTTTACTATTTATTTGTCAGATATAAATAGATACATAAATACATTATCTCACTTAGGGTTTCTGTTGCTGCTTTGGTAACTGTAGCACACTTCTTTCTACTGGGCTGATTCCACTCCCTGTTAGCAGCTTTTCTGGGCAGGTATCCCACAAACATCTTGAGGTCTCCAAAGCAATCCAGGCTTCAATTTCACAGCTTCACACAATCACATTTCTGGGCCTCCATTCAGGGGCACATGCCTGGCCTCTTATGCCCAGAACATGGGGTCCCCTCAAGACCACTGTGGATTCTGCATTACCATGCAAAAGCTAAGAGCCTTTATTCAAGCTTGAGCTTAGGCCCTCTACTTGTCGCATTCAGTGGTTGAGAGCAGAGTGCACAGCCTGGGCTGGGTAGGATTTTTATCATAATAGATGTTGGAGAGTAGGGGATTTCCAGGGCTCAAGACCCTGATTGGCTGACATTTCTCTAGGGGTATCTTGGCAAAAGGGGAATAGGTGCTCAAGGATATCTGGTGATCTTATCTAATCTTGTCTAATGGTTGGGATGTTTGGAATGCCAGGTACTTGCCCTTAGATGTTGGCCCTCCCTGGTTGATGTCCGTTTATGGCTTTCCCTGGAACCTGGTGCTTCCTGCCAGTGAACTGAAACTCAGGCCTACTTTTTAACGGGTTTTTATTAAGCCTGCCGTGGCAGCAGTGTGCCCAAGCTGTCTGGCCCCCACAGCCTCAGCAGCTTTGTTAGATGAAGCTGCCAAGTTCTGCTGCTTGCTGTGGCTGGAAGACGGCCCCTCGCTCAATTACAGCCTCACCAGCATTTTGCCTTTTACTGCCTTAACTGGATTTCTAGACTAGGCTGGCCTCAACCTCAAAGATCCACCAGCCTCTGTCTTTCAACTGCTGGGATTAAAGGTGTACCCCACCCGATCGAACTCTTAAGAGTTCCTTTGGTCTCTGGTTAATACCCTGCCTCCATGTTCCTGTTTTCAAATTCTTGCCTTGACTTCCCTTCATAATCACCTGAACTATAAAATGGAATAAACCCATTTCCTTCCCCAATTGTTTTGTATAAAAATAGAAAGCATGCTAAAACAGCGTGTTTACCATTCAGTTTTTCTTCTGTATCATTTTGACTATTTAAGATCTTTTAAGTTGTTACATAAATTTTAAAATCAAACTTTCAATATATCAATTTTTATTTTGACTATACACCAAATAAACAAACATGGTTTTCTTTTGCCAGAATTACATTCAAAATTATGTTTTTAATATGTTTCTATCCTTTGGACTAGAAAAATGGCCTGGTGACAGGAACATTTGCGGCTCTACTGCAAGAATGTAATTTGGGTCTCAGTGTCCACATATCATCCCTTATGGTCTGTAACTTCAGTTTCAAGGGATCTGTCACCATCTTGTGGCCCCTACAGGTTCTGCATGAATCTGGTGAATATATATATATTTATGATTATATATATATATATATATGTATATATATATATATATATGCAAAACACACATGCAAATAAACTTTAAAAACTAAAATACTTATTTCTATCTGTTGGCTGTGTATACAGAGATACCTTTGTTTTTAAAAAATATTTTTAATAAAACATTGCAGTTTTATGTAAACTTATGTTACAATGGGATCTGTTTTCTATCTTCGACTGAGCCCAAATACAACTTCTACTCATACCAAATTTATGACAACTTTTAAATATATTCAGTGATCTGTCTCAACTTCATGTGATGACAGAAGTTAATTTGTGTTTTCCAAAATTCACAACGGATATAGTTATTTTTTAAAAATTTGGACTTTCTGTTTCTTTTTTCAGATACCATTATTCAACAAATGACAGTGTCAGTTCAGGGTTTACATATGGAAAAATGGAGCAGATGGCTTGATATCTACTGACTTACGTTTGATCCTTTTAGCTTTCTAATATCAGTATCTATTTGAAAGATATCGCTACTAGCTTTATCTTTATGATATATAAGAGAACCATGCTTTTGTTTACCTCTGTTTCTAAAGTATGTTATTCAATTTCTTGTCAGCAATACCATGTCAGCACCCAGAAACAGGAGGACTTAAAGTATTTCGTTCAGAAGACAATTGAGAATGGCTTGATAGCCAGCTTACTGAGGGCATTCAGCACACATCTACAGCTAAGCTTTTTTTTATGCACAGCTTCTCCCACATAGTCCTTTAACACATGCTTCGAAGAATAAGAGTGTCACACTTGCTTATTCTTTATCTACATGACTACAGCATGTATGTTACAGCATGTGCTATATTGAGTTTTCAGCAGTTTTTGGGAGGCTAATGAAAAAGGAGCCGGGATTTTCATTATTAAAATGTCATCAGCAATTCTAAAAGGGCCTGGATTGCATCCTGTATTCAATTAAATATTTTTACATTAATTCAATATCAAATACTTGAGCCATTTCAGTTAAGTATTTTAAAAATTTAGAAGAATATACTAATCAATAAACACAAAATCCATGATATATATGCAAGGTTAAGATTATATTATATATATATATATATATATATATATATATATATATCTTTATGTATATATATACATACATACTGTATAATATATATATTATACAGATTATATACATATATATATATAGAGAGAGAGTATATATATATAGAGAGAGTATATTATATATATATATATATATATATAGAGAGAGAGAGAGAGAGAGAGAGAGAGAGAGAGAAGAGAGAAGAAAGACTGTTTTTATCTGTTGCTCTGTAAACAAGTTACATGGAAATGGAATTATTAATTTTCAGGGCATTTTTAATATAATCTGACATAAAATAGAAGAGAGGAGATATATCAATTGAAATGACATAGTTGTCATCCACAGTAGTTGCACTTGAGAAATAAAGAGTTCATGTCAGAAGCCTTGCAAATTGGGATTACTCATTGTGAGTTCCCAATAAGAGCACAAAACTGAAAGAAATGAGCAAACCCTTACCTATTAGTCACTTTCTTGTTCTCTAAAACAGGCCTTATCACCATTTTCACAAGGCAAATTCTAGGACTGGAAGCAAGTATTTATTTAAGGAGAGTTAATATGTCTCCTAAGTCCTATTGAGGAAGCCAGATACTCTAAGCTAATTTGATTAGCCATTTTTTTCATAAAAAAAGCATTCACAGTTGCTCAACATTATGGCCAAGATGCTAATTGTATTGTAAAAATTTGTCTGCAATTTATGCCTTTCAGCGATTTTTTTATGATCTTCTTAGTTGCTGCCAGAATATAAGTACTTACAAAGAAGCTAAGGAAATAAAAGTGCTTTAATCACATTTATATTTAATGATAACTCCATGCAGCTTAAAGCAAATAATTCACATTTTCTAAAAGTATTGTTCATTTGGAAGTTTTGAGAATTTCATGCTTTACTCTAATGTATGTTTAAAAGGATGACCTCTGAAGTATTCTACTTTCTTTATGTTCTAACAGACACACAGACTTGGAGCTTTAGGGCTGAAATTTCTTAATTATCAAAAATTACCTGCACATAGTATAATTTAAATCTGATGTCATCATATTAAGCACAGAATACTCGGTAATTCACTACCGGATCTTTACAGTGAGCAAACATGCCTGGGAAATTATGAGACACTAACCCTTTAATTTAATGTCCTCAAATGATTATCTGGTTATAATGAAGTGTATGTATAAAAGGCAGATTAGATTAAATTAGATCTAGTCCAAATATCTCACTATTTAAAACGATTTTGAATCAATGGTAAATTATGAACATCCATGTTGTGATTAATGTGCCCCACACTTCTGAGAGGTTCTCAGGTAATGCCACACACTCACTACATGTAGACTCTCTCTCCTGAACCTGTCACATCAATTTGGACATGATTTTATGTTCAGTACAAAATACACATAGCTTTTCAGATGATTTTCAAAACCATCAGAGATTTAGCATTTCAAAAATAGATAGATTCATCATCAGTGCCCAGCATTTTTATTGTAAGCTACTTACAGTTACAGCCAGTCTTCTAGACCTCTTACCTTACTTATTTCTCTATCAGACCAGGAAGCAGGTCTTCTTCGGCAAATTGAGGAATAAATTTTTATGACACCAGAATTTGATATTTTATATATTTTAGCATTAAGAGATGTTTCCATAGGCTAGCATAAAATAGAAACAGCATTATAATTCAAAATCATAAGTAGGAATTTTTTTATTTGGCTAAAAGGAAAATAAGGAGCATCTAGGGACTATAGTTATTTGAGGGTTGAATTTTTTACAGAGTCTGTTGCATAAAAACACTAAGCACCTTTCAATATATGCTAATTGAGTTGAGCTGCAAACATATTACAGATAGAAAAACAGGACACGATTCCCTTTGGACATTTTTTCACAATCTTCTGACAGAAAATACCCTCAAAATTTGAATTGATTTTCATATTAAATCTATATGAACTAATTATGGGGAAGGAATGCAATTTGACCAAAGCCCAAACAATTTGACCAATTTGACCAACCACCCTTGAGGTTTTGTTTCACCACGGAAAACAGAATTAGGTACAGAGAAATGACACTGCTTTGCCAGTCATTCCTTAGTAACTAGACTTTTCTGAAACTTGCTATTAAAAGATAGAAAATGGTTGGCATTACCTTAAAATAACCTTTTTATCCCCTAAGAACTAAACACCCATCAACCTGTCAACTCTATGTTAACATAAGAATGAACTAAAGCTGCTTGAAATCCACCAACAACACCTCTCGTTATTTAAAAGCAATTACTTGTCAGTAAAATGACTGCTGGAAGTGTCTCCAACATCTGACCAATAACTGCCCCTGAGTCAAACACATGCTACAGATGCCCTGGCCTTAATTCCCTGCGCAAAGCAACCTTTCACTAGCTAATGAGTGTCAGATATAAACAACATACTGTGAACCTGTGGCCTAATCTGAATGAGGACCACATATGCATGGAATGATAGCAACTCTATTACTTTCTAAACTTAAGCACAGTATAAGAGAGATTATATTGTCAGTCGGGGATACAAATAAGGATAAACTAAGTAAACTCTGATGCAAAGAATAAATGATGTAACTGATTGACGTACTGCTTTGCACCTTCAGATTACCTGTTATTCATCCTGTGGCAGCTATGACAGCCCTTCCAATTAAGGACAGATTGGTTCTGGATCCCTCCAACATCGTATCCAAAAGAGACTGTCCATTATTTATCTTGTAATTATGTAAAGTTTGAGTGAAACAAATAAGAATATGAGGAAGTAACTATGTATTTTCAATTATATCCTATTTTTACCTATTCTAATCATGTTTATAATCACCTAATAGTGTAAAGTAGAGAACAGCTCTATGCTGGAATGATACTTAACCAAGCACTTGATGAATTTCTTAGTTTCTGTTAATAGTGACAGGCTTTCAGTGTGATAGAATCCACATTATAATAGTGTTAGCATGCTACAGAAGACCAGGGGCAGACAGACACTCTCTGTTTGCACATTTGAAATCATGTGGAGTCAATCACTTGTAAGTTTCATTTAGTATGAACTCTACCATGAATCTTGACTGGAAGGTCATGAAAGCAAACAAAAAAAGCAAAATAAATAAATAAATAAATAAATAAATCATGAGTAGGCAAAAGGAATCCATCTTGGGTTAGAAAGTGGGGGCTAAATGATATATATAATAATAGATAATATTGTGCATCACCTTAGCCACATCCTATTACACATACAGCATACCAAGATGGATGGACAAGATGATCTTTATTAAAATTTAGTGAGATTGTGACTTTTGATTCAGTGGCTTGAGAAGCTTGCTTAGATTGATCTGCTCTGTGCCAGTCCTTGTGCTACTTTTGTCAGGTATGTTCCTTCCCTTGACATTCTCAGGAATTCAGCAGCATCAGGTAAGTCATGTTTTGTAGTTTGTGTTCATGGATGTCTGTGTCTGAGGTTCTATTTTGAGAGAAAGCATTCCAAGTAAAAGATGACATTTTTGCATTTAAAGGATGTTGAGTGTTCCATACCTTGTCAGAAGTTGGACATTGATGTTAAAATTGTGTAAGGGGCTTGTCGTGGGTCTAACATTAACCATACAGTGTATGGAGTAGCAAATGTAGATTAAAAAGGCCAACCCTCTACGCTGTCACCCAGGTCACACTTTAAGGGACTGTCACTAGATCACACTATGAAATACACTCTCTGGGACTGGAACATTGTATGCAGAATACCCAATGTTTGCCTTCACTCTGCATTGTTATATGTTCTCTATGCTGCCAACCCCACTATAACTTAATCTCTCCAGCTAACAATATCATTCTTCATTTCTTTCCTTCATAGGGAGGGTGGATGGTTTCATTTACCTTCATCATCTGGGAGTGTACACTCCTCCCAATTTCTTTACTTTAATACGAAATATTTGACCTGGACTTACTTTGAGAGTCTGTTCAGACTATAATCAAAATAGTAAAAGTCACCTCTGTAATATTGCTCCCATTGCTATTGACTTGGTCAAAACCCAGCCACTCAGTGAGTTACACAGATTGAAATATACCCTAGTTGGATGAAAGGCTTTGGTTAGCCTCAGACACTCAAATGGGCATGAGCAGCAAGAGATTATAGTAACTATGCACATTACCTGATCCTATTTCTAGCATTTCAAGTATCTATAAAGTTGTGAATAAAGATTAAGATATATTAATCTCTATAAGTATCAAAGTGCATTTTTTGGTATTTATGAGTTTTATATTTATTTGTATCCTTAAATTTTTTATTATTTGTTTCTGTGTTTTTTATTTAATTTTCTCTTATTTTTAAATCATTTCTAGGGGGAAGTGGTATAATTATAAGCTCAAAAATATTTTTAAATGTATAGGGTCTTTGTTCTGTTCTGGTTTGTTTTGTTTTTTGGAGATTATAGCCAATACAAATGAATGGCATGGCTTTGGATGCTAACTCTGCAATTTTTTTCACTGAGGTACTTGAGAAATCCCTTTGTCTCTGTACTCAGGTTTTTACATGATTACAATAAGAATAGTCTCAATAATGTCTGTAATTTATAAATCACATTTTTGTGGCTGATTTTGTGTTGTCATTACCATCCTACATAATTAGAAACTGACAAATTATATTATTCTATGAATCAGAAAGCCCAATAATTGACATGCAAATGAGCTGAATTTTAAAGCAACTAAGTCCTTAAATTTATAAATATTTATTATAAGTGGCGTTTTTCTAGATTGTTCAATGTTCTTTGCTAATTAGATTTCATTAGCCTAATCCTGTGAATTTTATTAGCTAACATTTTATCACAGATCCTTCAGGCCATTTCAAAGAATTAGAATTTGTATTTTTGATTTATAACACCACAAACAATGGTTAAATTTTTTTAATATTGTAAAGAAAACTGAAGACCCAAATGAAGTTTATCTCATGAACTGTTTCTTTTTTTTTTAACTGAAATCACCACAAATTGGGGGAAAGATAGCTCTTCTGTGTTCATCTCTTTTAAGCATGACTTTCTGCAAGTAATTGCTACCGAAGATGATAAACCCACAACTTGACCATCTATTCCTAAAGACCTGAGCTTGTATAAGTAACGCTACCATTTTCCCAGTCTTTCTCTTCCATCCAGTAATTAGATAATGCTAAAAGTTTGAAACTTCAGAGGCTTGGGATAGCTCGTGTTTTATAACTCTCCTGTCAATCCTCAGGCTACAAATCATCATCAGCAAAACATGATCAACTACTGTCCCTGTGGCAATGCATCAGGAGGTGGACCTTAAAGGACAGTGACTGGGGGAAACCAAAGTCCACTCAACCATGGAAATTATATGACTCAATTAAAGAGGCACCACAGAATTCTCCTTGGAATGAAGATCGATGTTTTAGGACAATGAACGAATTCCTAAAGCACTTACTCTGACATATGATTGTAAACACTTGGGTTTCTGGTAAGAAGTAACACTAGGTATCTGGCCTCAAAATCTCTTTAAAATGTGGTGGTGAAGTATCTTTTGAGGCATTTGCCTTGGGGCCACTAGCATCACCAACATCCCTAGAAGGGCAGTCACTGTCTCTCCTTGCTTGAACATGTTCTTCAATCTGTTCATTGAAGGTCTGCTAGTCTTTGAAAGTGTCCTTTTGTTTCTTTCACTCTTATGTGCATTCATTTGCAATTGCATTTCCTTTAGTCACAGTAAATGTGAAATTGGGCATTGCTTACATCAGTTTTAAATGACAGTGAGGACAAAGCTCAGGAAAAAAAAAAGATCCTCTGGTAAAAGCAGCAGTCAAGTAAAGTTAATGGTAATACCTAACAATAAATCTTAGGGGTCTTAAATTATCAGTAAAGTATAAGTCATCATATCTAAATGGCTTATATGCAGGTACATTTATATCTTCTTAGTAACACTGAGAGATATTTGAGAGACTCCTTTGTGTTCACAGAGTAAGCAGGATCATTTTAACACTAGTAAAGGTTAGCAAACTTGAGAAGACTAAGGTTTCTAAACAGGTAAAAAAATAAAAGATAAATAAGCTGGCTAAGCAGAGAAGAGAGTCCTAAGGTGTGTTTTGGTCGATGATGTTACATAGATTACCCTAAGACAGAGACATAAAGGTCACTGTGACAGCAATATCCATTTGATCATATAAATGAAAAAGTGTTTGAGAGAGACAGCTATTTTTCTTCCTTGATGGAAAACTGAATGTGTTGATTTGCTCATCAAAATTCAGAGGAGGGATATTTCATTATTTCAGACAAGTAATATTCAAAGCTTTCTGTTTTCTGTTTATCTTTGCATTTTAACCAACTATGAGTAAAGCTTCAAAAAGAATGTATTTCATTCCGGTTTAAAAAATGTAATGATACTTTAAAATGCTATGTGACTGAATACATGAATGAGACAGCACTTCTGAAATAAAAAGATCTTAGACTCTTTGCAATTTTCTTAACAAGTTTCTGACTATTTAAGATGAGGGTGATAGTTCTCCAGGTAATATGCAAAATTCATACCTAGCTTCACAATTAGAAAACACCTCCATGTCTTTGAAATTGAACTTCCATCATCACAGTCCTACATGAAATAGGAAATTCAAACAATTTAATCTCCATTTATAGATGTAAACATGAGGATTCCGTAGGATGGAGTATGTCAAAGGAAAGTAACTAATAGAAATGAAAAAATAATCAGAATCTTCAATTGATTTAAAACACAGATGCAGAGCCAAAAGAATCCAAGACAAGTGTAGGAAGGATGGAAAGGTGGGTAGTAATACAAAAAGTAAGTATGGAAAGCTGTAGTTTTGAGACCTCTGAAACTATGTATAGAGAGGATTCAATTTAGAATAGAAAACAGGAATGAAGTTAAGAGAATGTCAGTGAAAAGAGGAGGACACACGCGGAGCAAACAAAGAGACAACATTTGCAAATTCTCAGGAGTTGGTATTTTCATAGGCTAAGTAAAGCACATTTAAGAATAATGTCAAAAGGCTATTGATAGGAAGAATGAAGTAGGACTTTCTTCTTGAAAACGTGTTGTGTGTGTGTGTGTGTGTGTGTGTGTGTGTGTGTGCTTGTATTTGTGTGTGTGTGAGATATACACACATATGAATGTTTATGCATTATCACCCCATGTGTGCATATGTAGACCAGATCTTGATTTTACATGTCTTCTCCCATCATGTGTCACCTTATTTTTGTTCTTTTTCTTTTAAGTTCAATAAAAAGCATAATGACACAATTTCTACCTTTTATCTTTTTAACCCTACCCCTCCAATTATCCATGTAAAACTCTTTCTTGTTCCTTCCCAAATGCAAGGCTACTTTTTCTTTAACCATTGTATATATATATATATATATATATATATATATATCCTACTGAACCTGTTGAGTATTTCCTGTGTGTGTATAAGATTTGGAGCCCTTTGGTTCAGCTAGGCTAGCTGTCCAGTGAGCTTCCAGCATCCATCTTTTGCCAGCCACCTGAATTGGGCTTATAGGCATTCATCTCTGTGCCTAGTCAATGTTACAAGCACTTTACCCACTGAGCCATCTCTATACCCCCAGAAAATATATTACATTGTCTATAAAAAAGAGCTTTATTTTTGTAACAATGCCATAAAAAATCATTTAGAGACTTACTAAGAGTCCTGATTTCATCTAGCTCAGTCTAGCCAGTTATTGATGAGGTGGAGAACAGTGGTACCTTAGGCCAGAGACTTTCACATTTACTAAGGTTTGATCAGGGAGCAAAACTAATTGCATGTTAGGTAGTTTCAGTTGGCAAAAAAACAAAAAAAGACTAGTGATTATTCCAGGGAATAGGAGATATTATGCAAAGACACATGGGAAACCAAGGTGGACCAACAAGTCATACAAAACTGAAGTATAAACAGTGCATCTCTGGAGTCACTTTTTTAGCATCAAACCAGTTCTCTTTGTCATTCATGTGCAAATTGGAGGGTACTTTTAATGATTCAGTTGCCTTGTAGTACAGTTCAGTCATGCCAGGACACTTCAGTAAGGAATTAGGAAAAGTGTGGATGGACATTGACATTAATTTCTGTTGGTTTTACTGTGTATCTCTGAGGTTGGGATTCAAAGAACAAATGATATATAAGTAATTACTTTACATTGCTTCCCTGGACAAATGGATGTTAGCAATGATTTCCTTAAGCAAGGCAATGTGGGAGCTGGCAGCAGAGGCAAGCCCCATAGATCCTGATCACCTCTGGTAAGCCAAGTAGGCTGAAGGAAGCCAAAACCATGGAGACATGGTAGAACCTGTAACTGAGCCCTCGGATTGAAGTGGCACTTCTCAGGGCAGAGTTCAGAGTGGCTGCCTCAATGCAGGCAGGTGACAGCAACTTGCTATGTGGGAGAGCATTTAGTCTGTGTTGTCTCAGACTGGAAATTCATCATCAGTGCAGTTGAAAAGACAGGCTGGTTGATAGGAAGGAGCGGTTTAGACTCATCCTCACTTCTTAGTTGTCAGGATAGGAGGAACTTTTCAATGTGTCATCACAGAAGATAGTTTAGGACACAATTATCTTGAAGCTTAAAGACAAAATGATGTCAAGGCCAAAGGCATCACCACAGTCTGAGATCTCGGGGCACCGAGGGTCATCAGAACAATAGTAGGTTTTGCTCACTTGACTAACCAGAGTGAGTAGGATACAGATATTAATTGGAAAGATGGCATGGCAGAGAATTGGGGCTTTCAGCAGGTTTCTATGACCTTTGAGTCAAATGTTCGCTTCTTCTTTGCAGTATTCTAGGAGAAGCATCTGCATTTGTGTCAAGAAAGGGGTAAAATTGGACGAGGACCAGCATCACCTGAGTTTCTCCCAGGAGGTGATAAATTGTAGTTTTTTAATTGAGGTTAAAGTATAGACAACTTTAACATTACCAATGTAATCATTTTTAAGTATGAAGTTTAGTGATGCGCTTTTTGTTGTGCGTCTAGTTCCGAGAATCTTTTCAGCTTACAAAACTGGAATTCAGAGCTGTAACAAATGTGAAGACATTATGTTACGTGAAGCAGTCCATTCACAAAACAGGCTCTGTATGCTTTCATTTATATGACCCCCTCAAATTTAATAAAATTGTCAAGTGATGCAATGACACAATGACTCAACACTAATCCAGGCCACACCTCAGTTTAGCAACTAAGTCATAGAATCTTAGCCACCTAACTTGTTGGGAGCCAAATTTCAGGGATTGGCATGAGATCCTAGGCCATGCTTGGCAGGCCACATAGTTAACCTTTACATAGCAGCTCCTTAGAACCTCAGCTCAAGAAAAGAAACAATTTAACACAGTCCCCCACCCACAGGCTCAGTCACCTAGGCAACCCCATCCAGGACCTCTTACTCATGAACTTTTTATCCTGCCAAACATCCTCTTTGTGGCTTCCTAATATCCTGCCTATACTAACACCTGGTGCACAAATAACCCATTCTGCCTCTTCCCATATCCTGACTATATAAGCTAGCCTAGGAAAGTAAAGTTTTCCACTTGATCAGAATCCTGTCTTGTGGTCATTCTTTCTGCGTCTCTTGTCCCCATTCCCTATCCCAGACTCTCTTGCCCCAGGTTGATGTCCTGCAGGTGAGGACATTAATTATTATCTATTTTGCCCTGATGATGGAAGAATATATATTTTGAAATCAGAATTATCTGTTGAATAATGCTACTTATGCTTGTTGTTATTTGCTAGTGACTATTTCTTTAAGCATTCTAAGCCTTTTTTTTATTAGTTCAAATTAGGAACAAGCTTGTTTCACATGTCAATTACTTCTCCCTCTCCCTCCCCTCACCCTCATCCCTCCTATCCCACTCAGACCTACCCCCCACCCTATCCATCCTCCACTCCCCAGCAGGGTAAGGCCCTCAACGGGGGCTCCACAAAGTCCACCACATCATCCTGGGCTGGGCCTAGGCCCTTCCCCATGTGTCCAGGGCAAGAGTGCATCCCTTCACATGGGATTTGCTCTCAAAGTCCCTTCTTACACCAGGGAAAAATACTAATCCACTACCAGTGGCCTCCTAGAGTGCAGAGGCCTCCTCATTGACATCCATGTTCAGGGGTCTGGATCAGTCCTTTACTGGCCTCCCTGACAGCATCTGGGGTTGATGAGTTCCCCCTTATTCAGGCCAGCTGTTTCTGTGGGTTTCTCCAACCTGGTACCAACCCCTTCGATCTTCATTCCTCCCTCTCTGCAACTAAGTTCCAGAATTCAGCTCAGTGTGTATCTGTGGATGTCTGTCTCTGCTTCCATCAGCCACTGGATGAGGGCTCTAGGATGGCATAAAAAGTAGTTATCAATCTCATTTTAGGAGAAGGGAGTTTAGGTTATCCTCTCTACCATTGCCTGGATTGTCAGTCGTGACATCCTTGTAGGTCTCTGGAAGTCTCCCTAGTGCCAGATCTCTCCTCGGACCTATAATGGCTCCCTCTGATATGGTATCTCTCATCCTGCTCTCCTCTATTCTTCCCCCAACTCAATATTTCTGCTCCTCCATTTCCTCCTCTCCTCTCCTCTTCTCCTGCTCTCATTCTGGCAGCTCCCCTTCCCCTATCCTCATGCTCCCAATTAGCTCAGGAGTTCCTGCCTCTTCCCATTCCTGGGGTCCATGCATTTATCCCCTAGAGTGCAAACTTATAAGACCACTCTGGAAATCAGTATGGTGGTTTATCGCGAGGATATGTTTACTGAGGTATTGCCTACAGCAGATTGTCTTCAGGTAACTCTGTGTGGCACTTTCTTGATTAATTATTGATGTAGGCCCAGTCCACTATGGGAAGTGCATCACCACTGGACAGGTGGTCCTTCATGCTATAAGGCAGCTGAGAAAGACATTAAGCACCATAACCAAAACCGGCTTGTGGGAGACATTATTATTTCATAATAATAATATTTCATAATATTTCATAATAATGTCTCCCACAAGCCGGTTTTGGTTATGGTGCTTATTACAGCAAAGGAAAAAGGAATTAGGACAAACATCTACACCTTCCACCATAAAGCTATTAAAGAGTATCTCTAAACAAATCGTTCAGGAATTCCTTTTGGCAGTAAAGACTTCTGTTATATCAATCATCAGGAAGCCTCTCCCCTATTTTCATATTTTTTCTTTTCCCTTTTATGTTCCTTTAATGTATATGTACTTGCTTGAATAAGGTCAGAGAACTGATTGTACTAAAGCTTACCAAAGGCCCAGCTACCATTGCACTAGTCTGTTTCTTCAGTCTTCAGGACTGATAAATGGGAATTGTTAAACTGTACTCCAAAACGGCATTAGGATATTATGTCCAGAGTGGGGAAAATCTATACTGCAATTGCAAATAAATCTTGTTAGAAGACATACCAATTAATACTAAACATAGAGATTTCATTATGTAATGCAGCCACAGATTCAATATGCTGACAGTCAGAGCTAAGAAATTTTATAACTGTGGTTGTAGTTAGAAGTTAAACATTACTAATCTGTGCAATTTAACATGTTGAGAAGGCTTTCATTGATTTTTAGTGTTTTTCAAATTTCACAGTACAGATTAACCATAGCAGTAAACATAAAGTCCTAATACAAAAAATGCTAAAAGTTTAAACAATACTTTATATTTCTGTACATGGCTAAAGAGTCAAAGCATAACTACCCAGATTCTGCCAAAATCAAGATAAAGATTTCAATTGACTGGATATATTATACTTACAGTGGAACTGGAAATCCCCTCCTTCCCAGCCAACTCCCTAGGGTTGAAATATGCTGTACGATTATGTAAAATGCTTGCTTTGTAAACATGAGGACCTGAATTTGGATTACTAGAACCAACATAAGTCACTACTTATGGCAATGCATATCCCAGGAAACCTCTGGCCACCCAGTCTAGCCAAAACTGTCAGCTCCAGGTTCAGTGAGAGACCTTAGGCCAAATTAATTATTAAGGAAGACTTTTGACATCAACCTCTAATCTCATGGGACAATGTTTACATGGCCAATACAGTTAATATATTTTTTAAAAATTTTTAATAAATGAATAAAAGTTTCTTCTACATTTTAATTTTAAATGATATCTGATATGTTATGCTGATATAAAACTAGATGTCCTAAATATATTTAGTGACAAGTTTTTGATATATATCATTATAAAATAAAATATTATTTCCTGAAATTGAAAACATATCAGTGAGCTCAATTGAGGAATGAATTACTAATCAAACCACACACTAAAGAAATCAATTATAAAACCTGTAATATGATAATTAAAATGTCACTTAATTTCAGTATAGTATATTATCTTAAGGACTTGGGACTTAATATTAATTGGCATTTTTATAAATTTACATGACAAATGCCATTTACTGCTTAAAATAAATTTCCCCTAAAAAGATACAGAAAAAACAATTTAGTCCATCAATCTTTTAAGGTATATACATGGAATTGGATTTTCTGATTGTGAACCTCAGACTCATTTTGGTACAAAAACATAGTAGATAAAATTCTGTGGTACTTTATTAACCAACATAAATTATTTAGTACATTTTCAATATAGTGGAATTGTTTATCACTTGCTATCAGATATTATTACATTATATCTCAGGGGTTCGTAGGCATACTAATACAAACATTAAGATTTCCTTTCTGGAAAGACTAATAGAGAAACAAGATATTTTCTAGTATTTAAAATTATACATAGATTTTCTATTATTGCTGGGACAAAGAACTTTCTAAGTCCTGTTTATGAAATACTTAATGAAAATCATGATGATTTTAAAATGGTTAAGGTTCTGAAATAATATTCCTAGTTAATTATATTTTATATTTTATTTAGATATTTTTACTGCTACTGTCACTGTACTAGTAATGTTATTTAATCTATGATTTAAACAATATAATAAAATATGAAATATGACCTGCCTGTTAACAAGTGTTGCTTTTCTCCCTGAAGAAGAGAACTATCCATGGACAGTCTTAGAGTGGACAGGCACTATAGATCTGATTGTCCACTCAGAAATTTTCTCTTGACATTCTGCACTGGATTTTGATATCTCTCCACATTCTTCCTGCTAGAGTATACCAACTTTATTTAATGTATTTCACAACTTTTAAAAATCATATCTAAGATGTCCTGCTTGACATAAGTGATAGTTCCCCATACTTAGTTTCTCCTTGAGGATTATAAGGTTCCCCATGCCTTAGCTCTATCATATCTTTTAATTGTGCTTTCATATTAATTCATACATAATTTATAACACATCAAGCAATACTCCCTACTTTATGTTCATTTCTTTATCACAAACAACCTTATTAAGTAAGAATGGCAATTATTCTAAAAATTTTAAAAAACCTCTTTTAATCACTATAGTACCTAACATACAAGAGATTTCCATTAAATATTGAATTTCATCAAGTTTTTGGTAAATATGCATTTATTAAAGTCAATGTGCCTGACTGCAGAATAATGTATGGGTTACCTACTTCTTGTCTTTTCACCAAGTCCAGGAGAATAGGAGAGGTTAACAACTACATTTCCTAGCAGGAGGGCAAAACATCAGGTTATGTTCAAGAATGCATTGGTCCTTTGGATCACATTTAACAGATGGTTAAGAAGAAATCACATATTCTGAGCAATGGCAGAAACACAGCTAGGATAACAGAAACCATGCAGTGTTGTATGAACACACCATAGAACAAAATATTCAAGAAGGAAAAAAAAAAAAACAGTAGACATAGCTACCTTTGATACATATGCCAGATCATGTTTGGTCCTGACCTGATTTTGCCAATGCATTTTAGAAAACCCTGGTTCTACATGACCTTCAATGAAAGGATACATGGATGAGTACCAGATATAAAGCAATCCACATTCATACTCAGAGGATACATATTAAAGGTCATTCCTTCATTCGAGTTGTTGTAGATGAATCATATTTTATGATATACACTAATGCTTGTAAACACTGAACACATCTACTAAAATTATCTGTCTTCTATTATGTATATATAATATATATTATATGTAACATTATTAAATTGGGTACTTGGATCATCTTTGAAATTTTATTTTTTATTATTTCTCTGCTGTAATATGTAAACAAAATTATGCTTTATTTTGTGGGGAAATATTGTTAAGCACCATATTTTCTTCTTTTTATTTACTTTAGTTATTACTTCATAGTTACATTTTGCTGAACTTGTCAGTTTAAGATCTGACAATATCAGGGATGAGGGTGTTAAAATATCTCGAATCCTATGTCAGAAAAACACAAATGTCTCTAAAATTCTGGAGTGGTTAAAAATCCTGCAGTTTATTCGCAGAAATGGGCTTGCAGGCACCATCTTATTTTATCAAAAGCATTTCATAAACAGTAAAGGAGAAGAAGACCCTTGGGCCTGGTGTATCCACTTCATTTTGTCCCACTCATTTCCATTTCTCAATTCCCCTCTTGGTTGTTATTTAAAGCAGACACTGGAACCTGCCTTGTGCTGTGCCCAGGAGCTCTCTCTGAATGCATTGCTTTCTCAAATGTATGATCATTTGTTTTCTTAAAATATTTAGTAAATCACTCCATTTCACACAGCTCCTGGGCTTGTTGTAGCTATTTACTTTTTATGGAGGTCTCCTATGTATCTCACAAAAGCATTATGAAATTTTACTAGGAAGAAACTTTTCCTGAGTATTTTTAATGTAATTTATTTCTGAAGGCATCATTGAATACTCCTAATCTGTGACCTCTATAATCAAATCTTCTTTCTTTCTTTCTCTTTTACTGATTATATCAAAAATATTATGGTTGACCATTCAGAAA
The DNA here is from genome assembly GCF_003668045.3 of Cricetulus griseus. Taxonomy (NCBI): domain Eukaryota; kingdom Metazoa; phylum Chordata; class Mammalia; order Rodentia; family Cricetidae; genus Cricetulus; species Cricetulus griseus. The sequence goes on along the minus strand of NW_023276807.1, from coordinate 17,399,563 downwards.
TTAACCCTGAATAAATCAATTTGATGAAGTAGTTAAGCACTAGTATTATCTTAACTATTCTTACTAAGGGAGAGTGGAAGAAACCAGGATGCTAGGAATTTTACAATACATTCTAGTTGTACTTTTTGATTACATCATTTAAATTCTGTATAGTAAGAGATGTAAATAGACAGACAGAAATAACAATAAACATATTTGCCTTGGTTTTTCATTCTTAGTCTTCATCCCTTTTACCCATTTTTGTAAAAAAAATATAGATTCTATTATTGTAGATTATTAGTTGAAGATGTGTTACATTTGTTTATGCTGTGGTACATTTGCTTAATGATACAAATATGTGTTGCGTTCTTTTATGTTACATGTGTGTAACTCCTTGAAGCTGTGTTACTCTGCCTGTCTAAAATAACTGATTGGTCTAGAAAGATCTGAATGGTCAGTAGCAAGGGAGGAGAAAGGGGCTGGACTGGCAGGCTGAAGAATAAATAGGAGAAATCAGGGAATGGGAAGATCCAGGAGCAAAAAAAAAAAAAAGAGGGGAGAGCAAACTCCAGGGGCCAGACACCCAGCTACCCAGCAAGGAACGGAGTAAAAGTAAAGAAAGGAATACTGAAACAGAGAAAGATAAAAGCCCAAAGGCATGACTGGGAACATGGTGGCAAAATGGCAATGTGGTGCTAGAGCTGAGAGTGCTACAACTTACAGTCAATAGGAAATCAACACAAATCACACTTGATTGATTGAGCAAAAGAGACCTCAAAGCCCACTCCGACAGTCACACATTCCTCTAACCAGGCCTCACTTCCTAATAGTGCAACTCCCTTTGGAAGCCAGTTTTTTGAAACCACCACATTCTACTCCATGGCCCCCAAAGTCTTATAGGACATATGTAAAATGCACACAGTCCAACTCCAAAATTCCCTATAGTCTATAACAGCCTCAGACATTCAAGTCCCTAAGTCCCTTCTGAGACACATGACAATCTCTTAACTATAATCACCTATAAATATCAAAATCAAAAAATATATCACATACTTTCAACATATAATGGCACATGATATATCTTGCCATTCCAAAATGCAGGGAGAATAGCAAGGAAATACTAGACCAACACTAGACCAAATAACAGCTGGGCAAGCTCCAAATTATCAACCTCCATGTCATTCCCTGTTAGCAGCTCTCCTCAGCAGGTATCCCATGGCTCTGGCATCACCAACAATTTGATGGCTCCACAGCAATCCAGGATTCTCCTTCCCAGGTTCATACAATAGCCTCTCTATGTGGCCTCCATTCAGGGACAACCCTGACACACATCTGGCTTCGGCAGCTTTATTCCATATCTCCTTTCTTCTATCCTTAACTATAAAACAAGAAGCACTTGGCCAAAGCTCCCACGTTCTGCTGCTTGCTAGGGCTGGAACATGGCCCCTTGTTCAATTACAACTTTACCAGCTCTCCATCTTTCACTACTGTATAAGCTTGGATGTCCTGAAGCTTCCTTTAAGAAGAAGGCTGGCCCTTAAACTTGGGGATTTGCGAGCCTCTGTCTTCAGAGTGCTGGGATTAAAGATGTGCCCCACCACATTTAGCTCTAAGCTTTTCTTTAATTCACAAGTTGATAACTCAGCTGAGTGGGATCTTGCCCTGAGGTCACCACTCCCTTTATTCCATTTCTTAATCTGTTTATCTTCTTAAACAGAGAATTTAGTAGATAGGAAATAAAGGAGTAACCTAACTTTAATCTACTTTGCCAAAAGTCCCATATAACTAATATTCTACTTTACTTCAACAAATCAATTCATAGGTAGTAAAAAAAATTGTTGAGCCAAAAATATCTTTTTTTTTTCTCTAAGAGGAGTCTTCTATAACCTCAGATAGGATTGTATAACTACTGGACAATTCATCTATGGAAGAAAACAGTTTAATCATCTTTAACTAGGATATAAGATATGCCTCGACATTTTGTTCTTTTGAAGAGACATTATAAAAGAAATACCCACTGGTTTTAAGTATATAATTTATTGTCCAGATATTCTTTTGATGAGCAATCAACAGAATTGTTTTCTTTGCATGTTTAAATGTGCAGTCCACATCACTGTCACCTAAAGAACTTAGCATTCTAAAACACATAATGATATTTTATGCTTTCCCTTGACATTTGCTTTATTTATAAATTGCTCTGTACATTTTTAACCTTCAGAGATCAAGTATATTTGAAAATGAAAAGACTTGAGTGTTTGGAAGACAAGCAGTGATTCAGGTCAATGTCTTTAAAGCACTTTAAAACGAGAGCTAAAATTGCAGGCTGGAAACTTCTTGCTTACCCTGTAACTCCTGAGTCTCCAACTTCTACATGCATACCCACTTGAGAAACTCAAGGAAGCTCTGGGGATATTAGAAAATTGCACATCAAACTGGCTTCACAAAACTCCATAGTAATGAACTTAATCAGCCTTTAATAACATTGATTGTGCCCCCTTACTTGCTCTGATTGCAGAGCAACATTGGAGATTTCTTCCTAATGTACTCCGTTTGTCTTTTAAGTCTCAGTTTTTCTTTATTATTTTACCACTTCATGTCACTATAGTTTAAAATGGTAAGTTAGAACTAAAATAGTTATTCAGCCCATACTGCCCCCAGGACTTGAAATACATCCTCCCAAACCCTATTGGTTTTTTAGGTTTCTGCTGAAAATCTGCTATTATTCTGTTGAACCTGACTTATATAGGTGACTTGCTGTTTTTCTTGCAGTTTTCAAAATGCATTTCTTGTCATGTATATTTGGTATATAATAAAATGTGGCGAAATTATTCGTTTTTTTTTGTTTTTTTGTTTTTTTGTTTTTTTTTTTGTAAATCTTGCACTTGAATGAGCTCCTCTTTCTCTAGATTTACAAATTCTGGACTATTGGTCTTATAGAATAATTTTTAGAACAAAAATTGTTCTATGTATTTGATCAGATAAAATCAATTTATTCAGAAAACTAAATTTTTTCCTGGGCCAAATATTTCCTGGGACAGAGTTTTGAATAATTATATCATTGAAAGAAACCACATTTCATACAGTTAATTGTTCATGGTCTTCTTTTTCTTATGTGTCACAGAATTGATCCTTCTGCATTGTCTCATAGATTGAACATTTTTATTAGTATTTATTAATAACTCATCTTTGCTAGTATCTAAATCTTGTGATTTTTTTACCTTGTTTTAAACACTTTTAGTCTGTCCTCTTTTTCTATTGCATTGGTAAGACTATAGACATATTTCTACATTTAACTTATCAAATTTTTATTTCACTTATCAATATTCCTACTTTTCAACTGAATCCTGCTGTCACATCCCATGTGAAGTTCCTTGTTTAACTCAGCTTCTTGTTTATTTTATCTTAAAACTCAATCAAGAAATTTATCTTTGATTTCTTCTAGAATAATTAGAAACATTCTTTAGAATTAAGTGTCTAAAGATTAATCTAATTCATTCCCATTGGAGGCTATTACTAATGGGGTCAGTACTTTTCAGGGTAGTACATGCTCCCGGGGATTTTCATGTGATTTGGCATTGGAATTTTCAAATATGGGATGATCCAATGGTTGAAAGGCACTAGACTGTAGTAATATTAAGGTATTGCTAGATTTGTATGGGAGTACCAGGCTTGAATTCCAGTGTGCCCTTAAGAATAGAATACTGTCTGCAAACAGAATCAGTTTTAAAGTTTAGGGCACTCTAAAAATAAAGTAGTAGATTAAAAAACAAAACTCTTAAGAGGCAATCATTTAGCAGTCAAAGGTACCTATATCACAGGAAACTATGAAATGCAATGAAAAGAACAAATCTATGAATCATGGACATGAAAAAGGAAAATTTTATGCTATAAGCAAAATTTTGGAATCATCATTAACTGTTATGGGTATAGAAGGGGCAAATCTGAATAATTTCAATTATAAATATTGTGATGACAGAAAAGGAGTAGAAGGAAACAAATAGAAGAAAGATAATACAGTGAAAGCAGGAGCAATATAGAACAGAAAGAAAAAGGTAAAGAATTAAACACGATAATTGTTAGACTGAGATAAAGAGACCCCATCAAATCAGCCAGTCAAAGCTCAGTAAAATGGGAAGGGAAATAATATAGGAGATATAAAGAGAATAAAACATAAGATCAACACAAGGTTGACCTGCTAGGTTTATATTGTGTGGTAGATAAAGGAGTTATAAATGTGAACAGAAGAGATTATGATAGGACCATACAATTGGCTAGAAATGTTCTCATCCCTAGGCTATTCATTGATAGATAGTTACAAAGGAGAGGCCCTGTGGGCAGGTTTGTTTTTTTTTTTTTGGTTTAAATTTGTTTACTTGTATTTATGTATGTGTGTGTGTGTGTGTGTGTGTGTGTGTGTGTGTGTGTGTGTGTGTGTTCCTGCATGTCTCTGTGTTCCATGAGCATGCAGTTGCTGCAGAGGCTCTAGAGGCCATCAGATACACTGCACCTGGAGTTACAGACAGTTGTCTGAAAAGTGATGTAGGTCTTGGAGATTGAACCTGTCTCCTCAGGAAGAACAGATTTCTTATCCACTGAGCCATCTCTTAAACCACATGAAGGGTCTTTGTAAAATGGCATCCTGTCACTGTTCTGTTGTGTGTTGATTGAAGAAGACAAATTTATAGGTGTCTCTTCTCCCCTGCCATTGCTGTCATGCTTTTTTTTTTTGTCTTAATTTTTCCACTCTTTTCTACTCACTCTAGTGAAAGTATGGATTACTGAAAGTATTGATAATCTGAGTCTGTCTTTTTAAAAATAATTTTCAGGAGTGTTTTACAGGGTTATATTTGTTTTGACTATATACACACACACACACACACACACGCGTGCGTGCGTGCGTGCGTGCGTGCGTGCGTGCGTGTGTGTGTGTGTGTGTGTGTGTGTGTGTGTGTGTGTGTGTGTTTACTCTCTCTACCCTCTTTCATGTCCCTCCCATCACTGACATCATCATTTCCCTTTGCACAGGTCCCTTTCTCACATTTATGACTTTTTTAGTGTGTCTTGTGAGCCACTTATTTCAATTGAGGACATATTTATGGCCACAGATTTGGAATTGTCCATTGGAACCTAGTAGTGGTCTCTCTATTTGATACACAGCAGAAGACATCAGTTGTGAATAGTTCAGTAGGGAGTGTTAGAACCCCATGAGTCCCTTCTCAAACAATGATTAGCCATTGACAAGTCCAATCTTGTGCATCCCTGCTGCAGGCAATTTTAGCTACCATGAGATCATGTTTGCAGTGACTGTGTCATGCCCTGAAGATTGCATTTTGCAGCCCCACTCTTGTCTTCTAACTCTGATATTTACTCTATTTCCTCTTCTGCAATGTTCCCTGGGTTTGGAAAAGGTGGTATCACTGTTCTGTTGAACATCTTGTGTAGCCATCAGTCTTTGCATTCACCATGGTTGGCTGCAAAGAGAAGCTTCTTATTAAGGATGAGAATAGCAGTTGTCTTTGGGAGTAAACCTAAATGAATGGAGGGTGTAGTGCTTTATGAATTCAGCTAAAGAACAATACTGAGTTCTTTCCTAAGGATTAAACTGTTACTCAAGGGAGTTTTACCTTTGGCTACCATTATCTGCTAATGGTGTTCTCTCTGATTCATGGAGCTTCTCAAAGAAAGTTCAGTCCTTCAAGGTAGACTCTGGACATTCCCATTTTCTAAAGTTCCCTGTTTTGCTTTGCTATTTAAGATAGAGCTATTTGGGTATTTCTCATTTGCGGTAGCTGTAATTCAATTTCCCCTGTTAATTACTGAAAGAATCTACAGAACTATGCCTTATGCCATCTTGTAGAGGCTCCAGCCCCTACCTAGAGTTCCAAAGGTGAAAGGATTCTCAGGAGCAAAGGAGGAGGTGAAAGATTTCTGTAGTAACTTTACACACATTCCAAGGGACATGCTTTTATTTTTCCTTTTTTATTTAAATCAGCTTGTAAATAAGCTTGTTTTACATGTCAATCCCAGTTCTCTCTCCCTCCCCTCCTCCCCTGCCCCCCACTGACCCCCTATCTCATCCTTTTTTAGCTCCCCAGGGAGAGTGAGGCCTTCCATGGGGGATATTCAAAGTTTGTCACATCATTTGGAGCTGGCCCTAGGCCCTCCCCCTGTGGCTAGGCTGAGAAAGGATCCCTCTATGTGGAATAGGCTCCCAAAGTCCACTCCTATGCTAGGGATAAATACTGATCCTCTACCAGAGGCCCCCTAGATCGACTGGGCCTCCTAACTGACAACCACATTCAACAGATCTGGGTCAGTCCTATGCTGGTTACCCAGCATCCCTCCATGTGGAACAAGTTCCTAAAGTCCATTTGTGTGTTAGGGATAAATACTCGTCTGTCTGCTATCCCTGGCCCCATAGATTGCCAAGGCCTCCTCACTGACACCCATGTTCAGGTGGGTCTGGGTCAGTCCCATGCTAGCCTTTCAGCCATCAGTCTTCGGTCCCTGAGCTCCCCTTCAGGTTAGCTGTTTCTATGGGTTTCACCATCCAAGTCTTGACCCCATTGCTCATCACTCATCCCTATCTGCAACAGGGTTCCAGGAGTTCAGTTCAGTGTTTAGCTGTGGGTATCTGCCTCTGCTTCAAGCAATGGATGAAGGCTTTAAGATGGCATATAAGGTAGTCATCAATCTGATTATCCAGGAAGGGTATTTAAGGCAGCCTCTCCAATATTGCTTAGATTACCAGTTGGTGTCGTCATTATAGATCTCTGGAAAACTCCCTACTGCCAGATTTATCTTTAAACCTATAATGGCTCCCTCTATTATGATATCTTTTATCTTGCTCTCCTCTATTCTTTCCCTGATTCAACCTTCCTGCTCCCCCATGTCCTCCTCTCACCTCTTCTTCTCATTAGTCCCCTTTCTTAGTCCCATCTCCCTCTCCCCTTCCCCCATTTTCACAATTTGCTCAGGACTTCCTGTAAGATTCCCCTTCTCCAGGGTACCATGCATTTCACTCTTAAGGTCATCCCTGTTTCCCAAACTCTCTAGCAGTGGGATTGTAGGCAGGCAATCCACTGCTCTATGTCTAAAATCCATATATGAATGAGTTCATACCATGTTTGTCTTTTTATGACAGGGTTACCTAACTCAGGATGGTTTCTTCTAGTGCTATCCATTTGCCTGCAAATTTCAAGGTTCCATTGTTTTCTTCTGCTGGGTAGTACTCCATTGTGCAAATGTACCACATCTTCTCTATCCATTCTTCAGTTGAGGGGCATCTAGGTTGCTTTCAGTTTCTAGCTATTTCAGATAAAGCTGCTATGAACATAATTTCGGGGATAACAGGAACATACCTAAACATAATAAAAATAATATTCAGCAAACCAACAGCCAACATCAAACTAAATGGAGAGAAATTCAAGGGAATTCCTTTAAAATCAGTAACAAGACAAGGTTGTCCACTCTCTCCATATATCTTCAATATTGTACTTGAAGTTCTTGCTAGAGCAATAAGACAACAAAAGGAGATCAGGGGATATAAATTGGAAAGGAAGAGCTCAAATTTTCACTATTTGCAGATGATATGATAGTTTACATAAGCGACCCAAAAAACTATACCAGGGAACTCCAGCAGCTCATAAGTACCTTCAGAAAAGTGGCAGAATACAAGATTAACTCAAAAAAAAAATCTGTAGCCCTACTATATACAGATGATACATTCATGGAGAAAGAAATCAGAGAAACATCACCCTTTTCAATTGCCGCAAACAACATAAAATAACTTGGGGTAACTCTAACCAAACAGGTGAAAGACCTGTATGAAAAGAATTTTGCCATTACAAAAAGAAATTAAAGAAGATACCAGAAAATGGAAAGATCTCCCATGCTCTTAGATAGGTAGTATCAACATAGTTAAAATGGCAATCTTCCCAAAAGCAATCTAAATATTCAATGAAATCCCCATCAAAATACTAACACAATTATTTACACACCTTGAAAGCACAATTCTCAACCCAAAAGATGCCCTTAAAATATTTTTATAACTGAGTATGTCTAGGACTATACTTGTATACAGCCAATTGCTTAGATCCAGGAAGGTCTTGTGATGCTGTTGTGAACTCAGGCATGGTTCAGTGTGCAAATTTAAGGTATTCATCTTTCATTTACCCTTTACATCATCTGCTGCTTGTATATGTATGAGGCTCAATTTTGTGATCTTTTAAGTAAATTTACAGAGTACTTTAATAGTCTTTGATTTTCCGTATTTGATTTTGTTTCAAGATTCATTTACTAGTATTGAATCTTAAATTCAAATTATATGATGCAATTATTACATATTAATTACATTTTAGATGACTTTTAAAAGCTGGAATTTAATGCATATATATAAAAGAGAAAACCTAGTTAATATACAATAAAATTATATGGGAATTACTTAAACTTGGACTATAAATGTAAATTATATTCTTATTAGCATATTAAATTTTCAGTATTACTGTTCTCAAGATATTTAGGCTTATCCATAAAGCATAGTTAAAGCTAGAGTTAATTTTTTTAATGAAAACAAAGTCTTTTCATTGTTTTTTGGGTGGTTTTAAGAAGGTATCCCATTAGCCCCTTAAAAATTATGTTTAAGTAGAATTTGAGAAATAGATACTGCAAGTAATGCATAAAGATTTTATCATTTTCATATAGGTATCATTTGTAAATATACATATATATATATATATATATATATATATATATATCACAACATGCACACACATAACAATTAGTATATAAATACCAATCTTAATAAACTCTATGAAACAATATTAAAGGTGACTTTTTGAGATAGGGTCCTATGTACTACAGACTGGCTTCAAACTAGGTACATAATAAAGAATGACTGGTAACTTCCGTACTCCTGGTCTTCCTGTCTCTACCTCTTTTGTGCTGGAAATACAGTAAATAATACCACACCCAATTTAAATGATGCTAGTCATTAAATTCAGGGCTCCCTGCTAGTATATATTCTACCTACTGACTCCAGACTCCAAATCAGTTGTGCTTTATTAGCATACCAAAGAACAGAAAATTATTCTAAATCTGGGCAATTTTTTTAACTTATTGTATTTATTTCTGAAAACAAATAGAGTCAAACTGGAGTACTTTGTCTAATTGAGTTTATGGCATAATTTTCTACTCTAGTTTTATTTTCATAGCTACCCACAATCTAGTAGGTAGAAAATCAACTCTGATTCTGCTATTGAGATACAAATTCCAACATGTCAGGAAAGTGCAACAAATCAATCAATAGCAATAGATTTAAATCATGTAACTATCATTTAAAGCTTTATAGTGCACAAGGCATACTTTGTACCACTCAGATACTGCACTGGCCTTTGCATTTGTGGATGAAAATTGCCAGCTTCATTGTTTTCTTTCCTCACTTTAGTTCCTTTTGAACTACTAGTCTTTTCCTCCTGCCTTTCTACTGTCAAGATTTCCTGTTTCAGAGTCTTATAATCTTCTCTCTCTACAGTTCTTTCTTTGACAATTATGAATCTGAGTCAGTCCTTATTAGTTAATTGATTCTTACGTGTTGTTCATTATTGCTGGAAAAACAGACATTTTCATGAAAGGCTGGATGAAGTGAAAATGATAACAAGAGAGTGACTTGAGATACCATTCATTGATTTGCCATTTGCTGGAAGTGGTTGGATTCTGTTGTTCACAGACGCAACATTTTAAAATTTTGGCCTCTGTAGCATATTCAGATGCAGTCCTGTGTCACACAAGTCATTGGCTGTACATGGATAACAAGCATGCATGTACAGTCTAAGGTATAATTATAAGGAAATCATATTCTGTCAAGATAACTTGGAGCATAGGTCTCCAATTTCCTATGTCCCTGCTATTGTTTGCTCCTGGACTTCGGGATTTGCTCTGAGATTGATTGTCTTCTGCATAATTACAATCCCACTGATGCTTTTTTTGTTCTGATATGTAACCTTAGTTAATCAGCATTTCCCTGAGGTAAATACAGGGAATACGATTATGATAATGAATTGAACAATGGGAGAGCTAAACCCTGAGTTATAATTCTATGTGATAAAACCCTGCTAACTACAGAAATAGAATTGTGTACATTCAGATGTAGTCTGACTCAATTAGGGTTTTAAGTCATGATAATTCCTTTCTTTTATGCTACTGGTCATATTGATTCTGGTCTGTCCAGTCTTTATTTTCGTTAAAAGAATGATCTTATAGCACAGCTCACTCAATCTTACTTTGTGTTGTTAAACCTTAAATGTTCAGCTTTTAAACTACAAAATGAAATCTGTGTCACATTGTTTCAAATTTCCACAATGTTTAGCCACTGTTATGCCTGTTAATCAGAATATCCATAATTATGCCTGTTAATCTTCAAGAATACCAGAAAATATAAAAATTAAAACATCCATTCAATTAATATTTTGTCTATATTTTATTCTGTTTATATAATGTATATCTCTCTGTTCTGTAAAATATCATTGATATTTACACATTAGATGTCCATAACAATTTATAGCTTTCCTTGATTACCTTGGCCTGTGGAATTCTCTCTAGTGTTACCCCCTGACTAGCCATTAATCATTATCTACTTAACACTTAATCATTTGTGCGGGGACAGGGACAATAGTCTCTTACTTTCTACTTACTGTCTGTGCAAGTTTATAGGCCTCAGAATTTTAAACTAACAATTTTCTGTCCTTTGATATATTAGTTTACCATTTCAAAGAATTTCATAGGGTATTAGTATATATATATATATATATATATATATATATATACAAACTAATCAATATGCATCAATAAATATTTTAACAAGGAAAATTATTAAGTGATGATAGTTTTTATAAATTTGGGAGATCCTCTAGGTAGGCAAAAGAGATCGCATATAGCTAATCCATTTTTAATTCAATTATGTACACTTTCATGAATCTTGTATCTCCTCTCATAAAAATGTCTACCTGATTCTTTCATAATTAGAATTAAGTTAAATTTCCTAGTATGGTTCAGACTTAAAAGCAGCTTATATTAAAACGATTTCACTATTTCTATAGAAAAAAATAAAATGGAATTTTCAGAGTCATGAACCTTTGGAGCATTTCCACTTCATTTGTCCTTGTTCCATTTGGAAGAAGTCTACCACATTCCTGAGTAACATATCTCCTGGTGTTTGAAGATGTCTTTATCCTAAAAACAACATTCTGCAATATTTTGTGATCTCACACCTTAATTTTTGAGATTTTCCAGCTACAGAATGGAACCTATGATCTTTACCACATGTTTCAAACTTCCACAATATGTAGCCACCCTGTATCACCATAATTATACTTATGTTAGTCAGAATTTTTAGTATTTAAGTATTCCAAAAGTTATACTGATTAAAATATGTGCTGATATTTTTACTTATACTTTTGGTCTCTACTTACAATATTCCTGTATTTTAAGACTGTTTAAACAAACAGACATAAGTAAAACAATTGAAAATATATAAAAATGTATTTTTCTTAGAATTATTTCATGATTATTACTTTTGGACTATATTGAGCTCTAAAAGACATTTGTTTTAAAACATAGATGGAATATAAATCTAGGTTATACTTTCGCAAGTACAGGTTTTCTATTTTTCCTAGACAAATTCCTATACATATATATTGCCTCTTTTACTCTTTGGTTTAAGATTTTCATCTCCTTATTGTTTAATTCATCCATCATGTTCATATTTCTGAACTCTTCAATACATACAGAATAGAGCCCTTTGTTAGGAACAGACAGATACAATGTACAGAGCAGCACAACACACAGCTGGTATAGACACAAATTAGACACACCACAAAGATACAATGCCAACCAGCAACCAGTAACTCCAGACAGAAGACATAGGAAGAAAAGTGGCGAATTCAAATTTGGACTCCCTTTTTGTTGTCTCCATGAAGAAACCTCCTTTTTTAATACTTAATGTGGCACCATTGCATTTTAGTATGCCCACTGGGGTTCTTAAATGCGTAATCATCACAAGGACTAATTCATAGAAGGAAACATAAAGCTATTGTATGAGAGTAAATCAAAGTAGACAATTGAGTAGGCTAGAACAGTTAATGTTAGTCTTCCTTCCTTTATTCACACAAAAACTCTCCCTGAACTTGCATGTGGTTGACCTAAAAGAAAGAAAGAAACAAAGAAAAACAGAAAGAAAGAAAGAAAGAAAGAAAGAAAGAAAGAAAGAAAGAAAGAAAGAAAGAGGGCACAAAGTTGGGTGGGTGTGGAAGGGTTGTGTCTTAGAGGAATTGGGAAGGAGCTATCCTTGTTATAAGGAGAAATACAGAGAAGGGGTTTGGTTTCAATGAGACATATTAGTGAGATACCTGTGTACTGGAGCCTAACGGCCCAGTATCCTATGCCTTACATCATCTTTAGTCAGTAGCATATCACAGTTATGGCAGAAAAGATGCCAAATAGATATGATTTCACAGTGGAACTCAATTACCGTGTCCTACATTAGAGAATATATGGTTGTTGGGACCCAGCCCCCACGGGGTCTCTGTGAGTTGTTTTCCAGCATAACCACAGGTACCTCTTGCTTTCCTTGTCTTGCCCAATAACATCAACATCCTGTTATGAACCCTTCTTGCTTTGAAACTTTATGCCTTACCGCCATCCCCTTCTTGCTTCATTGGCCATGAGCATGGGTGTGGTTTCCTTGTTTATGATAGGGTGTGGAAATGTGTTCTGCTAGCAGGTAGTGTTTTTTCATCTCCTCTTGTATATAAACTGCTGGCTGCAATAAACCGATGGCAGTTGCTTCTTCTGAATTACCGAGTTGTATCCAATCTGCAGACTCTCCCCTGGTCTGGTTCTTCTGTCATTGGTGCTGGCACCAGTGACATATGGTGAATATGCTTCATTTCTTAGACAGTTTAGTTAAGCACTACTATTTATCATAAATCATCTCAAGATTTCCTAGTAAAAGGCACATTAATAGACAGACAAATTGCAAAGAAGCAAAGCAATATATATTGTTGTGTCATGAGGGACTCGTGTGTAGGTTCACATATTCAGATCACTCACATGCATACCTGGTTAAGCTTTGTGATACCTCCCCTTCTCTTTCATAGGATAGTTTCAACTATAGATGACTAGAAAAAGTGCTCAACAGTTGTAGGTAAGATATTAGCGGGTTGTTTTGAAAATCATTTTTGTTCTTACTCATTTGATAGAAAAATTTTGGAACATAGTTTAGATTTAAAAAACCAGTATCCAGTTTTTCAGACTTTGATGCTCATAATCTTAGACAGAAAGGACAGAACAAATGACGTGCTGTAACACAGACACATGCACACAGAGACATGCACACATAAACATATACAGATACACACAAACACATGCACATGTACATATACACACAAACACATGCACACATAAACATACATAAACACATGCATATATGCACATACACAGATGCACACATGTACACATAAACATACACAGATATACACAAATACATGCAGACATAAGCACACACATACATACACATACACATGCATACACAGGGAGAAAAGTGGCAAATTCAAATTTGGACTCCCTTTTTGTTGTCTCCATGAAGAAGCCTCCTTTTTTAATACTTAATGTGGCACCATTGCATTTTGGTATGCCCACTGGGGTTCTTAAATGTGTAATCATCACAAGGACTAATTCATATACACAAACATATACACACAACAAAAGGGGTAGGATGTAGCTCCTGATACCATAGATGGTTGTAACAATGTTTACGGGGAAATTATCAGTTCTGCTTTTAAAATACTCTTAGGATAACTTTATTCTTTTTTTCACTAAACATGTGTGAGAAACAGATCTGCTAAGCTACATATCCATGTTTAAAATTTGATTATGTTTTCCCACCTGCTTTGATGAATTTTTGACCTTCAGGATACACATATTTGAATTCCCGGTATGATCTATGATTCCTAAATATTAAATATAGAACAACTCACATTCAGCATACTATCACTTCCTCAACAGAGTTTAGAAGGAATAATTTTAATATTTAAAAACAGCTATTTCATGATTTTTAAGTATCATATGTTTTTTCATTTGGCTTCATGCTTTTAAGGTAGAATGAAAGAAGAATTATTCATGAATAAATTTTTCATAAGCTTAAGATTTGAATTTCACATTAGGAAAAAAATTTGAGAAAGGCATTAAATCTTCAAAAATGCAGAATAGTAATGTGTTATTTAAAAGAGAGGGATTTATAAAAGTAATTTCTCAACATATTTGATAATAATTCAGTTTCATGGTATGAATATAACTTTGAAGTAAATATATGTGATAAAGTACATTTTAATTTGAAGAAGTATCACATTAACTGACACTTAGCCATTAAAATTTTTATCAAAAGTATTCTATCCTTAAATTGTTTGTAGAAATTTCATCAGTGTATGATATTCTACATTCTATGACTTTGTATCTGAAAACTTTGGATTTATTTGCTTATTTTCTCTTTTCCTCAAATTAGTGTTCCAATAATTACTACCACTATATAATTATTTCTGATACTTGCAATTTTCTACTCTGTATACTTGAATATGCATTATAAAATTTGAAGGAGAATAATATAACTAAAATTTAAAAATGAATTGATTCCCAGTATTTGTTGTAAAAGACAAAAAATGCCTCATCAAAATTGTGTGGAGGGGAAAGGTTTACACACACATAGCATTGTGAATTAGCTTGGCTTCTGCCTAAAATGTTCCAAAAAGAGCATTAACAAAAGTTACTCTTCAGATTTCCTTTTCAATTTTATTCTGTATAATAAAATAAGATTCACATACTAAAATGATATCAGGATAGAAGAGAACAGTAGCCATCTCTTGGTGACTATTCTTTACCATAGAGAGTTCCTCCTGGGGACTACTAAGACACATTGATAAGCATAATTGCAAAGGTTCCTTTTACCACAGAGAGATTAACATGCATCACACCATATTCACTAATGTGTACTTTGTACAATTGTAACTGATTAATATTTTAATGTAGCTATGATGAAGACATCTGTGTTTTCCTAACCACATCAATTGGATTGCATACAATTGAAGTTTGTTCCCATAACAATCATGAGTGCAAAGAAATGCAATAAGGTACCTGTCACATTTTAAAGAGCATGTAATTTTAAATAAGTAATTGTGGTGGACGTAGGTGGGAAGAATGTGATACATAACCACAGAGAGACTTAGGGATCTGCAGCCTCAGATGACATTGGAAAAGACAATCCCCTGCTTCGCCTGGCAGACAAATCAATAAGTGCAGAGACAGTGGGAAAAAAACAGCACTGTTTCAGGAAGCAACCTCACTTCATTCACACTAGGACAGAAAACACTTTAAGTTGCAAGAAAACACTCTTAATGCTTTAAAAGGAATATGTTGGGGATTGCCACAGTTCTATGTTGGTAAATTATGGTTTTGGTGTGTTGAAATCTACATTTAAATTTGGAATATAAAAAGCCAGATATTAAAAGGTTGAATCCTACCAACAATGCTGTTTTTTTCATTGTTTAATTCTCCTAACAACCAATGAAATAATGAAGCTCTTGAGCATTTATACCTATACAGCAGACATTGAGCAGCATTTCAACTAAATAACCATTTGTGTGATCATCTTCCATGTGATCTCCCTTTAAAAACATCCTAGATTCTGACCTTTTCCAAGAACTTACACCATCACTCTTTGCTTCTTTGAGGACTACATCCCAATGTGTGCAAGGACTGTAACTGAATGTAATAAAAGACACTTCTGATAGAATTAAATTGCCTATAGTATTTATTGAAACTTATACTCATTCACACATATACACAAAAATTATATTGAAAGCCAGTATTTTAACTCTTTGTAAAATATCCAAACCAATCCATCAATTTTCATTAGGAGGAGATAGAAATGATTCATATGGGAGAAGAAATGTTTTGCTCATCAGTTGGAGACATTAGCAATCGCCTCCTTGAAAAATCCCTAGAAAGTGCCTAAAAGCGTACACCTTTTGTTTGAGGTGGCAGCAGTCAGTTTTGTTTTACTTTGCTTTGTTTTGTTTTGTTGTTAGTTTGACAGAAATACATTGTGTATATTAATGGTGTACATTGTGATATTTCAACACTTGCACAGAGCATACACTGATCAATCAAGGTAATTAACATTTTTTCTCTTTATGTCTGAGATGCCAATAAGGAAGTTAACTTCTTTCCCCCTAGGACCTGTTTGAATCAACCTAAATTGATGAAACCAGAGCCCTGGAGTGGAGTCTAGGGAGAAATAGGTGACAGACTTAGAGACCTCAAAATTTAGCAGCATAGGAAAGTCCTGACACTATAGCATCCAAAAGACACAACAAGAATTTGAGATCAAGCCTAAAGAAAAAACTTTGCCATCATGGTTATGAATCCTCTCAAGTTATATCATCTCAGAGCTTGAAAAATAAACAGAACTTCCTCTTATTGCAGTCTTCTCAGGGATGGTTAAACCACAACCTCAGAATATAAAACAACTGCCTAGCATTTAGGCACTAGACAAGGAACTCATGAGTCTGTGGTGGGGAGACAGGAGTTTGAATGGATGAGTGTGAGCATGGACACATAAATCCATAGCTGTTGTGTGAAGGACAAACAGGACAGTGTTCAAGAGTTGGTTTTCCCCTACCTTATGAGGCCCAGGGATTAGACACTCAGATTTCAGATTGATGGCTGGCACCTTTACCCACTGAGCCATCTGTCTAATTCCCAAGAACCTAATTCTTGACTTTAAATTAATACTTTTATCGGTTTTCTGTGGTGTGTTATTTGCAAGAATTTATTTTCATTTTGATTTCTCTTGTGGTTTGAATGAGACATGTCCTTTAAGCTTTTGTTTCCCAGCTGGTGAGGTTGTTTGGCTATGAACCTTTTGGAAGTAGAGCATCACTTTCTAGTACAATTCATCCCTTGGTCTGTGATACTTCTGTAACTCTCACTATGCCAGTTCAGAGAACATGATGAGCATAGTATGCCCAACTTTCTTTCATTCAGTGGTTCACATTATTAATTTTCCCTTCATCCATGGTTTTCATTAATGTGTGTTACCTTCTCAGATAACTCAATATTTAACTATATGTTTTAACCTCTGCTTTTCAAACACATTGGACTGGTGATCTTTGGACATACCAAATATTTTTCTCCCAATTATAACACAGGAAGAGTTCCCCGGAGCAGGCTATATTCCCTGAGAAGCTACTCAGCAGGAGGGAGATGGATTATGTGACTGGCCTTTGTTTTCCAACTTTTCAACTTTCAAGTTAACAGTGAATTGATGCAGCTGCAGCACAGTGAATCTAGGTATCAGGAGGTGGGAAGCCAGAGACACACCTGCTCTCCAGTAGTGCTTCCCAGCTTCATCGGAAAACTAGCAGTTCAGTAGAGCCAGCACTTGGATACTTTTACCTACACAGGTTCAAACCAGCATTTTCAAAAGAGATCATAAAAGCAATGTGTGGTTGTACCCCAACAGTCATTAGCAATCAAAAAATCAAATTAGAGAGAAGAAAATTCTCCACTTGTCTTTGCCATAAACTGTAGTTTTTAAAAGTTACTAAATTTCAGGTTTGCTAGAGGATGAACAAATTTGTTTAAATTAATATGCATCCATTATACCTTTAAAGAATGTAATAATTAGGAATTATTTTACTTTTGAATGTCTGAGAGCATACAATTTTCTCTTTGCCTGTGGCAACAGTAAGGTAAGCAAGCCAACAAATATTTCTAATGAATATTAATATTTTCCTAGGGAATATTTTAGTGTAATAAATGATATTATGCATGCATTGATTTTTCACATCTATGGAGAGGGAAATGGAAATTGTCCTCGCCGACATGCAGTTTTTATTAAACCTCTCCCATTACATCCTGCTGTGTGCTAGAAAGCCAAAGATTGTGAGATTTAAACAAAAGCCATCAGAAGTTTGTTCTTCCATGCAGCCTGAGCCATTCTCCGTGACTTGTAGTTAGTTACTCCTGGCAGACACAGAAATCATTGTGTGTTTCATGGCTTCCTCTTTGCTGAACCAGCTTGTCTGGCAGCAATGAATGAATTCTGAAGAGACATGTGCTCCCAATTTTGCTGTAAGTTACTTGAAACAATGGACACGAACAAATGAGAAACTTCTCCAGAGATCTTGCTTAGAGAGGAAACATGGGAAACTCTGGAGACATCCAGATGAAGACTTTGTCTCCTGAAGGCAGATTGACAGTTTTTCAGGTGATCTTGTAGCAGAGACTGATCTTGGAAACCAGACTTAGAGCTGAGAAGAAAACAAATGATGCCCTTGTCAGGTTGATGCTTAGCTTTGCATTTCTTACATTCTACTTCAACCATTCCTTCATGCCAGGATACTGAAGATGGACTTGGGAGTCACTGCAATTCTTTGTTCATATTCCCACTGTTTTAGAACTTTAGAGATGTAGAGACTTTGTAATATTACTTGTGCAGAGAGAATTATCTTTGGTCATTTTTAACTTTCTTCATTGCCCTCCTTTGTACTTGTCTTAACATTTATGACCATTAGGCAAATCTTTAGGATAATCTAGACAACAACAAATGGGCCAGTAGATAGTATCTAAAGCTAATGATAGAAATTTCTTCACACATATTTGATTTAACTAAATGTTGCAACCAATATATTTAAAGGTTCTTAGTTTGTTAGATTTATTATTTCCTTGTTTTGTTACTACAAAAACATCATGAAACTGCTTCCATCTTGGAATATGGGATTTGAGGTAACCTAAATTTATGTTCCTGGGCCACAGTCACTCATACTTCATGTCACAATAAACTCTTACCTTTGAGGCAAGAGCTGTGTTTTTTGCATACATATATTTAAGTCTGGTACCATCACCAACCTGAAAATTTAATACTAATTTCATCTAACGATTAGGTGGAAGAATGAAAAGTATCAAGGACAGGTAATATTTTTAAAAATCACATGTACAATGTTCTCAGGAGGACAGTTCAGATCAGCTACATGGTAATATATGCACACATCATTATAAATGAATTGTTAAATGAACTATTTTAGGAAGTTAATGTTTGACACTGTGACTTTAACAATATACATGATTCTCTTAAAAACTTTACCTCATCTTAAAAACTTTAACTCATCTGTGAGATTTCAGTAAGAAAAAAATAAATAAAAGATGTGAAATCCCATAGTGAACTCCTAGTACTTGACTAGGAGTTCACCTAGTTGGCTGCCAGACATAGAAACAGCTTTGAATGACTGGGAAAGACAGAAGACCAAACCAAACCAAAAGGAAAAGTAACAGATTTAGCCTTCAGAATGGGAGAAGGCCAAAGATGAGACTCAACTAAACATACGCAAGCCTAGGTAAATCATACATCCCCTGCACCCTCGCATTTCCTCTTGATCCTGTTTATATGTCTACCCCACTGCCTTCCCAACATTTTTTCCCAATGATGTCCTTCAGAAACAAGAATCCCCATTTCAAGGAGCCCATTTTCACTTTTCTTTTCTACCAATGTCCCCCTAACTCTCCTGTATTCTGAATTAGGTTATAAATTATAAGACAGTCACTAATATAGAAATAATAATGAAGGTATGTACTCTATTATAAAAGATTAATTAAGGAAATAAATAATTTATTATGAGCAAAACTTTGATGTTTAAAGGCTATGATTTTTATATACTTTTAAAAGCTTTTGGTCAGTAAAACCAGATGAATGCCCTACTATTTATTAGGTTATGAAAGATATAATCAAGAAAAACACTGAAGTGTTTATCTAATTATTGTTTATCAACAAAAATCAGGAGCCAGATATCAGGGTAAGAAACTGAAAGATCAGAAAAGCAGGGGAGCAGCCATCAGTCTGCTCCTACCTCTTCCATTTCTTCCTCCAAAAGAACTGAGATCTTCTCTCAGCCCTGCCTTACTACTTCCTATCTCCTCTCTGTCTACAGTCCCCCACACCTCTAGGGTTAATTTTGGTTATCTAGCGGGTAAGCTCTACCCTATGACTCTAAGCCAGCTTTGTCAGGACACAATCAAAATATCACACAACAAAACACAAGATGTCCAATTACTTCTATTGAGATTACTTGCAGGACACACATGAGGGGTTGCTTATTGGTGCATGAATGACTCTAGGTAGCCACACTAGAAAGTCTACACACAACATGGATGATTTCTCCATAGCCACACAATAGATGGAACTCTCTTTCATCATCCTGTATACTCTAGTATCTTAAGGCCCATGTAAAAAGGCAGAATTACATACAAATGGCTGTGAGGAGTGACTGGGATCTCAAGTGAGGATCCAAGGGCCTTCTAATCTACCTTTTTATCAGCACAGAATCACATTCAGTAGGTCCTAACTTGAAGATCCCTTACAAACAAAAGCAAATGATATGATAAAGACATGGTCTGAAGACAGCATTGAAGAGTACAGGTCCATTTATGAAATCATTGATTTTCATGTTGAATTTTCAATAAGAAATTTTAGCTCAGCCATTTGAGGTTATTTCCAGGCAGATGGATAATTAACAGAGTGATAAAACTGGGTTCTCAAAGAAAATATTAACTTGAAACTAAGTTACTGATAAGTGCATAAACTTCAACATCCCATAACAAAGATTTGTGTAATTTGCTGAAATAATGTTTAAAATATAATTTTATTGAATTAATTAATTTATATACATTAGCTTAATTATTGTAGTGGTTCTGTGAATTAATGATCTGTCTTAAAGAAGAGGTAATAGATTTCAAGGGTACTGTATGTTTGCCTGGCTAGTGCTCTCAGGAGGTTGGTGAAGATTCCAATTCCTGAATTCAAAGTGATCACTTATGGTAAGCAACTATAGATTCTTCTATCCCAATGACCCCAGAACACTTGAGTACACTGAGGTACTCTGGACAATGTCAGATCATGTGTTGCATTACTATTTGTTACATATTATCTTATCAATAAAGAATGTTAAAATCGTAAATATTGGTAATTGCTTTCTTGGAGTTATAGGTAAGGAAATAGATTTATTAATCTCTGGATGTCTTTAGCATTTAGTTTTTTTTTAATTTAGAAGAAATTTTGGAAGATCAGAGTGAAAATAATATGTATATTGTTAAATATGTGTGATTCTTTCTTATTTATGTAGTACTAGAAATGAAATAGGCCTTTTCATATGCTGGGTAAGTTCTTTACCATATAAAGTTTCATTTTCACCCTCAACATTTATGTTTACTAAACACCAAGCTTGGTGATTTTTTCTGTGTGCATTAATGTTTTGTATTTCTGAAATTAAGAAAATTAAAAGAACAAGTGAGAATCATTAGTGAGATAAGGGATTTGGGGATTGCAGTATTCTAAATAAAAGGAAGACTAGGGAACATGTTTCCTTCCAAAGCAGACATGTTCTGTCTATGTCCTTCACCTAATTAAACCCACCATGAATTCTTCTTGGCTCACAGAGTAAAACTGGAACTCTAGCTTAGCATCCCAAACCCTTTGTCACCTGCACTCAAAGTATCTTTTCAATGCCACTTCTTGCCACTTTTCCTTACAACTGTGTGGAATTTTTAAGAAACCACATGTCTCCTCTCATTATTTACCTTCCACATTTATTCTTGCCACAATTAAATATCTTTTCTCAAAGCTGTTTCCTCTTCCTTTTACATAAAAATATGTATTCACCATTAAACACCATACCAAATGCCACCTTTCCTATAGACCTCATTTAGAGTCCTGCAGGAGGGTAGTGCCTCTACATGGCCAGCTCTTGACAACATCTGTGTTCCCTGCCTATCTTCCTCAAGCGAGTTTTTGAGAGCATTATTGAACACCTAACATCGAGAAAGGACTCCGACTTCCCTGGAAGTAGATCAATATGTCTTTGATAAATAAATGAACAAAAAGTGAAAGGCGCTTTTGAAGAAAGAGCTTTTTGCTTCACTTTAAATTATAGCAAAAAAGAAAGAGATGTCAGGTGAACACATTACATTAGTCATTCTCCATCATAACACAAATGTTGATGAAATTTCTAATGTAAAAAAAACTCCAAATATCTACATTTTATAAAACATCAATAAAATCTGAAAGAATAATAATAAACAAGGATGGAGCTCTTTCTGAGACAATGAATTAACCCCTTCATTTATCTAACCAACTATGTAGACAGGAGTGTACAGATCTCTAAGAGGAGATGCATATCATCGCCCCCAACTTTCTTTTTGCTATCTTAAAATGTTTCAGAGCAGCCCCATACCCAGAAATAGATGATCAACACAAGAAGAACTAAACCAATGGCATGCTGAGGGGTTCTTTATCTCATAATGTTTTGTCAGCTTTTTTTGTTTGCTTGCTTGTTTCTTGTTGTTGTTTGTTTTGTTTTTAGCTTACATGTCCTTTCTGTACTTATTATGGTTCCTGGTTTTGTGTTTTTCTGGGATTTCTGTGTGTGCTAATGCGCATGTCTCTGTGTCTATATATGTTTCTTGAACTTTTTCTTTGCCTCTTTTTCTTCTGTTGGTTTTCTTTGTCCAAATATGCTTTGTTAGTTTTTATTTTTCCTAACTTTATACTATTATTACTACTACTGATTATTAATATTGTTGCTACTGTTATTACTTTAGATGTCAGTTTGCCAGTCTATAGATTTGGGTGGTGAGAAAATGAAGATCATCTGGAAAGATTTAGGGGAGGATAAACCATAATATGCTATATTTAAAAAAAATCTAACTTCAGTTACAAAAAAGAGAGAATTAATAAAGTAACAGTCTTCACACTATTCCCAATACAGAAATGGTTTCCTTATTGCTCAGTTAGGAAGATCTTTGCCCTTAAAGTGTAGGAATCAGCCTTGAGTGAATGGAAGTGAAGTCCACATCATCTCCTGAGCATCTGTGTATTTCTGTATTTGCCACCTCTGTCCCATCCAAGCCAGGTTCCATATATGCTCCTCACTTCCTTCCCATGAAGTTCTGCTCCCAGCAATGGTGCTGATGAATTTACTCACCATGAGGTGCTAAGGGTTTACATTATGTTGAATGATCCCTGTTGTTAGGATTTGAATATGAGATGTCCCTATAGGGGAATAAAAACTTAAATATAAGTTTCAAACACAGGTTCAGTCTGTGGGTTGAGATATTTAAATTATTAGAGGCTGAAGCTGATGTTTCAGGGCTGGTGTTTGGTAACTGAATAGTTTAGATACTATAATACAAAGTTGACCCTGGTAATTAGTTATTGGAATTACCTGAAAAATGTTCAAACTCTTTCTGAAGCTGGCATTAATACACCATGGAGGCCAGTGAGATGGCTCAATGGGTAATGAAACTTTCTCAAAGTCTTGATAATCTGTATCCAATCCCCAGGTTCCAAGTGCTGAAGGAGAGAACTGACTCATACAAAGTCTCCTCTGACCTCTACTCAAGTGCCTTCACACATGCATGTTCTACACATACACAGAGATACGAACACGTATAAATAAATATATAAGCATAATAAAACTGCTCATTGAAACTCCTCAATTCTCCAAAGACAGCTTTGCAAAATCTAAAACAAGGTTTTTCTTAAGCATCATTGTCAGATTCACCTTTGAAAGAGGAATCATTGATTCAGACTACATATTCCCTGACAGAATTCTGTAACACAAGCCTTGGTAAAGATGATTTGACCTGGATTTTTTTCCTTCAAATCAAGATAGCTTCATCAGCCGCAGAGAATAGATTCCAAGGACTATCTGTCTTTGAACTGCCCAGTGTTCCTGTTAGGAGAATATAACTGTCACATCTTTGCATAAGTACCCAAAGAAACTAACCCATTTTGAAAAATTATCATATTGACTATTTGGTTAAGTAAAGGTACCTAACAAAGAAAAATTCAAGTTGTGACAGAAAATGTGTTTTTTCCTGATGAGAGAAGGAACTGAAATCTTGAGGCCAAAATAAAGTAGCAGCCACCCAGAGGAGACAATTGCACGCTAACCAGTTATAGTAAAAGGATAGAGGGCAGCTCATCCACAACCAGGAGTGGCTCATTAACAACTCACATTCAGCTACAGGGCTGAACAGCTCAAATTCATACCATGAGGAATTCCTCTTCAGAGGGCAATGAGGATATTTCTGCATGCCTCTGTTTGCTAGTAAATGTGAATGCCTGCAGTACAGAAAATCAGAGATCAATGTTAACATGATTTCAGTTTAGTACAATTGGAATTGTTTTATCATTTAAAAGATTGTTGATAGATCAGTTAATGCTACTGTTTTCCTATCAGTCCAGGACAAAATAAAACAGAAGCATCAGTAGTAGGGACCTCTCACCAAAATTGGCTTACTTCTTAAATAAAATTAATAAATTAATTAATAACTTAATGGGCAGTTTCCTTTGAGAAAGAAAGGCATAATAATAGACAGAGGGGCATTTTCTTACTAATGAATTATTAAGACAGATAGGATAGAATATTAACTTTAAAACAATACTAATCTTTTTTTTATCCTGTTGTTTATTTTAAAGCAACTGCCCTCTCATTCCCATGTACCCAAGCTGACCATAGGGATGTCATTAACATCATTCATTCTTCTTTAAGTGTGTGACCTCTGGTAGGTTTCTTATGCTACAGTGTGTAGCTGTTAGTTTTTTTATTATTTAGCTCTTTGTTCTTTGTTTTTTTTTTGGGGGGGTGAGTGGGGAGCCTGCCATCCATTTCCCAAATAAGCCCACACAGAGTCTTATTCTTTCTTATAAATCCCTGGCTTTAACTTGGCTTATTTCTTGCCAGAGATTTTTAACTTTTAAAATTATCTTGACTACCTTTTGCCTCTGGGATTTTTCCTTTTCTTACTTCCATATATGTCATTTCACTCTTATACCATGGCTGGCTGGGTACCTGGGTGGGTGGGTGGCTGGGTGGCTGATGGCTAGCCCTTGATGTCCTCCTCTCCTTGTTCTCTCTAACTACTTCTCCCTCCCTTTATCATTTCTTCCTCTATTTATCCTCTCTGCCTGCCAGCCCTGTCTATCCTCTCTCGTACCTTGATATTAGCAGGTCAGCTCTTTATTAGACCATCATGTGTTTTAGGCAGGCAAAGAATCACAGCTTCACAGAGTTAAACAAATGCAGCATAAACAAAAGCAGCACATCCTTACATCGCTAAACAATGTTCCAGAGCATAAACAATTGTAACACACTTTAAAGTAATACTCTATATCACCAGTGGATGCCCCTATGCCTATGCTCATATGACTTATCAACTTAACAAAAATAAAAAGCATGATTCTATGAGGATAAGAGGAGGATGTGTTGGGAGGAGGATGTGTTGGGCATGTGGACTACATTTCATTGTATACATGTATGAAATTATCAAAGAATAAAAATTGTAATAAGGTTTACTACTTACAAATACAGCCAATTATAGCTAGCATTGGTATTACATTTGCTGTTACTGTTTAACATATATAAATTAACATTTAGGGCTCATCTCTGAAATTAGTGTTCTTATATACTATGTATATAAGAAACATGAGGTTCAAAGGTAAATTAATTTCCCCAATTTGCAGGGCTGAGACATCCAGGATTCATTCTGGACACGTGGGCATTGCACACAAGGGTATTTGTCTTATGTTTTATGCTAAGCATGCTCACCTTCATTTACAGTGATGGTGAGTCACACACATATTCCTCGATACCTAGTCATCCACATTAACCCCCATAGGCTTCTCATAAACAGTTGATGCATTAATTCATTTTTAATTTATGAAAACTTACATAGAATCTAAATATTCTACCAAAGAGTTGTCCCTCGACACCAGAAAGTTTCTACCATGGATTCTGTCATTCCCAAGGGGGTTATCCATTCTTCAGGTGATGAAAATTTAGGCCATTAGGCATTTCTTGGCTATTGTGAGTAGAACAGAAAATAAAAGCACAAGTATCTCTTTTTGTTTTGGTTTTTGGAGACAGGCTTTCTCTTTGGAGCTTTGGAGCCTGTCCTGGAATGGAACTAGCCCTGCAGAACAGGCTGGCCTCATACTTACACTGATCCACCTGCCTCTGTCTCCTGAGTGTTGGCATTAAAGAAATGCATGACTACTACACAGCCAAAAGCACAAGTATCTTTTTAATAAGATAAATAGTCTTAGGGCTGTGTCTCCAAACATAGTATGACTAGACAGTAGGGAAGATCTATTTCCATCCTCTGTGACAACCTCTAAACCGATTTGCATAGTGCTTTCATTAGTTTGCACATCCACTAGCAGTGAATAGTAACTGAGTGTTACCTTTTCTCCAAATACAGGACAGCATCTGCTGGCTTCTCTTTTTTTCCCATTTTATGAACACTGTATGACTAAATTATTTACCCTCCCCCTTTCTCCAAGTCCTCCCATGAACCTCTCTCCTGATCTTTTTCTAATTCATGACCTTTGTAAATCTAATTGTTGTTGCATATATATGTATGTGCATATAGATAGATAGATAGATAGATAGATAGATAGATAGATAGATAGTAGATAGACAGACAGACAGACAGACAGACAGACAGACAGAAATGCAAGCACATAAATACAACTTGCTTAGACTTAGAGGATTTTTATACTGATCTTCAGAATTTCTGGATTCCTTATCAAGTTCTGCACATAATCTATAGGTGGCAGAGGCTGGGATGACAGTGAATGTAGATTATGCTTTGGTTCCTGGGGATCACAAAACCAGGTCATCTTCAGGGAAATGGGGTGAAAGCCAGGAAGAATGTCAGAAGACACTATTCTTTCAAGGAACACTTATAGGTGTGACTGATGACTAGCTCTGGTGGTTCCTACCTGAAGTTCTGGGTAACACTGAAAGCAGTTCCAAAGCATCACAATGGGTGGGGTGGCTGATAGGCAAGTGGGAATGCAGAGACTGGAGGAGCTCAATGGAGTACTAGGTTGCTTTCCATGTAGTTCTAGGTAATGCAGTGGGTTTTGTGACTGACTAGCAAGTGAGCAGGCAGAACACTCTGGAGAAACCACCTGAAGTTTCAAGTCTGACTCCATGTTCTGCGTTAGTGGCATAGTAGATAGGAAAATATATGGAATGTGTCTGAGAGGTAGAGGCTGTCTGGAGTTGTGGGTTGGACCCTAATGTTCCCTGGTAGATATGGTAACTGGTGTGTACATGGTACTGTCTTTTGAAGTCATTAATAATTTGTCACTTGGCTTTGTTTTTATTATTTCAACATTTGAAAGCCTAAAACATCAATGTGTATAACAGATATTGTCATCTTGTTTCACTTAAATTGGATATTATTTATTTAAAAAGGCAACACATTCTAAGTTACTCATTCCTTACTTAAAAATATGCAATTAGTCATTGAGTATTAATCACTATTTCTTGTACATCTAAGCACTGAAATCGGTGAAAGTGTTTTAGCATTTTTTTTCTGGAATTTAAGATAGAAGAAAGAAATGTTAGGGTTTCAGCTTTAACTCCCTAAAAATAATGAGAAATAAGTTATACAAAACAACCCAAATAAATGAAAAATTATGCCAGTGTCAATTTGCTATTTTTATCAAACATAATAAGCAAATCGAAGCTATCCACAATTAACATAATCAATGTTATACAATCAATAATGAAATCAGCCAAAACACTGACTAAACCTCGCCATGGCCAATTTAGTCCTATCATCTTGACACAATCACATTGGTTTTCTAAAACAGATTTCTTCCCAATGGAGGTTCTGGGAGCATAAAATAATCCATTTAAGACTCTGTAGTAACAATTCACCTCAATCTTCTTTTAAATTAAAAAAAAATATTTGTGCATCTTCCACTAACTCTCTTTAGAAAAGATTTCCTGTAAGCTAATAAACTGAGATCAGTCAATATAATAAACAACAACACTGGCACACTTTGATATACACAGTGAAGCTATTTTAACAGTCATTGCTATTTAACAATTACAGCATACTGATACAGTTTATTTTTAAGGAAGTGAACATAATTTAAATGTATATTTAAACCCAAAGACGAGGGTATTGGATAAACAAGAAAATCATTTCATTATGAACTCTGGAGATATCCTCAGATGGAAAGTTTTATAAATTTGTAATTTCTAGCTTAAATAGCTTCATATTTGCATTATGCAAAATTGATTGTACCTTTAAAAGCACAGACATGTTATTTCTAAGAACTCTTCAATGTTCAAATAGGTATTTACAATAAAGCTGAAAAATCATGGTCCTTCAAAATCAACACGAATATGCCAGTGTCAGACTCATGAAACACAAGGAGTATGGGTGATCAGGAAAAGTGACACAATAGAGTACTACTCAGCAGTACAAAAAATAATGACCTCTTGAAATTTTCAGGAAAATGGATGGAACTAGAAAAAATATCCTGAGTGAGGTAACTCATACTCAGAAAGACATACATGATACGCATTCACTCATAAGTAGATATTAGATGTAAGCAAAGGATAACCAGACTAAAGTCCACAGCTCCATAAAAGCTAAGTAACAAGGAGGACCCTAAGAAGGACACATGAATCACCCTGGGAAAAGAAATTAAATGATACCCACAGGGCAAACTGGGGGCAGGTGATGGTAAGGGGGAGGGAAGAGGGATGAGAACCTGAGGGAACAAGGTGCCTAGGTGGGAAGGGAGGTAGTAGAAGAGCAATGACCAAGATATCTTAATAGAGAGCCACTATGGCTTAGGGAGAAACCTGGTCCCAGGGTAAATCCTAAGAATCTACAAGGAGGACCCCAACTAAGACTTCTAGCAATAGTAGGGAGGATGCCTGAACTGGCCTATCCCTGTAATAAGGTTGATGAATACCTCAACTAACATCATAGAGCCCTCATCAGTAATGGGTGGAAGCAGACACAGAGATTCACAACCAAAGAACCTGCCTCTGCCTCCTGAGTGCTGGGAATAAAGGAATGTGCCACCACTGCCCATCGATTTTAAATTCTTTAGAATATACAGCAAACATTAGCTTATCAAGTTATGTGGAGAATTTCACTACTTATAGGTATTCTAATCCAAGAAAAAAAAACTGGCTAATTACTCAGAAATAAATTGAAATGGTGTAAATTTAAAAGGAAGTTATTATCAGGCACAAATATGCAAAAATTTATTCAGTTTCTCAAAGCTTTGTAATTATCTTATTGAATATAAAAATTCTCTTGCAAATGATGAAGTAATCAAAGCCATTGAGTGATTTGAGAATAATTTCTCAAATAAAGTTTCAGAAAACATCTCATAAATCACAAGCTAGACTAGAGAAACAAATTTAAATTTTATTCTTAAAGAGAATGGTAGTCTAGCTGACACAATTAAATGATACAATGATGTACAGGCATGAAAGGAAAACACACAAAAGGTGTCACTGGAAATAGGAAAATGAAATTAAGTCAGAAACGTCATTCCCTTAAAGCTAATTACTTGGTTTTCACCAAGAACCCTATTATTCATTTGCAGATAATTGACTAAGGTCCAGGGAAAATATGGAAGTCTATTCAAATTTTCATATCCAAAGTTATAACTCAATTCTATTTTAATATCCAAAAGGAAATATTTCCATGTCACCTCTTGCAGTTGACAAATGAAAATTTACTACCAAGTTTTCAGTGTTTATTAAATGTGCTATTGTAGGTATTGGGTTAGAACAACACAGGCAAATGAGAAATTCACACATTCTTTTTTTTTCCAATTTTTAAAATTTGGATTAGAAACATGATTGTTTTACATGACAATCCCAGTTCCCTTCTCCCATCCGTCCTCCCTTACAGCCCCCCCAATAAACCCTATCTATCACATATCCTTTCTGCTCCCCCTAGATGGTGAGGCCCTCCATAGGGTGTCATCAGTGTCTATTGTATCCTTTGGGACAGGGCCTAGGCCCACCCCTGTGTGTCTTGGCTCAGTATGTGGAGTATTCCTCCACATGGAATGGGCTCCCAAAGTCCACACCTATGCCAGGGATAAGTACTGAACTTCTAGAAGAGGTCCTGTAGATGTCTGAGGTTTCCTCACAGAAACCCATGTTCCTGGGTCTGGATCAGTCCCATGCTGGTATTCCAGCTATCAGTCTGGGGAGCAAGAGTTCTCCTATGTTGAGGTCAGCTGTTTCTGTGGGTTTCACCAGCCTGATCTGGACCCCTGTGCTCTACACTCATCCTTCTCTGCCTGTGGGTTCCAGTTCAGTTCGGTGATTAGTTGTGGGTGTCTGCTTTTTCTTCCACCAGCTGTTGGATGAAGGCTACAGGATGGCATATATGTCAGTCATCAATACCACAATCACGGGAGAGCATTTAAGGTAGCCTCTCCTCTGTTTTTTAGATTGTTACCTGGTGTCACCTTTGTATATCTCCAGACATTTCCCTAGTGCCTGATTTCTCTGTAAACCAAAAATGTCTCCCTCTATTATGATATCTCCATTCTTGTTATCATCTATTTTTCCGCTGACTCAAAACATTCTGCTCCCTCATGTCCTCTGCATCCCTCTTCTTCTCCCCATCTCATTCTCCTAGCTCCCTCCCCCCCTCTTCCCATGCTCCCAATTTGCTCAG
The DNA here is from genome assembly GCF_003668045.3 of Cricetulus griseus. NCBI lineage: Eukaryota > Metazoa > Chordata > Mammalia > Rodentia > Cricetidae > Cricetulus > Cricetulus griseus. The sequence continues at coordinate 17,368,960 of NW_023276807.1, read as the reverse complement.
CAGATCTTTACCCTCTCCCCTTCTCCAGGGGACCATGTATGTTTCTCTTAGGGTCCTTCTTGTTTATTAGCTTCTTTGGCAGTGTGGATTGTAAAACACCAAACAATCCAATTAAAATTGGGAGACAGAACTAAATAGACAATTCCAAATAGAGGAATCTAAAATGGCTGAAAGACCCATAAGAAAGTGTTAACATCCTTAGCCATCAGGGAAATGCAAATCAAAATAACTCTGAGATACCATCTTACTCCTGTCAGAATGGCCAAAATCAATAACACCAATGACAGTCTATGCTGGAAAGGATGTGGAGACAGGGGAATACTTCTCCAATGCTAGTGGGAGTGCCAACTTGTACAGCCACTTTGGAAATCAGTACGGCAACTCCTCAAAAAATGGGAATCAGTCTAACACAAGATCCAGCAATTCTACTCTTAGGCATATACCCAAAAGAAGCACATTCATACAACAAGGACATCTGTTCAACGATGTTCATAGCATGACTATTTGTAATAGCCAGAAACTGGAAGCAGCCTAGATGCCCCTCTACCGAAGAATGGATAGAGAAAATGTGGTACGTTTACACAATGGAGTACTACTCAGTGGAAAAAGCAATGGAATCTTGAAATTTGCAGGAAAATGGATGGATCTAGAAGAAACCATTCTAGATGGTTTCTGAGTGAGGTAACCCAATCACAAAAAGACAAACATGGTATGTACTCACTCATATGCGGATTTTAGACATAGATTAAGGATTACCAGCCTACAATTCACACATTCTTTAAATGATGTGCTTTCCACGGAGCACATATTTTATTCACCTTTACTTTCCCAGTATATTGAGTAAATTGAATACTGAATAAATTGGGTAAATAATCACAGTCACCTATGCTAAGATAAAAATCTTAATATTGCAATATACTAGTGCTCTTAAATGTGATTTTCAGCATTATGCACTATTTTTAAGTGTTCAAAGTCAAGGTAAAAATCTAACACATTTTTAAAGACTGAAATGAATACCAATGGGGGATGGTAGGATGACTTTGTATTCGAGAGGGATTCTTGTGTTTCTAAAAGAAACATGTTACGTGATTGACAATCATCTGTCCCCATGGACATCTGCACATACATGACATGCAATCACACAGACAAACACAAGCATGCACATGGACAAAAATAAAATTCAATCATATATATATATATATATATATATATGTGTGTGTGTGTGTGTGTGTGTGTGTGTGTGTGTTTGTGTGTGTGTGTGTACAGCTCTTCTAATGACAATTTAATTAAGGAGATTTTGAACTGGTAGATAAAATTTTTCATATTAATAATTAATAACTAGTCATTCATGAGTCATGGTAGGCAAAACAGTAAAATTGAAGTAACAATAATAAATGAATTTCTAAGGAAATGAAAAGTTTAATGCATGACTCTTCACTTGCTTATGCAACCTGACTTTGTTCATTGCACTGGTTTCTGGTTCCTAATTAAAACATAATAGTATTAAATAAAGTTCACCAGGAATTATATAGCTACTAAGCACAGCAGTCTTGTACTTCTCTTGATTCCTCAATGATATTGTCAATTCTTAGGATTCTGAACTTCTAACATTTTTGTTGCAAATACCACAATCAAGGCAACTTATAGGAAAAGTAGTTTACTTTGGCTTACGGTTCCAGAAGGAAAATATTTCATTCTACAGTGGGATGGCAGCAAGTGGCATGTGTAGTAGTCATCCCGGAAAACTGATGGAAAATGGCTTGGTGTAGCATGGAAGCCTATATAAGGGAAAATGCATTAAATCTGAGAAGCCAGGAAAGAATTGTCAACCTACTAGGCCATCTATATAAGGTTGCTAAACTTTATGCTGTAGAAGAAAGTGAGCTCACAAGAGTTTTCATTATGCTCAGTCCCAGGATCATGGTGCACTGAATGTTTTGTGCTGCTCAGTGAAGAACGATTTGAACAATGAAGGGCAAGGAAATCAGTCTTAAGAAACAAAGTGGGAGGCACTTATGTTTCTTGGACAATGAGAGTAATGGACAGAAATATGCTCCGGGGGAAAGCTGGATTTTGCACATAGAATGCAGACTGACATCTTTCTCACACATGATGTTTTTTCAGTACTCTGAATAAGAAATGTATTCAGCTCCCCTATAATCCAGACAAAGAGAATATTGGCCATCTGTCTCCCAATAAGCTGAAACATCCTGTTTGAGGTCTGGTAAGCACCTTTACCCATAGTTAAGTGTGTTAACATCCTGTTTCTGTGCACTTGATGACAATGTTCCTGGAGGAAGAGCATTCTTATATCTCACTGACTGTTGCCTAACATCAGCTGAGGAAATGTGAGACTTAGGAAGACAGAGGAGAGTTATTGTGCCCCGTCAGTTCTGTTGTGACTTTGATTCCAATATAAACATCAAGGCTCAGTTTGGAGAGCACAGGAAGGAAGTGAAAAGGCTAAAGCACCATCCTCACAAATAATTTTACAAACGGGAGCTTCCCTTTACTCCCTGTGAGCAGACTTCTCCCTATATCTTGTGCAATGTTCCTCTAGACTAGTTCTTCTGGTTCATTCTTTTGATTTGCTACTCTTTTGGTTTTTCTGTTCCTTCTCATTTAGAGTAGTACCTGCTATACTTTTCTACTTGGTTAGCTTTATTTTATTAAGTAATAAGTTAGTCCACATGAATCAAGTTAAAAATTAAAAACTTAAAAAAAAACAGGATTCACATATTTCTCATCATTGCTTCAACAAGCAACTCTCTAGATATTCATGGATTAATCTGTCGTTAAATCAATTAATAGGAATTGCAATTCAAGAACAATTCACACATTAATCTAATTTATTACTACTTCTGAGGTCTGATGCGGGAGATCATTCTGTGTATATTTGTCTTATTGGTTGATATATAAAGCACTGTTGTCCAATAGGGAAGCAAGTTAGGCAGGGCTAGGAGAGAAGGATTCTGGGAAATGTAAGGAAGAGGAGAGTCGCCAAGTGATCCCGTGGAAGAGAGGACGCATGCCACTGGCATCCTCGAAGAGACAAGTCTTTATAAAATATATAGATTAATGGTTATGGTTGATACTTAAGAAATAGCTAGCAAATATGAAATCCTAGTCATTGGCCAGCAGCACTGTAACTAAGATAAGACTTGTTGTGTTATTTGGGGGCCATAACATGGCAGTGGAACTCAGGTGGCTGGCAGAAAGAGTTATCGTTACACAGGTCTGATTCTAGATTTCTTTAATTTTATGAGACTCTGGAAAACCAAGTGGGAATTTGCTCTCTCTGTTGCATCCATGCAATCTAGCATCTAGAATTATCTAACACAGAGGATACTCGTTGGAAATCTCAATGTGACTGATATCACTCTTCTTTTGCCTTCTCACCTCATGCCAACTACACTGATTATACTATGACTCTGTGACTTTCATCTCAGTGCATTAAAAATATTAATAGACATAAAATATCTACCCCATATTTGAGGTACTAAAAATTGAACCTAGGGAGTTGTGCATACTATACTATCACTATCATTGAACTGCACACAGAATAAAAGTTTAAAGCAAGGACTGACATGGATTACATACCAGTGCTTTTAGTCACTAGGTAGTAGTTTGCTTAGGATTTAGTTTTACCAGAAATCTATAAACAGCTCTGACTTTATTTTGAGCCAGATTTGGATGTATAAAAGTGTTAATATATATTAGCTGTTATAGCTATAATAACTTTAAGTTAAAATGAAGCTATTGTCATTAATATCTGTGATCAACTAATTCAGAAAAATAAGAACATCTACTAGATATTACATAGGGAGATATCAGGGGAACAATTTAATTTCTATCATGACAAATTGTGATCTAAACAAATTTTTACCAGAATATGATTCAGGTAGAAATATTCATTAATTACATAGAGCTGTTTTAAAAAAAGTTTTGAGTTGAGATAGAAAAAGCTTTGTTTGTATAAATATAGTCTTCTTTTGGAGATTAAATAATGGTTTAGTGTTTGTGAATATCACTTTTTCTAAACAGTGTTATGCATCCTGCAAAAATCATTATTGTACCTGGTGTGATTTCAATAAGAAATGCCACTTCAACCTTTCATCAAAATACTAATTTTCATTACTTTAATTTAGTAAACAGTTTATTAGAAGAGAAATTATGATGCATTTGTAGATTAAATCAATTGATTTTGTATTATCTAACTTTTTGTCATAGGGAGTGTTCATTTTTAGTGGAAGTTATTGAAAGAGGGTCTTACTATATAAGTTGTGTTAGCCTCAAACTCAAGATCCACCTGCCTGTTAAGTGCTCGCATTATATACATGGCCTGGCATAACCAATTAAAAATAAATAGATCTGCAATGTAGTATTCATAAGTCATACGAAACTGGTGAGTTTTTAGGTAATAAACATATGTGTTATAAATGAAAGATTTTAAATGTATTTGAATTCTTCAAGCCCTGTCCATTTGTCAGTGGTTTTAGCACTAATGTTAATCTTAGTTCCCAAAGTTACAGGCATTATTATTCTATAAAAAGAAACAAGAAAAGAATACAGTTGCCCTTTGAATATTTATAAATATTTCATCTACATAGTGACTTCATTTCTAGTAAAACTACATATTTTATTGCACTGTGTTGAATTTGAAAAAGGTTTTGTACTAATATTCCATGTAGTCTCATGATTTGAAATCTTCACGTCTTTATTAGAAGGCTGGAAATGTTCATTTACCCCACAGCAGAGGTTTATGTCACCATTAATAAAAAAAAAACAGATAAAAGCACAAACATTTAGATACTGGGTTATAATAATTTGCAATTGTTATCTATGGGAAATTCTCTTTGACAGTGTATTGTAAAATGTTAATTTATGTGTGAGATTAACCAGTTCAATATTGCCTACCTTTCAATCACCATGACATATTTCACAGCTATTCAGACACTGAAAAAATTACTGGTGAAAATATTATTTAAACCATACCTGATCTTGGTGGGTCCTTAATCCCCACAGATTTAAGAGCATTCATTTCCTGTTAGTAGTATTTTACATTTTTATTTAGGGCAAAAGCCAACTCCCTCTTCTGTACCTACTATCTCATCATTTGTCTTCTCCTCTACTTCTTCCTCTTAATAAGAAGTTCTTCAAAAGAAAAGCAAATTACTAAATATTAATGTCACACAAAATTGATGGCACCTCTGTTTGTCTCTGTACAGCACCAGCAAACAAGAAAATGGAATGATTCTTTCTAAGTAGCCTTCTAACTTCCAGAAAGATGTCTTCAAATTCTTTCTTGAATGCTTCCTTTTTGGAGTTACTCCTTCATGTTATCCCCTAACTTAAGTTGTATAATTCTAAATGGACTGTCTCTTGCTAGGTTTCTGTGGTAATTGGTCACATCATTGATTTGTCCCAATACCTCTGTATATCAATTCATCTTACACCCTGGATTGCTACTTTCCATTGCAGAAAAGATAATTATTGTTCTTTTATTAATTTATAATTTTACTTTATGCTCCAGAGAGACAGAAATTTATTTAGATGAATAAACATTCTAATAATTAATAAAATTCTCTAAGAGCTAATTTAGTTGTGACATTAATTGCTTTGCTGGAAGACTGCCTTCTCAGAATGCCAAAGTATGTCATTATGTTACTCTGCAGTAAGCATTCTTCATGAAGCCTGTGTCCTCCAAAGATTATGATCTAAAAGGGAGAGACCTTTTTAAGGTTAATATGATATATAACCATAAACACAAACAAATCTCTTCTTAGAAACCAAATATTGAAACATCTAATGAGGTAACAAATGCTTCTTATCATGCCTTATTACTTGGTAAATTGAAAAATACCACAAGAATGTTAATTAAGTAGCAATAGTATTATGTTAATCTAAGATGATGAAGGAGACATTGTATGATTTGTGTTTTTAATTAAAAATTGCATAGATTTCATAGGAGAATGTTTTTCATAAATCTTAGGTATTAGATGCTTGTTGAAAGATGATGATTTATTTGCAATGTTATATTTGGATATATTTACATCTTGGAGCTATTTCGAATACCATTATTTATAAACAACACACATGAAACAAATATGTATAAACAAAAGAAGATTAATTCTCTCACCATCATACCAGATCTTTGGAAATTTGAAATTTTAAAGCTTTAATCACACTGGTAGTCTATTTAATATTAAGTATATATTAATAAAAATTCCAGGAAAACAAATGAGCATATTTTATGTTCTAACTTCTCTAGGAGCTTTTTAGATATTAATTTACCATTTGATGTATGTAATTGCTTTGTTTACATGTATCTCTGTGCACCATACTTGACACCCATGGAGGTCAGAAATGGGCTTTGGTTCCCCTGGCACTTGATTTATAGATGTTAGTGGCCACTTGGATGTTAGGAATTGAGCCTTTTGTATTGCAGCAGCAAGGACACTTAACCACCAGCCCAACTCTCCAGCCTCTCTAATAGTTTTTGATATAAAACTCTTATGCTAATCGTGTATGAGCACCACCAGCTAAGTAACTGAAAATTGGGTTCTTCACAGGTTTTCATCACTTATTTGATAGTTCAGATTTTGATTTTTTTCCCTTTTGAATGGTTTGTTGTTGTTGTTCCTTCATTTGGTATATGGATTGGGGTATTTTTAGTTGAGTTAAAAATCTCAGTAGTTAGGCATCTAACTGCCAGGGCTCAAGCCTTAGCATCCTTACTGCTACCCAGGAGACTCATAGTTTTTGTTTTTGTGTAAAATAACAACTACTCTTTTATCATGCTTTCTTACCAGATAATAGATTCAATGCATTACATTAATAAAGTCCAAAATGTGATGGTCTATACTAAAAAGTAAATTAAATAGGCTAGGTTTGCATTACCAGACATGTATTCCTTCTATTGTATAGACCTGCTTGGGCCTAAAGTGGCCAGAGCTCGAGGCCCAGTGAAAATTCCTGAGCTTGACTAGAGTTTGGTGACCTGTCTTTGGCCTTTAACCTCCACATGAGAGTAACTCAGCAAGACCTGATGCAAGACTGCCCCCGGCCTAGCTAACTGCCAGCTTGGTGGAATATTATTGGCCCTTACTCCTCACATAACCTTACCCCATCCCAAGATTCCCATCCCCTACCTCAACCCTATATAAGTTCCTGCCTGATGCAATAAAAGGAGATCATACTTAGACTAGTCTCCTGATTCAATGTGTTTCTCCCTGGTAATGTGGAGGCAGGAGGTCATCATCCTGCTCAGGCCCAAGGGAGGTGACCAGGACCCACAAAACCCAAAGTCGAATTAGAGAACTTTGGTTATGGCCAAAGTGAAGACCTCTATCCCATCATCGTGGTTCAAAGTTTTATAGCAGGATTTGAGTATGAATAACTCTTTTCCATTTACAGCTTGCATAGCACCGTCTGAGGCTATGAGATTCAGTTCTCAGGGAGTGGACTCCTAAGTAAATTCCAGCTGACTACCTTGTCCTTTGTCAGAGTGTGTGGTGTCTTAAGCAATAAGGTCTTCTCTGCAGTTCTGGATGATAAGGAGTGACAATGTCCATATGTCATATTGTTTTGGAAAACTCTTGTATTACCCTGATAAAAACTAGAGGAAAGGTTTACCATATCTAGTGCTAGGGGTTTTGTTAGATACTGCATAGCTCATGAGGGAGCACTACCATGCCATGTTTTATCACTGCATTGTGTGTGTACACCACACACACACACACACACACACACACACACACACAATATATATATATATATATATATATATATATATATATATATATATAATGACTGGAGAGATCATAGATCTAAGAGGAGAAATTGTTGTTGCCATTTTCCTAAATGAATATAATTTATCCAGAGAAACTTCTTTTTACAACAATAGACTGTTACAGAAATCTACAACTAGACAAAATTCAGAGAACATTGACTACAGGGTGTCCATCTCTAGCTGAAATATTTACTACACAATCTGTTACAACTAAATCTCACAGAACATTGCAGAACAGAGCACAGACATATTCTAAGACCTGGAGGTCCAGGATGCCTGTTGCTATATAGCATCCCTTGGACAAAACAGGAAAAAATGCTCCCATAAAACTTCATTATATGCTTGTCTGAACAAGAACTCCATAATGAAAACATCAGTTGGCACGCAAATGTGTACCAAAGAAATAGCATGCAGTTCCACACTTATATGAAGAGCTACAGATGATTAACAGCTGCTGAGAAAGGGAGAATCGGCTTCCCCCAAAGTGAGCTCATGCATACATTGTTCAAACTAGAATATTAAAAAGTATGATTGAGAAATGATAAATGGAATCATATGTGCATACATGTGTAGTAAAAATAATGAAATATGATAACATCAATTAGGCAGGAAAGGATGAAACAGGAGAAGTAGAAGGCAAATAGACAACAAGGAATGAGGAAGATGAAGTGCCCATCTATAAAAATCACATAAAATAATTTTTAAAAAAAGGAAACTTAAATATTAGATTACATTATAAATTGTTTTAATATATCTGAAGGATGTCTCCTTAGAAAAGACAAAGAGCTATAGTCAAACATGTTATCTTCATGTCCCCCATACTAATATATATATATATATATATATATATATATATATATATATATATATATTATACATATTATATATTATATATAATTTAGTATAACTGTGACATAATGAAATCAGAAGCAAAGTAGATATTTTCCTTTCAATATTAACAAACTAGCATATGTTCTCAGACTTAATACATCCAAAGCCAATGTAGAAAATAGGCAAGCACCAGGGTCTAGAGAGATAGCTTAGCAGTTAAGAGCACGGGCTGCTCTTCAAGAGGACCTGGGTTCAATTCCCAGAACCCATAGGGCAGCTCACAACTGACTGTAACTCCAGTTCCAAAGGATCCAACACCCTCATCCAGATACACATATAGGTAAACACCAATACAGATAAATAAATCATTTTTAAAAAAGAAATAAGCACCCATGCTTATGGAATATTTAATTTTAGAATCAATCTTTGGCTGTCTGTCTTATTCATGTGTACCTTTACTGTGTCCTCTCAAATTACTAAATGAGATCTCACAAAATTGATTTTGGTGTAATTTTGTGTCCACTTATTAAATTTTCAATGATAGAAAAGTGCTTTATAAATCAACATATGCTTTTTAAAAGACATAGTGAATTATTACATATGTACATATATGTACTGATGCACATATATAGATAAATACACATAGCATCAGTGGATGTATACATATTCATTTATCTCAGGTATAATGTTCCATCATGAAGGCACATACCAATTCATTAGAAGAAACAAAGGGACAAGTTGTGAGAGGTTCACAAGCCAGGCTTTGTTGACTTTGTTGACTCTAAATGGGAGGCCTTACCCTTTCTGAGAAAAAGATGAATGAACAGGGGTAGATTGAGGCAAAGAGAGGTGAGAAGGAGAAGGGGAGGGGGATCTGTAGTTGGTATGCAAAAAGGTAATAAAATTTAAGACACAATAATTCATGGTCATGATGAAATCACCAAAGGTAATTAAACATCTAATGAGAATTAAAAAAAATCCTACTGGTTTTGTTTTGTTTTTGGATGTGTGTGTGTGTGTGTGTGTGTGTGTGTGTGTGTGTGTGTGTGTGGTGACCTTTAGTTTTCCTGTAATACTTTCTAGAACTTCTCAATGGGATCAATAAGAGAATGGGACCATTCCATTACAAAGACATTATTAATATTTCATCTCAGCTCAGTATACTCATTGAAGTCCACATACTCTGCTAATGCCAAGAAAACCAACAGAAATTGACCACAACTTGGAAAGGGCAGCTTTGTATTTAAACATTCTTGGCAAGTTGTCTACTTAAACAATATTGTCATAGCTGGACTAGCAAAGTGATCTATTGAGGATAGACATTTGCAGCATTCTACAAACACCACTTCCTCATTAAATGAACAGTTACACATAAAATTATTTCCTATATAAACAGTTACACATAAAATATTTTCCATGTAAAATTTCGGGCAATATAATGATGACTAATGATATTCTGCTATACTCAGATTGATGCTGAGCCCGATATTTATCAGAGAGGCTTCATTCACCAACTGATGGAAACAGATGCAGAGACTCATAGCCAACCATTAGGGGGAGCTCTGGGAATCCTTATGAAGACAGGAAGGAAGGACTGTAGGAGCCAGAGGGATCAAGGTCATCACAAGAAAACCCACAGAATCAACTGGCCCAGGCTCTGAGGAGTTCACAGAGTCTGAACCCACAACCAGGGAGCCTACATGGGACTGATGTAGGCCCTCTAAATATATATGACAGTTGTGTAACTTGGTCTTCTTGTGGGACTTGAGACAGTAGGAGCAGGATCTGTCTCTGACTCCTTTACTAACTTTTGGGACCTTATTATTCATACTGGGTTGCCTTGCCCAGCCTTAATATAAGGTGGTGTGCTTAGTCTTACTGTATCTTGATAGTCTTTGTTTCATTGATATTCATGGGAGCCCTGTCCTTTTCTGAATAGAAACAATGCATGCTTTTTTATTTAACTTATTATAGCTGTAGTCACTGACAGCAAAGTAACTTGAGTTGTTAATTACAACAGGATTTCACTGTAATATTGACTTCTCTTTTAACTCTGTAGTCATCTCTCTGAGAAAGAAGATTGCTTCATAGCACAAAACTGAATACCATTCATGAAGACATTCTGTGCCTCATTGTCACCAAACCTTTACTATTGACTTAACTTCGAAGATATTTCTTGGCACTTGGCCAAATCACAGCATTTGAAAATTGTTTAGTGACTTTCTTAAAATGTTTAATTACTGAAATAGGTTATTTAAGTAAAATCTAGTTTATTTAAGTTACATTAAGTTACTTAAGTTATAGTAAGTTAAATATCTAAGTTATTTAAGTTATTTAAGTAAAATCTAAAATTTTCCTATTGTGTTACATTAACTCTTTTATTCTACAACAGGCCCAACAACCTTACCGTTTTATATGTTGAAAATAGAAAGTGAACCAATTATGACAAAATTAATAGTATTTCCACTTGATAATCATAGAAATCACTTTCTGTATAACTAATAGAGTTAGACCTGGAGGTAACAATGGAAGATAAATAAAAAATCTCCTGCTTCATCTTCTGGTGACTTGAATGACTTTGCTCACCTGGAATCAAAATGCAAGGTAGACAATAGATTTAGAGCACGTACAATTTGCTCTAGAAAAATGATGCTCTTCATAACTGATCATTTTCACTGATGCCTAGCATTATATTACTGTATTATATTTCACATTTAAATCATTCTTTCATTTTAAACATTAAAATGTGATAATTAATGGAGGCATGTGTTCTTCCTTGAATTCTAACATTTACATTAGCATGAATTATAAGTTTACCAGAAAATATAAGTGATATTTCATATCCATTAACTTATATTTAGTTATGTTCATCATTTAATACTGAGGGGTGAGATGAATCACTTGACCAGAAAATAAGTGGTTTTAATTTTCTACAGCATTATATTTTTGAAAGATCCATATATCATTACTATCGAACAACTGGGGTTTCTTTTATTGCCTCCATGTTTTCTATTACTACATAATTTCTGCTTAAAGACTTGTAATTTGTTCAGTAAAAATTTGACAGAAATAAACTGTAGCATAGAATGTTACCCTGACATAAAATTTTTCATTTTTTTTTTACTTTGAAACTTTTTTCTTTGAAACTTTTGTGTCTAGTTAATATGAAAAGGGATTTACAAATAAACCTTTCTCAGTTAGTTGCCTATAAATCTTTATTGATAAGTTATCACAAATATTATTTTATACCAAAGTCTATTAAACCTATTTTCCATTTATTTGCATCCCAACTATAATTGAGTATGAAAAAAAAGTTTGAGCCAAGTGTTCTGAGACTCAAACTAGATTACATAATTTATTATAATGACCCATATTTTAGAATGCATTAGCTACAAAAAAGAAAGGTAAGTTAATGTAAATTGTAACACAATGATTATAGCTAGATGGTAGGGGAGAGTCCACCTCCTGGGAATGTGGTCATCCTCTTTCTTGGACAGCTCTCTCTGACTCCCCACATTCGTTATGCTGGGGTGATTTATATAGTGGCCTCAAGGATTGAAATAGATGACCCCGAAACGTTCCTTAGAGACCATGATTCAATATTATTCTCAGATGACCTCCAATGTAATCCAGAATTGATCATCTCTGGGCACCTGGGCAGTTTCCTTAGAAACAGATCCAGGGCAGATGGCTAGAGTTCATAGTTTTTAGCACAAGACCACATACCTGCTGCTCTGCTAATGTGTGAACAATTAATCACATAAATAATTGTTCCCAGATGCCCCTATTTACCAGTGATATGCTTAGTGGGTAATTTTGAAAGTCACTTAGAATATGAAAATTTTTAAAATTAACAAAATACTACTTATTTTAGAATAATACAGTACTCAAACTCTCTTAAAAGTTTTGGAGTTTTGCTAGTCATAATACCTGGACTCTGATATTTGACAAATCCTTTCAAGAAAATTGTAAGATAATTCAAGATATTTTATGCAATTTGTCTCATAGTTGATACATATGAAACCTAAAATGTGAAATCTTGATATGTTTTTCACAAATCCATAGAAATAAGTGTTATCAATTTATCTTGTGTCACCTGAGGCATAAGTTTCCAAACAGAAAGAATCATCACTTCTGTAAGTTAACTACTTACGTTTTTCATTCCCAAATTTCTTTAAATGATAATCATACAATTTTATATAGCCTGTGACTATTCCTAACTATGTTTTACTTGCAAAAGAGGCTAGAATTAGACCAAGTTTTCCTTAAGATTGCTATTATCTTTTAATATACCCATCAATATTAATACAATTACATTGTTTAAAAATGGGTGGAATGACTAATTCAAAAGTTTATGTTACAGATAGTCTATGAAGAGTTGTAAAATATTGACTGAATGTATATTGTTGTATTGTTGAATGTCTAATGTGCATTGTTGTCAGGAGCACAGCAATGTCAAGGATGCCAGTACCTCATGCCCATTGGAATGGCAATGCCTTCCCTGGGTCAGTCTCAGAGAAAAGGCACAGGCTTTCCCTAGTTGTGTACTTATTTAGATTTTGACTCATTTTATTGTTTTGTCAGCTGAAATTCTGATTTAAGAAATTTACTGAGTATCTTAGGTATAGTCTACATGTTTTATTTAGTAGTTAGCAATTTTGTGGCATGACATCATAACTAGTCTTTCATAACTAATGGTATTATACACTGACTGAACGAGTTGTAAAAAACTCAGAAGCCCTGAAATGGAGACATTGAGTAGCTATTATGCTTGGAAAGAGGAGGGATCAAATAAAGCCATTTTTCTTCTTTCTATCTTTTATTTTTCTAACCATGATTTTAATCTCTAAGTCATAATTTGGTTATATTTTTGTGCTCAAACAAATAAAGCTTGTCTGAAGATCAGAGGGTGGAGGTAGCCACTATTTAGCCATAGAGCCTGGTGGTGGTGGCCCACACCTTTGATGCCAGCACTTGGGAAAATATATGCCTTTGATCCTTCTACTTGGGAGGCACACATCTGTAATCCCAGAATTAGGGATGTGGAGACAGGATTATAAGGCAGGAGGAGACAGTAGCTTGAAGTCTTTTTGGTCTGAGGATTTCATAGAAATAAGAACTGTAGTGTTTGGCTGCTCTGCTTCTCTGATCTTTTAGCTTTCACCTGCTATATCTGACTCCAGGTTTTTATTATTAAGACCAATTAGAAGTCATGGCACATCATACAAACAGTTTCAGTTTCAAGCTCAGTAATACAGGAAACAGATAACCAGCCCAACGCTATGATGACTGAAGTCACTGAATCTTCTCTAGGAAATACTTTTTGAAAAAAATTTTCCTGACATTCCTACAAGTTTTTCAACTACAAAATTATCTTCGGAGTAGTCTTGAACTGAACTGCTGTTTTACTGTCTCAAGTAAAAGCTTAGAGAGCCTGACATGGTGGGACATGCCTGCAATTACAGCACTCAGGAGGTAGTGGTAGCAGAATAAGAATTTCAGGGTCAGCCTGGGCTTCAAGAGACCATGACTTTAAACACCTGTCTCTGAGAAATATATAAGGGAAAAGCAAGTCTTCTATCATGAGCTCCTTAAAACATGTTCTTTTCTTATGATTTTTTTCTGTTCTTGCCTTCACTGTTCCATGGAGGGATCAGCAAGGTAGCTTACTTCTTAAGCTGTTTACTTCCCATCTCTCACACAATATGTAGTACCTATTTTCCTGCATCTCAACACATTCTTTTGTGTCACAACCAAGACATCCCCCTTTTACTTATACTTAAGCTAGTAAATTCTGAATCTGCCAAAAGTATACCTGTTATTCCAAAACCATTTTTCTATGTTCACATTTTTGTTTAAAATTATACTAAATGAAAATTCTTCCATCATAACACCATTTGTATCAAACCAATGTATTCGCTTGTCCTTCTTGGCTCCCAGCTCTTCATCAGTGTCCTCCATCCACAAATATGCTAGAAGAGATGCTATAATTCCTGACTTCAATATCTTCACAACTAATTTACTCCTTTAAAATGTTATGGTTTTAGTCCTGAGGATGAATTTCATGAATTTCCCTTGGTCTAAGTGTCCAGGGATCTCTGGGGCACTTTGATCTAAAACTAGCAGCTTGGTCTATGAAAGGGTGATTTAAATCTAAATGTCATGTAGAGAATCTTAAAGAAATAATTCACCTCTTAGTTTAATAAATATTATCATGCTCACAGATGCTAAAACTAGGGCTAGCATCTTTCTCTCCCGAAAACAAAAAACAACAACAAAACAAAATTAAACAAACAAACAAACAGAAAACCCACGGGAGCACGGGAAATGTAAAATGTTCCGGTTATACCATTGCAGCCTCCACCTAAGGTCAAACCAGTTAACCATTTACTTCAGAGTTGATACTTTATTCAACTCCGAAAACCTGTGATTTTTTTTCTCCCTGACCTTCCTTCGTAGCATATTTATAGGACTGAAAACTACCTCTTCCTGGCATGGACATCCCTCTGCTGAACTGTATGTAGTCCTTGTGGAATGTTGTGAATTTACTAAATTTGCAAAACCTGGCTTGTGTATCCTGGACATAAGCACCATCAAGACTTGACAGAGGCAAATTGCCTGAGTTTAAATGCAACTGCTTTTTCGTAAAGCAGGTGAGTACTTCAATTCTTTACTTTATGGTTTAGGCGGGTTCTCTGGCATGGTCAGGTGCATCATAAGCATTTATGTCTCAATCTGATGGGATCAATGCTGGAAGTGTAGAGATTTGCTGAAGTCACAATAGTAAAAATTCAATACAGATGTAGCCATCTTTCATGCCAGTCTACACTAGCAACCAAGGCCAAAATTATTTTCTCACATTTTAAAAGTTAATATCCAAAAACAATGGCACTGCTCTACCATAGACATGGATTAAATTTTCCATGTCTATGTGTTGTGCATGTAGTGATAAATTCTAAAGTTTATGTTAAAGCACCCAATACAGATCATTACAACTTTCCTTTACTGGCCTGGAGAGATGGCTCAGAGGTTAAGAGCACTGACTGCTCTTCCAGAGGTCCTGAGTTCAATTCCCAGCAACCACCTGGTGACTCACAACCATCCGTTATGAGATCTGGTGCCTCTTCTGGTGTGCAGATATACATGGAAGCAGAATGTTGTATACATAATAAATAAGGTTTAAAAAAACAAATTTCCTTTACTACTAGTTAATACTAAAATGTAAGCTTGTAACTAATTCCAAATTAGTTAACAAAAACTACCTACAGATACAGGTATCTTAGACTACCCATTTACCTGGCTACTCTGGATGAGAATAGATATTACCACACAGTAACAGCTTCTACTTCTCATCAGTTACAGCAGTAAAGAAGTCTCAGAGAGGGCAACAAAAGATATCAGTGTTGAATTAAGGAAAAAGAAAGAAAAGCAACTTTCTCTTGGGTTTGTTTGATTAATAACAAACTAAAATTTAAATTCTCTCCTTCTCTCCATGTGTCCTTCATCTGTCTGTAGCATGTAGTTGTTGACCTTTTGGTACTATACCTGAAGTGTGGATAATGTCTGTCCCTTTTTCTTGTCTGTGTAGTCTCTGAGTATTTTTCTGGACTTATGTGGGAGTCTAAATCTGTGCCTATTATTAACAAAGTATTTTATTATTGAACACCACAGAAAACATGGTATGAGAAAGAGATGAGAGATTCTTTGGAGAAATCTTTAAGAAAGTTTTTGTTTGGCAAGGGAAATTCCTTTCCTAACCCCAACAGACCCACCACAGCATTAAAAACCAAGCAAGATGTTCCCAAACTATAGGCATATGTTTCTTTCAGTGTTTATAGGTCATTTCTTGTTTAAAGTTATGTTCTGTCTCTTGGCTGTTTTTTGGCAAATGATTGCCACAGCACACACATGTGCACATACATTATTCTAATTGCAGATATGAAAGTGTACATACCTTAATATTAAATATGAGCAGGGCTTAGTGGTCCACACCTTTAATCCTAGCACTTGTGAGGCAAAGGCACCTGGATCTATGTGAGTTCAAGGCCAGCCTGCTCTACAAAGTGAGTTCCAGGACAGCCAGGGTTGTTACATAGAGAAACCCTGTCTCTAAACACACACATACATGCACATACACACACACACACACACACACACACACACACACACACACACACACACACACAATTCTGTGCATTTATTTATTTATCTTAAGGTTTAAAATTTGTTCAAAAGAGAAATCTCAGATTGAACTTAAAGAGCCAAAATATTCAGTAGGGTAGCCGGTTAAGTACAGGCTTAAGTGATCTCAAGGCATGTCATTAACTCTGCTTTAAGTCCCAAGGAATGTTCAGTGTCTATGGGTCAAGATATAGTTTGAGAAAAATTATTACAGCAGAAGTTCCAAATTATGGGGAAAGACACTAGAGGAACGTCATTATTATAGTTTCCAACTAGATGCAATTGATAATTACTTTGCTCCTCCTGCAATGTGTAGACTACCTTCCAGGATGGTGAACATTAGCTAGTAGAGCAAGTAATGGTGAGTAGTGACACAAACATTATGAGAGTAAGCAATCTCCGTTTCTTTTCTTATTTTAGTTTTTGATAGGATAACATGTTTCCCTTACCTTTCTTCCCACCAAACCACCCATAGGGAGCAGAAAGGATATGTGATAGATAGGGTTTTAGTTGTTGGGGGGCTAGGGGAGTACGGGAGGGAGAAGGGAACTGGGATTGTCTTGTAAAACAATCCTATATTCCTAATTTAAATTAGAAACAAGTTTGTTTTACATGTCAATCTCAGTTCCCTCTACCTCCTCTCCTCCCCTGCCCCCCCACTAACCCCCATCACATCTCCTTTCTGCTCCAACAGGGAGGGTGAGTCCTTCCATGGGAGGGGGTCTTCGAAGTCTGTCATATCATTTGGAGCAGGGCCTAGGCCCTTCCCCCCATGTGTCTAGGCTGAGAAAGTATCCCTCTAAGTGGAATGGGCTCCCAAAGTCCACTAGTATGCTAGGGATAAATACTGAACTACTACCAGAGGACCCATAAATTGCCAAGGCCTCCACACTGATGTGCAGGAGGTCTGGATCAGTCCTATGCTGGTTTACCAGCTATCAGTCTGGGTTCCAGGAGCTCCCCCTTGTTAAGGTCAGCTGTTTCCCACAGCAACTCTTATAAAAGAAAATTGAGCTGGAGGCTTACAGTTTCATAGTTTCAGTCCATTATCAACATGACTGAGAACATGGTGGCATAAGGCAAACATGGTGCTAGAGCTGAGAGTCTACATCTGACAGGAAACAGGAAGTTGACTGAGAGATGAGGCAGTTTTATGAGCAAAGAAAATGTCAAAGCCCACCTTCATAGTGACACACTTCCTCCAACAAGGCCATGCTGACTCCAAAAATCCAATCTCTTAATAGTGCCACTCTCTATGAGATAATGGGGGCCAATTACAATCAAACTACCACATCATCTTCTCATCCCTTTTCTTCAATGGTCCCTGAACCTTAGGTGTGGAAATGCTTTGTAGCTGTATCTATTGGGACTTGGCTACATAACTCTGCATTTTGATTGGTTATGGAGACTCTCTACGTGAGATGGAACAATGCCTATTGATGAGACCAGGAGCCTTGGGATAGATAGATCATTTCCCTAGAGAAAAAAAGCATACTAAATTATTCTGCTAAATGAATATAGCAGTAAAATGACTGCTTGTGATCCATTACCATATCTATATATTAGTGACTGTCTGAAATCTAATCTGAGAATTTCCTTGCAATAGATTGGAATTAATCCAGAGGCCCACAATTGGACAAAGTGTGGAACATGAAAGACTTTGGAACACCAGCACTGTTTCCTTGTGGTCATCTACCATCTCTTTACATATTGTCTTCCACAATGATCTCTGAGCCTTGGGATAAGTAAATGCATTACAGAGGTTCAATTTAGGGTTGAGCACAATACTTCCTTATTCTCTGTGTCTTGATCATTTTGGCCACTGTGCTAGGCACTATCTAGGGCAAACAGAAGCTTCTTTGATAAGTGCTGTGTTGATCTGTGAATATAAAGATGTTAATGGGAGTCTGTTTAATACTCTATCTAGCATAATAATACTATTAGGTTGTACTATAGTGGAATACTCTACGGTGCATAACCTGTCAATATATGGATTCTTGTTATGATACCAGACATTAGTTTCCTGTTGTGGAGAAACTTGCATTGTTTTATTTAACACCCAAGATCATCTATGCATTTATGTATTAATTATTTGTTATAAATCAGTTTGTACTTATAATACTGAGCCTTGGCTTTTTTGTTTACATTCTGAATCAAAAGAAAGTTGTGTCTTATTATAATAATAATCAAAATAATAAGAAAAACATATAGCATAAATTACCTTCATAACTAAAAGCAAGTCAAACTTAAAAATCACTACCTACTTGGAATATTGAATTCTTTCAAACATAGCATTTATGAATATCATAAGATATAATAACAATTAAGATTATAGTGGACAAATACTTTATTCTTATTTTAATGTAAGTCTAAACTTAAAAGAACACTACTCAAAAAATGTTACCAGTAATTAGCTTAAATACAACAGAGTTTGAATGAATGCATGTTTTTGTCTAAGCTGATGTCCAGCAATTTAAAATGTACTATGTAGTGCCTAGTTGAGGATTTATGCAGCAGTAGTAGAATACATGCCAACTGAATTAACAAAGTGTTTGTGTAAGCAATGAACCTCATTTTCACTAAACTAGATTTGACAAATTGCATGACATTCTGCCCAGTAACCCTGAGATTTATAATGTTTACCACAATCAACAATAATGAAACAGCAGAGAAATTCAACTTCTGACATTTTTATCTGTATATACCACTTTTCTCCTTGCTAATCAATGCTTAATTTTGGAGTATATTTCATTCTTTCTTATTGCTTTACTTGTAAAGTGTTGCACAATCTTCTCGAGGTGAATTAAATGCTCAAGCTGCATGAAGACTTATATCTCCTCCCTTTGAGATTGAAAATTGTGCTGGGGAAACAAGTTTTCAACATTTAAGAAAGCCCATAATTAATTGTGTATAAGGCAAAGTAAAATTTGATGTTGCATCTTTTGAATCAGGATCCCTATCTATTGGTTTGATTAAGATGTACTGTTCGGTTTGTTCAATGATATTTGAAAAGGCAAATTATATTTACTGTAGCTCCTGGTGGGGCACTAATAAGTACCAAATAATGATTATATTCATTATTGGTGGCACTTTTTGGACACTGGAGAGTGTGATTCAAATAACATCTTTAAATTTCTGTAAAGTGAATTCACAATGATTAGCAGTTGCTGAAGTAGACTCTTTGTACTTCTCTGAATGCTCATTTCAAATCCTGAATTTCAAACTCTGTTTTGGTAACTATGCCTTCCTCTATTTTAACTGTTGCTCTGTCATTTCCAGAACTCTTCATGACTCTCTACAGTAAAGTTGTTTTCTTTATGCAAAGTCAGGAAATATAAAATACACAAAGTGTATTTTGACACTGAGATATGGGTATCACTTTTTACTCTAGTTCAACCAAATCTACCAGAATCGGTTGGAAAGTTGCAGGAAAAGCTAACTATAGAATGCGCTGTCAGTATAATTGTTTTAAATGTTATGATTAACTTCAATGTGCTTTACATAAAATGTCTTAGGTCTTCTCCAAAATTATGGTTACATGTTGATGGAAGGTTAAACTTCAAGAACAAAGTCAGTGATCTCAAATTCAGAAAAAAAGATGTATTTAGAGATGAGAAAACAAGCACTGAACAGTTCAAGGAAAGGTGCTTGGCAAATGGGACAGAACCTGAGTAAATTGTGTGCTGCAGGGGGCATTTATAGAAAGAATGTGGCAGGAATTGACTACAATAGGCAATCATGACAAGTAAAGGGCAAATCAATAAAATGACATTCGTTTAAAGGTCTTAAGCATTTTGGTAAACAGTTTTACTTTATTGAGTAGGCAATATTATGGATGAGGAAAGTGAGTGCGCCTGTAATGAGAATTATAGAAGAGGTTTTGGCCTTAAGATCAGTCATTTGGGGTATTATGGTGGTCCAGACAAAAGACAAGGAGATTCAGCATCTTTCTAGAAAGGCATAAGATGATGTACAGTTCCTGTAGATCAAAGAGATTTCTAGAAAGTATTATCTCAACTTCATGTTCACTGTGTTATCAAGTTATTGATTTAATTTTACTTTTTAATTGTATAGGGGAAATATTAAATAGCAATTCCATTAAGAATTATAACATTATATAAGCAGCACATATTTATGTGTGTGTAATACAAGATAGCATATAATAATACAGTATTGAATAAACTTCCAGAACAACTTATGGTAGTTATTAAATTGCTGCACTAAAAAATGATTCATTGTTGCTTTATTTGTTAATTTAATCTGTTCTTTGACAATGCCACGCATGTAAAGCATTCTTCCGGCACTCTTTTTGAATCTCCCTCATCTCTGCTCCTGCCCTCCATACTCTTCCTTCCCTGCCTTTGCAACATTCATGTATTCTCTTGCACATGGAGATTTAAAAACATCAATCTGAACAGAGAATAGTGATCTCTAGAGTGTAGGAAGAGTCACCATGGCTGATGATGTGATCCTTGATCAACTCAAAATCAAAAAGAAAGCAGTCTGTGCTCAGTGTACTGAGCACACCTGTGGAAACGTTTCAGGCATCAGTGTGCACACACAATATATCTTAATTAAACAGCTGACAGTTTAAAGAACTAGGCATTGCCTGTAAATGACATACGGAATTCTAAAAAAATGTGAAGCTGAGTTATTGACAACTTCTGAGTTTATACACAAACATTAATAATTGATATATATATATATATATATATTATATATTGCAGTAGTTTGCCTTTGCAAATAAACTTCAGAGCAAATAATAAAAACTGATGAAATTCAAGAGCAATATGCTATGTAGAAATAAGAAAACTAACAACTAGGATTTCATTTTATGTCTAAGAAATGAGCAAATACTTCAGTGGTCAGACCAGTGGGACAGAGAATACAAAGCCACATCTCTACTTCCTAACATAGACAGTGAAATATTTAGGAAAAAATCAGGACAATATCTGACACACATAAAACATGATCTCTGTTATATATGCACTTAAAATTAGAGCAAATTCTCGAGGGGAAGAATTGCATGGAGAATTCTATACACTCAAGGGACATGCTGCATGCTTGCCTGGCCACTGCCCCATTCCTGACTATTGCCCTTTCTTTCTTTTAAAATGGAGTGCAATTGCATAATAGCTACAATAAAATACTTCCAGCCATTTTATGGTTTAAGGCAAAAATTATCGATGGCTTTAAAAGTTTTGTATTATATTGTTTTCCTTTTGATATTCTCTATTTTTCTTGAGATATATTACATATTACAAAAGATGCTGGTTCAGGCTCCATATCTTGCATTACCAGGAGTCTTTGCTAGTGTCACTCTAATACATTCTAGGAAGTTTCCATTGAACTAGGCTTCCATATCGTCCTCCCACCCCACTAAATGCCAACCTATTCTATTCCAGTCTTCTCTCTATATACTGTATCTCTCCTCCACCTAAGCACTCATGTTCCCACACCCAATAACCCTAGTTCACCCACAAAATCTATTATTTCCCTTTCATAAGGAGATCCATGTATCTATCCCCCCAGACCTCTCCTTTTCATCTAACTTCTCTGTGGATTGTAATGTGACTACCCTTTACTTAACAGCTAATATCCACTTATAAGTGAGTATATATCATGTTTGTCTTTCTGTGCCTGGGATGTCTAGTTCAAGATAATTTTTTCTAGTTCCATCTATTTTTTTGTTTTGGTATGTCTTAAATTATCTTAGCCATTCAATTTTCATTATCCAGAAATTTTAATTTATATATTTCTTAGTAACATATTTCACATGTGTTCATGATTCTATTGGTTATGAAATCAAAAGTGAACTTACTATCTAAAACTGTATTAAATCCTGTAAAAATATTAAAAAGTTATTTCTTGATGGAAATAATTTTCCTAGAGAAATTTTTTTGTATTTCACATCAATATATTTAAATTTCAGAAATGTCAAAAATGATTAATTGCCCCTCCAAGCATAAGTTCCATCTGACTCTTCAGAATGTTCAAAAGTATCTTATATACTTCAGTTCCAATGCTAATCTATTATTGACTCATATAGAATATGTTTTTATCATCTATTTCTATATAAAATATTTAATCTCCTTTCTTTTACCTTAGTTAATCCAACACCAAGTAGTATTTTGGGAATCTTTTGGGCAATAATGGCCAACTGCTAAAAGATGACTTCTTATGTCTGTTATAGGAGTTTATATCTTTAATTTAAATAGAATTGTATCACTTTCTTCTCTATTTCTCTCCTCCAACTCCTCCCACATAATTTTTCCTGAATCCTTCACATGGTATCCACTCTTAAGTTGATATCCTTTATTATTTAAATTGTTATTGTTAAATTTGTTTATGTTTCAATATATGTATGCATGTTTGCATATATGTTATACATATGTTGCATATATATGTACACACACACACACACACACACATATATATATATATATATATATATATATTCATTTGAATCTGTTTTTGTTGCTTGTATATGCAGAGTTTCAAGGCTAACTACTCTGATTGGACAACCAATAAAGAGACTCAATCCTAAAAAACACTAATTCTCCTTCTCCCAGCAGTCATTAGTTTCCTGTAGGTCTTTGTCTATGATTGGGACACCATAAAAATTTGTCCCTTCTTTGTTAACATGTACTTTGATATTGCCATTGTCCCTACCTCATTTGTTCAGCCAGAAGTGATTGTTTCATACACAACTTATAGTCCCACAACAATACAGATTATCAATATAACCTTCAGGTTGCTCTCAGAGGTTTATGGTGGCCCTCTATTCTTGAAGACATCATACAGAAAGGAATAGAACTCAGATGATTCAACCTGGATATGATATGAAAACTTCTCTCCTCTGTCTATCTTACATAGTTCCAGGAAATATACTCTAGTAACCAAATGAAGACAACAATTAAACTTTCCTTTCCAGCTGTAGCACCTATAAGCCATAAGAGCAAGATATTTATAGAGGTGTAATAGGTGGTACTCAGATGTTGGCTGTAACCAATAACTTTCTAATTGGACTTAAGATACACACACCAGGAGCAAGATCATGACTAGTACTGAAAACCTAGCCAACTGTGCATTGTTAATGAGGTCTTGGACATTATAAAAGTTTCTATTACAGCCACTTTACTATAACAGCATAATGCCTTACTGCATTATTTTATCATTTTTTATGGCATTCATTCTGACAGGTACAAGGTGACATCCTGTTGAATTTTCATTTGCATTTCCCCTGATGGCTAGTCATGCTAAACGTTATTTCCAACATCATGTGGACCACTGTGTCATTTTTTTTGAGAAATGCCTATTTAGACAATTATAAATGGGATTATGTGGTTGTATGTTATTGAGTTATTTGAATTCCTCATATATTTTAGATGTCAGCTTCATGTCACAAATTTTGTTTATAAACATTTTTTTACTGTGTAGTATATCTCTTCACTCTATTGGTTATTTTCTTAGTTATGTACAATTATTTTAGTCTGACATAATGGCACTTATGTGTTCTGTGCTCTTTATGCATTTTTTCTGTGCTCACATCAAAATATCATTATATCATCACTAAATTTATTTTCAGATTTTTTTTATTTAATTGGAAACAAGATTGCTTTACATGTAAATCACAGTTCCCTCTCACTCCACTCCTCCCTTACCACCCCCACAATAAAACCCTATCACATATCTTTTTTCTGCTCCCCAGGGAGGGTGAGGACTTCCATAGGGGGTCATTAGAGTCTATCGTGTCCTTTGGGATAGGGCCTAGGCCCACCCCATTTGTCTTGGCTCAGGGAATATCCCTCTATGTGGATTGAGCTCCCGAAGTCCACACCTATGCTAGGGATAAGTACTGAACTACTATAGGAGGTCCAGTAGAATTCCGAGGTTTCCTCACTGAAACCCATGTTCCTGGGGTCTGGATCAGTCCCATGCTGCTACACCAGCTATCAGTCTGGGGAACAAGAGTTCCCTGATGTTTAGGTCAGCTGTTTCTGTGCGTTTCACCAGCCTGGTCTGGACCCCTTTGCTCTTCACTTATCCTTCTCTGCAACTGGATTGCAGTTCAGTTCAGTGAGTAGTTGTGGGTGTCTGCTTCTACTTCCACCAGCTACTGGATGAAGGCTATAGGATGGCATATGAGACAGTAATCAATCTCATTATCAGGGGATGGCATTTTAGGTAGCCTCTCCTCTGTTGCTCATATTGTTAACTGTTGTCATCTTTGTAGATATCCAGGCCTTTCCCTAGTGCCTGATTTCCCTGTATGGCATGTTCTTTTTGTTTGATGGTTATATTTACTTTCTCTTCTTAAGCATTTACCCATGTAGTATTCTTGGATTTTTGGAGATGAGTTTTCTTGTGAAGATAGAAGCAAAACATTTCCCTTTCCTTTGGGAGGTTTTTACTTGTTTATGAGATGTATTTCAGTAAAATATTTGTGCTTGTCGAGAGGTTTGTTTCTTTCAACTTGAATCTTGATCAACTTTGATGGTATCCACAGTTTTTCTTTTCTTGTGGAGACAAATGTAAAATCCCTATTTTAATGTAATATATGTTCAGGCTTTTATATCGAGGTTAGTATATCTTTGAAGTATATTGGTTGATTTAGTTTACAGTTTCTTCCGTAGTCCAGTGTCTTTCTAAAGATATTTGTCCTTTATTATTGGCATTAAGAAAGTTTAGTGTCAATAAAACATTATCTAATCTATGTTTGGGGGTTTTGTCTTCCCAGTCTGTCTATGGAGCATCTCCTTAAGTGTTCTACTAGATCTTTCAACCATTGTTTGTCCTGTAGGATTGTGTGGTATATTAGTGACATGTTTTATGTTATAATATTTGAAAAACTGTTCCATTTTTGTGAGGCATATGCCAGAGCAGTTAGTTTTTAACTGTGCAGGTATACCCATAATTGCCATCATCCCTAGTAAGTGTGTAATAACAGAATCAGCTTTTTCAGACTTGAGATCAGTAGCCCATTGGAACCCTGAGAATGTGTTTATAGTGCGATGTATGTATTTTAAATTTCTAAATTCTGTTAAGTGAAAGATATCCATCTGCCAGACTTCATTCTCTAAATGCCTTTAGGATTATAGCTTGTTGGCAGTGGAGTTTGGTTATAAAAAGAATAAGTAGGACAGTTTCTCATTATTTTCTTGGCTTGTTGCCAAGTGATGGAGAAGTCATTTTTAAACTTTTGCTATTTATATGATGTTTCTTATGAAATTCTGAGGCTTCTAACACACTTCCAATTAATAAAAGATCAATCTCATCATTGCCTTGTGCTAGTGGGCCTGGCAGACCCGTATGGGACCTGATATGTGTAATGTATAGAGGATTACTTCTGTTTCTGATTGTTTCCTGTAATTGTAGAAACAATGTGGTTAATTCTGTATTATCAGAACGAATTCTGCAGTCTCAATGTGTAACATGACTCTCTGCATATTGAGAATCAGTAACTATATTAAGAGGTTCTGTAAAATCCATAAGCATCATGAGAATTGCATATAATTCTGCCTTGTGTACAGATGTATATGGATTTTGAGCTATTTTATTTACCTCACTTGTTTATAGTCAGCCTTACCTGATTTTTTGGCATCAGTGTAGAAGGTAAGAACTCCAGAAATGGGAGTTTGTCTTATAATATGTGGAAGAATCCAGGTTGTCTTTTTATGAATTTAATTCTGTCAGTTTTGGGATAGTTGTTGCTAATCATTCCTAAAAAGTCAGTAAGAGCTATTTGCCAATATTCATTATCCTTCTATAAGGAGGAAATCTCTTCATTAGAGTTGGGCCCCAAATACTAAGAAATAAAAGGAGCTTGGGATAAAGATAACTTTTATTAGAAAGACACCAGCCAAACGAAAGCCAGAGTGTACCAGGGACAGCAAGGCAGAAAGGCCAGAGAGAAAGAGCTCCCATGTGCCTTGTAGCCCCTTAAAACCCTATCACACAGTCATCCTGACCTCACCTTGACCACGCCCTAACAGGCATGGTCAGGCACACCTGTAGCCAGCATGTAGCAGGCATGGCTTACACTGTGCCCTACAATCGGGAGCAGACCCAGGTGACACGTGTTCCTGAGAAGTGCAGGGGAACCCGAACTGGAAGCAGCCCCTGTCCTACCTGGGCCAGTGAATGAAGGCAGGACTGTTACCGTGGCCTTGGCAGTCTCCGGGTGTGTTGGATCCTGCTGGCCGATTTTGGATCCTGTGAGCAGACCCCTGTCGTCAGGTGTCCCCGAGAATTGTCACTAAATTTTTAATGGAAATATTATTTCCTTTGGTGCTTTGACAGATTTAGGTCTTATATTTAAATCTTGAATCAAATTTGAATTCATGTATATAGGCCATCTGATATAAAGGTGTAATTTCATTTTCTGCATAAAAATATTCAATTTTCCTCAACAGTGTTCATGGAAGCTGCTGTCCTTTCCTACTTTATTTTTTTTGGCACCAACCAAAATAGGTTGATCATAATGTGCAGATTTGTGTCGGAACAATTTGTTTTGGTCACTCTACCTATGTATTCATAGTTTCAGATCAGCCTATGAGTGCTTGTCCAGCAGGTCTCTAAGAGGCAAAACCCATGGAGACAATATCTCATTTGACAAGAAACAGTGGACTTTGGGGCATTGTAGAATGCTGCTGAGAATGCATGGCCTGCACACTCTTTTCTGTTTCTTAATATTAATTATTCTCTTGGTGTTTTTAGTTTCACTTTGTCTTATCAAAATTCATCCTTTATAGAGCAGGTTAGGCATTCAGGATCCTTTTGTAAGACAAAGAAATAGACAAACACAAGTTGCCTGTATGCACTCAGCTTCAGCAGGTTATGAAAATAACCCTTCCTGTAAATAGACGTTTTTAAGTTTTGAACTATATTGTAGTTTTTGAAAATGTGTGCCTATGTTTATCACCTTTTATCTTTGCTATTTATCACCTTATATCTTTGCTGTTTAGCCAAGATAGCAAAATGTTAAGTGTTATATTTGGTTTAAAAGATGTTTTGATGTAAAAGTTGAACAAAACATATTTTACAAATTTGTTTTTGCCAGAGGTTAATGATGGAGGATGGGGAATACATGCTTGTTTTTGATGTATAGAAAACAACAGCTTGAGCTATTCAGGTCCAGGCACCTGTGTGAAACTCATCTGGTTTTTTGGACAATTTTACCTCATTTCTTTACACCAATGTGTTTTCCCTCTCTCAGGACTTGATCCCAGGCTGTGGCACAACAATGGCAAATTTCCCGCTAAACTCTCCTTTTGGTCTCTTCTACCGATTTTCCACAGGTTACAGTGGCCTCTCTGGAGACCTCTTCAGCTCAACCGAGCTTTAGAAGTATTTATTCAAATATTTTATTTGATGCATTTGGTGAGGACTATTACCCATATCTGGACCTACATTCTTGAAAAACTTATCAAATAATTGAAACATGATGATTCTATTATTAAAACAGAATCAACATGTATCCTACAGTTGTTCACAAAAGGCTTTTATCTTGATTTGAGCTAGAAAGGCATATATTCATAGAGACATTGCTTACATAATGAATCAAAAGATATTTGTTTTTAACTACTTTCAACAAATAATAGTTACATGTTTAACCAGTACTTTTATATACATTTCAAAAATAACAAAAAGCATGGATAATGATGATGTATATGTAAGATAGACCATTGTATTTTCAATATTAATTTAACCTTTAACTCACAACTATTGATTTAAGACAATGAACTCTAAAATATGTAAACCTATAGGCTTCAATAACTTCATTTATATTTTCCAATATGGATAGAAATGTCAAGGTAGAGAAAGTTATACTGCTTGGATGAAAAACTACAAAATAAGATTCTGTTTTGGAACTTACTAGATTACAACAAATAAAATGTTGCTATTATAATAAAACTAGATAGGAATAGGTCAGTCTTTGTACATTGAAGACCAAAGTTGAGAATAGCTGTAAATCAATTCTATAGAAATGGATAAAATGTATTGCCTTTCTAACTAAAAGAACTAGACTAACAGATTCCAGCTAAAGATAGCAAATTAGGGAAATAAAATTACCTATGTTTCCTCCTGAAACACCACAAATAATAAGCATTTTAAAGTAGACTTTATACCTACAACTGTGGAGACTCCAGGGGACCAAACTAGCCCCTCCATATGTGGGAGACCATTGTGAAGTTTGGATTATCAAAGGGCCCCTGGCAGTAGAACCAGGATAAAAACATGGTACATGAACTAGCTTGTTGGAGCACTCTCCCTGTGGTAGGATAATATGCTGAATATTAATACATGGGAGAGATGCTGGGCCCTGTCCCAATCTATTATACCAAACTATGTTGACTCTTCACATGAGTCCTTACCAGTGAGGAAGAGTGGACTGGGTGTGGGCTAAGGTGGAGGTGAGGGGGGTTGGGAGAAGGCAGGGGGGTGAGAGGAATGGTGGAAAGGAAAACTGCAGTTGGAATGTAAATACATACATATATATATATATATATATATATGTAATAAAAAGCGGGAAAAATAAAGTATAAATCTCTTGATGAAAACAAATGATAGAAGAGAAAAATCAAAAGTTTCCATGATTATAGCTAGAGGGACAAATTTAGAAATAAAAATGAAGAAACTGAGTTCAGAAATAAAAAAACAAAGAAGCCTCATAATCTAGAGACAGTTACTTCCATGTGTACACAACAATTTTCATGTATGCCACATTTGCAAGTATGTTAATTAAGCAAATTTCAACTTTTGCAGAAGGAATCCACTGCCTAAATAACATATATGATAAAGTGTCACTGCTAAATACTGTGATGTTGACATGTGTTTCACAAAACCATCTACCTGCGGATGTATCTAGCAATCTTTCAATCAAATAAGAATAATTTTTAACTGTAATACACTCTCTAGTTGAGGCTGTAGAGATGAACAAGACACCTAGATGATGTCTTGTGGTATGAGTGCTGTGAGTACTAAATCATTTCTCTGAAATTTGAAATAACATGTCTTTAAAATAGTCTGAAAACTGAAATTTGCCAAATTATCTACAATGTGGGACACATAAAAATCACCATATAAATATATTTTCATATTTTTTCTAAATGTGAATAACTGAAGGTTCATTCCAAGTGAGTCTTCTGAGTGCAGATACAATATACCTGCTTCTGGAGTTAAAGGTCTTGATCTGATTGTTCTTCACTAACACAAATCAAATGTGTGTTTCAGTTAGTGCACTGCAGTTACAACACTAACAAATATATTTAAAACAACAAACTATGACATAAAATTTTCAAAACGTGTCTACAGGAAAGAAAATCTACACTTCACTGCCTTTGCTCCTCAGTCTGCCACTAATGGCACTCCTGAGATTGCTGCCAAGCTTCAATTCTGCTGCTCATCCATCCTTATCCTTACATCCTACCCCTCACTCTAGACTGAGAATGACACTATTTTGCCATTCTGCTGTTTTCTTACAGAGAAAAATATCTACGCTCTTCTTGCTTCTATTCATGGTTCATTTGAAGAGTACAGGAAATGATTTGTAATAATGCCACACAATGTATATAAGAAGTGTAAATGTCCTGTGCATATGGTTTATGCCCTAATTTGTTTAATGATGATGTTCAGGCAATATCTCAAGTTCTGGTATGAAATGAGACTTAGAGTTTCCAAAAAATAGTGAAATCAAAGTATAGCTTCCGTCTACTCACAACTGTGGAAACATACACTCACATTCAAGGAATCACTCCTATCACTGGGATTAATATTAAGGCTTGCCTTTGTGTATATAATTCTCCACAAGTGTACATTTGCCAGGGTATCATATATCATGTATATGTCTTTCATCATCTCTTTCATTGTGTGCTATAATTTGAAAAAGTACAAGTCTGTCTTTTGTTAGCTTCCCTGTAGTCAATATCTAGTTATTGGTAGAATTCTATCTTGAAATTTTCATGATGTCAAAAGATCAGGTGAAGAGTTGAAAATTATGTTTAATTAAAGTCTGTTTTAAATGTATTTTACTAAGCAAGTAAAAATAAATATATGCTATTCTATTATTCACATAGGACAAAGATTCTTCTCTAAATTAGAAGCAACACATCTAGAGAATTAGGAAGGATTTTTTATGTGTGTGTTTGAATTAAACATGAGTCACTGAGGTAGATTATTTGAGAATAGCAGTAGTAGATGCCAGCATTTAAAGTGGTAGCATTTGCATTTTATTTTACTAGAACTTAGACAATACACATCAGCAAATAGCTTTTAGATCTCACTAAATAGCTACTTTATTCCCAAATGCATTATGAGCAGCCATTATAATCCAAATGTGATAGCTTCCAGTGAATACAAAATATTACAAGACTGCCTAGTTTTATTCTTGTTTTTGTTCCACTGAATATAATACAATGATATACACTGGCAGATAAATGCTTTCATGCAACACATATTTTACATATGTTTCCATCACCGATTTTCTAAGCATGAAGTAGAACTTGTCAAATTACAAAAATAAATACAATATATAAAGAAACACATAAACTCCTTAACATTGGTCAGTGGGTCTATCCTGAATCTGGAGGAAAAGGAAGCCTTTTAGAAGCCTCCTAGAGGTAGAGAAATGTCCAAATTTACTGTGTTTTCTTTCTTTGTACAGTAGTTAGTCTAGATAAAAGTGCACAATAAGGATTCTCAAGTGATGCCACCTTATAATTTCATCATCCAAATAAATTGTCTTCACTAAATTGTATTTTAAGTGGTGGGAGGCTTTGAGTATACCACTAGAACTCTGTGAAGCCTACAATGTTTGAAAGGTGGACAAGTCCATACAAGTCATCTTAAGAATTAAATGGAACCATTTCAGAGCACTTGCTTTAAGTGATTATAGCAAATTTACTAAAAGTTTAAAAATTCTTACCTATTTTAACAACAAAATCCCTCAAAAACTTTCCTATAACATATATTAGAAAGGATTATTAGGTATAGTACTGTTCCCACATTCACTGGTGTCAATATCATACTGTTGTCTTGATGTGAAAGTCAATGATGATACTCCGGAAATTTTAAGAGTGTTTTGTCTTCATACTTACTAGGGAAATACAGTGGTACTGAACTGCATTCCCAGATCCAAATGAGAACAATGGCAAACATTATATTGAAAAGAACCAAAAAAGAAGCCTGTTCTCACAGAAAAAACTTGGTATTAAAAATGTTTGTATTAAAGAAATCCACTGCTCATAATCGCCTTTACAAATCCTTAATTTCTTGTGGAAATATATAGGGCTAATGAGACTTACATGCTTCCAAAGCTGAGGAAAAACATCAAAATGTAATGTGTAAAGGAAGATTGTAATGAACAAATGGCATTGCCATCATTAGAAAAACAGGTCTAAGAGTCAAAGTCAAAAGAGTTGAATTCTATTAAGCAAAATTTTAAAAAGGGTTTTTAAACATACCAGCTCAGAATGCATAAGGTTCTAGATACATATGCTCCATGAGTCAATGCCATGTGATTATAACCTTTCTAAATGTCTACTTAAGAAAAATCTGGACCATATGCTTATATTAGATAGTTTCAATAAATTTGCATTGTAAGCAATTTCTCTTTCCATGTAAAATAATATATCCTTTTATTCATAAGTAAAAATAAATAAATTTTATCAGCCAGTTATCAAAAAAGTTGAATAAGACCTGTTGTAAATACAAGTTTATAATAAGTGCTGCTAATTTTATGGTAAAGGTGGAGGTTAAATGTGATAATTTTTCTCTGATCACACATAGAAAGTGAACAAATTAATGTTGAGATTAAGCCCGTTTACAATTTGAAAGATTTTCTGCATCAACACTATTTTACTAATCATTATGGTAAACTATAAGCTAATTTACGAGGTTTGATGTTGTACAATCACAGTTTTGTTTGGTATAAGATTTTGGTGGTGAATCAAGGACAAAAAAGTCTTCCAATGATTTGAAAAGGAAATTTGTTTTGGTAAATTTATTAAATAAAGCTGTTAGGTGTCAGTATTAAATTCAGAAAGAGTAGCATGAAAATGAAAACCCAATGGCAATTTAAATCATTAGCAAGGGTCTACAGAGAGGTCTCAGTGTGTAAAATGCTTTCCGTGCAAGTATGAGGAACTAAGCAATGCTAGACATAGCAGAATCCATCTTAAATGCCAGCTCTCATATGATGAGAAGGAATCCCTGTAAACTCATCTACTAACTAGCCTGGCATAACCAGGGCAAGCAGGAAGAAAGTCAGTCTCAAGCTACAAGGGTGAGGACTATGGCACACACATGCCCATACTTAAACTGTGCACAGGAACACACTAACACATCATAAACACAACTAGATAAAAAAATTGTTAGAATGAATCAACCATTTCCAATATGAACTATTTTATGACTTAAATCCATGTATTATACCCTTCATAAGCAAACTGTGGTTATTTCTGACATGGAATAATATTTAACATAAATATTAATATTCACAACTTAATTAGTTTAAAAAGAAATAAAATTAATATTAAGCTTTGTTTAAGTCTATACTAACCCAAACTTAAAGAAGAGTTCACAATGAGTTGAAGTTTATTACTTAATTTTTAAAAATGAACAAAACATCCAATCTTTTCCAAAATATCTCTAGAATATTCTCTGACCCATTGGTTAATATTGTTCCCCCTGAAACTGCCAGAGTATCCTCAATGCTTTGCTCTTCCAAAACCCTCCTGGGATGGCCCAGTTAGCCTCACTTGCATCATTCAACCACGTTCTTCTTTTATAGTGCCAAAATTTTTCACATTTCTCCAAATAGAGCATGACCAGACCTGTCACAGCAACAGATGTTTATGTCTTGTGACCAACTTCTGTCTTAGTTACTTTTTAAAGCTGTGTCAAAACAATATGACTATGACTATTTCATACTTACAAGAGAAAGAGTTTACTCCAGCAAGTGAGGCCACAATCATCATGGCAGGCAGTATGCCAGTGGGCAGGCAGGCATGGAAGTTTAGCTTTAACTCAGAGTTATGTGTTGAGACACAATTCAGGAGACAAAGAGAGCTAACTGAGTATGACATGAAAGTGCCAACAAGGCTACATCTCCTAATCTTTCCCAAACAGTTCCACTAACAGAGGACCAAGATTCAAATATATGAGACTATGGGAACCATTCTTATTAAAATCACCATAAAAGGCGCAGCAATCGAATCCTAATTTTTCACTCAACAGATTTTCAGGTTTTTTTCTCTCTATTTTTTCATGTGATTAAAGTAGCTTGATATTGATATATAGGGCAGTGGAATCCCCTATAGTTATTTGAACAGTTATTCACCAAGGAATAACTAAGTTTAAGATACATGATTTAGTGGGTAGAATATTCCTTATCCTTAACCCAAGTTTACTTTTTAGTTTTTTTGGGGGTATAGGTTATTTTGCTTTATTGTGGTATTTTTATCTGAAAAAAAAAACTTTTAAAGCTTTCTTCAAGAACAGTTATTTTCTACAATACATAAGTTATTGATCCACTGAATTTTTTCTGCAGATTTTTTTATTTGAATTAGAAACAAGATTCTTTTACATGACAATCCCAGTTGCCTCTCCCTCCCCTTCACCCCTACCACCCCCCCCCAACTAAAACCCTACCTATCACATGTCCTTTCTGCTCCCCCTGGATGGTGAGGCCTTCCATAGGGTGTCATCAGAGTCTATTGTATCTTTGGGATAGGGCCTAGGACCAACCCCATGTGTCTTGGCTCAGGGAGTATTCCTCTATGTGGAATGGGCTCCCAAATTCCACACCTATGATAGGGATGAGTACTGAACTACTACAGGAGGTGCTGTAGATATCCAAGGTTTCCTCAATGAAATCTATGTTCCTGGGATCTCCATCAGTCCCATGCTGGTATTCCACCTTTCAGTCTGGATACCAAGAGTTCCCCAATGTTCAGATCAGATGTTTCTGTGGGTTTCACCAGCCTGGTCTGGACCACTTTGCTCTACATTCATCCTTCTCTGCAACAGGATTCCAATTGAGTTCAGCGATTAGTTGAGTGTGTCTGTATCTACTTTCACCAGGTGCTGGATCAGGGCTATCAGGTGGCGTATAAGTCAGTCACCAATCTCATTATCAGGAGAGGGCATTTATTGTAGCCTCTGCTTGAGCCGGGAGTTGGTGGTGCACGCCTTTAATCCCAGCACTCAGGAGGCAGAGGCAGGTGGATCTCTGTGAGTTTCGTGGCCAGCCTGGTCTCCAGAGCGAGTGCCAGGATAGGCTCCAAAACTACACAGAGAAACCCTGTCTCAAAAAACCAAATAAATAAATAAATAAAAAGGTAGCCTCTGCTCTAGGGATTAGATTGTTAGCTGGTGTCCTCTTGGTAGATTTCCAGACATTTCCCTAGTTCCTGATTTCTCTGTAAACCTAAAATATCTCCCTCTATTATGGTATCTCCAATCATGTTATCTTCTATTCTTCCCCTGACTCAACCATTCTGCTCCTTCATGTACTCCACACCCCTCCTCTTCTCCCCTTCTCATTCTCCTAGCTCCCTCCCCCCTTCCTGTGCTCCCAATTTACTCAGGAAATCTTGACCCTTTTGCCTTCTCCAGTGGACCATGTATGTCTCCCTTAGGGTCCTCCTTGTTGATTACCTTCTTTGGCAGTGTGGATTGTAGCCTGGTAATCATTCACTCTATGTCTAAAATCTACATATGAGTGAGTACATACCAGGCTTGTATTTTTGTGAGTGGGTTACCTTGCTCAGAATGGTTTCTTCTAGTTCCATTCATTTTCCTGCAAATTTTAAGATTCCATTGTTTTTTCTACTGAGTAGTACTCCATGGTGCAAATGTACCACATTTTCTCTATCCATTCTTTGGTTGAGGGGCATCTAGGCTGCTTAGAGTTTCTAGATATTACAAAGAGTGCTGGTATGAACATGGTTAAACAGATGTCCTGGTTGTATGAATATGCTTCTTTTGGGTATAAGCCTAAGAGTGGAATTGCTGGATCTTGTGATGTACTGATTCCTGTTTTCTTGAGGAGTTGCCATACTGATTTCCAAAGTAGCTGTGTAAATTGGCACTCTCACCAGCAGTGGAGAAGTGTTCCCCTTTCTCCACATCCTCTCCAGCATAAACTGTCATTGGTGTTTTTGAATTTAGACATACTGACAGGAATAAGATGGTATCTCAGAGTTGTTTTGATTTGCATTTCCCTGATGGCTAAGGATGTGGAACATTTTCTTATGTATCTTTCAGCCAATTCATATTCCTCTATTGAGAATTGTCTATTTAGTTCTGTACCCTACTTTTTAATTGGATTGTTTGGTGTTTTGGAGACTAGATTCTTTAGTTCTTTGTATATTTTGGAGATCAGCCCTCTGTCAGATGAGGTGTTGGTGAATATCTTTTCCCAATCCATGAATGGTCATTTTGTCTTGCTGACTGTGTCATTTGCCTTACAGAAGCTTTTCAGTTTCAGGAGGTCCCATTTATCAATTGTGGATCTCAGTGTCTGTGCTACTGGTGTAATGTTCAGGAAGTGGTCATCTGTACCAATTAATTCAAGAGTTTCTGATTTATATTCCCTTGATCTCCTTTTGTTGTCTTATTGTTCTAGCTTCAAGGACAATATTGAAGAGGTATGGAGAGAGTGGACAGCCTTGTCTTGTCCCTGATTTTAGAGGAATTGCATTGAATTTCTCTCCATTTAATTTGATGTTGGCTGTCAGCTTGCTGTATATTGCTTTTATTATGTTAAGGTATGCTCCTGTTATCCCTGATTTCTCCAAGACTTTTATCATGAATGGGTGTTTGGTTTTGTCAAAGGCCTTTTTGGTATCTAGTGGGATTTTTTCCTCAGTCTGTTTATATGGTAGTTTACATTGATGGATTTTCCTATGTTGAACCATCCTTGCAATCCTAAGATGAAGCCTAATTGATTGTGGTGGATGATTTCTCTGATGTGTTCTTGGATTTGATTTGCCAGTGTTTTATTTGAGCATTTTTGCATCAATGTTCATTGAGGGATATTGGTCTGTAGTTCTCATTTTTAGTTGTGTCTTTGTGTAGCTTGGGTATCAAGGTTATTGAAGTCTCAAAAAAAGAGTTTGGCAATGACCCTTATACTTCTATTGTGTGGAACACTTTGAGGAGAATTGGTATTAGCTGTTCCTTGAATTTTTGGTAGAATTCTGTACTGAAACCATCTGGTCCTGTTTTTTTTTTTTTTGGGGGGGGGGGAGACTTCTTATGACTGCTTCTATTTCATTAGGAGTTATAGATTTATTTAAGTTGCTTATCTGTTCTTCATTTAATTTTGGTAAATGAAATCTATCCAGAAAATTGTCCAAATCCTATAGATTTTCCAGTTTTGAGGAACATAGGTTTTCAAAGAATGACCTGATGATTCTCTGGATTTCCTTTGTGTCTGTTGTTATGTCGTTTCTTTCCTGATTTTATTAATTTGCATGTTCACTCTCTGCTGTTTGGTAAGTTTGAATAAAGGTTTGTCTATCTTGTTGATTTTCTTGAAGAACCAACTCTTACTTATATTGATTCTTTGTATTGTTCTCCTAGTTTCCACTTTATTGATTTCAGCCCTCAATTTGATTATTTCCTGTCATCTGCTCCTCCCGGGTATATTGGCTTCTTTGTGTTCTAAAGCTTTCAGTTGTGCTTTTAATTCTCCAGTGTGAATATTCTCTTGTTTCTTCATGTGGGCACTTAGCACTATGAACTTTCCTCATAGCACTGCTTTCAAAGTGTCCCATAAGTTTGTGTATGTTGTGTCCACCTTCTAATTGATTTTTATGAAATCTTTAATGTGCAAAAGCACATTCAACAGAAATCCTGATGTGAGACCACCAGAGACTAGGAACCATACACCAGCAAGACCTGAACATCACAATGCAGATGAAGCAGAAGAGAATGACCTTAAAAACATCTTCATGAAAGTGATAAAGGACCTCAAAGAGGACATGAGAAAATCCCTCATGAACACTGATGCAAAAATTCTCAAGAAAATATTGGCAAATCAAATTCAAGAACACATCAGAGAAATCATCCATCCCGATCAAGTAGGCTACATCCCAGGGATGCAAGGATGGTTCAACATACAAAAATCCACCAATTTAATCCACCATATAAACAAACTCAGGAAAAAAAATCACATTATCATCTCACTAGATGCTGAAAAAAGCCTTTGACAAAATCCAACATCCCTTCATGATAAAGGTCCTGGAGAAATCAGGGATAACAGGAACATATCTCAACATAATAAAAGCAATATACAGCAAGCTGACAGCCAACATCAAATTAAATGGAGAGAAACTCAATGCAATTCCTCTAAAATCAGGGGCAATACAAGGCTGTCCACTCTCTCCATACCTCTTCAATATTGTCCTTGAAGTTCTAGCTAGGGCAATAAGACAACAAAAGGAAATCAAGCGAATACAAATCAGAAAGGAAGAAGTCAAACTCTCACTATTTGCAGATGATATGATAATCTACATAAGTGACCCAAAAAACTCAACCAGGGAACTCCTACAGCTGATAAACACCTTCAGCAAAGTGGTAGGATACAAGATTAACTAAAAAAATCTGTAACACTAATATATACAGATGACACATTGGTGGAGAAAGAAATCAGAGAAACATCACCCTTTAGAATTGCCACAAACAACATAAAATACCTTGGGGTAACACTAACCAAAAAAGTGAAAGACCTGTACCGTAAGAATTTTGAGTCTCTAAAGAAAGAAATTAAAGAAGATACCAGAAAATGGAAATATCTCCCATGCTCTTGAATAGGTAGGATAAACATAGTAAAAATGGCAATCTTGCCAAAAGCAATTTACAGATTCAATGCAATCCCCATCAAAATCCCAACACAATTCTTCACAGACCTTGAAAGAACAATTTTCAACTTTATATGGAGAAACAAAAGACTCAGGATAGCCAAATCATCCCTATACAAAAAAGGAACTTCTGGAGGCATCACCATCCCTGACTTCAAGCTCTATTACAGAGCTATAGTCCTAAAAACAGCTTGATATTGGCACAAAAATAGACTGGTAGACCAATGGAAAAGAATTGAAAACCCTGATATTACCCCACACATCTATGAACACCTGATTTTTGACAAACAATCCAAATTCATACGATGGAACAAAGAGGACATCTTCAACAAATGGTGCTGGCATAACTGGGTGCAGACATGTAGAAGACTGCAGCTAGACCCAAGCCTATCGCCTTGCACAAAACTTAAGTCAAAATGGATCAAAGATCTCAACATAAATCCAGCTACACTGAACCTATTAGAAGACAAAGTTGGAAACACCCTTGAATTAATCGGTACAGGAGACTGCTTCCTGAACATTACACCAGTAGCACAGACACTGAGGTCAACAATTGATAAATGGGACCTCCTGAAACTGAGAAGCTTCTGTAAGGCAAAGGAGACAGTCAGCAAGACAAAACAGCAGCCCACAGACTGGGAAAAGATATTCACCAACCCCACATCTGACAGAGGGCTGATCTCCAAAATATACAAAGAACTCAAGAAGCTAGTCCCCCAAACACCAAACAACCCAATTAAAAAGTGGGGTACAGAACTAAATAGACAATTCCCAATAGAGGAATCTAAAATAGCTGAAAGACACATGAGGTGTTCAACATCCTTAGACATCAGGGAAATGCAAATCAAAACAACTTTGAGACACCATCTTACGCCTGTCATAATGGCTAAAATCAAAAATACCAATGACAGTTTATGCTGGAGGGGATGTGGAGAAAGAGGAACACTCCTCTACTGCTGGTGCGAGTGCCAACTTGTACAGCCACTGTGGAAATCAGTATGGCGACTCCTCAAGAAAATGGGAATGAGTCTACCACAAGATCCAGCAATTCCACTCTTAGGCATATACCCAAAAGAAGCACATTCATATAACAAGGACATCTGTTCAACCATGTTCATAGAAGCATTATTTGTAATAGCCAGAAACTGGAAGCAGCCTAGATGCCCTTCAACCGAAGAATGGATAGAGAAATTGTGGTACATCTACACAATGGAGTACTACTCAGCAGAAAAAAAACAATGGAATCTTGAAATTTTCAGGAAAATGGATGGAACTCGAAGAAACCATTCTGAGTGAGGTAACCCAATCACAAAAAGACAAACATGGTATGTACTCACTCATATGTGGACCTGCTTTATGATACACAGTAGTGACCATGCTTTATCAGAGCTGTTTTTAATAATGTTGCTCAGATTGGTTTCCTCCCAGCTGATGACTGAGAAACTAATTTAAAAAAAAATGGTGCCAAGTACCACAAGAGTAACAGAACTGTGCTGCCTTCTGGGATTTTGTTTTTTACTTTTTTGTTGTTGTTGTTTGTTTGTTTTTTTGTTTTTGTTTGTTTTTTGTTTTTTTAAAATGGAGTGTGCTGGATGTCTCTACTATTTTGTTAAAAGGACTATAGAACCTGGAAAAGCTGTTGCTGCTATTGATGCATAATTTATTGCCATTATTGCTCTTTTTATATAAATATAAATACATACATATATATATATAAGCAAAATAAAATAATAAAAAAACATTTGCATTGAAGTGTTACAAGGTAGGGAAGATTAAAAGATTTTCATTTCTTTGCATACAAGTTTCATAAGATGGGAGGTATTTATGGAATTTTGGCCTTTGTCACACTTGAAAAAAATAAAAAACAACAACAAAAAGCCATAAAAAAATAAATGGAAGAAAAAACAAACCAAAAAACACAAGATATCAACAAATCTCTCAAGGAAACAGTTGAAGACCTAAAAACTGAAATTGAGACAATAAAGAAAGCACAATATCATAGCATGCTTGAAATAGAACAGCTGGTAAATGATCTAGAACTACAGATGCAAGCATAACGAGCAGAATGGAAGAGATGGAAGAGCAAATGACAGGAGTTGAAGATACACTAGGAGATATAGACTCATCAACCAAAGAACATCTTAAGTCCAACAAATCCCTAACACAAAATATCTAGGAAATAGGGGATACCATGAAAAGACCAAACTTAAGAATATTAGGTATAGAAGAAGGTGATGAAATCCAATTCAAAGGCACAGAAAACATATTCAACAAAATCATAGAAGAAAACTTTTCCAACCTAAAGAAAGACATGCCAATAAAAATACAAGAAGCCTCCAGAACACCAAATAGACTGAATCAAAAAATAAGGTCTCCTCAACACATAATAATCAAAACCCCAAACATACAGAATAAAGAGAAAATATTAAGACAGCAAAGGAAAAAGTTCAAGTAACCTATAAGGGCAAACCTATCAGAATTACACCTGACTTTTCCATGGAAACTCTGAAAGCCAGAAGGTCCTGGATAGATATTCTACCTATACTAAGGCACCACGGATGCCAGCTCAGACTATTATACCCAGCAAAGCTTTCCATCCACTGAATTTCTAAATCAGTTTTTTTTCTGTGCTTTTCAGCTGTACATCATTATACAAATGGGCACACTCCTTTGGAGTAGGCACAGTCTGATGCTACACTCATTAAAACTAAGGACAAGGGAGAGCATAGGAAATGACATATCAGCAATCTAATCCTCTGCCTTATCTTTTTGAAGTTATCACTGGATAAAACTTACAAATCACTAATAAATTCATCTTTCTGGTTAACAAAGAAATCTATTGGAACATTACTGCTTAAAAGACAACACTGCTTTAAAATGCCCACCATCATGGTCTTATCTCATTGCTCAAGGATGCCACTGTTTACACCTGATGTGACAGGACAGTAAGGTGCAAAGTGGATTGTACAGATAAAAAATGAATACTTTAGGCCTGTTCTTTTTTTTCTGCACAAATATGAAAATATGTACCATCTTTAAGATAAAATAACAAAGAAATATATAATTTTTGTTATGAAATACCTATACAAATTTTAAAGTTTACACCTTCTGAGCTGCTATGAACCTATCTGTCAAGAGAGCCTGCCTTGCTGTGGTGCCCTGGAAAGCCTTGTGAATGACATCTCTTAGGATGCCTGGAATGACCACACAGTACACAGAGTTAGTGCAATCCAGTTTTTGGAAGATGAAAAGGATGAATAAGAAAACGAACAGAGAACTCTTCAGAGTCAAGCCACTCCACGACCAGGGGAATTAAAGAATATGAAAAAGTTGATGGTGAATTTACGCAAGGACATAAATGCTGTCAAAGGACTGGATTCAAACAAAAACGAGGTCAACCACCCCTGAGAGAGTGACCCAAATGTCGATGTAGCATTTGCCTCTCAGGTTTACCTGCTGCGTCTCCCCTGCTGTAGAGATGTTCCTGTGCATACGTCCTAGGAGCCTCCTGCAGTCCTCGTATTTACTATCCCTGTGCCAGGATGCTGCTCTTGCACCAAATGCCTTCTGCATCCCTCAGTCACTTA
The DNA here is from genome assembly GCF_003668045.3 of Cricetulus griseus. Taxonomy (NCBI): domain Eukaryota; kingdom Metazoa; phylum Chordata; class Mammalia; order Rodentia; family Cricetidae; genus Cricetulus; species Cricetulus griseus. Next base: position 17,326,700 of record NW_023276807.1, on the reverse strand, counting down.
AGGTACCAGTGGGCTTCCTTCCTGATTGTTTCTCAATTTCAGTTGTTCCATAATATGTAGAATAAACTACTGTCAACATCTGACATTCACTTTTGTCTTATGTTGAGCTTAGAAAGAGCAGAAAGGGGAATTCCAGCCTTCTTCACTATATTGAGTGCTGGACATTTTGAACCTAAGTTCTCATGGACCTACTGATGAGAGGAAGCTTTATGTATGGGGAAAAAAAGATACTTTTTTAAACTTAACCTCACTTTCAAGCTTACGAATATGTGAGAGCTGCTTCTCAGAAGGAATAGAAAGCTTGCATTTCAAGTTGAGGGCTCAGCTTTGACATGCAACAGAGACCTGGAGTTCCATATCTGACAGTGAGACAGGAAGCAGGAACTAAGACTTGGATGCTGTGAAATGCTGGAATTAGATTTTGAGACATTCTTCCAAAAAGAACAGCAGCTCTGATCTCCCTGGGCACGCTATGCCTAGGGGATTTCTTTGTGCTCCTGATGACTGAAATACAGGTAAGTGAGTGCCTGGAAAGGAAGGCAGGTGGCTTCTGGCCACCTGAACTCCAATAGACAATCACAGTAGGATCGTTAAAAATGCAAGTCCCAGCAAACTTTAAACACAGAAGACAGGGAGTATCTGTCTTTCACAGAGCCTGGTGAACCAATGAATAGACCTTCAGTCATCTGAGACTCACATATTTTCAAACTTCCTTTTACCAAATCATTGAGTTTCCTTATTGCTGAAGTTATCTTCAGTAAGGCTTTCTGTTCAATGGTGCAAAAAAACCACACAGACTAATTTACAGTCAAGGGCAGCATCCAGTAGCACAAACCTCAGATAAGTTTCCTCCTTCTTAGGAAAATGAGAACAGAAAGGCAGATTTTTATTTAAATGTCAATAATGAAAGAACATATAAAAGTGGTATTTTACTCTAGCTCAACAATATTGGAAATTTTTTTGTATATTTGTCTTTTCTCCATACAATTATTCTGTGCTTGCTGTCACCATTAGTATGTTTGCTCATGAGCTGGGAGAGACTGAATCTGTGAGTGTTTGCCTCCACAAACTATAGGACCTGAGTTTGATCACCACCACACACAAAAAGCTCAACATGATGGCAAATGATTTTAATCCTAGGACTCACATGTTGGGACATGATGTTTCCTGGAACCTGTTGGCCCTCCTTGGCCCATTATAGGCCAGTGAGTGACCCTCTCTCAAAAAACATGGTCCTCAAAATCTGTCTAGTGCATGAGGATTGACAATAAAATTTCACCTCTGACCGGCACATGCACACATATACAATACCCCTGCACCCACACACATAGACACACTCACACATACAATATATTTTTACAAAAGCAGAGCAAAAATTTTTATTTACACATTTGAAAGGAAAACACAAAAATTGAATATATTATGCAAAATAATTTTGAGACTTTTAAAATGGAAATTTAATAGATTTAATTTCCCAATCATATTTGATCCATAACAATTTTCTTCTTAAGGGGCAATAAATATTTTCAATATTGTAAGACATAGCAAGTCCTGTAGAGTGGACCTGGAATAAATGAGAAACCAAGTGTACCCACATGTAGCTTAGAACTGAATGTATATGCTGGTTATATTATAATAAAGTGGTTTTAAAAATATTTATTCTATACATGTACATATCTTAAAGCAGAAGAAATTGAGGTTTATATATTGTTACATTATTATATATGCAATATAAACATATATGGTGTTACACTATATGTATACTGTAATTATATAAAGTGTGTATACAATATTATATCTGTAATGTATAGTGCATATATAATGTAATTATATATATAATGTACCAATGTAGATGCAAATGTTTATATTATATTTTAATATTTTATCTACATTAGATAAATTAATATTAGTATGGTAGTGTTTAAATTTTTCTCTTAGTTTTCTATTAACTGCTGTTATGAAACACTGTCAAAAAATGCACTTGGTGAAGAGCAGGTTTATTTGGCTTACATTTGCCTGTTCCAATTCATCATTTAGGGAAATTGGTATAGGAACTCAAGCAGAGAGGAAGGTTCATGTCATCTTATCTTTCCAAGTCCCAGGTCCTCACTGGGAGAAGTCAGAGCAACTGACTGAAGGCAGAAGCTAGAGGCAGGAACAGAAGCAGAAACCATGATGGACTGCTGCTTCCTGGCTTGCTCCCCATGGCTTTCTCAGTCTGCTTTATTATGTAATCCAGGGCTGTCTGCCAAAGAATGAATTGCCTACAGTGGGCTGGGCTTTACCACTTGCCCCATAGCAACCATTAATCAGAGATTCCCCTCACACAAGATATACCTACATTTGTATCAAATTAACAAAAAATTAACCAAAAAGCACAAATTTATTCTCTTTCACAATATGAGCCTTAAATAAAATGCAGATTTGACTTCATTCCCAATTCTTTTGAGTAACTGTCTGACACCTTTTAAAACTAGATGTGTGAAATTCTATCATAGTGTCTTTGAAATTACCATTGAATCTCCACACTGATCTGTCAAGATCACTTGACAAGTCAAAGATTAGAGTGTAAAAATTGAAAAAAATATTGTCCTGTGTTCAATCTTTGATCTTCCATTGCTTAGTTATTGGATTAAAGCAGGCATGCATACTTCTCTTTCTACCAAACAATAGTGTTTACTGGCAGTCTTTGAACATTCTGCCTGTTGTTAAAAGGAAAAACAGTTTGGGGGCTTATTTGGTTACATTTGGGGCTTGTTTGGTTTATTGGAAAGCCGTTCTTCATAGGAAATAAACTCTACTCTATTTTTTAAGGATGAATTCAAAAGTGTGTATTACCCTAAGTTGAACAACACACTAAAATTCATGTGCAATCTTAAATTACCAATTAAATACAACAGAGTTAGAGATCTGAAAGCTGTAAAGAAAGACCAGGTTTTATTTGGCTTCATGGGTCACAAAATTAACAGTGGAAGACAAAGAGAGTAACAAGATCCTTTAGGGCATGTCTGGATTATCATCACCTATGAACCAATGAAGTGTCTATTGAAAAGAATGGCTTTAAATAGCAAGATAAATAAGGTAAATTTATTCATATAATAAGTTATGTTGGTTTCCCTAATTATGTATTTGTAAATATAAGACATTAAATTATCAGAGTATTTTTGCAGAAAATACTTCCAAACAAGAAGACGGAAGAAGTTTGATAAATAACTAAGAAGATTATATATTTTTATCATATATAGTAGAATCTTCATTAATAAATACTTTAAGTGTTATGCAAAATAATGTCAATTCTTTTGCTTCCTAAAAATCTGTCATTACCTAATATCTACTCCAATCAAACAAATAACTGTGGCATAAGCCCTAATTCTATAGCCATATTTACATAAACAATGCAAAAAGGCATTGTTGAAAATGTTTCTTCATGTTGACTCAAAATCTAAATAAAGGTTGAAGATTCCTCATCAGTGTCTTCAAATGAGAATTTAGTGAGTAAGTCTGCCGTCATGTACCAAATAAGGTAACAACATTAGCCTGTCATGTCAAGGAAAACAAGCTCCCAGACTTGACTGATCCAGGAAAGGTCATATATGATCCATTTAAGGCAAAATATTTATGTTATTAATGTGAAGGTCATGAATCGATTATTTGACTCCAACCTAAAATGCATTTTTCTTTTTCTTCATTTGCTTATTTCAGTTAAGCTTTCTGTTATGGATATGGAATTTTATTCACTTATTCATTAAAAATTGTTGCTTAGTATATATCAAAATCATTCAATTTATTTTATTAAGAAAGTTGTTTAGGAAGCTGGCAGATTGACTGCTGTCACAATTATTGTCAAAATAAAATTTAATTTGGTGGCCTGGCAAGATGCCTTAGTGGGTCAAGATGTTTACTCTAAAGCATAACTACCTAAGTTTAACCCCACAGGGTAGATGGAGAGAGCCATCTCTTGCAAGCTGTTCTTGACTTCCATACATGCACCATAGCATGATCTACTACATTAAAATATAAACAATAAAGCCTATATTATTAATAATTTCATTTGTTGTTTTAACTTCAGCTTATCTTTTTACACCTGGCATGAAGCTATTGCTTTTTCTACTTTTGTAATTCTTTTCAGTTCAATATTTATAAATTACTGCAATATGTGATTTTAATTGACCTTATCTTATTTTATTTATATTTAACATGCATTTTATTTTTCTTCTGTTTGCCAGTTTCCCAATTTATAAGTGATAATAATCTCTAATATCTTTAATAACATCTGCCATTGCTCTTAGTTACGTACCATAGCTACCACACATTGGTTGCAAGCCATAGAGAATCAATCTCAAATTAACCAAGAAAGTTCCTCATTGATGGCCATCTTTTATAGTACTGAGAGGTGCTCTACAGATTAATTAGAGAGCAAAGGTCTTTTGTAGGACTGGCCTCTGAATGCTACAATACTTAACTGCCAGGCACGTTGTGTCTCCTACAATAATAGTGTCACCAGTTTTATGGGATAGCCAACTGCTTTTTGATTGAATTTGAGGTCTTATCCACAATAGGAAAATCATGATATGTTCTGTAAATCTGCCCAAAAGCCCATGGCTGAGGAGGTCCGAGGCCCTAGGATGAGGGAGGAAGCAGTCATATTGTCACAATGCATTCTAAATATTTATGTGTGTACCTGTAAATCAGGGTCACTCTCTATTACTCAGAAAAGTTTCTTTTTACAGAGAGAAGAAGTCAATACAGAGACTCATAACTGCTTAAAGGACTGGAAATAAGAGACATTGCGCTCAGCTCTATATGTGACATCATGCTCAACTCCCCATTGAGGCTCAGGGAACATGAAGAAAGTGGAGACTGAAAGGAAGTAATTAGAAGATGAGGAGGAGTGCTAAAAAATGTTGTTTTCATGACATAACATAGCTGTTATACTCAGAAACTCACAACAGCAGTGGTTGACTACCAGATGAAACAAAATCAAGGCAGTTGAAAATTCTGGCATGGAGGGACAGCTCAGCAGTAAAGATCCATTCTGCTCTTGTAGGTACCCAGCACCCACATCAAAAAATCAAAAAGCTCAGTCCCCTATAACTACAACTTATGATGTCCTAGAATCTTCATGGTATCCAACAATCTCTTCTGGCTTCTGGGGGGGTGCCTGCATTCTCTCTCTCTCTCTCTCTCTTTCTCTCTCTCTCTCTCTCTCTCTCTCTCTCTCTCTCTCTCACACACACACACACACACACACACACACAGACACTCATTCACACACACATTTTTTTTTAAAATTATTAAAGGCACATGCTTTTAATCCCAGAATTTGGGAAGCAGAGAGATCTTTGAGGTCTAGGAGAGCCTGGTCTGCAGTGAGTTCCAGAGCAGCCAGGGTTACACAGAGAAACCCGTTCTCTAAATACAAAACAAAACACATACAGTTAAAATAAAATCTGAAAAAAGGAAAATTCCAGCCATGGCAGAATCAGATTACGAATTTACAAAGCATCACCCATAACTGAGTAGTTACAAGTAGTTTGCAGGTATCTGGTACATTGCCCATAGATCCAGTAGGTGACCACACAGTGATGCAAATATAGTTAATGATAATTTGAGTTGTTGAGCTGATACAGATTTGGGAGGGTGCATAGGAGAAAATCCAGGCAAAGTTCCAGGGAAAAATGAGGACAGTGATGTATATGATTATATGTATCTATGAAATTCTTTTTTGTTGTTTGTTTGTTTGTTTGTTTGTTTGTTTTTTCGAGACAGAGTTTCTCTGTGGCTTTGGAGGCTGTCCTAGAACTAGCTCTAGTAGACCAGGCTGGTCTTGAACTCACAGAGACCTGATTGCCTCTGCTTCCCATGTGCTGGGATTAAGGGCATGTGCCACCACTTCCCCCAGCATCTATGAAATTCTTAAAGAATAAAATTTTTAAAACCTAGAAAGAGAATAAATTTAAATAAAAATAGTCTCAATAGTAGATGTTGCCTGCAAATACCAAGGGTCCTCTGAGTTCACAAGGTCTTGAAAGAAAATAAAATGCTTTTCAATAATACTAGCATGTGATTTGCCCATTTTGCTATCACAGTCACTAGATGACATGGTATTTTCCCCAAAATACATGACAGAAAATACTATCTTAGATATGACTGATAATGTAATTTAAACTCATGCTTTTTTTCCTATATTCAGTGTCAATTTTAACTTTATAGATACTGGTGGAGATGACTCAGTAATCAAAATATTGTTAAGGTTTGTAATAGCTTAAAATTCCGAAAGGATTCTGCCCCATTCACGCTGCAACCTGGGTTCAAGTCCTGAGTCGGAGAAGGGACCTTTTTGCAAAGAAACAAACATCTGACCACCAGATGAGTTTCACACAAGAGGCCATCCCTGAATAGCTCAATCTGTCCTTATACTTCAAAAACAAGAATATTTTCTTTACCTTCCAGGGTTAACCTCCAGAAAAAAGAATTTTTTCCAACTTTTACATCAAAACAACTTTTAAAACAAACAAACATGTCCTGAGAAAGGGAAGGGGTCACAGTGCAAGAAAAAATTCTGTCCACCAGGTGGAATTCACTCTAGTGGCCCCACTGGAGCTGTCTTTATTTATACTTCAATGGAGTTCCTTCTAGCAGGCTTACACAAACAGTGTTATTATTGGCTCCTATTTTTGACTTTTAAGAAATATATCTTATTTTGAGAACTGCATTGCAATCATTATAAAGGTCCCTATTGTTCCTGTTTGTGTATTCCCAAATACACTTTCGCACTGCCTACAAGTACAACCCTATTTTAGACAAAGAGTTCAGCATTTTTTCAAGCATAACTATCAAGCCAAGCAGTCCCATGTCTCAATCTCTCTATAAAAGGCAGATTTTGATAAGGCACTCTTTGCCCATCCCATCATACCACCATTCTACTACAAATATAAGTTCCTGTGTACAGTAAAGATGGATTCATCCTCCTCATATTTTACATCACATTGTTTTCTTATGGGAACATACTGTATCCTGTCATCGATTCGGTATGCTTGTGTCCAGGGAACTTACGCTCAACAGTTGGCACTCTGTGTAGTCCTGAGGCTTTTCCCCTATTCTGAGTATGCATGCCTTGCTCTCCTTTCCAGATCTGTGAGACATGTTAATGTTCCAAGTGTTATTTTCTCATATATACCTAGCTGTCTCTTTTGAGTCAGAGAAATTCCCAGGATCAGGAGCTGTAGTTCGTAATTCCAGATAAGCTATTTGGCAAGAAAATTTTCCCCCTTGCTGATTCTCGGAGGAAAATAGTAGAGAAAGATCAGAATTTTCCTATAAAATTACAGCTGTTGGCATGTGTGGCTGACAAAGTGAAAGTAAAAACCTCCCAAAGAGTCAACAACATAATGAGAGAGAACAGAGCCTGAAAGTTGTAAGAATTCAGAAATGTCCTTCCTGTTGCTGCCCCGTGGTCTCCTGGTCCTCACCAAGATAGAATCTGTTTCCATTGGCACCTTGTCCCATGGTAACACATTGGATAGTTAGTCAAATGCTTGACCCATTAGGGTGCACGGCTTCTGACACCTCTGCTTACAAAGATAAAAGTTGATAAATGTAAGCACACATTTTCAAGACCAACAATATTGTTCAAAACCTAACAAAGCATATTCACAGAAACAGGGGTAATTTGTCATTAACTGCTTGCATTTAGTTAGCTTGTATTTCTCTAGTTGTTCCCTTGTCCTACAAAAAAATCTTGTATACCTAAGCCTCTCTATAAGAAACCCTAGATTCATCAGTTCCCAACAAATTTTAGGGGAAAATACTGGAGAGAAAAATGGCCGGGCGGTGGTGACACACATCTTTAATCCCAGCACTCGGCAGGCATAGGCAGGAGGATCTCTGTGAGTGCGAGACCAGCCTGGTCTAGAAGAGCTAGTTCCAGCACAGCCTACAAAGACACAGAGAAACCCTGTCTCGAAAACAACAACAACAAAAAAAAAAAACAAAAAAAAAGTAAAGAAAAAGGGGCTTTGGGGGAATGATCACATCTCTCCTATGAATGACTTAAAAAGTGAAACTAAAAGTCACTAAAATTTTGATTTTGTTAAAGGCTTTTTCAGCGTCTAGTGCGATGATCATGTTTTGTTTTTGTTTTTTTTTTCCCTCAGTTTATATGGTGGATTACATTGATGGATTTCCATATGTTGAACCATCCTTGCACCCCTGGGATGAAGCCTACTTGATCATGGTGGATGATTTCTCTGATATGTTCTTGGATTTGATTTGCCAGTGTTTTATTTGAGCATTTTTGCATCAATGTTCATTGAGGGATATTGGTTTGTAGTTCTCTTTTTTAGTTGTGCCTTTGTGTATCTTGGGTATCAAGGCTATTGAAGCCTCATAAAAAGAGTTTGACAATGACCCTTCTACTTCTGTTGTGTGGAATACTTTGAGGAGAGTTGGTGTTAACTGTTCCTCGAATTCTGGTAGAATTCTACACTGAAGCCATCCGGTCCTGGGCTTTTTTTGGTTGGGAGACTTCTGATGACTGCTTCTATTTCATTAGGGGTTATAGGTCTATTTAAGTTGCTTATCTGTTCTTGATTTAATGTTGGTAAGTGAAATTTGTCCAGAAAATTGTCCAATTCTTTCAGATTTTTGAACTTTGAGGAATATAGGTTTTTGAAATGTGACCTGAAAGAGAAGAAAGCATGCAGACTGTGCAGTCCCAGCAGTATTCTACATTGTCCCAAGGTCCACTAGTCCTTGTCCAGTGATAGCCTGTCTCAATAGGTCTTGCCTTAGGGAGACACATTGGAAAGCATTTATATGCTGATCCAAAATTAGGCCACATTGCTCCCAACAGAGAAAAGAGAAAAGATTGAGAAATTAAGGCTTGGTGAAGTTCAACTAACTTCTGCTCAGATGTGCATTTTCAATTACCAAGTAGCAAGTGTTCAGATTCATAGAATTCACTGTACTTTTTTCAGATATGTGTTTCTTATTTAATTGTCAATTCAATGCCTGCAAGTACATTTCAAAGTAACTAGAAGAAAGGGTTTTGACTTGTTTCCCTTTTATTTAAATTAGAAAAAATCTTATTTTATATATCAATTCAAGTTCCCTCCCCCACCCATTCTCCCATTCCCCCACCAACCTCCATCCCCATTCCTCTTCTGCTCCATAGATGGTGTGAGGGCTTCTATGGTGGATCATCAAAGTCTGTCACATCAAAGTCTATGCATAGGCTGAGAGAGTATCCTTCTATGGGGAATGGGCTCCCAATGTCCATTTGTAGACTAGGGATAAATGCTGTTCCATTACTAGAGATCCCATAGACTGCCCAGGCCTCCTAACTGACACCCACATGCAGGGGACCTGGTTCTGTCCTATGTTGGTTTCTAAGCTGTCAGTCTGAGGTCCATGAGCTTCCCTGGGTTCAGGTCAGCTGTTAGAAAGGGTTTTGAATGTGTCATAGTTTTGTCAAAAGAGTGATAATGTTTGAAGAAGGGGCAATAATCTTCTTTATAAATCAATTACATCTTATAAAATTGAAATCTAACTTTGATCCAAAATTATGTGTTCTTTTACCAATATCATTCTACTTTAACAAGGAGTATCACTAAAACCTAGCTTAGGAACGCTAGCCCAGTTACCACTTCAGCAAGGTAATAGCTCTGTACAGTACTTTACATGGAGCATAGCAACTGAACTTTGCTGACCAATCTTCATGGTGTTATTAGCATAACATAGAAAGATTTTTATAATATTCAGATATAGCTCAGACTTCAAGTAAATCAATTTTGGTAATTTGAATTTTTAATGCCCATCTTTCTTAAGTGACGTGGTAGATGTTGAACACTTAGCACAATACCTCATATTAGAAATAAATCTGGCTCAGACACAATAGAAGCAAGAATGATTTTGTTGATTAATGTATTTTTGTCTCACTTACTGAGAAACACATCCCTAATTTGCTACTATGCCAGATTCTTAAGAAACACACTGAACAAAACTTGTAGTACTAATATTTTAATAGATTGCAAGTAACAATGAACATGTGTTAACCAGATAAAGAAACTAGATCATAAATAATAGTGTAAACACTCTGACTCTGAAATGAAAATAGAGTACTTAACCCTGCTATAAACTTTCTCAATCATAATTTTTTAAAAATGTCCATTAACTCTAGAAGTGTCAACAAAACCCTAGTAATCAAATGTAAGAAGTTACTTAAAAAGCATATAATAATTTACTTAAAAAGCATGAATATTATATGCTGGTCATAATGTCCCATTATGACCATGGATGATGGTCATAATGTTCCCTTCAAAGTAAATTTGTTTTCTCCATCTGAAACTTAGCTGCATAATTATCTAAATCACCAAATTTATTTCACGTTTTACATATCTCCAATGGGAAAGATCATGAGAAATTTCCATAAATTGTACTAGTTGTGGATAAAATATCTTATGAGAACAAGTGTTTTTAAGATCAAATATTGCTTATCCCTTGTACTTGTGAATGAAAAGAAATGGTAAATAAGACATTTAAGACTTTTAAAAGACTTATAGAAATTCTTTCCCTTAGGTTTTTCAAATGGACAGAAAGAAATAATTCTGCATGTAAAAATATGAGCTGCAGTTATTTTTTTGAGACAGGCTATTACTGTATATCTCTGGCTTTCCTGAAACGTACTATATAGACCAGGGTAGTCTAAACTCACAGAGATCCAACTGCCTCTACCTCCTGGTGTTAGGATTGAAGACATGTTCCATTACACCCAGCTTACAGTCATTTTTTAATGTCCATGTTTAGAACACTTACTAGCATCATGGACTGTGTGGAGTTGCACTTTCAAGGGCTGGCTCCCAGCTTTTCCTAAAGATCCTTGGGTTGTTTCATGCATGTTTCATGTTTCAAAAATTGAGGTAATAATATATTTTGATATTTAAATTAGCAAATAAATACACATAAAATTTTATAATGCAACAGAATAAATTCACATAAACAAATTAAAATATCTAGTGGCTTAATAAAGATGCTGAGGGCTGGCTGTAGATCTGTACCTCACAAACTTCCAAAGAACACTGAGTTTCTCAGATAGTGTAACTCCATTATATCTGCTCCTCCAACATAGTTAGAGATGAAACATTGGCAATTTTTGCTATTTTATGTCAATCCAACGTTCCCTATCCTCTTGGCTACATATTCTACACTCTTGGTGTGATTTAGGAAAAACACATCATTATTTTATCATCATGAGTTTAGAATATCCTGTTTGGCTTTGATTTGTGGGACTATGCTCAAAATTCCTCATCTATTTCAGAAGTGTAATCATAAGGAGATTGAATTTACAATACATTTTCAAAGAGACATATTCATGATTGAACTTTCACAGTGGTCATAATTTAAGACTCATTCAAGTTCTAGAATTGTTTGTAAAAAATGTTGAAAGAAGTGTACAGTTTTAGAAAAGTTTAACATGTCAAACTTATTTTTTAAATATTTCAATGAATATTGTCATACAAAAAAAATGCAAGTAGGTAATTTCCTGTCAAAAGCATTCCACTTACTGTCTGTTTCACAAATCAATGTGCTTCATGGCTGAAGGCAAATCATTTCACTCCATTTCTCAGTTCCAAATAACGGAGATAAAAAGACAATGTGGGCTTCTTATCTGTACTGCTTTTGCTTTATGGGTAAGAAGTTAGTTGATGCATGTAAGGTATTTTAAGTTATATGATGTACAGTAACAAGTGTCATTTATTTAATGATAAAGTACCATCATATAATTTTTAAGAAATTATATGTAAAATATATTATGAATTTTCAAATTTGATGGCCCCAAAGAGGTTATTAAAAATCACTAATACCAGAAAATTATAGTAGTATATTTGAAATTAAGGAGATCACATTACACCAACAATATTAAACGGTTATTATCACTTTTATCTTAATAAAACTTAATGGGGCTAACATTTCAGATGTTACAACAGTAAATAAAAGAAGTATATAAAAGTATAAAAAGATTAGCTATTACATATTATTGACTAAAGTAGAAAATAAAATTTTGGGTAAACTTACTTACAACCTGGAAATAGTGTAATAATCCAATAAGTTATTGGATTATACTCTTGCTTAATTATAAATGACTTTAAAGGAATTAGCTGCCAAATATTATAAAACTGGTTCTTTTATAAAGTGGATGTCCATGGCATTTAGTATACTTCTAAAGGCACTTTGGGATAGAAAATTTGATAAAGAAAAGAACATTTTTGAAGTGTCAAATACCCTAGACATTAGAGTATATAATGTTGTATTTATTTTTGCACTGTATGTGGTGATTTTCAGAAATACCACCTCAAATGTATCTGACTATACAATAATAATGAATCAGAATACAAGTATCTCTTAGCATACTATGTGTTACCAATTTATCGTACATATATTAATGACCTTTAAAATACCTCTGTGGGATAGAATAGCCACAATTTAGTCAATATACAAATATTAACATGCTTTCTAAGAAAATCAATAGCCACAATATAGCTCCATGGAATACCAGGTGTTCCTGGTCAGTCATGCCTCATAAATGGCCTGGCATCTTTCTTTTGACCATTATTTTTTTCTAGCCATTATATCAACTCTCTAAATGGCAATAGATACTCTCAAATATTAGAAATACTAGAGTGAGTAAGTCTATTTCAAAAATTTAAATACCCTTCCTCTATAAGAGTGGTTCTCAACCTTCCTAATGCTGTGGCCCTTCAATTTAGTTTCTCATGTTGTGGTGACCCCCAACCATAAAATTACTTTCACTGATACTTCATAACTGTAATTGTTTTCTCAGAAGCTCAGAATTACCTTTTTAAACTTTTGATTTTTTTTTATTTGTATCTGTTAAGTTTATAGTTTGAATTTCACTATTTTGTGTGCTCTACCTCTCTCCACCTTTCTTATTTATTTAGATGATTTAAAAACTACATTACAGCCAGATCATAAATACATAGACTGAAATAAATTGTTGGTTATAAAACAGATCATTAAGTACTGAAATGTTAGTTACTTAACCAATGGAAAAGAAATGAAAGTGGTCCAAATGAGTCTGGGAGAGGAGTTGCATTATGTATTTTATCAGTGGTCCATCCTCCTTAGACCAAAAGCACTCTGTCCTGTTACTCAGAACACAGATTCAAACAGATACTTTACAAATTTGCCCATTGCTAAATTAATTAGAAATCAATTAAAGTATTTTTTTTACACCTGCGCTGAACACGAAAAATGTACTTGAACATTTCAGACCTCTGGTAAATTTCCATTCCCATTGCTTATTTCAACACAAGGATGTCAAAATTTTATTATTCTTTAAAATTAAAATATAATTATATTCCTTTCCCTTTTATCTCTCCAAACCCTCCAATGTACCCAACACTTGATCTTTCTCAAATTCATGGACTCTCACTTCTTTTTCTCTAATTGTTGTTACATATGTGTATAAATACATGGTGTGTGTGTGTGTGTGTGTGTGTGTGTGTGTGTGTGTGTGTGTGTGTGTTCCTTGGTTGCCTATAGTTATTTATCTGTGAATGGGGCCCCATGAGGATATCCCCCTTCCATTATAGTGTGTTTGTTGGTATTGTCCTTCCTCAGGTCTTGTTTCGACAGCCATGTTGTTGATACTTTGTGAGTACAGCTTCTCTCAGATTTCTCTGTGATATAACCTCATAGTGGATACCCTATTCCTCTGACTCCAACGGTCATTCCACTCCTTCCATATTGTTCCCTGTGTCCTTCAATACAGGATCTGTGTTCTTGATAGAGAGATCAGTTCTGGCTTGGCAACACAATATCACTGGCTCTGTTTTTGATCACTTGTGATTTTCTGTAGTGTCTGTTGTAAAGATAAAGTTATTTCTTGAGGTACATTTATTTGTGAGTATATATTTAGAGAGCAGTTAGAAATTGTGCTGATTTCATAAAGTGGCAGTTGACGCCTCTGCTAGTTAGTTTTTGTTTGTTTGCTTGTTTTTAGTTTTTCGAGACAGGGTTTCTGGGTGCAGCTTTGGAGCCTGTCCTGGCACTCGCTCTGGAGACCAGGCTGGCCTCGAATTCACAGAGATCTGCCTGCCTCAGCCTCCCGAGTGCTGGGATTAAAGGCTTGTGCCACCAATGCCCGGCCTGCTAATTAGTTTTATGTCAACTAGGCACAAGCTATAGACATCAGAAAGGAGGGAACCTTCATTGAGAAAATGCCTTCTTAAGATTGAGCTGTAGGCGAGCCTGTGTGGCACTTTTAAAATTAGTGATTGATGTGGGAGAGTCCAGTCCATTGTGGATGGGAACCCCCATAGGGTGGTGGTTCTGGATTCTCCAAAGCCATGAGCAGCATTCCTACATGGATCTGTATCAACTCCTGACTCCTGACCTGATTGAGTTCTTGCCCATACTTCCTTCAGTGACTGACTATGAATTTCTAAACCAAATAAACTTTCCTCCTCAACTTGCTTTTTGTCATGGTGTTTTATCATAGCAAGAATAACTCTAAGACAAAGTTCTCCCAAGTTATCTATGACCTCACTAGCCCTGGTTAGTTAGCTAGGTTTCCAACACTAGGCATGATATTTTTCCGTCTTGCTAAGCAGATCTTGAATCCACTTAATGAGACATTGCTTATCACCAAGATATACATGACAAATAATTTTGAAACATTTTTTTTCTTAGACATTTATAACTAAAGTAACTGATGCTAGGTGTAATGCATTGTCTATAATGCCATCTTAACCAATGTAAGAACTTCTCTGGAAATGAGCACAGTGAACCAATAAGATTAAAATTATGCCAAGCATAATTTGGTTCCTCAGACAAAAGCAAAACACATTAGAGACATTTGAGAGACAGGTGCAATGCCAAGTTCTTCTGGATAAAACATCCTGAAAAGGAGGTAAAGACTAAATTAAAAGCAACATGCCTATAAAACAGCACAATTCAAGGTCCTCCTCACTCAAAAATCTATCCATATGTCATATGCATCGGATCCATGAAACAACAGATAATATATTTTGATCTCTTATTTTTTCAGCATGAACAATAAAGTTAAAAGTTAACATAAAGTAAATAAATACATAAAGTTAAGGCAAAAATAAATGACATAAGACCTGTCGAGTTCAAACACTAACATTAATAAAGACCATGTCAATGAGTTCACATTAAATGATTGCCATGAGCCAGTGGCTTTGCAAATATACACCAGTGTCTATTCACTGTAACATGTTTACTTTGCATAGTTCACTTCCCTGACACAAGAAAGTTCAGTTTTCAAGGGTGGCTTTGATTAGAGCTTAGTCATCTGACAAAAAGAAGTTATGAGTAGATGTAACAGAAACATTATGCCCGGGGTGGGGGGTGGGGGGGTGGGGAGGAGTGTAATTTCAGAACTCAGAAGGCAGATCCAAGATCTCAAGTAATGAGTTCCAGACCACTGGTTATAATGTAAGACTCTGTCTCCAAACAAAGAAACATACATGTAGCATTATATAGGTTTGATAAGATAATATTTATGTACTTAGGAATATCTATATTGTAAATGTGTGTAAAAACAAAGAAAAAGAGGTCATGAATTTGCAAAAGAACAAGGGGACATGATTGGAAGGAGAATGGGGAAAGGAATAAATGATGTTATTGTAATTTCAAAAATGAAAATTATTATAAATAATCAAAATCACCTAAAATGAAAAATAAATGTTATGCATGTAACATAAATTTACAAGATTCTTTTTACTATCTGCATTTCAATCAAAATTTTTCAAAACTTTTTTATTTAAATTCTTTAATTACTACTCATATTTACATATCCCACCCCCCATTCTCTCGACCTCCCATCCTCCCATGTTCCCCACCAACCCTCCCAACACATCCACCACCTCCTCCCCAGGGATAGTGAGGCCCTCAATGAGGGATCTTCAAAGTCTGTCATATCATTTGTGGGAGGACCTAAGCCCTCCTTGGTGTATCTGGGCTGCAATAAATAGTATCCCTCCATAGGGAATGGGCTCCCAATGTGCTCTAGGGATAAAGACTGGCTTCACTGTTAGAGGTCCCATAGACTGTCTTGGCATCCTACCTGGCGCCCACATTCAGGGGGTTGGTTTGATCCAATGCTATTTCTCCAGATTTATGACTAGGGTCTCTAGAGCTCTCACTAGGTCAGGTCAACTGTTTCTGTGGGTTTCTCCAGCACTTGTCTTGGCTCTTTTACTCATCCTTCCTCCCTCTCCACAACTGGATTCCAGGAGTATGGTTCAGTGTTTAGCTGTGGGTGCCTGTTTCTGCTTCAAACAGCTACTGGATGTAGGCTCTAGGAATGGTAACCAAGTAGACATCAAATTCATTATAGGGGAAGGGCATCAAAGGCATCTTCTCCACCACTGCTTGGATTCTTAGCTGGGGTCATCCCTGTGGATACCCTAACATTTCCCCTGTGCCAGACCTCTCTCCATACCTGTACTGTCTCCCTCTATCAAGGCATCTCCTTTCTTGCCCTCCTCTATTTCTCCCATCTCAGTCTTCTTGTCCTCCCCCCTCCCCTTCTTCCCTTCCCACCTTGTTCCTCTCCAACTACCCATACTCCCAACTTGTTCAGGGGTTCTTGTCCCCCTCCCCTTCTTTCAAGTTACTATGCAATCTTTTCTTGGGGTCCTCCTTGTACTTGTTTCCCAGCTCCTCTAGCAGTGTGGATTGTAGACTGGTAATTCTTTGCTCTATGTCTGAAATTCATATATGAGTGAGTACATAGCATGTTTATCTTTTTGTGAATCAGTTACCTCTCTCAGAATGGTTTCTTCTATTTCCTTCCATTTGCCTGCAAATTTCAAGATTCCATTGTTTTTTTCCTCTGAGTAGTACTCCATTGTTTAAATGTACCACATTTTCTCTATCCACTCTTCAGCTGAGGGGCATCTATGTTGCTTCAAGGTTCTGGATATTACAAATAATGCTGTTATGAACACAGTTGAACATATGTCCTTATTGTATGAGTGTGCATTCTTTGCATATATGCCCAAGAGAGGAATTGCTGGATCTTGAGGTAGGCTGATTCCCATTTTCCTGAGAAATCGCCATACTGATTTCCAAAGTGGGTTGTACAAGTTTTCACTCCCACCAGCAATGGAGGAGTGTTCCTCTTTCTCCACATCTTCTCCAGCATAGACTGTCATTGGTGTTATTGATTTTAGCCATTCTGACAGGACTAAGATGCTTTCTCAGGGTTATTTTGATTTGCATTTCTCTGATGGCTAAGTATGTTGAGCACTTTCTCAAGTGTCTTTCAGCCATTTTAAATTCCTCTGTTGAGAATTCTCTATTTAGTTCTGCACTCCACATTTTACTTGCATTGTTTGGTGTTTTGGTGGCTAGTTTCTTGAGTTCATTGTATATTTTGGTGATCAGCCCTCTGTCAGATGTGGGGTTGTTGAATATCTTTTCCCATTCTGTGGGCTGGCATATTGTCTTGCTGATTATGTCCTTTGCCTTACAGAAGCTTCTCAGTTTCAGGAGGGTTAGGGTTAGGGTCCACAAAAGTCCCAAGCTAAGCAACCATAGCTTGTATGCAGAGGACCTAGTGCAGACCCATGCAGGCTCTGTGATTTCTTCTTCAGTGTCTATAAACCACCATATGCCCCACTTAGTTGATTTTGTGGGCCATGTTCTCTTGATGTCCTTGATCCCTCTAGTTCCTACAATCCTTCCTACTCCTTTTCCTCAGGTTTCCTAAGCGCCGCCTAATGTCAATGATAAACTTAAAGAGTTTTCAAATGCTTTCTGATTCAAAGTAAACCTCAAATTAAAAATACTTTTGCTTGTTATGTACATTTGAATTAACTTCTGGGTTTCAAGTAAATTTCTGTCAGTTATTTCAGATTTGTTTCCTGGATCATTTCTTATTTTGCCCCTAGGGAATAAGCAGTTTCTATTGTGAATGCAACATAGTCAAATAAAACTGAGCCAGAGAAAGAATCTCAGTAAATCCTGCAGGTTCCATTTCATAAGCACCTGTTAATGTATAGTCATATGAACATGTGTTAAGTAAAATGAGTATTCAAAACAAGGAAGTCTGATTGTAAACAGTAAATAAGCATTAAAAAGATTGACACATACAGATGAAATGTGAATCAGGAAATGCTTTCCCAAATGGTACAGTGCTGAGATCTCTGAATCTCATTATATCATCTAATGTGGGATGATGCTCTTGTTCACTGTAAAATTTGTCACTCATATTGGTTTAATGAAATGCTGATTGGCTAGTAGGCAGGCAGGAAGAGTGAGGCTACCAGATTATGAGAATTCTGGAAAGAAGAAAGGTAGAGAAATCATTGCCAGTCAGATGTAGAGGAAGCAAGAAGAGAATGCCATACTGAGAAAAGGTAGCAAGCTGTTACGATAAATCTTTCTGCCAAAAGCCCTACCTCCATGTGGGAGCTTTACACCAGCTGCCCTCCTGAGTTAGGGCCCAAATTAATACACAGAAACTTGTATTAGGTTCAAATGCTGCTTGGCCAATGACTAGGATTCTCATCTGTTAGCTCATTTTTAATTATCATAATCTATATATTTTATAAGACTTATAGAGGATTCCTTCCACTGCCACCCTCTCTTGCCAGTGGCTCACATGGTGCCGATAGAGGAGGCGCCTAGGGGATCAGGGACATTTCCTGTTTCTCCTTGCTTAAATATGAGTCTCCTTGCCATGTCACTTCCTGCCCAGATCACCACTTCTCTACTACATTTCCCAGAATCCTCTTTGACTCCTAGTCCTGTCTATCTTGCTGTCTCATTGGCCAAACAGAACTTTATTTAACAATCAATAATATAAATGTATACAGTACATTCCCCATCACCAAGCCACATTGCTAAACATAGATGAGAATTATGGGTTAATTTCAGTTGCAAGAGTTTGTTAGTAATATGCATGAGCAATAGGCCAAACAGTTTATAATTAATATAAACCTCTGTGTGTTTATTTGGAACTAAATTAACACTGCACCAGGCAGTACAGAAATTTCCATCTTCAATCATGTCTGTTGGATGATAAAGAGGGAGAGTGACCCTGAACTAAATAATGGTAACAATAGACAATAGGATAGAAATATTCTGAATTCATTCAGACAGGCAAGCAGTAGGCTGCAATCTATAATTTTAAAGGTTGTTATGGTAAAATGCTATGGTAGAAAATGTAAC
This sequence comes from Cricetulus griseus, assembly GCF_003668045.3. Classification (NCBI taxonomy): domain Eukaryota; kingdom Metazoa; phylum Chordata; class Mammalia; order Rodentia; family Cricetidae; genus Cricetulus; species Cricetulus griseus. Next base: position 17,307,476 of record NW_023276807.1, on the reverse strand, counting down.
TCTATCATATATTGTAGATATCTATCACAGAACTTTTAAATAGGACAACAAAGAATATGGTCAAGGAAGTGTTTATCTTTTAAAATAGGGCATAGTCTACATTATATGATGGATACTACAGCCTTTGCAGAGCAATTCTATACTCTGCTGAAATTGACTATGGTGGACTATATCCATAAGGTAGATTTTGGTTGAATTGTGATTCTCAAACTTAAAGTCTTAACACACAAATACTTCCAAATGACAATTTGGAGACAGAGTGATTAGGTACTTGAGAGATGGTTCAGTGGTCAAGAGTACTTACTCCTCTTATGAAGGATTCAACTTTTGTTTTCAGAACCCATGTGGACTACTCACAACTACCTATTAATATAGCTCTACAGGATTCAAGACTCTCTTCTGACCCCAAGGGCACCTACACATATGTAACACATATACACAGAAACAAACAAACACAATAAAAGTAAAATACTTCTTAAATTAAAAAGAACTTAATAGTCAGCTTAAAATAAAGTCATATCAGAATTAAAATACAGGCTGATCCTTAACATCATGATGATTTCTTTCTGTAGGGGGATATTAAGATGCTGAGAGACTGAAGTGCTCTAAGTGAAGCATTGTGAAGATATAGTGTGAATAGACACATCTAAAGCCACAGATGCCCTGAACAGACATCTCAATAATGTAGCCACAGACATCCCTTGATCTTGCATTTCTAGCCTACAGAGCTTTGAGCTAATAAATTAAATTGGCTTAAGCTAACCAATTAGTAATATAGGATCTTTCATTCTCTAGCTTGGAGGAGAATTCAACTGATAAGGAAACTGTCAGGAAATGAGGGAAGGAGGAGCACATGGTCAGCACACAAATTGCCTTGACTTTACAGAGTATCCCATGAATTGTCTAGACCTTGGAAATCAATGCCTATGCTCCTGAAAGATGGCTTTGACCTCTAGTTTCAGGTATAACCTCTCTTTCTTTGAGGTGTTAGATACAGAAGTGGTACCACAGTGATTTTGATGAGGTGCTAACATAGTTCCCATTTACATATGAATTCTGAATTTTATATTTCATAATTGTTAAAAGTTCTGCCAAGAAGGTGAGTTTACAGTGAGCATAATGCAGAATGGATAGGTGTTTTCGTGGAACAGAACCAGAAATTATACATTCCACTTCTTTTTACATTCTCTTGTCTAGATCTATTCATGTGCATCATCTCAGTGCAAGAGCTACTGGCTCACTGTCCCAGCTTTGCATCCAAGAGAAAAAAAAATGAATCTATGAGAACAAGGTGAAACAGATGAGACATATCCATATAAAGAAAATTATGTTAACTCTCCTCAGTTAGAATAAAAGTAAAATAATAATGAGCATTAAACAAAATTCATATCTAATAGTTTAACTTGAGGCTAGTAATTTGATCAAGACACATATTTCTTTCACTGTTGACCCCATGTAGGTTATAATACTGCTTATAAACATTTAAATACACGTAAATGACCTGTATTCAATAAATAATTATAACTTTGTCAAAATGTCCACAAAATCAAATTATACATTGTAAAATTATGTTACATCTTATTTTATTTTTACTTGAACCATCTCAGCTTTAACCTACAGCACTAGTATGCTATACTTAAAAATGATAAATTATTTCTTTGTTGACCTCAAATTTCTGGTATGTTTGAACAATAGAAAATATTATTTTAAAAGAAGTCTATTGTGCATTCAACATGCAGAGTAATTTGAAATAAACCTCTTATCTTTGCAACAATTCAAACAAAGAAAACAAAACAATATTGGAAAAGTAAGCATCAACATTCCATACTTTTGAAAGCTGTTAAAAATAAGATGAGGACTAAATGTGTGTGGTCAGAGAGTATGTACACTGGCCGCAGTTTGTGGAAACCCCACTAACATTGAGGTAAAAAAAATAAATCATTTAACCACTTCAGGAAAAAAATATTTCTAGTTTCTCTCTAACAAAATGTGTACATATTTTGTTAATCTTTGTTCAACCACTGTCAACAATGTAAGTTAAAATGTCAATGGAATAATGATTTTACTTCTACTTGAAATAAAGGTAAAGAAAATGTTGCAAAAATCCAATTGAGTTTTATTCTATAATGTTATTCATTTTACTATCAAAATGTGTATCTGACATAAACTACCTTTTCTTTTTCCAGACAGTGTGAATACATTAAAATACAAAATTCAGGGGGGAGAAAATTTAAAATAATTTACTTGAGAAAGGAGAATCTTAAGGTGTTATCTTCATAAGAAAGTAAACTGAACTGAACATGACGTGTTAGGGAGATGTAATTTTAGCTCAGTCCACTTCAAGGGTCCTGCAAAATTGTCTGTAGCCTTTTTATAATCCATTTTTAAGTACTGATTAAATAGTCATATATTAAAATTTAAAAAACTTTCTGTAATTTCTACTGAGAAGGTTGTGCCATTTTCCACAGTGTAAAAATAACCAATGCAAATGCCCCAAAGCCACCGCTACCATCCATGCTGTGGAGGAGGACTGTCTTTTTTCTTATGTCCATTATTATGAGTTGTTTGTTGGCTTTTCCCCAAGTTGAAGAATTAATTATTATTTTATGAAAATTAAAGATGAGACTATGCTGCTTATGCTCATCTAAGAGATAACTTGGATATTAGGATATTTGGGATATTTGGAGTCATAACTGTAGGGTCCATGTGTTTTACTTGTATCCAGGACATAATATTTGCTGGGCAGCAAAGTCAAAGACCTATATTATCAGAAAACATATTTTCTGAGAAATATGTAACCCAAGATAAAGGCAAAAATTGATAAAAGCTTGAAGTAGAATGCCTATCTTTCTTCCTGATATGCATTCTTAGTTTATGAGAAGTGATAGATGAACTATGAAGATTCAGTAACAATGACTGAACAATCCCAAATGCTGTGTTGAGGTTCAACTGCATATAGAGGAAAAGGCTGACTTATCACAGATAAAGATTGCTACAGGCTATCATTGTTGATGCATATTGTGACATTTGCCTAAGATGCTATTCTATGTTCTCATCTAACTGGAGAGACATTTATATAAAATGACTTGAAGCTATGTTTATACATACTTAATATTGACATTGCATATTTTGATGCTTGATTTATAGCTGCCTTTTTAGCTTGCCTCATTTTTCTCTTATCAGTGTTATGAGATGCACTGAGATAATATTAATACATGGAAACCAGCTGCAAATAGATTATAATTTCATGTTACCTATATTTAGGAAACTAAAAATGTCCAGTTCAAATAAGAAAAAAATTGTACAAGATACTTATTTGGAAATCCTTTCTGTTAGATATGTAAAGGTAAATACAACAATAAAAATACAAGAATTATTTTATTTAGATAAACTTGAAATATTGAACATAATTGTTGAGTGGTACTGCTTTTAAGCTCTCACACACACAATGTGTTATTATCCAATTTGATGAATTCTAAAATACTAAGTACTTTGAATTTAATTTTTAAATACCTCTTAGAATTTTATATAGATGAAATCACAGTGTATTTAACTTTCTTATAAATTAATGAGTGTGAGAAAAGTCAAGTGTTGGAAGATAATTGTGTAGTAAGGGATCAACTCACTTTTGAGAAACATTTACAATAATATTATTTCAGAAAATGAACATAATAAAACTCATCATATTAATGTTGTCAGCATCATCTCACAAACATTGAAGGACTTGTCTTCCTTCATTAGGTAACATTTCCAAAGTTGTTTCTGTAGATAAAATTACTAGTGCTTGAACTGGCTTTTTTGGATCCCATTCTCTTTGGAGGGATAACTTGCTCAGTATAGATATAGGGCAGAGGACCCTGGTCCTGCCTCAAAGTGATATGCCAGATTTCATTGACTCCCCATGGAAAGTTTACCCTGAGGAGTAGATGGGGGTTGGGTTTGGGGAAAAGAGTGGGGAGAACAGGAGGAATAGAGGGAGAAGTAACTCGGATTGGTATGTAAAATGAGAAAAGATTGTTTTAAAATTTAAAAAGTGATTTAAAAAGTGATTTTGTGGATGGAAATCCAAAACAGTTGCTTCTAGGTATTGTCTCAATATGTTTGTTGAACTTAGGCTTCAGGACTAAATGTCATCTCCATAAATTATATATTCATTACTTTTCTCTTCCCATGACAAAGCAATGACTCTTAGAAATAGTTTGTTGTGAATTACAGTTCTAGCTGGGATAAGAGGCCATCACGGAAGGGAAGTAGGGAAGCAAGCAACAGAAAAGAAGGCAGGGACAGGAAGCTGATAGATCACATCTCTGTACACAAGCATGACACAGAGATAGCACAGTGAAACTAGGACCAGGCTACGGATTCCCAGAGACTGCCTCCAGTGACAGGCTTCTTCCACAAAGAATCACCTCATAAACATCCTCAAAAAGCACAGATAACTGGAATTCAGATCTCTGAGCTTTGAGGACATTTCAACTATATTCCATTCCCTGACTTTCAAAAGATCATGGCCATATCATAACATGGTATGCTTTTACTCCAATGCCAAGAAGAGTTCCATAGTTTTTACTATTTTTAATACTTTAAAGATCCAAAGTCTTTTCAGAGACTCAATGCATTCTTTTAATTGTAAACACTTCCAAAACAAAGAAAATACATATCTCCAAGATTTAATGGCATGGTATATAATTCTCATTTGAAATTAGAGTAATAGGGGCACAATAAGAAAAATTTGAACCAAAACCAAGTACAGTAAACACCAAACCTACATGTTCAAATCCAGTGTCTTCAGTCTAAAGGGGATTGGATGGCTCAGCTCTTAGAGCGTTGCTGCCTACAACACATCTCTCTCTCTCTCTCTCTCTCTCTCTCTCTCTCTCTCTCTCTCTCTCTCTGTTCCCTATATACAAATAAGTCTCATGCAACATCTTGGTGGCTCCTTTGCAGGCAAGGTTTCCCAGTCTGGCCCTTTCAGAGTCTCCATCCTAGGATTCCCCTACTGCACTAGGCATCAGTTTCTCCTGAAACCTCAGAGGAAGAATACAGAAACTCTTCAGTCTTGCATTTTTCATGCCTGTAAAGCCAGCACCATGGAAATGACAAAGCTGCCAAGCCCAGCTGTCAGCTTTGAATGAACACTGGCCCACTGGCATCACAATAGCAACAGTGCTTTTATTCTGTCATTTTCTTGAAGCAGAAAACACCCTGATCTGTCTTTCTAAAGTTAGACTCTTAGCTACGTAATGGGCCCTGCTCTGAGGTTTCATTTCCCTTTCTTTTAGTACAAAAGAGGCCTCTATGAAAGCCAATAATATTCTTAGCAATTGCAGTCTCTTTTCCAGCATGTGCCAGGGCTGTAATGTTGACCTTACTGATATTCATTTTCTTTCCCACTGTACATTTTGTATTTCTTTCTTCCCAACTTGCTCTTTTGCAAGAGAGTTATTGATAACCACACCAAAGTTGTGGTTATTATGCTGTCTTGAAAGTTTCTCTTCCCAAGAAATGAATCATCCAATTTTTGATTTAAGCTCAGGAAAGTTCTTAGGACAAGGGCAGAAGGCAGTTGGATTCCTAGCCAAAGCATCAAAGGAAGACAACTACCTGAGGTGTTATCAGAAAACTCTTGTGTTAGACGTTAATATTGCTTTAAGTCATGTGGTCTTCCAGCTTCCAAGCTGCTCCTAGGCTGGACCACATTTTCTAATCCAAAATTCGAAAGACTTCCATGTTACAAACAAGCAAACATATAAACAAGTATACACATACACATCAGATTATCCACAGTAATAACCCACTCTCTGGTACCAACTTATGTAATTTGTTACTTTTCTGTTGGTTGCTTGTTACAGTGAAACGACCATGGCAAGGTCATTGTATAAGGAAGAATTTACTTGGCTAACAGTGCCAGAGAGGTAAGAGTTCATCACAGAACTGTTAGAATGCAGGGCAGCAAGATAAAGAAGAATTAAAAGAACTGAGAAACCACATGCTTTACCACAAGCATGGAGAAGATAGAAAACTAGAACTGGGGTGAAGCAATGAGCTCTCAAAGCCCTACTCCAGTGACACACTTTCTCCAGCAAGGCTGCACCTCTTAAACTTCCCCAAGCAGTACCATCCACTGGAGACTAAATGTTCAAGTGCCTGAGCCTATGGGAGATATTTCTCCTTTAAATCCCCACATACTATGAGTATAGCTGTGTAACTTTTTCTGTTTACATCAACCTTGCCCAAAAACAGCCAGATATATTTTATACAGTAGGTAACCTCTTTTGAAAAGGAGGGGGCTGGAAGTAGCAAGCTTACTGTTAAACAAACACAACTGTCCAGCTATATTTCAAGGATTCCCTCGTGGAGTTGCAGAACTTCTTCCACAGGTCTCAGGTCACTCACCGAAGCTCAAAGAATGCTGTGCTTTTGCAAAATGAGACTGTTCGCTTGAGTCTATCTCCAGGTTGGCTCTCTCTGTAGTTGTTTGCTGTCCTGTGGCTTTCTCTGTTGTGACCTTGCAGGTTGCTTTAATCCTGGAAGCCTCATTGATCACTACATGTCACTAGAAATGAATACATTAAGGCTACATCCACAGACTCACTAGCAAAAAAACTTCAGCAAGCATTGAAATGTAAATTCCTAGGTCACCCTGTCAGATGTATTTGTTTTTAAGAGAACAAATCATTAATGACTAATTATCATGCTCTTGTGAAGAAACACAGTGCTAATGAATTTGCTCAATTTTTTTAAGCTAAAAAAGAATCCAGTTCTTTGTTAGAGGAACCTTGAGCTTTCACAAGCTTTCAACAGTAGTGACTGGAACTGTGTGAACATATTGTTTAAAATAGTTGTCATATATAATTGGACAAATTATAATAAATTAGGGACAGTGGTTCTCAAATTGTCTGAAACAGTTACTAATCCTAGGAAAGCTGAGAGTTACGCAGAGCCAGAGACTTGCATTTGGGAACTGTAGGGAAAATAAGGAAAGCTTAGGGTAGAGAGAGAAACTAAGTCTCCATCAGTCTTAAAGAAATTGTGCATAACTCTTAACCGCTTGGCAGACTTGACTCATGGCTATCTTCACCCTAAGCACATCAATGTTCGCATTCCCAAGCAACTTCTCTAATACAGGACTACCTCCTTTTCTAAATTTAGTATCCCATCTCTCTCTCAGTCTCTCTCTCTCTCTCTCTCTCTCTCTCTCTCTCTCTCTCTCTCTCTCTCTCTCTCTCTCTCTCTCACACACACACACACACACACACACACATACACTCCTCAAAAAGTAAAAGCAGACTTTAAAATTTCTCAACCAAAATACTGCATCAATGCAGAACTCCTACTCTTATTTGATTCTTTGTTGGAGCTAAATACCTTCAATGTTTTCTATTGTGGAGTTTAAATTTTGTCACCTGCTTCCCACTCTTCAGTTCAATCTGATGGTTTACATGTTGCCTCAACAATCTGGATAACACCACCCATTAGTATAAAACATAAAACTAAAACTTTAAAACATAAAACTAGTAAAGTCTTTGTAGAATAGAAGAAACTTGATGCCATTTATTTCTCCTGGAAAACTCAGACAAATATCCCATTCTAATGAACGAGATCCACACAACATGAAGTCCATGTTGAGAAAGCCAAGCCCGTAGATATTTTCTACCCTTCTAATAGGCATTTTCTTTTTTCAAGCACTCTTCTCCTCCTCCTCTTTCTTCTCTTTTTTGGGAATGGGATTTTACATGTTCATTGAAAAGTGTAAGCCTTTCCTCAAGTTTCTCAAAGACGACTTCTATGTCCTTTTGGACCTGTTCTGGTTTTCTTTTGTATGTCTCACTAATGATTTAAATAGCACACATGCAAAATCAAATCTCATTGCCCTGCTCCTTAGATTTGCTCTCATCTGTGCACTCTCTATAGCAACAGCTGCTTTCTATACTTTTCCCTAATTGACTAAATGGTACAGTATATCCTGAGTCTTTGTTGTTTTATTGTTTATCTCTAAGACCTATCAGAAGTCTTTCTCCAAATTTAACCTTGTATCTGCCCATTTCTCTCAGTCTTCTCTGAGGCAATTCTGAACAAAGTTCCTTTGGCTTTCAACACCAATAGAGCATTTTTTCTCTTGACTGCTTGGACAGAGTTCTCCAGTTTGACCAGTGTGTTTATTTAAAGCATAATGCATCAAGTCATGTCTCTGAAGATTCTTCAGTTGTTACATGTCTTTGAGAATAGATTCTCAGATTATTTTCCAGGGGAGTCTGAATGACAGAGATGCTGCCTACTTTCCTACATCACTAAGCACAGGACCTCTGCCTGCAGCCCTGTTCCATTCATTGTGTAGAAATTTAATAAACTATTGATATCATCACCTTGAACATACACACCTCGCTCAAAATCTCTTAAAATGTTCCTAATGTTTAAACTTTATCACAGCTGCTTACAGAATTTAGTAGCTACTATAATCTGCATAATATTTGATTTAGGTTTTAATCTGCTAAAAGTATGGAAACATAATTGACTTGGATGAATTGCTACCATTACAATTTTTTCTTTTTGGATTTTCAAGACAGGGTTTCTCTGTGTGACCTTGGATGTCCTGGAACTTGGTCTGTAGATCAGGCTGGCCTTGAACTCAGAGATCTTCTTGCCTCTGCCTCCCAGGTGCTGGGATTAACAGTGTGTGCCATCTCTGCCCAACTCTTATGGTTATTTTAAATAGATAAAAATCACTAACTGGAATCAAACTTTATCTTGAAATAGATAAGAGTTGAAAGATAGACAAATTATGAAAGAACTATCGTGATGAAATGTTAACCTTATTGAAATTGTTGAAAAGTTTGAACTTCCACTTGAGACAGATGTAAATTGAGAATCTAAGTACTGAGGGAAACATTTTCTTCCCATTTAAAGAAATACCATTCTCTAGTTGGTGATAATATAGAATGTCAAGAATCACAGAATGTAATGGCAGGAAGTATGGTCTCCTACATTTCTGCCAGAAACATATAGATATGCATTGTGGATGTAGAACACTTGCTTAGCATATACTATGACACAGATATAACCCTAACACCAAAGAAAACCAAATAAATTAAATATATAGCCAGCTTCTTCCAGCTCTTTGAATTTGGAACAGATACTGATTTTTACAACTAGAGAATGGAATTACTTAATATTTTAAATATTATGTTTATGAATTGATATTTACAGCATATGAGAAGTGTGTGCAATGAAAACAGTTATCCAATAGGACTGAATTCATTTCCAGTCCATCCTTTATACCAATAAAAGTTCATCTAGAGCCCTCATCCAGTGGCTGGCGGAAGCAGAGGCAGACACCCAGAGCTGTACACTGAACTGAACTCTGGAGCCCAGTTGAAGAGAGGGAGGAATGAATATCAAAGGGGTAGGGTCCAGGCTGGTAAAACCCACAGAAACAGCTGGGCTGAACAAGGGGGAGCACATGGACCCCAGACTGTTGTCTGGGAGGCCAGTATGGGACTGATCCAGACCTCTGAATATGGATGTCAATGACCGGGCCTGGTAGTGGATCAGTATTTTTCCCTGGTGTAAGAAGGGACTTTGAGAGCCCATCCCATGTGAAGGGATGCTCTCTCGGCCTGGACACACAGGGTGGGGGCTATCCCCGGCCCAGGATGCTTTGGTGGTCTTTGGGGAGCCCCCATGGAGGGCCTTACCTCCCTGGGAATCCGAGGGGGCATGGGATAGGGGTCTGGTGGAGATTGGGGTGAGGGGAGAGAGAGAAGGGATTGACATGTGAAGTAAGCTTGTTCCTAATTTGAACTAATAAAAAATAAAAAATAAAAATGATAACATTATACAACTAGATTGAATTCATGAAAGAAAAAGATTATACAATAAATATTTGACACTGCCAAAACAAAAAACAAAATATCTTTAAGAGTGGAAAAGAAAATCCCCTGTATTCTAAAGCCCCAATAGCCATATACTACATTACAGAGACAGTTATGAAATAATACATATTCTAAGTCAATATAAAATTACCTGTTATTGTGTATGCTACTTTTCTGAAGGAAAAATATACACTACAAATGAAGATAATTGGTATTCTCAGATACATGTGTGAGGTGACAGGATCATTAAACCAGCAGTAACATGAGGTGAATATAGATATTATGTTCATAGTAATTAACCTCTTGCTTCATTATTGTAAGAACAATTAACAAATCTATTAATGGTTTCATTGCACTAATGTGATGATAACATTATATGAATATTGCTTCTAAGACTTGAATACTTAAAAGCATGAGAGAAATCAAAGATAATTATAAGAAAATATTTTGCTTTCATTATATTAAGCTTTCATTCCAGGAAGCCAAGCATTATCTCCCTAAACTTCCCACTCTTCCATTTCATCAAGTAACATGAGTCCAGAGGGTTCCAAACTCCTTGGCAGAATCACAGAGTGATTCCTCCACTACAGTCCTCACTTCTTGATGCTAGAGCAGAGATAGTTACCCATACTATATGAATGTTATGCCCTTGACTTTTCTGAATCTCTGCCTGTGTTGTCAAAACACATCATGTATGTAACTACTGAAATAAAATATTAGTAACTATGCTGAAGGCAATGAAGGTAACATATTTCAAATAGAATCAGTTCATCTTTCAGTAAGAATACCACTTTTTCTCTTTTTTTGGAAAATCTTGCTTATCTATCTCCTCAACACTGAACAATGTCTACCCAAATCTGTGGATTCTATTTTATTTCACTCAGTTTTTCATTCCAAATACATCTCCGGATGTCAAATGTTCCTGAAGTTCACAATAGCACAACCATGAACGAACTCATCTTTGAGACTTCCTCTTGTGATAACACACACACACACACACACACACACACACACACACCACAGTTTATTATTATTAATACTCTAATTACAAATTTCCAAATTATTAGAATTAATGGATAATTATTTTAGCTTTCATTCTTGCTTTAGGAAAAAAACTGTGTGTTCCTTTTAGAAATAAATTATTTATTTTTATAACTAAGAAAATTGGATTATAGTCAGGCAAGATGGCACATGCCTACAATTATTACCTTTCTGGACTCTATAGGCAGAAGCAGAAGCAAGAAGATTATTGCAAGTTTTTAAAGACAATCTGTTTATTCTACTGAGTTCTAGGTCAGCTATGCGTATATAGAAAGGTCTGTCAAGAATGTCAAATGGGACATGCATGTCACATCCCTCCCACCAAGGCTCAAGTACTATTAAAGGTAAAAACATTGGAATGTATAGAATAGCAAGATGTAGGGGAAGACTTGAGTGAAACAGTATCTTCTGGATATAGCTGAGCAGTTTTGCTCATGTAGTAACAGCAACAGAAGTTGCTTGCACAAGATTAAGCCAGTCAATATTCTAACAAAGCAGGGAGGGGTTCACTGGCAACAATTCTGCAGACAGAAGACAGTTTATTTCCTATAATAAGTTTGCTTCTCAAGTCAAAGCATACATATTGAATTCATGATTCTTAAAATGTGTTTCTTTAACCATTTGTATATTACAGTGGTGATTCCCATATTCTTTTATGGAGTCAAAGTATTATGTATTTTTTTATCTTTCCCAAATGTTAATTATAATGTGACTGAATCACTGGAAAAAATGTTTCTTACTGGACTTCAGTGGTCTTAACTACGTGAAAACACAACCACATGGTATAATTTATTTCAAAAATAACACCATATATATTTCTTTAAACTCATCATTTTTAATTGTTTTACACACCAACCACAATTTCCCTTCCCTACTCTTCTCCCGTTACTTCCATTACCTCTATTCTACCTGCCCCCATCCACTCGTCCTTCTTCTCCATTCAGATATGGTAAAGCATCGCATTGGAATCATCAAAGCATGGCATATCATGTTGAGGCAGAACCAGGCTCCTCTCTGCCACATCAAGGATGAACAAGGCATCCACCATAGGGAATAGTTTCCAAAGATCCATTTCACACATCTGAGACAGGTCCCAGTCCCACTGCTAGGGTTCCCATGAAAGACCAAGTTACCTAACTATCACCCAGATGCAGAGGGCCTGTGTGTGTCTGTTTTTGCTTCCATCAGGTACTGTATGAAGGCTCTATGATGACAGTTAGAGTAGTCACCAATCTGATTACAGGAGAAGCCCATTTCAAGCACACTACCCACTATTGCTAGGAATCTTTACTGGGGTTATCCTTATGGGTTCCTGGGAGTTTCCCTGGTATCAGGTTTCTTCCTAACCCAATAATGGTCCCCTCTATGAAGATCTCTTTCATTAACTCTCCCCCTCCATTCTTCCCCCAATTTGAACATCCTAATCCCTCATGTTTTTATCCCTCCCACCCTTTCTCTTCTACTCCCCCTACGCACAGCTTACCCAGGACATCTCATCTATTTCCTCTTTCCAGGGAGACCTCTTAGGGACTTCCTTGTTACCTAGCTTCTCTGGAGCTGAGGATTGTAGCCTGGCTATTCTTTGCTTATCTACTTATACCACGTTTGTCTTTGTGGGTCTGGATTACTTCACTCAGGATTATTTTTTTCTAGTTTCATTCATTAACAGCATATATCTTTTTTTTTCAGATTTTTACATTTTAATTAGAAACAAGATTGTTTTACATGACAATCCCAGTTCCCTTCTCCCTCCCGTCTTCCCCTACCATCCCCACAACTAAAACCCTACCTATGACATATCCTTTCTGCTCCCCCTGGATGGTGAGGCCTTCCATAGGGTGTCATCAGAGTCTATCTGGTTCTTTGGGAGAGGGCCTAGGCCCACCCCTGTGTGTCTTGGCTCAGAGAGTATTCCTCTATGTGGAATGGGCTCCAAAGTCCACACCAATTCTTGGGATAAGTACTGAACTACTACAGGAGGTCCCGTAGATTTCCAAGGTTTCCTCACTGAAACCCATGATTCTGGGGTCTGGATCAGCCCCATGCTGGTATCCCAGCTATCAATCTGGGGAGCAAGAGTTCCCCGATGTTCAGGTCAGAACAGCATATATCTTAATGGCCTAGTTTGGTAAAGCACATCCATGTTCACTTTTCTTAGTATAAGAGAAGTACAATATTCCAATTAAAACCCATTTCTGAAAATAGGACACAAATCCTAACAAAGCTACTGATCTTTTCCTGATCAATTAAAATCTTAACTCCCTTGCCAGTTGAATGTAGATAATAATTGTACTCACTGTTAAAGGTCGTTGGCTACACCACATTGTTTATTGCATGTTCATTACTTGTAGATAGCACTTGATACATTTTTGCAATTATTTCCTCCACTGACCACTCTACAATTCAACATGTGTTCAGCTGTTCATGATGCTGGGTCAGATTTCTAATTGCAATGCTATTGTGCCTAGGGAGACAAGCTGATAAACTTGCAAAACCATGATGTTTGTAGCCACATGTAGTGTGACCTTGAAAAGCCTGAACTGTTGGACTGGACAGAACTCTTCTACTGACTATAGTAATTATTATTTGATGCTCAATTTTACCTATCACATTGGCCTTTAGTGGGTACAGAGGATTAAGACCCATAATGCAGATACAACCAGTTGGTAATCACTATAATATTAGCTAAGGTCATATTACAATCAACGCCCTTAGTCTGCTTAATATTTTACCTACCACAATCTTATGAACAGCAGTTACTATTTTCTGATGGGTAAGATTTAGAAATTTGTACTACGTGCCTAAATAGGACTTTAAAACTTTCAAGGTGATCTCCTTCAAATGTCACAAGGGAGGTCAATAATGAAATTCTAAAAGCAGACAGAGTTCAAGCCCAGCTGTGTTAAGGGATGAACATTAAGCAGACACAAATCTAAGTTGAATAAATGAATGGTGAATGTTTGGATAAATGAACTAATCATGATGTGGAAGATGGAAATAAACCCAGAGAGAAAGAGCAGAAAGAGACTCCCTACTGGCAGTCATCTGTGCACACTACAATGTGAACTGATTTCAAGCAGCTCAGAAGCTAGAGGGTCTATTGTTGCTCTTGCTAATTTGCTATGATTTCAGATCCTATAGATCTGAGTCCAGAGTTTGCAGCCGTGGTCACATCATCATGAGAATTACTTGAAGCATTGGAATTTTACACCCACGTGTAGTTTCTTCCACCTTTTTATTACAAATGTAGAGAAGTGGATTTGACTTTGAAAGTACTTGCTGAGGGAATGATCACACACGGAAAAACACAAATTCTAGGAACTGAGCCAGACTCTGATTTCCTCTGTCCCTGGAGTGTTTTATTTAAGGAAACCATTGATTTCTGCCACTATGCTGAAAACCCCTGTGTAAAGGTGGCCAAGAAATCTGCCTCCAATTTCATCCGTTAGGACCCTTTCCAAAGGAAGATTGCCACATGAGCAGCTTTGCTGGAAGTAGCCTTTTATACTTTAAGCTCGCTTTTTGTGTAAAATGTTGAAAAAGAAAAAAAAAAAAACTCTCAGTGATAGTTTTCAAGAAGCTTACAAACTTTGCTTAATTTTAATATTTAGAAGGAAAAGCACTTCTATAATCAAATGAAGTTTTTCCAAAGGAACTGTCAACAGCTTACCATCTGCCTGTGGCTTACTGTAGGGCATTTTTTTATGAGATACAAAAGTACAATTAAAGCCATCTAGCATTATGCCTTCTGATTTGAAGAAAGCTGAAAGTCATTAGTGATTCTTATTAATGAGGAAACACTTTAAAAATAGCTGAAAAAAGAAGACCATTGTTTGCTGTGCAGTGTAAGGAAACTCCTGAGCCCTCCCCAGGGAAAAGCAGCATACTTCTATGCCATATATGGACACGACACTGTGTTCTCAGAACTGGCTTCAGATTCATATCTAAACCATCAGAGAACAACGGGACAGAGTGGTGGATGCTAGATGTTCTTGTCAAGTGTAACTCTGTATCATGTAAGAGAAAAAGTAAATGCTTGTACTGTATATTGTTAATAACAATGGAAAAATATGGGACCTGAAGAGGTGGTGTAGAAGTTAAGAGTGCTCAACTGGTGTGAAGAAAACCAGAATTCAGAATTCCCAGCGCCTACATCCAGTGACTGACAGCTTTCAGTAACTCTGGCTCCAGGAGATCTACCCCTCTTCTGGACTCCTAAAGTAGCTTCAATGACATGTGTGTAGACATATCCACATAATAAAAATATAAGTGAACAGTTACACTGTGGCCCAGAAATTACAAAGATGCCTTTTAGTAAGCTGCTGGATTTTCCATGATCGTCATGCAAAGCTCAAGTCAGTTGACAAAGACATGGGAAGCAACATGACCTTTTGATCTTACATTTCTGTAAAAGGACACATAAGGTCTTTGTCTGCCCTTTCAACAAATTTACCTGTAATTTCACTTACAAACTCATTGTGCAGCCTGCATCAATGAGATAAAATAAGTAGCAAGGGTTGCTACGAGACATAAAAGATGCTGTAATTTATTCACAGTCACAGGTTCAGAAAGCTTTCTCTTCCAATGTGATTCATCTATTCCAATGTAGACCATTATATTTGTGTTGGTTCCTCATATTCTGTATATTTGTTGTGTCTCTACATTGGAATTTTTGGTACATTTCTATTTTAATCATGCGTGTGTGTGTGTGTGTGTGTGTGTGTGTGTGTGTGTGTGTGTGTGTGTGTGTGTGTGTGTGTGCAGGGTGGGCTATGAACATGACTATGAAAGCCCACAGTTGCCAGAAGCATCAGGTCATCTGCAACTGAAAAAACAGGCAGTTTTGAGCTGCCTGACATAGGAAACAGGAGTTGATGTCTAGTCCACTGCAAGAAGAGTATTGCTCTTAACTACTAAGTCATCTTTCTGTCCCTCCATTAGATTTTTAAATAAAATGTAATCACTAATGTTTAGAAAACTAAATAGGAAGGTAAACCCACCGCTTTTTGAGAACAACTTTGATAGGGAACTACTATATAAAACTTCAGAAATTATAAATGCACACAAATCTTTATATTTATAAATGGAAAATGTATACTTCTATTTTAGGAGTTAATTCAAAATATATCATTAATTTAAATACATAATGGATAATGATTTGCTGTCTTATTGGAAGTTCAAATGTGTGCCTCATAAGGCTGATAATTATGTAAATGTTTTTAAAAGCACTAGGCTTTTCAATGAGGCATTGGGGAGGGCATTTCATATTCAAACCATTACAATTATACCTTGTTTATACACGTCTATTGTTAATTTTTTTATTAATTCCTTAAAATATATTTTGACCATATTCACCTCACTCCCCCAATTTCTTCCAAATCTACTTCTCTTAATCTACCCCCACTCCCAATTTGTGTCTTTGGGTTTTTTTTTTAAAAGCTTTTCAAATCCAATTTCTGCTGTCTGTACTCTTGGATTTGGGGATATACACTGTAGCAAGGTCAAACTATGTATGAGGCACAAAACTCTTAAATAAAACTGATTTGATCTTTTACAGCAGGTATCAGTTGCCTATGGCTCTTTATTGAAGGCCGCAATATCTGTGCATTTATATGTACAAGTGTCCTACTATGTCCAGAAAATGTTGTTTCTTTATAGTCAGATACCAATTCTGGCTCTGACATGTTTCCTACCCTGTTTTCCACAATGACCCCTGAGTTTTGGAATGAAAGCAGACAGAGAGTGATAGATACTCCATTTAGGGTTGAGGGTTATTCACTCCCTTGCTGTATGCACAATGAACAGTAGTAAGTCTCTGAGTTAATCTCTGGTAAGAATAGAGAGGTGGACTTATCTATGGGTATAAGTCATTTGGAGTAGCTTAATAGTATGTTAATTTAGTATAAAATGAAGTAAAAACTCCTCTAGGGACTATGACCTGTCTGGACACAGGTTCTTGGTCCTCATAATGTATATAAATAAATACATATACAGATATGTATTTCATCTTGTGACTCAGGACTTAAAAGTGCTTGATTATTCCCACAATGTCTGCAGGACTAATGCACCAGTAAGAATATCTTGCCAGACCAGTTAGTGTGATAGCTTGCGATACAGAGTTCACAGCTTTATGACTGATAGTCTTTACCCTGTGGTGGTGTGCATAGTACCTTCCAGCACGATAAAATCTAGCCAGTAGGCATGAAGCTTCCAAATAAGTATGATCTTGATTTCACCATATTTTCTGACCTAAATATGTGGTGTCCTCAGCAATATTGTCTTATTGTCAAGAACTGTACAGTAACAAAGAGCACTGACAATAGTCTGAAATGTTTGAAAGACAACAGGATTTAGATGCTTACAACTTCAAAAAGGGGTAATCTATTTCTGTCACTGGACTTTTAGTTTATAAGCCCATGGTGCCTAGTATGGGCACTGCCACTTTGTTATAAAGAATTCCATCTAATCTCATTTTATATGTGTGTATGTATATATTTTCAGGAAACTTCTACAGCAGTAAATTCAAAAGGGCTTTAGCATTTGTTATTCCTCACTATATATGTTCCTCTACCTTGCCTTCCCATCCATTCCTCACCTCATTTAACTTTTGCTGTTCCATTATTTCCTTTTATCACTTTATACCACTGTGTTCTATCTATTACCCCCCTCAATGACCACCCCTCCAGGGCCATTACTAATTCTTTCATCTCTATGGGTATTTCAAATGAAACACACAAAGTCACTAACAAATAAGGATGAAAGGATTGATCACCCCAGTCTTTGGAGATCCAAAATCATCAGGCTCCATGGATTCTGCTCTGTAGAAACAACCAAATGAGAATGAGCTTTCATTTCATAAATTCTTCCTGGATATGCTACACCCTATATCTTCCTTATTTTGAGTTCTAGTATATCTTAGGAGTTCAGAGATTTTAAACCTCAAGCTACATAAAAATAATTGAACTTAGTCCCAAAATAAACGAACTTACTTTACCCCATTTTTGTCTTCCAAATAGATCTTCACTAAGAATACTTGCACAGCACAAAAATTATTGCTAACATTGATGTTGACGTTAATCAGAGCATGCATAGGGCCCCTGAGAATCTTTAGAGCTCTGAACACAAAACTACTGTCATGTCTATCATATTATAGCTGAGAACCAACAATCCTCTTTTTTTGTCTTATACTTACTCAGATTTCAATTTATGTTTCTTTTTCCAATGTAAGCCAATACAAAGTAATAACATTTTCAGATATTACATTTTAAAGAATGTTCCTGGTGACCTTTGTCTAGCCAAAGACCCATGAGGAATGACCATCTCTTTACAGGATCATATTAACTTAAATTCTGAAACCTATTTATTGCAAAAATGGTTCTGTTTTGATAAATTATAATTCAATATGTTTTCTGGAAGAAGTTGGGTGTAGATAGTAATACTTTGTTTTCAAGGACCACATTTGCTAAAGATGATTTTAGTTTCCCTATTTTCTGTACCTTCAGATAGCTCAGAAATCTATTTCATGTATTTCCTCTCACAGAGGACAAGTTTATTTGGCATTCTATCTCTCTCAGAACAGGATGCACACATGCAACACAGGACTTTATCAAAGAGACAATCTCTGCTTTATCTTGGCATTCCAATTATTACTGTGCCCAAACCTGACCTTTGAACTTGCAATTATTACAGACCAAGATATATTACACACCAATCCTATAAATGTGAAACTATAAAAACTTATAAAATCATTCCTCTACCCTATCAAAAATAGTTACAGAGTGGACTTTCATCTTTTCTTATTTTCTGGTTTCTTCCATAACTTTCCATTTAACTGTATTTACCTAGTACAGACACTAAGGCATAGTTTAATGTCATGAAATTTCACTACTTTACTCCTTTGTATTATATAATTATATGAATTTGTAGTATATAATCATAAGTGCTATGTTATATAGTTATCTGATTATAGTTTCCAGTTGTGAGTATATAGTATTACATTATTTCAAACATATAGCAATGATAAAACATTTTTTGTTTAATTGTGCTCGTTATTTGTCAACTATTCAAAAGTAGATCCAAATTAGAGACAACTAGGAAGACATGATTTCAATCAAATATTGGCCTGAGGTATGTCTGTGGGGCATTCTCTTTACTATTGATTGAAGTGGGCTGGGGTATCCCTCTGTGGGTAGTGTCACCCCTGAGAGGATGAACCTGGGTTGTATAAGAAATCAGAATTGGCAAGCCATGGAGAACAAGCTAGTAAGCAGCACCACTCTTCTGTGGCTCCCCCTTCAAGTTGCAGCCTTGTATCCCTGACTTGGCTTCCATTGATGCTACATTATAACCTCTAAGTCAAACAAACCCCTAATTCCTCAAGTTGCTTTTGGTCCTGATGTTTATCAAAGCAACAGAGAATCTAACTAGTATATTCAGTATGTATTCATTTACTCTTCTATAAGCCTTTAACAGTCAGAAGTATTAAATTACAAATGGTATTTAACAAAAACTGTATGGAAAAATTCTCTACATGTTATTTAAAATATGTTTTATGTATATAAACATATTTATGAACATATAGGCTAACGACAAATACTTTAAATGATATTATTTAATTCTTTTTATTTAAATTAGAAACTCACATGTCAATCCCAAACTTCCCCTCCTCCCCAGCCCCCCACAGACCCCTTATCCCATCTCTGCGCCCCAGGGAAGGTGAGGCCTTCCATGGGGATCTTTAAAGTCTGTCATCATTTGGAGCAGGGACTAGGCCCTCCCCCATGTTTCTAAGCTGAGAGAGAATCCTGCTAAGTGGAATTGGTTCCAAAAGTCCATCCGTATACTAGGGATAAATACTGATCTACTACCAGAAGCCCCATACCCAGATTACCCAGACCTCCTAACTGACACCCACTTTCAGGGGATCTGGGTTGGTCCTATGCTGGTTTCACAGCTATCAGTCTGGTGTCCATGGGCTCTCTGCCTTGTTTAGATCAGATGTTTCTGTGGGTTTCTCCATCCTGGTCTTGGCCACTTTGCTCATCACTCCTCTCTCTCTGCAACTGAATTCCCATCCAATTCAGTGTTTAGCTGTGGGTGTCTCATCTGCTTCCATCAGCTACTGGATGAAAGTTTTAGAATGGAATATGATATAGACATCAATCTCATTATCGGGGAAGGGTGTTTAAGGTATCCTCTCCACTATTGCTTAGATTGTTAGTTGGGGTCATCCTTGTAGATCTCTGGACATTTTCCTAGTGCCAGATTTCTCTTTAAACCTATAAGGGCCACCACTATTATGGTAGGACATGAGGGAGCAGGAAGATTGAGTCCAGGGAAGAATAGATGAGAGCAAGCAAAGGGATACCATATTTATTTAATTCTTATAGAACATACTAAAAAATAAGCTTTTGAAGATGGGTGATGGTGGAACATGCCTTTAATCCTAGCATTCTTCACTCTTCCATAGTTAAAGCAGAGGCAGGTGAATCTCTTTGAGTTACAGGCTTGCCTAGTCTATGTAGCAAGTTCCACAACAGGTAAGGCTACACAGAGAAACCCTGCCTCAAAAAAATGAGCTTTTGAGAGTGGTTTGCATTTATTTTGCAATGGATGTAGCTTAACATCTTAGATAAGGACAACAAACCTCTCCATTCAGCATTAGTATGTCAGGATGCTCCCACACTTCAATTTAGTGTGTTTAAGTGACAACTGGTGAAGTTTTGTTCTAACAGTCAATTTCAACTTAAAGAATGAACCAGACTTTATGAGGCCAGCTGTATTCAACTAATAAAACAGGAAACTAAAATTTAATAGATCAACCATAAATTTAACTTCAGTATTATTGTCCAACTGTGACTCATCTTTTCTTTCTTTTTAAAACAATAGTATTTTACATACCAATCCCAGTTCCCTCTCCTTCCTGTCCTCCGAGTCCCCTCACTATCTCCTCATCCCACCCCCACTCACTCTTCAGAGAGGATGAGTTCTCTCATGGAGCAACATCAAAGTATGTCACATCATTTGGGGCGTGACCAAGGCCCTTCCCCCTGTATTTAGACTGAGCAAGGTATCCCTCCAGAAGGAATGGGCTCCAAAATGTCAGGTCATGTACTCGGGATAAATACTTGTGCAACTGCCAGTGGCCCCATAGACTGCCCAAGTCCCCCAACTGACACCCGCATTAAATAGGCCTAGTTTGGTCTTGTGCAGGTTCCACAGATGTCAGTCTAGAGTCCTTGAGCTCCCACTTGCTCAGGTCAGCTGTTTCTGTGGGTTTCCCCAGCATGGTCTTGACCCCTTTGTTCATCACTTCTCCCACTCTACAACTGGAATCTAGGAGTTTGGCTCAGTGCTTAGCTATGAATCTCTGCTTCTGCTTCCTTCAGCAACTGGATGAAGGCTCTAGGATGGCATTTAAGAGAATGGTCAGTCTCATTATAGGGAAAAGGTATTTAAGGGAAACTCTCCACTATTGCTGAGATTCTTAGTTGGGGTCATTCTTGTGGATTCCTGGGAATTTCCATAGTGGCTGGTTTCACATTAAGCCCACAAGGGCTCCCTCTACCTAGGTATCTCTTTCCTTGTTCTCCCTCTCTGTCCTTCCCCCAACTGGGCCTTCATGATATTTCATGTTCACTTTCCCCCTCCACTTCTCCCCTCTCTTCTCTCCTAACACCTTTTCCCTACCCCATGCTCCCAGTTTACTCAGGAGATCTTGTCCATTTCCCCTTGGGGGAGATATGTTTGTCTCTCTTAGTGTGCTTCTTGTTCCCTAGCTTCTCTGGGGTTTTGGATTGTAGGCTGGTTATTCTTTGCTTTATGTCTAATATCCACCTCTGAAAGAGTACATACCATGTTTGTCCTTTTGTGTCTGGGTTACCTCAGTAAGGATGGTTTTCTCTAGCTCCATCCATTTGCCTGAGAATTTTTGTTTGTTTTTGTTTTCCAAGACAGAGTTTCTGTGTATAGTCCTGACTGTCTTGGAACTTGCTCTGAAGACCAGGTTAGGCTGGAAGTCACAGAGATCCAACTGCCTCTCATCTTGAATGAATGGTATGTGTGATATCTGGGTCTGAATTTGGTAAAATCTGATAGCCATTATATACAGGAATTTCAGTGATGATGGACTTAATGCCAAGCTACATTTGCATAGGCATTACTAGAACAGATTCTGGGTGATGCCAAGTGATGGATAAGTAATCCACTTTCTATGAAACCTTTGCTGCTTTGTGAATCTATTTCGATATGTATGTTTGTGTGTGCTTAACAAAAGCTGATGCTTTTCAATAATTCTAAGTATATTGTCTTTTTGTATGATATTATATAACATTTTATAAGTATGGGAAAAGGTACACATGGAAGAGATCCATCATCACTAATCAAAGAGCATTATGAATTTCTTCCTCTATATTTCAAACTATTGTAACGATATGTCTTTCCACCAAGACACCCAAGTTCCTCCTGCCACGTTAGGGCCCCAAGTAACACACAGAGACTTATATTAGGTACAATGCTGCTGGCCAATAACTAGGATTTCTCATCTGCTAGCTCAGTCTTAAATACCAAACATAATCATAAGACTTATCTTATGGAGCAATCTGGCGGAATGCATCCTGTCTTCTAGGGATCACATGGCAGCTCCACAGCAGAGAGCAGGAGCAAGAGCAAGAGGGAAACTTCCTGTTTGTCTCTGCTTATATTCTGAGTCTGCCTGCTATGTCACTTCCTGCCTGGATCACAAGTCTTTTTTTTACCACATTTCCCAGAATCCTCCTTGACTCCTAGTCCCACCTATCTTACTTTTCTATTGGCCAACAGTACTTTATTTATCAACCAATAAGACAAACATATATACAGAAGAATGTCCCCTATCAAATTATAATTCAAATTAGAGAATGCTAAAGCATCAAAGTTTTGGAAATCAAGAAATAAGAAAATCCAGCCCTTGGTCCCTTGTGGCTTCTTTGAAAAAGTTACCAGTGTTCATCATATATTCAAGCTACTATCTCAACTGTAAAATGGAGAAAATAATAATGAGTTCAAAGGAATATGATGTAATACAGAACAGTGAAGAATAATATCTCTCACAATGCATTCAGGATATTTCAACAGAACACTCCAACTGATAAGCTCTTGAGCACTCAACACTTCCTCAGGTTTTAACCAGGGAAAGAAGTACAGGATCACAGAACTGGGAGGTAAAATGTCCCCTGGGATTTATTCCTGGTTTCTTTATCATCATACAGAAGAAGTACCCAAAAAACAAACTCCCATGAGCTTTATTTTTTTAAATAAGAAAGAGCATTCATGATTTAATAATTGCACAAAGCTAACAGCTCTTAGTATCCTCATCCCTGTGCTTTGAATTTTAACAAATGAGTTCTAGAGGAATAAATTAATTCAGATGATGTCAGTATGTGTTAACAATATTTCAGCAAATTGTTAATAAGTTTCACCTAGAACATATGTTAGCATTTTGATTACTTTATTGGGGCTTTGTGATGGATGCTGACAAATTCCAGTGACTGATATTAACCATAGGTCCTTGAACTTTATTTTTCTGTTTGTCATCAAGTTACATCTTCAATCTTGGTTGTTTTCTAGTTGTTCTTAGTACTATTAATATTTATGATATATTATTTATATAATATAGTATAATTCATAGCCAATTGTTCTAACAATCAATCCTACTGACAGTTTCATCTCAAAACATGGAATCTCTTCATGGAACTTAACCTTCATCACAAGTATCTAACTTTATCCTACAGAAACATATATTGTATATAATAGAAAAATCCATTATAATCAAAACTTGAAATCTACCTTGATTTGATCTGTGCATTCTGCATTCATGTGCTGACATACTACATGATTGCTTCCATTATAATATCTACAAAGATCACATATTAATTGAAAATTTTAATCTTATATATAATTTATTTTTATTTTGAACAAAAGTTTTATTCTTTGAAATTTTTAACTCATACAATGTATTTTTATCATATCCATTCACTCCTGCTTGGCTTCAACTCCCCCCAATGCCCCAGCTATTTCTCCTCACAATTTCATGTACTCTTTTTATGTAATTAATAACCTCTTGAGTATAATTGATAGTATTTATTTGCATATAGCTGTGTGACCATATATTGGAGTACAAGCAACTGACCAGTGTTCATGACACCAAAGGATACTGACTCTCCCTCCATTAGCAGTCATCAAATGCCAATAGCTCATCTAACAGGGTCTGGGCCTCTGGACTATTATGCTATAGTTTTGAGTGGTCTGATACAAGTAATCACTGTGAGTGATGTATTCAACAGCCTTGACATGTACAAAAGTTAGCATTTCACATATTTCCTCCTCAACTTACATTCTTTCTACCTCCTTGTCAATGAATTTCCCTGAGCCTTTGGATGGTGGGAGACTGATAAAGATGACCCATTCACAGCCAAGCACTTAGAGTTGTTTTTCCTGACACTTTGACCAGTTAGTTATATGTCTGTGCAATAGCTACTACCCACTGCAGAAAGGAGCTTTTATGACAAAACAAAGTTTTTTAAAAAAATGAGAAAGGGGCAAAAGAAAAGAAGTTATTCAGGTGTAGTGGTACATGCCTTTAATTCCAGCACTCAAGAAGCAGGATCAAACAGATATCTTTGAGTTTAAATCCAAACTGTTGTACATAGTGAGCTCCAGGACCGCCAGGACTACATAGAGAACCCTGTCTCTACAAAACAAAAATCAAAGAAGAAGAAGAAGAAGAAGAAGAAGAAGAAGAAGAAGAAGAAGAGAAAGAGGAGGAGGAGGTGGAAAAGGAGGAGGAGGAGGAGGAAGAAGAGTAAGCTGTTGCTTTTCTGATCAAAGTTGAGAGCAGCATGTAGTTTTTCACTGTAACCATTTAGCAAAACAACAGTCTATGATCTCTCTTTTCATGAGCTTTTATGACCTGGTTTACTGTACCAGAATTGAAATCTCTCCCATGGAGCTTGTTTCATATCCAATCAACAAGTGATTAGTTACTCCCATGGCAACTGTGTCACAGGTACTTATCATCAACTCACATAAAGTACAGTGCTGAGTAAGACCATTGATGTCTTTATTCTTCCACCAGCTTACACAGTACCTTCTGATACTCTGTAAGATAGCAAGCAAGAAGAGAGTCTCTTGGAAATTTCTTGATCGAATTCTGTATATCCTGGATCCAAAGTAAGTACCTTCAGTAATAGGATCTTATACACTAGGTATGTTCCCAACCAAGTTTAAGAACAATACCTATGTTATTTGAGTGTCCCCCTGGGGGTTCTGTGAACAATCAGTCATAAGTGAGTATCATATTCCTGGCACTGAAATTTGTATTAAATAATCCATGTCTTGTGGGAGCTATTTTGTCCCATGTAGGGCATGTCTGTTCAAAGAAACACACACACACACACACACACACACACACACACACACACACACACACAATTTAGCATACAAATGAATAGATTTCTATAAGGGTGATTCATATATCCATGGATTTGCTTAACCCAGCCTCTGTCTTCTCTGAATACCTCTTTCCCATTTAAACCTTCCCTACTCTTATGTCACCTGTATTCTGTTATTAACTCTAATTGATTTTCTTCCTTAGGTTTAGGAGATTGTAGATTTCCATTTAGCCTTTCCATGTATGCTTGTTTTGATTAAATATTCTGAGTTAGTTTGGAAATATTTTTAAAATGTAAGCAAGGAAGGAAGGATCAAGCAATGAAATAATATGGCATAAAAATTATTTAAGAAAAACGTGGTTGATATACCTAGACATTCTATTGTAGAAAAGTGATTTACCCTTTCTCATAAGGTTTCAATTGCAAGTAGCATCTTGGGTCCTCTTCTCCTTCTTGATGTAGAATTTTGTTTGTTAGAATGTGCACAAGTCTTATGCATGCTTTCATAGTCTGTGTAAGTTCCTATTTGTATCAGTCCTGTTGTGTCTGGAAACACTGTTTCATAAGAGTAATCTACCACTCCTTGGACTTAAAGTTTTTCTGCATCTTCTTCAACATAGATCCTTGAGTGTTAAGGGAAGGGATGTGATGAAGTCACTCACTCTCCATGCATTGTCCATCTGCATGTTTCAGGGTGGGTTCTCAACTGCTGCCAGAAAAGTTTCTCTGGTTGAAAATTACTGAACTAGAATAGATCCTAAGTCATTTCTGAAATCTAGAATGAGCTAAGTCACACAATAATAATCTGAAAACAAAACAAAATAATAAATGTTAAGTGCTTACTATGCTTCTCCTTCCCCCAATCCCAAATTCATATGTCCATGTCATGACTTTCTTTAACCTTAGAATGTGGTTTTATCACAAGAGAGCTTTTAAGAGATATCTGGCCAACTGTTGTCTGATACAAATGGACAGTCCTGAAATCGTATACATTCAGATAACATTGTACATAATGTGAAAGTTGCATTAATGTATTTAGATGTGTGTATGTGTTTGTGTATGTGTGTGTGTGTGTGTGTGTAACAACTAAAGGAAAAAATGGCCATATATTTGATAGAGAGCAAGGAAGGGTGTGTGGGAGAAGTAGGAAGAACAGAAGGAAATGACATAATTGTATTTTAATATAAAAATTTTGAAAAATCAAATAAATAGGTAGTTTTAGAACAAAAAGTGGTATCATAGTTAAATGAGTTCATATGAATGGGCTCTGACTGATCCTTCATCCCAGTATCCTCATAAGGGAAGAGCTGGAGAGTTGCATGCATAACAGAAAGGGCACAGAATACAGCAAGAATAGGCTCATCTGCAACACAAGGAGAAAGGCTTCATTTGGAACTGTTGACCTCCAGAACAGCAAGCAAATAGCATTAGTACTGAAGCCGTTTAATCTGTATTTTCGACAGCAGTACTAGCAGATTAAAATACTAGACAGAATTCCACCAAGCAGGAAAGGGAAATTAGCTGAACTTCTAACTTGCTCTACTATTTCTAACTCCCAATGAGCAATTATAAAATTAATGGATTCAGATGCACATTTTTGACTCTACCTTAGCTGCACATTTTATTGCGTGGGCCTAGGAACTAAATGCCAAAAAGGCAAGCTGCCTTTTCTTGCCTATTTCCGTGATCTAGTTCCCCCACTATACCCTCATGTACATGATGACAGCATCAGCACCGTGGTATAATTTTTTGACTTTCCCCACTTCTATGTGCCCTGTCAGAATGGCCAAAATCAAAAACACCAATGACAATTTATGCTGGGGAGGATGTGGAACACTCCTCCACTGGTGGTGGGAGTGCAAACTCGTACAGCCACTTTGGAAATCAGTATGATGGTTCCTCAGGAAAATGGGAATCAGTCTACCACAAGATCCAGCAATTCCACTCTTAGACATATACCCAAAAGATGCACATTAATACAACAAGGACTTCTGTTTAACCATGTTCATAGCACCATTATTTGTAATAGCCAGAATGTGGAAGCAACCTAGATGCCCCTCAACTGAAGAATGGATGGAGAAAATGTGATGCATTTACACAATGGAGTACTACTCAGCAGAAAAAAAAAAAAACAATGGAATCTTGAAATTTGCAGGAAAATGGATGGAACTAAAAGAAACCACTTGGAGTAAGGTAACCCAAACACAAAATGACAAACGTGGTATGTACTCACTCATATATGGATTTTAGACATAGAGCAAAGTATTACTAGCCTAAAATTCACACAGCCAGAGAAGCTAGGAACACAGAAGACCCTAATAGATTCATACATCGTCCCCTGGAAAAGGGGAAAAGGACAAGCTCTCCTGATCTAATTGTGAGCATGGGGGGATGGGAGAGTGAGTTAGGAGAAAGAGAATGGGAGAAGAGGAGGGGAGAGGAGGAAATGGGGGAGCAAGAAGGATGAACTGGGGAAAGAATAGAGGAGAGCAAGTCAAGACCAGGCTGGAGAAACCCATAGAAACAGCTGACCTGAACAAGGTGGAGGGGTTCGTAAACCCCAGACTGATAGCTGGGAAACCAGGATAGGACTGTTCCAGACTTCCTGAATGTTGATGTCAGTTTGGAGGTCTGGTTAATCTATTGGGTCTCTAGTCATGGATCAGTATTTATCCCTAGTACAGGAATGGACTTTGGGAGCCCACTCCACATGGAGTGATACTTTGTCAGCCTAGACACATGGGGGAGGGTCTAGGCCCTGTTCCAATATGACAGACTTCGTAGATCCCCCATGGAAGGTCTCATCCTCCCTGGGGAGCAGAAAAGAGATGGGATAGGGATAGGTGGGTGGCAGGTGACTATAGCTATGTAACTGCACTGAATATACATACTCAAATATGATTAAGTTTTTCTAGCTAATGATATCTGACTTTATTGGAATTTAATTCCCAGATTCTCACAGCAAAATTCTCACTATTGAAAGTGTAAAATGCTGACCATCTCCAGCAGAAGATATGAGGTAACCACCGAGAGTTTAAACCCTGAAATTCAGACATCCATCTCAATAACATGAAGTCAGATCCTTCCATTCCAGAATGAAAGGAAATGAATCTGTTTCTTTGTAGATATCAACAACAAAATGTCTTTGAATATGTTTTGATCATCTCTGTATTTTTCTGAATAAGCAGACTTCCTCTATAACCCTAACCCCGTTTCCCTAGGCTGTTTTGATGAATCTCAGTACATTGGTGTCACAACATATTTGTAACTATGAGAGACCATGATGAAAAGAAAGTGCCCCTTTTAAAACCAACAAATTAAATTTCAAAATTAATCTTTTCTTTTTTAAACTTCTTAAAAATTAAAGAAAGTAAAAATTTCAAATATATATTGTGTATGTACAGCAAAATTATGAATGCTATCTTTGTAAACCCTACATAATATGACACTGACAAATTATATAAATGAAAATGTGTGCTATGGCGGGGTGTCGGTGGTGCATGCCTTTAATCCCAGCACTTGGGAGGCAGAGGCAGGTGGATCTCTGTGAGTTAGAGGCCAGCCTGGTCTCAGAGTGAGTGCCAGGATAGGCTCCAAAGCTACACAGAGAAACCCTGTCTCGAACACCCCCCGAAAAAAAGAAAATGTGTGTAAATTAGGCCAATGTGTGGACATTTCTTGGTGCTTCTTTTTTTCTAAAATGGGTATTTCATTTCAAGGATGTGACTTAATTTCTAATAATGATAAAGATAATAATAGTTATACCTTTATAATGATATATTTCCTAGATTAAATTTAATTAGTGATATCACTATATAATAATATGGTGTCAATTATTTTGATATTGAGTATTATTTTATGGTTTCTACAGCGTGATTTAATTAGAGTGACTATAATTAATGTGGAGTAACAGCAATTTCACTGATATTTAATCTCAATACAGATGCAAAAATGTATTTGAAAATCCATCTATTCAGTAAAATGAATTACAGTTCTATCTGGGAATAATATTTTATGATTTATGATATGATGTGGAAAACTTCCTCATACAAACAAGGAAAAAAATGCTGTCTGTTCGCATGGCTTTTAAGGATTCACTCTGGAAAAAATAAAAGGATCAAACATAATTATGATTACTTTGGAATTTGTTAGAAAATAACTCAATTGTGTGGTATTTTCAAAATTAAATTCAAAGCTTTTAGCTGCTCTTTGTTCAGCTGCCCATAATTGTTAGAAAATTTGATTATGGCTGAGTGAATGCAAACAGATAGTTTGCCAGCAGGAAGTCCTGTGGGCAGAAGGGATTTCAGTACTAATATGAAGCCTAGAACCAATATGCAGTCACATAGACTGTGGCATCTAAGACTTGGCAACTTTTCATGCTTCTGTTCAGAAAACATGGCAGCTTTCTTCCTTCCTTCCTACCTTCCTTCCTTTCTTTTTTTCTTTCTTTCTTCATTCCTTCCTTCTTTCCTTCCTTTTGTTTTTGGTGTTTTTAGACATGGTTACTCTGTGTAGCCTTGGCTGTCCTGGAACTCCAGCTGTAGACCAGGCTGGCCTTGAACTCACTCTGCTTCACTACTGCTGGGATTAAAGGCATATGCCACCACTCTCCAGCCATAGTGGATTTCTAATGACACAATTGTTGCTATCAACTAACACTTGGAATTTATTCTAAGTCTAAAAGTTAATGCCTAAATTTTACAAATAAACCTTGCAGTAAAAGATGGAATTAGACAGCCAGGTTTCAGCTGCTGAAATAAACAGGGAATAAATAATCTAATAAGAGTTGGATAACAGATATCCAGAGGCATGTCTGACAGAGAAAACACAGTAATTTCAGAAGCAAAGAAAGAAAGGAAATTTGAGAAAGAAGAACTCCAGAGAGGTTAAGTTCAGAGCCCATTGTGATAAATTGGACCCACTAGGGGAGTGCTATGTACTCCATGCCAGTGAGTACAAACATAAAGTAGATGATATAAGAGGAAACGGGTGGAAGAAAAAAGCTATGTTTAGCAGTGACTGCCACAGAGGATTGGGGATTCAAGGAAAATCACTCTTCTCAGTAGGAACAGTGGAAAACAGCCATTTGAAAACAGATCCTATCTGAATCTGTGGCTAGAAAGTTCTGTTCCAGAAGCAAATATCTCTCCCTTCACAGAGTACTCTGGGATCGCAGAGAAGACACAAATGTATACACTCTTAGTACTGGACAACAACATAACTCTAGAGGAGAAAAAAATTCAGTCAAGAAATATCATTCCAGGTGGAATTCTGTTATGTACTAGACATATGGGAACTTCAGAGAGATGGCACCCATGCCCATGTGAAGGATGGCATAGGGACAGTTCTGCCATTCACACCCATATGAGGGACTACATAAAGACAGCCTGGTCCAGCACCTGCACAAACACGAGTGGCAACAGACTCTATATTCCCACCCAGTTATATTTTCCTTCACTTTTAGTGATTGCTAACCTAATATTTCACTTCAATTTATAGATCAGCTGCAACCACCAAATTTTTTTGTGAAATATACAGAAATAGCACATTGAAGAAAATATATCTTCTTCAAGAAATGATGCTAGGAAAACTGGGCATGTACGTATGAAAGCTTCATAACTTTTACTGTCTACAAAAATCAATCCAAATGAATTAAACTTTAATGAAAAACAAGAAAATCTAAAATGTTAATGGAAAACAAATGAAGATGCATTTCGATACTCAAATGTATGGAAATGATTCTAATAGCTCAGGAAATAATACCAAGATTACATGAAATTATAACTGTTTCTTGAAAGCAAAAGGAAAAAAGAGTACATGAAGTGACAGTCTATGAAGACAGCAATTCTTTGCTAGTGATACAACTGAAAGAAGAGCATCACCTATAATATGTAAAGAGCTCATAAAACTAAATGGCAAAATCCCAAAATCCGTAAAATGAAATAGATAGAACTGTGGCACAATAAAAAATTTCTTATTAACTCTAAATATTGAAAACCATTTTAATAATTGTTTTATATATTGTGATATACATGAGAAATGTGGGCAATCCCCAAGAATGTTGGAGAAAAATTAAAGGCAATTCAAACTCCTAAAGAGGATTCTGTATTTTTTCATTATGCTTAAAAATATGTATCCACATCTGCCCCAACATAGGTTGTCCTTAGTGGTTTTGATATTTGCCATTTTGACAGGTGTAAGATGGTATCTCAGAGTTATTTTGCTTTAAATTGCCCTAATGGCTACGAATATTGAACAATTATTTAAGTGTATCTAGATTATTTGATATTCTTCTGTGAGAATTTTCTTTTTAAACCTGTACCTCATTTTAACTGGATTACTTGGTATTTTGTTGTATAGTTTCTTGAATTATTTATATATTTTGTGAATCAGCCCTCAGTCAGGTGTGGGGTTGGTGAAGAACTTTTCCTATCCTGTAAGCTGCTATTTTATTTTGTTGACTATGTCCTTTTCCTCATAGAAGCTTCTCAGATTCAGGAGGTCTCATTTATTAATTGTCAATCTCAGTGTCTGTGCTACTGGTATTTTATTTAGGAATTTGTCTCCTATGCCAGTGTGTTCAAGGCTGCTTCCGACTTTCTCTTCTTTCAGGTTCAGTGTAACTGGATTTATGTTGCAGTGTGACACTTGAACTTTTGGAACACTCCTCCACTGCTGGTGGGAGTTCAAACTTGTATAGCCACTTTGAAAATCAATATGGTGATTTCTCAGTAAATCCTACCTCAAGAACCAGCTATACCAATCTTGGGAATATACCCAAAGGATGCTCAATCATACCATAGGGAAACTTGTTCAACTATGTTCCTAGCAGGGTTATTCATAATAGCCAGACTCTGGAAAAAACCTAGATGACCCTCAACAAAAGAATGAATAAAGAAAATGGGTACGTTTCTACAATGGAGTATTACTCAGTGGTAGGTAAAACAACAGTGACATCATGAAATTCATAGGCAAATGGATGGAACTGGAAAAGAATCATCCGGTGTGAGATAACCCAGACCCGGAAAGACAAATATGGTATGTACTCACTCATGAGTGGATATTACCTATAAAGTAAAGGATAACAAGGTTACAATCCACAGCCATGGAGAGGCTAGGTAAAAAAGAGGGCCCACAGAGGTAAACATGGATTTTTCCTGGGAAGGGGAAATAGAGTATATTTCCTGGGTAAACTAGGAGCTATGGGGGATTGTAACACGAAGGGTGGGTTGGGTGGTTTGGAGGCAGAATGGAAGGGGTTGGTAATGAAAGGGATTCTTGATGAGAGGGAGTTTTGGATTAGAGAGAAACCTGATGTCAGAGAATCTTCCAGTAATCCACAAGGATGACTCCAGCTAAGACTCCTAACAACAGTGGAAAGGCTGCCTGAACTGGCCATCTACTATAATTAGACTGGTGACTACCCTAATTATTATCGGAGAGCCTTCATTCAGTAACTGATGGAAACAGATGCAGACATCCATAGTCAAGCACTAAACCATGCTTGGGGTTTATTGAAGAGAGGGAGGAGGGACTCTATGAGCCAGGGCAGGTAAAAGACATGACAGAGGAAGCCACAAAGACCACTGGCCTGAGCTCGTGGGAGCTCACAGACTCTGGACAGACAGCTAGGATGCCTGCATGGGACTGACCCAGGTCCTATTGATGTGTGTGACAGTTGTGTAGCTTAGTCTGTTTGTGAGTCAACCAAGGGATGTCAGATATGGGTTCTGTTTCATGGAGTTGGATTTAAGTCAAATTAGACATTGGTTGGTTACTCTCACAAGCTTTGTGCCATCATTGCCCTAACATAGTTTGCAGACAAGACAGATTACATTTGAGAGGTTTTGTTGCTGGGTTAATGCTTATGTTTCTTTTCTGGTAGCCTGTAGACAAAGTTCCAGTACCAAAGACACTAGAACATACAGGTTAATAGATCTTGGTAGGTATTAATGTGACTTCTCCACATTAGATGAGTTGTGTGGGTGTTGTCTTAAGCAATGGGGCCTTGCTGTCAGTCGAGAGAGAATAGCCTATTTTCTTGGCAACAGCATGGGTTGTTCGTGGATTTCTATGGGATCCTTTTGGCCAAGAACTAAATTAGATACAACCTAGTCCCAATAGTGGATTTTTCATTTGGTGAAAAAAAAGATGGCCATTTTGTACTCTGTCTCCCTCATTATTTGGAGACTTCATTAGGATCACCTGCATGTTTCAGGAAGTTACCACTGCACTAGGTTTCCACCACCCATTAAATACCCCTCAATTCTAGCTGTCTTGCTCTGAATTCCCGCCCTCAATCCCACATCCTCTCACTCTTCCAACCTGATCCTTCCATTATCAATCTCCCATGCACTCCAGTAAACCCATAAAAATCTATTCTATTTTTATCTCCTAAGGAGATCCATGCCTACCCCATTTCTCTATCACTAACCTCTAGATCTTCAGATCATAGTACAGCTTGGTTATCATTTATTTAATGGCTAATATCCACATATAAGAGAATACATACAATGCTTATCATTATGGATCTGGAATATCTCACTCAGGATGACTCAATAGAAAAAAAATTCCACTGCATGATGTGCTAGGTAAACTGTATCCTCAACAAATGTTAAGCAGTAATGTTATGAGACTCATCTGCTGTGTTCAATCAAGCCCTGAACACAATCAGAACAGTGCTGCCTCCATTTGAATGAGCCTAAGAGGAAGGTACAATTGCTATTACAAAGTATCTCTGCAATAGCATAACAACCTTGATAGATGAAATATTAAAATTGCGTTTTCAGCAAAGCAAAGCTGATTGTCTACATTGTTATAATAAAAGCATACTTACCTTTTATCTTCCTTCAACTTCCCTCCTAGCACTGTGGAATGTATGAAAGAGAAAAGACAATGTGCCACCTTTGTCTTCATTTACAATGATAATCTATTTCTGAAATGATAATGCCTTTGAAAACAGGAATAACCAATGCAGAATTTTAAGTATTGAAAAAAAATTCCTCATGCTTGTTAATGGTACAGAACAGAAAAACTAATGCATAGAAAGAGACAGGCTTTATGGTGGTGTGGCAAGCACTTTGCACACTGAGCTACCCGCAAGGCTTCAAAATCTGTTCTTTTCCAAGTATGTCCACATGTGCCATGGCTGGTTACTAACTTTGAGCTGGTACACAAAAGGCAATATAGTCCAATATATTCTACTCCTGCAGAAATCT
The DNA here is from genome assembly GCF_003668045.3 of Cricetulus griseus. Taxonomy (NCBI): domain Eukaryota; kingdom Metazoa; phylum Chordata; class Mammalia; order Rodentia; family Cricetidae; genus Cricetulus; species Cricetulus griseus. Next base: position 17,272,913 of record NW_023276807.1, on the reverse strand, counting down.
CATCGAGGAATTAAATCTATGGGACTGATGCTTAATGGGCTGTATCTAAACTATGAGGGATAAAATCTTTTACAAACAGTCAACAGGAAATACCTGAACTTCGAAACATTTAGACAAGGGTTTAATTAGAAGGCTGACACAAAACTCTGTAGCATAGTTGTTATCCTGAAAGAAATTCTGATGAAAATTTAGGAATGTGCAATGTAAGTACTGAGAAAGTCTGAAGACCACAAGTTAATTTCTAAAACTTTTCCCAAGAAAATTGTTACATTAGGATTTAGAGGATATGTATAAATATGGTTTTCGAGAAAACAATAAAAATCACTGAGAAAAAAAAGAGGACAAATGATTATTTTAAAATATATTGCAAGCACATGAATAGTCATTATCAGAATTAAGAGTTTAAAATTGTACTTTCTATTGTACATATTTATATTATTGAGATAACAAAGAAGATTAACTGAAAGATTAAGCATCACTATATTAACATAATGAAAAATTTTATGGAGTAATATGATTGCTTCCGTTATAAAGAAGGTCATTGTGCCTTCCTGTTTCCAGTATCTTATGAAATAACTCCACTAGGTATTTATAATTAAAAAACTCATACTGTGTTGAAAAAACACATACTATGTTCAAAAGAAAAATGTTAGCATTCCTTAAGAACCAAGATAATATTTGGAATGCTGTTTTATAAGCTGTATTCACATATTCTATAAGAATAGTTGTATCATGTAATCCTGAAGGAAGTGTGAGGATCCAGTGGCAGCATAACAAAGTCTGCCCCTCCTGAAGCTGACATCACAGTACCGTCTCTGTAAAAGCATGTAAGTGTAATTCCCTTGCAAAACGATGAATCTTGAATAAGCTCATATGGAACAGATATGCCATCATTATCCATAATGAAAATCATCAGAACTTAAACTAAAATCAAAGTTACATATTTATGTTACCTACTATTGCTCTCATTCATACCATAATCATACGCAACATGCATTTATTGACTGTTTCCTCAGTAACATCTGAGGCTCAACTTTACATTGCAGTTGATTAGCGACTGTCACATGCATCCTAAAACAACCAGAATTTAATAAGTATTGTTGCCACACATTTTTATCATTTTCTTATTTGAAAGCAATCGTTTCTCATTTTACATACCAAACCCAGTTCCCACTATCTCCCTTCCTCCATCTCCCCCCACCTTCTCCCTACCCTGCCGAGAATGTTAGGGGGGAAGCAAGGAGGATGCCACACTTTTTGGTGCTATTCTTTAAGTAAATATTTCCTCAAACACTTGAGATTAAAACAGAACACATGTGTAAATAATGAAAAAAGGTTTTTAATTCTTCTAGAAAAAATCTAAATTGTAACATAAACACTATAATTATATTTATTTGCATTTTGGGTATATTTATGCTATGTTGTCATGTGTATGTCTGTATTGCTTTGTGTTTATTTATATGTATGTTTATATATACTGTGTTCTTAAATTCTAGAAAACAAAATAACTTATTCCAAATATTTAAGGAAATATTGATACAAATACTATTGAAATTTTTGGAAAAGAAAACTGTGCATTTGAATTATATGCACTACACAAACAAGATGATGTGTTCCTGTAATCCCAGAACTAGGAACTTAGAGCAAGAAGATCATGAGTCAGCCTGGACCATGTAAGAAACATACACACACACGCACACACACACACACACACACACACACACACACACACACACACACACACACAATCACATATAAATGTAAAATAATGATCAAAAGGAATTTTAAAATGTATACTTGGCTTATGAATTATTAAACACTATGAAAAGTAAGGAGAATAATTAGCTTCAAATACTAAGTTGGGGAAGCATAAAAGTAAGTTTATGATATAGCTTACTGGTAGAGTTTTTCCTAGCGTATACAAGGCTCTGGATGTAATTTGTAGCAGATAGAGAACAGGGAAAAGAAAGAAGTGGAGAAGCAATGGAGAGAAGGAAGAAGAAAAAAGGAAAAAAGCTATTCAGGTATATTTTGACCACATGATTTAGATAACACTCATAAGAACTGAGCAAGCTGCAGCCAGGCAAAATCTAAAAATAGAGAAGTGAAAGGAGGCATGAAATCCAACCAACGGCAGAAGAGCTGTACATATCTGATAGCTACTAGGAGATGGAAAGACTGTTTTTGTTAATAATTTGAGCCCCTGTAGGGAGATAACGCAATAGGGCAGGGCCACTCCCAAAACTATCTGGACAACACAAATTGGAATAAATGTATTAAAAATGAAAAAAAACAGTAATTTCAAAACAACATGGTATGGGTAGAAGTATAGAGAATGAAATTCTCAAAAGATCAAAAGAATGTTGTGGGAAATAAAAGATACAAGCTGACATCTTAGCCATTTTGACCAGGGTAGAATGGTATCTCAAAGTATTTTCAAGTTGTCTTTCTCTGATAGATAAGGATGCAGAATAGTTTTAATATTGGTTCCAGTAAGTTGAATTTTCCATAAAATAAAATATGTATTACCATACAAGAACCAAGGCAGGGAAGCAATTAGTACTATTACACAACTGCAACACCTATGAAGCACAATAATGACCAACATAGCAAGATATCTCTAAAGGTGTAAAAAGTGGCAAGCACATGTTGGTAGCAAATAATAGCTGCCTAAGTGAGTATAAAGCCCACTCCACAGGAAGAAAATCATGCCTGGTATAAATTACCAAACCAATTATGTGGGGCTATTGAAGTCATGGATTGTGGCTCTATAGTATAAAGTGAATTAGGAATGATGCTATTCCCAGCAGTTAATAATTGTTTAGGATTGTTTGTCTATTCTATGTCTTTCGTGTTTCCATGTGAAACTTAAAATAATTTTCAATTCCTTTTTACTTTTATATTTGAATTAGAAACAAGATAGTTTTACATGTCAATCTCAGTTCCCTCTCTCTCCCCTCTTCCACTAACATTCCCCCAAACTAAAACCCTACCTATCCCATACCCTTTCTGCTCCCCAGAGAAGGTGAGGCCTTCCACAGGGGTCATCAGTGTCTGTCATATCCTTTGGGATAGGGCCTAGGCCCACCCCCATGTGTCTTGACTCAGAGAGTATCCCTCTATGTGGAATGGGCTCCCAAAGTCCATTCCTATGCTAGGGATAAGTACTGATCTACTACAGAGGCCCCATACATTTCTGAGGTCTCCTCATTGACACTCACATTCATGGGGTCTGGATCAGTCCCATGCTGGTTTCTAGCTATCAGTCTGGGGATCAAGAGCTTCCCCTTGTTCAGGTCAGCTGGTTCTGTGGGTTTCACAAGCTTGGTCTGGACGACTTCAAGCATCGCTCCTCCTCCTCTGCAACTGGATTCCAGTACAGTTCAGTGTTTCGCTGTGGGTGTCTGCTTCTACTTCCACCAGCTGCTGGATGAAGGCTATAGGATGGCATATAAGTCAATCATCAATGTCATTATCAGGGGAGGGCATTTAAGATAGCCTCTCCTCTGTTGCTTAGATTGTTAGTTGGTGTCGTCTTTGTAGATCTCTGGACATTTTCTTAGTGCCTGATTTCATTTTAAACCTATAATGTCTCCCTCTATTATGGTATCTTTTATCTTACTCTCCTCTATTCTTCCCCAGACTCAACCTTCCTGCTCCCTCATGTCCTCCCCACCTGTCCTCTTCTCCCCTTCTCACTCTCCTATCTCCCTCTCCCTTCCCCTATGCTCCCAATTTGCTCAGGAGATCTTGTCCCTTTCAGCTTCTCCAGGGGACCATGTATGTTTCTCTTAGAGTTGTCTTTGTTTCCTAGATTCTCTGGCGGTGTTGACTGTAGGATGGTATTCCTTTTCTCTATGTCTAAAATCCATATATGAGTGAGAATATACCATGTTTGTCATTTTGTGACTGGGTTACCTCACTCAGAATGGTTTCTTCTAGTTCCATCTATTTGCCTGTGAATTTCAAGTTTCCATTGTTTTGTTTTGTTTTGTTTTTCTGCTGAGTAGTACTCCATTGTGTAAATGTACCACATTTTCTCCATCCATTCTTCATCCAACTTCAATTGAAGTTCATCTAGGATAATTCCAGGTTCTGGCAATTATAAATAGTGCTGCTATGAACATGGTTGACCAGATGTCCTTGTTGTATGAATGTGCTTCTTTTGGGTATATGCCTAAGAGTGGAATTGCTGGATCTTGTGATAGATTGATTCCAGTTTTCCTGAGGAATCACCATACTGATTTCCAAAGTGGCTGTAAGAGTTGGCACTCACAACAACATTGGAGGAGTGTTCCCCTTTCTCCACATCCTCTCCAGCATAAACTGTTTCTGATTTTAGCCATTCTGACAGGAGTAAGATGGTATCTCAGAGTTGTTTTGACTTGCATTTCCCTGATGGCTAAGGATGTTGAACACTTTCTTATGTGTCTTTCAGCCAATTTAGATTACTCTATTGAGAATTGTCTATTTTGTTCTGTACCCCACTTTTTAATGGGATTGTTTGGTGTTTTGGAGACTAGTTTCTTGAGTTATTTGTAAATTTTGGAAATCAGCCCTCTGTCAGATGTGGGGTTGGTGAATATCTTTTCCCAGTCTGTGGGCTACTAAACAGTAGCTTACTGTGTCTTGCTGACTGTGTCCTTTACCTTACAGAAGTTTCTCAGCTTCATGAGGTCCCATTTATTAATTGTGGGTCTCAATGTCTGTGCTACTGGTGTGATGTTCGGGAAATCGTCTGTGTCCTCTACCAATTAATTCAAGGGTATTTGATACTTTCTTTTCCAATAGGTTCAGTGTGTCAGGATTTATGTTGAGGTCTTTGATCCATTTGCACTTAAGTTTTTGTGTATGGTGATAGATATGGATCTATCTGCAATTGTCTACATGCCAGCATCCAATTATGCCAGCTCCATTTGTTGAAGATGCTTTCTCTATTCCTTTGTATAAATTTATTTTCTTTGTCAAAAATCAGGTGTTCATAGGTGTGTGGGTGAATATCAGATTTTTTTAATCATTTCAATTTGTCTAACTGTCTATTTTTGTGTCAAAATCAAGCTGTTTTCAGCACTATGGTTCTATAATAGAGCTTGAAGTTAGAGATGGTGATGCCTCCAGAAGTTCCTTTATTGTACAGGGTTGTTTTGGCTATCCGGGGTCTTTTGGTTTTCTATATAAAGTTGAGATTTGTTCTTTTAAGGTATGTGAAAATTTGTCCTGGGATTTTGATGGGGATTTCATTGAATGTGTAGATTGCTTTTGAAAGATTGCCATTTTTACTATGTTGATCCTACCTATCCAAGAACGTGGGAGATCCTTTCATTTTCTGGTATCTTCTTTAATTTCTGTCTTTAAAGACTCAAAATTCTTACAGTACAGGTCTTTCACTTTTTTGGTTAGCATTAATCCAAGATATTTTATTTTGTTCATGGCGATTGTAAACAGCTAGAAATATATATATATATATATATATATATATATATATATATATCAGATGGCCCAGCTCTATCACCCTTTCAGATTTACTCAAAGTGTTCTAGGTTGCACTACAGAGATACATGCTTTTCCATGCTCATTGCATATCTATTAAAAATAATAAAGAAATGGAAACTAGAATATCAATTATCTGATGAATAGATAATGAGAATTTGTCATATATTATACACAGCTATTAAGAAAATGAAATTATGGATTTAGCACAGAATTATACAGGAGTATCAAAGATGGAATAATGCCAATATTGCTCAAGTATTTGCCTAAATTGAATCTGAATAAATATTTTCTCTTTTTTGAAAGCCACTATTGTCATGGTACCAAACTGCAAAAAGACACAACGTAAAGTAATTACAGAACAATCTGCTGTAGGAACATAAATGTAAAAAAAAAAAAATCAATAATATACTTGTAAATCAAATCCCAACATGTACCAACAATTATCTACCATGATCAAGTTGGTTTCTGCCAAAGAAGCATAGATGGATCAATAGATAGATAGATAGATAGATAGATAGATAGATAGATAGATAGATCCATGAACAGAAATATAACATTTCATTGTGATAAAAATCCCAGAGAGACTAGGCATAAAAAGGACCTACCTCAACATGTAAAAAGTAATTTATAGCAAGCCCACAGTCAACATTCACCTAAATGGAGAAAACATCAAAGCATTTCCATAAAATCAGGAACAAGACAATGATGTTCACTATCTATATACTTATTCAATATAGTATTTGAAGTCTCAGCTCGACTAGTAAGACAGATGAAGGAGAGATCAAGGGGATTTTAAGTAGGCAAGTAAGAAGTCACACAGTAACTTTATTTGCAGATGACATGATTTTAGACATCAAATACCCTAAAAATTAAGCCAGAAAAAATGACAGCTGAAAAACACATTAATGAAGATATCAGAACACAAAATTAACACACAAAACTTAGGCTAAGAGAGAAATCAGGGGAACAGTAACTTTTGCACAAGTATTTAAAATGTTTTTGGAATAAGCTAACCAAGTAGGTGAAAGATTTTTATAAGAAAATTTTAAGATTTTGAAGAAGATACTAAAGGAAAGAAAAATCCTTGCATGTACATGTATGTGTAGTAGTAAAATTGTGCAATGGCCATCTAACAAAGTGCTTCCTACAGATTCAATGCATTTCCTATCTAAATTCCAAAGCAAGCTTTCACAAAAATTGAAAAAAGTCTCTATTTCATGTGGAGATATGAAAAATATATATTTATTATATATATTTTAATAACATAAAATATATATTTATTATATATAATAATCCTAAATAAGAAGACCCGGTAAAGTTAAAAATCTCCCAATTCAAGGGGTAATACAAAGATATAATAATAAAAGCAATGTGATGTTGGCACACTGACAGACCTATTGATCAATGAAATTGAATAGGTGACCCAAATGTAAGTCCACAAGCCTATAGATGCAACAATTTGACAAAGAAACCAAAAATGCATACTGGAGAAAAGACAGCATCTTGAACAAATGAGATGGAGCAAACAAAGGACTGCAAGTGTATCCACATTTATTACTCTATAAAAAAACTCAACTCCAAATGAATAAAGGACTTCAACATGATGCCAGATACTCTAAGTATGATAGAATAGAAAGTTGGAAATAATCTAGAACTCATTTGCACAGAAAAAAAATTTGAACATGCCATAATTCTACAAAAACTAAGACCAACAATTTGGAAACTCATGAAGCTGATAAGGTTCTCTAATAAAAAGGACACCATCATCCAGACAAAGAAAGATCTCACAAAAATATACATCAGATAGACAATTAATCTATGAAACACATAAAAAACTACAACAAAAATCTAGAAAACAACATAATTTAAAAAAGGGTTATAGGCTGCCCTATTCGGGGACACTTGACTCCAGAGGTGTGCTCATGTGATCCGAACTCAGCCAGCAGGCTCCAGCACATGCAGAGACTTCCAAGGCCCTGTTAACAGTCCTGCCTCCATTCAAGAGAAGAGGACAGACATCAGGGTATTAGAACTATTTGCATCTACCAGAAGGGAATCTTGGTCCCATACCCACCAGGAGAGGAAAAGACTCCTGCTACACCCACCAAAAGAAAGGATGGGAAGAAGACAATATAAAAGCACATTCAACAACAGAAAAAAACAATATGGCACCACCAGAGACTAGGGACCATACACCGGCAACATCATAAAGCAGAAGAGGCAGAAGAGAATGGGCTTAAAAACATCTTCATGAAAATGATAGAGGGCCTCAAAGAGGATATGAAAAAGTCCCTTAAAGAAATGGAAGAAAAAAACAAACCAAAAAATACAAGATATCAACCAATCTTTCAAGGAAACACTTCAGACCTAAAAACTGAAATAGATGCAATAAAGAAAGCACAATCTGAAGAAATGCTGGAAATAGAAAAGCTGGATAAAACGATCAGGAACTATAGATGCAAGCATAACCAACAGAATACAAGAGATGGAGTTGAAGATACACTAGGAGAAACAGACTCATCAACCAAAGAAAATCTTAAGTCAAACAAATCCCTAACACAAAATATCCAGGAAATATGGGAGACCATGAAAAGACAAAATCTAAGAATAATAGGTATAGAAGAAGGTGAAGAAATCCAACTCAAAGGCACAGGAAAACATATTCAACAAAATCATAGAAAAAAACTTTTCCAACCTAAAAAAAGACATGCCAATGAAAATACAAGAAGCCTACAGAACACCAAATAGACTGGACCAAAAAAATGTCTCCCCACCACATAATAATCAAAACCCCAAACATACAGAATAAAGAGAAAATATTAAGACAGCAAAAGAAAAAGTTCAAGTAACCTATAAAGGCAAACCTATCAGAATTACACCTGACTTTTCCATGGAAACTCTGAAAGCCAGAAGGTCCTGGATAGATATTCTACCTACACTAAGAGACCATGGATGCCAGCCTAGACTATTATACCCAGCAAAGCTTTCAATAAATATAGATGGAGAAACAAGATATTCCATGACAAAACCAGATTCAAACAATACATATCCACCAATCCAGCCCTACAGAAAGTTCTGGAAGGAAAACTGCAACCCAAGGAAGTTAATAACAGCCAGAATAATATAGGCAATAGATAACCCCACTTTACCAACAGCCAAAAGAAAAAAGGAATGGAAACCCACACATAATTTCACCACCACCACCAAATCCAAGACAAACAAGAATGAACAATAAATGGTCACTAGTATCCCTCAATATTAATGGTCATAACTCGCCCATAAAAAGAAACAGGTTAGCAGAATGGATAAGAAGACAGAATCCATTCTTCTGCTGCATACAAGAAACACACCTCAACTTCAAAGACAGATGGTACCTAAGAATTAAAAATTGGGAAAAGATTTTCCAATCAAATGGACCCAAGAAACAAGGGGGATAGCAATTCGAATATCCAACAAACTGGACTTTTAACCTAAATCAATCAAAAGAGATGAAGGAGGTCACGTCCTACTCAACACAGGAGAAATCCTTCAGGATGAAATCTCACTTCTGAACATTTGTACCCCAAATACAAAGGCATCTACGTCTGTAAAAGAAACATTACTAAGACTCAAATCAAACATAAAACCACACACACTTATAGTGGGAGACTTCAACACCCCACTCTCACTACTGGACAGGAACACAGAGAGAAACTTAACAAAGAAACAAAGGAACTAATAGAAGTTAAGGCCCCATTGGACTTAACAGACATCTATAGAACATTCCATCCTAACACAAAGCAATATACCTTCTCAGTGCCACATGGAACCTTTTCTAAAATCACCCATATACTTGGCAACATAGCAAACCTCAAAAGGAACAAAAAAATTAAAATAACCCCCTGTGTCTTATTAGACAACCATGCTTTAAAGTTTGAGTTCAACAACAACACAAATTGCAGAAAACCTACAAACTCATAGAAATTAAGTAACACCCAATTGCACAATTTCTGGATCGATGAAGAAATAAAAAAGAATTTAAAAATTTCCTAGAATTCAATGAGAATGTGGACATAACATACTCAAACTTATAGGACACTTTGAAAGCAGTGTTAAGAGGAAAGTTCATAGCTCTGAGTGCCCACATGAAGAAACAGGAGAATAATCACACTAGAGAATTAACAGCACAATTAAAAGCTCTAGAACACAAAGAAGCCAATACACCCCAGAGGAGTAGATGCCAGGAAATAATCAAATTGAGGGCTGAAATCAATACAGTTGAAACTAGGAGAACAATACAAAAAATCAATGAAACAAAGAGATGGTTCTTTGAAAAGATCAACAAGATAGACAAACCTTTATCCAAACTTACCAAATGGCAGAGAGTGAACATGAAAATGAATAAAATCAGGAATGAAAAGTTGGACATAACAGAGGAAATCAAGAGAATCATAGGTCATACTTCAAAAACCTGTTTTCCTCAAAGTCGAAATATAAAGGAAATGGACAATTTTCTGGACAGATTTCACTTACCCAAAATAAATCAAGAACAGATAAGCAACTTACATAGACCTATAACCCCTAACGAAATAGAAGCAGTCATCAGAAGTCTCTCAACCAAAAAAAGTCTAGGGCCAGATGGCTTCAGTGTAGAATTTTACCAGAAATTCAAGGAACAGCTAATACCCATTCTCCTCAAAGTATTCCACACAATAGAAACAGAAGGGTCATTGGCAAACTCTTTTTACAAGGCTTCAATAACCTGGAATCCCAAGCCACACAACGACACAACTAAGAAAGAGAACTACAGCCCAATATCCCTCAGGAACATAGATGCAAAAATTCTCAATAAAATACTGGCAAATCAAATCCAAGAACACATCAGAGAATTCATCCACCATGATCAAGTAAGCTTCATCCCAGGGATGCAAGGATGGTTCAACATACAAAAATCCATCAATGTACTCTACCATATAAACAGACTTAGGAAATAAAAAACCACATAATCATCTCACTAGATGCCAAAAAAGCCTTGAAAGGGATAAAGGGGGAATATGGGAAGGGAAAACTAACATTAAGGGGCATTTGAAAAATTATATGGAGATCTACTGCCGTAAAAACTTCCTAAAATATTTATGTATATGAAAGGAATCTAAACGGAGGCATCAATAATAGGGGAGACAATTCTCTAACAAGACATTAATGCTCCCAAGTAACTCCTCCAGTGTCGTTAATGGGTTATATATTGTTCCATCATTAGCGAAAGGAGCCCCATGGAAACCCCAAACATAGCAGGTTATGTCCAAGACTATTGGTTACCTATCTCAAACAGATGGTAAGACCCTACTGCTGAATAAACATTTCCATATGTCATTGAAAATGGAGAGATTAAGCTAGTCCCTATATAGAGCCTATTGACTAGTATTCATGGCATTGGAAGTTTCTCTGTACTATACCAGGGTAATCATCAATATCTCCCAGTTATAAACACTGAAACCTACAACAGTGGCATGCCTATAAGATACCCTGGTGCAGTAATAGAAAAAAAATGTTATAGAAGTTACCAACAACCTTCCTAATGAATTTAAGGACCAGTCATGAGACAATGATAAAGTGGCCCAGGATCTTACAGAAATCATAAGCCTAAAGGAAAAATCTAATACAACAATAGGATCATAGCAACAAAATGACTACTAAAAATACACTGCTTTACCCATGATTCAGTACCTCACAAAATAATTCTCTTCTTTTAGTAGGTGGGAACTAACACAGAGACCCCAAACTGGACTGTGTGCAAAGAATGAGAAACTTTGAACATTCAGTCCTAAATGGGCTGTCTTCATCAAAGCCCTCTATAAACCTCAGAAATCTATGCTGGAAAGGAGGCACAAAGATTCTAATAACTAGAGGTGGTTGGTGATTCAAAAAAACGTATCTTCTGGACATGATGAGGGAAAGATGCCATGTGACAGAGCTCCCATTGAAGTATTTTTTTTTAATTATGGGAAAGGAAATGGGAAAAAAGAGGGAGAGAATCAGACAGACTGGCCTCTGGAGACAGGAACAGTAGAAGAGAAAAGAGGTCAGAGAGAGGAAAAGAGGGAGAGAGGGAGAGAGAGGGAGGGAAAGAAAGAAAGAAAAAAAGAAAGAAAGAAAGAAAGAAAGAAAGAAAGAAAGAAAGAAAGGGAAGGAGGGAATAAGGGAGGGAGGGAGGGAGGGAGGGAGGGAGGGAGGGAAAAAGGAAAGAAGGAAGGAAAGAAGGAAGGAAGGAAAGAGAAAATTTTGGAGGTGGGCGGGACCCTATAAAAAGACAACACAGTGAATGTGCACAGGTGGTGCTGCAGCAGAGAACATACCCTGTCAGAAGCCAGAGGGCAGGCCAGTACAGATGCCTGAATACTAACATACAACAGGACCAATGCGGAGAGACTGTTGCAGAATGCCTGAACCTTCCAAACAAAAACTCAATAGTGAATTATCATTGGATATATTAACCACACTTTAGCACAAGGCCCCATGCCCAAGAGTAGTTGTGCAGTACAAAACGTGCTCAATAGTATTTTTGCAGATTTTGCTTGTCTCACACTTTTAGAGAGATTTTTTATATTATTTTGTTTTGTTTGTTTTTATTTTTGTATGTTTTGTGTGTGTTGATGTATTATTTTTGTCTCTGATTTTTTTTCTTAAGAGAGAGAGACAGAGAGACAGAACAACATAAAGTCAGAAAGGAAGGGAGTTAAGAAGGATCTGGGAGAAATTGGAGTGGAATGATCAAAACATTAGATAAAATTTTTCAATAAAAATTTAAAATGCAATTTGAATTTACTGGATAAAACTGGAAATAATTATTCTGAATGGGGTAACAAATTCACAAAGATGAACATTGTACATTTTCTTTCATTTGTGGATGGATAGTATCTTTAAATATTCAGATATATGTGTTTCATTTAGAGTACCTATAGAAGTGCGGAAAGTAGTCAAGTTGTCATGGGACAAGTCTTTCAATGATTGGAAAGGATAAAGTAGTTATACCAAATGAGAAATAAAATAAGGTAACAGGGAGATTTAAATGGGATGGGAGAGTAAGGTAGAGAAGGAAAGACTGGGAGTAATAACTAACAATAAATGCCTTTCAAATAGGAATATGGAAACCTACTCCTGTAGAAGTTTCCTAAAATTCACACATACAGATACATAGAAACAGTTTAAATGGATGTACCATATATTGAGGCAATGATGCTCTATTAGTTGCTACAGCAACAAACAAAAGGCCTAGTACTAGAAATAAGATGCTTATTTTGGAATTGTTGGTCAGTGATGTCCCAAATTGTCCCCATATATTACAGAGTGCTGTTGGTACTCTTGGTTACTTCCCAGAACTTTAGAATGAGACCACGTTGCTCATAACAATATATTCTTGAGTCATGACACATATAGAAATCAATTTATAATAATCTGGGAGCATGATCCATTATTATCTAGCTGCCATGGTGCTGGAAGGTGCTATGTATTTTACCAAGGGAGAAAGGAAATAGTGAATCATGAAAGCCACAATACTAAATAGCTTGAAAAGATATACTTTTTGCACAAAACTGGCATAAATGTCATAGGTTTAAGCCAATCATATTTGTCTTTGACTATAAGAAAATAATCATATTTGGCACCATTATCTGTGTCAAGATCTGTGGCTAAGAAGGCCCTAGAAGAGAATCTACAACTATTATTCTGCTAAGGGGATGCAGTATAAAATAAGGTCCAAATGACTTAACAATTATACCTATTGCTTAATGCTCCCCCAAACCTTATCAGAGACACTTCATTCTTCAGTAGATGGCAAATAACACAGAGGACCACAAGTGGTTGAAGTGCAGAGAAGAAAACACTGTGAAATGCTGAGCATTATTAAATGAGACAGCTATATCATAATACCTCTTCCCAGTGTTCAGGGATCATTACAGAAGAAGGGACATAAATATTTTAAGAGCCAGATGGAGAGGATAACTACCAGGAAACTGTTTCCTGAACAAAAAAGGGAGGTTGTTCATACAATATCACTATGGTTGTACCAAAATGTAGAAGACCTATGCAAGTTTAATACAGAAAAACTTCCAGCCTGGAGACAGAAGGTGGATGTGTAATTCCACCTCTAGCCAAGGCATTTTTTAGCAATTCATAACTTCAAGGAGAATATGGTTCCCGGTAGGTCGATCACATTCCAGTGGGTAGCCACATAGCCAAGAGCATATGGGCAGCACATGGGGCTAAAGATATTAGGTTTTGTTTGTTAGTTTAAAGAGAATAAAATGGCTCAGAGCTTAAGATCACAGACTGCTGTTCCAAAAAACCCCACATTCAATTCCCAACACTCACATGAGGGTTCATCAGCATCTGTATCTCCAGCCCCAGGGAATCCCGGCACTCTTTTGGCCTCCACGGGAACTGGGCACACACGTGATTCACAAGCATACATGCAATCAAAACAGCCATATTCATAAAGTAGATAAATAAAAAATTAAAAAGAGGATATTAACCAGTGTGGGGAAGGAGGAAGGTTTTTCTGGGAATTATGGAAGCAGAGTAAATATGCTAAAAATACATTGTATATAATTCTCAAATTAAAAAAAAGCAAAAAGCATCATAGAAGAGAACTTCCCCAACCTACAGAAGGATATGTCTATGAAAGTACAAGAAGCTTACAGAACACCAAACACACTGGACCACAAAAAGAAGTCTACATGCCACATAATAATCAAAACACCAAACCTACAGAATAAAGAGAAAATATTAAGAGCAGCAAAGGAAAAAGGCCAAGTAATATAAAAAGGCAGACCTATCAGAATCACACTCGACTTCTCAATGGAAACTTTGAAAGCCAGAAGGTCCTGGATATATATCCTACAGACAGTAAGGGAGCATGTATACCAACCCAGACTACTGTACCCAGCAAAAGTTTCAATCACTATAGATGGAGAAAACAAAATCTTCCATGACAAAACCAGACTTAAACAATACATATCCACAAATCCAGAACTACAGAAATTTCTAGAAGGAAAACTCCAACCCAACGAAGATAACTACACTCACAAAAACATAGGCAATAGATAATCCAACATTACCAAACATAAAAAGAAACAGGAGGGTAAAAAACACACACAATGACACCACCAACAATAAATCCAAAACAAACAAGAACTAACAATCAATGGACATTAATATCCCTCAATGTATATGGTCTTAACCTGCCCATAAAAAGATACAGGCTAAAAGAATGGATACGAAGACAGAATCCAACCTTCGGCTGTATACAAGAAACACACCTCAACTTCAAAGATAGACATTCCCTCAGAGCAAATGATTGGGAAAAGATTTCCCAATCAAAGGGGCACAAGGAGCAAGCTGGTGTAGCAATCCTAATATCTAAAACTTAGACTTCAAACTAAAGTGAATCAAAAGCAATGAAGAAGGGCATTTTATACTCATCACAGGAAAAGTCCATCAAGGTGAAGTCTCAATCCTGAATATCTATGTCCCAAATACAAAGTCACCCACATTTGTAAAAGAAACATTACTAAAGCTCAAACCACACACACTTATAGTAGGAGACTTCAACACCCTGCTTTCAACACTAGACAGGACCACCAGACAGAAACTTAACAAAGAAACAAAGGATCAAACAGAAGTTAAGACCCAACTGGGTTTAACAGATATCTATAGAACATTCCATGCAAACACAAAAGAATATACCTTCTTCTCAGTGCCACATGGAACCTTCTCTAAAATTTGGCAACAAAGCAAAACTCCACAGATACAAAAGAATTGAAATAACTCCCTGTATCTTATCATATCACCATGCTTTAAAGTTAGAATTCAACAATACAAATTGCAGAAAACCTAAAACTCACAGAAATTGAATAACACCCAATTGCACCATTCCTGGGTTGAGGAAGAAATAAAAACAGAAATTAAAGACTTCCTAGAATTAAATGAGAGGGTAGACACAACATAGCCAAACTTATGGGACACTCTGAAAACAGTGCTAAGAGGAAAGTTCACAGCACTAAGTGCCCACATGAAGAAACTGGAGAAAAGTCACATTAGAGAATTGACAGAACAACTGAAAGCTTTAGAGCAAAAAGAAGCAAACTCACCAAGGAGGAGTAGATCTCAGGAAATAATCAACCTGAGGGCTGAAATCAATAAAGTAGAAGCTAGGAAAACATTACAAAGAATCAATGAAACAAAGAGTTGGTTCTCTGAGAAGATAAACAAGATAGACAAACCTATATCCAAAGTAACAAAAAGGCAGAGAGAGAGCATGCTAATTAACAAAATCAGAAACGAAAAGGGGGATATAACAACGGACATTGAGGAAATCCAGAGAATCTTCAGGTCATACTTTGAAAACCAGTACTCGACAAAATTCGAAACTATAAAGGAAATGGACAACTTTCTAGATATATATATCACTTAACAAAATTATACCAAGAACAGATAAGCAGTTTAAATCAACCTATAACCCCTAATAAAATAGAAGGAGTCATCAAAAGCCTCCCAAACAAAAAAAAAAGCCCAGGGACAGATGACTTCACTGCAGAATTCTTCCAGAAATTCAAACAAGAGTTAATACCAGTGCTCCTCAAGTTGTTCCACAAAATAGAAGTAGAAGGCACATTGCCAAACTCTTTTTAAAAGGCTACAATCACTTTGATACCCAAGCCACACAAAGATACAACTAAAAAAGAGAACTACAGACTGATATCCCTCATGAACATTAATGCAAAAACACTCAACAAAATATTGGTGTATCGAATCCAGGAACAAATCAGAAAAATCATCCACTATGATCAAGTAGGCTTCATCCCAGGGATGCAAGGATATTTCAACATAAGAAAATCCATCAATGTAGTCTACCATATAAACAAACTTAAAAAGAAAAACCACATGATCATCTCACTACATGCTGAAAAAGCCTTTGACAAAATCCAACATCCCTTCATGATAAAGATCTTGGAGAGAACAGGAATAACATGAACATATCTAAACATGATAAAAGCAATACACACTGAACCAACAGCCAACATCAAAATAAATGGAGAGAAACTCAAAGCGATTGCTCTAAAATCAGGAAAAGACAAGGCTGACCAGTCTCTCCATATCTCTTCAATATTGTACATGAAGTTATAGCTAGAGCAATAAGACAAGAAAAGGAGATCAAAGGGATACAAAATGGAAAGGCAGAAGTGAAAATTTCATTATTTGCAGATGATATGGTAGTCTATATAAGTGACCAAAAAACTCTACCAGGTAACTCCTACAGCAGATAAACACCTTCAGCAAAGTAACAGGATACAAAATTAACTCAAAAAATTCAGTAGCCCTACTATATACAGATGATAAATCCAATGAGAAAGAAATCAGGGAAACATCACCTTTCACAATATCCACAAGCAACATAAAATATCTTGGGGTAACACTAACTAAAAAAGTGAAAGACCTGTACAGTAAGAACTTTGAGTCTTTAAAGAAAGAAATTAAAATGATACCAGAAAATGAAAAGATTTCCCATGCTCTTGGATAGGTAGAATCAACATAGTAAAAATGGCAATCTTGCCAAAAGTAATTTATAGATTCAACGAAATCTCCTTCAAAATCCCAACACAATTCTTCACAGACGTTGAAGAACAATAATCAACTTTATATGGAGAAACAAAAAAAAAAAAAAAAAGAACCAGGAAAGCCAAAACAACTCTGTAAAATAAAAGATCTTCTGGAGGCATCACCATCCCTGACTTCAAGCTCTGTTATACAGCGATAGTTCTGAAAACAGCTTGGTATTGACACGAAAATAGATAGATAGACCAATGGAATCGAATTAAAAACACTGCTATTAACCCACACACCTACAAACACCTTATAATTAAAAAAGATGCTAAATCTATACAAGGGGAAAAATCGCATCTTCAACAAATTGTGCTGGCACAACTGGATTCAGACATGCAAAAGATTGTCGATAGATACATATCTGTCGCCATGCACAAAACTTAAGTGCAAATGGATCAAAGATCTCAACATAAATAGAGCCACACTGAATCTTCTAGAAGAGAAACTGTGAGATACCCTTGAACGAATTGGCAAAGGAGACTGCTTCCTGAACATTACACGAGTAGAACAGACATTGAGGTCTGCAATTAATAAATAGGACCTCCTGAAACTGAGAAGCTTCTGTAAGGCAAAGGACACAGTCAGTAAGACAAACGACAGCCCACAGAATGGGAAAAGATATTCACCAACACCACATCTGACAGAGGCCTGATTTCCAAAATATGCAATGAAAAGAAGCTATTTACCAAAACACCAAACAAAGAAATTAAAAAGTGGGGTGCAGAACTAAATAGAGAATTCTCAACAGAGGAAACTGAAATGGCTGAAAGACACATAAGCAAGTGCTCAAAATCCTTGGCCACCAGAGAAATGCAACTCAAAACAACTCTGAGATACCACCTCACACCTGTCAGAATGGCTATAATCAAAAACACCAATGACAATATATGCTGGAGAGGAAGTGGAGAAAAAGGAACACTTCTCCATTGTGGGTGGGAGTGCTAACTTGTAAGACCACTTTGGAAATCAATACGGTGGTTGCTTAGAAAAATGGGAATCAGTCTACCTCAAGATCCAGCAATTCCTCTCTTGGGCACATACCCAAATAATGCACGTTCATACAAGAAGGACATATGTTCAACCATGTTCAAGCAACATTGTTTGTAATAGCCAGAACCTCAACTGAAGAATGGATAGAGAAAATGCGGTACATTTATACAATGGAGTACTACTCAGAAGAAAGAAAAGCAATGGAATCTTGAAATTTGCAGGCAAATGGATGGAACTACAAGAAACCATCCAGAGTGAGGTAACCCAATCACAAAAAGACAAACATAGTATGTACTCACTCATACATGAATTTTAGACATAGAGCAAAGGTTCACCAAAGAAACTAGGAAACAAGTAGGACTCTAAGGGGAAAATGCATGGACCCAAGTTATGGGAAGGAGTAGGTACTCCTAAACTAATTGGAACATTAGGATAGGTGAGAGGTAGTTCCCAGAATGAGAGGAGAAGAGGAGGGGAGATTAGGAAATGGAGGAACAGAAATATTTAGTTGGGGGAAGAATAGAGAAGAGCAGGATGAGAGATACCATTTCAGAGGGAGTCATTATAGGCCTGAGGAGAGATCTGGCACTAGGGAGATTTCCAGAGATCTACAAGGATGACAAGAACTGACAATCTAGACAATGGTGGAAAGGATAACCTAAATCCCCTTCCTCTATAATGAGACTGATGACTACTTTTTCTGCCATCCTAGAGCCTTCATCCAGTGGCTGATGTAAGCAGAGGCAGAACTGAACTGAACTCTGGGACCTAGTTGCAGAGAGGGAGAAATGAAGATCAAAGGGGTCGGTACCAGGCTGGTGAAACCCACAGAAACAGCTGGCCTGAACAAGGGAGAGCACATGGATCCCAGACTGATGTCTGGGAGATCAGCACAGAACTGATCCAGACCCCTGAACACGGATGTCAATTAGGAGGCCTCCGCACTCTAGGAGGCCCGTGGTAGGAGATTAATATTTTTCCCTGGCTTAAGAAGGGACTTTGAGAGCTCATCCTAAAGTGAAGGGATGCACTCTAGGCCTGGACACATGGGGGAGGGCCTAGGTCTACCCCAGAATGATGTGGTGGACTTTGGTGGGCTCCTGTTGAGGGCCCTATCCTTCCTGGGAATTGGAGGGTGGACAGGGTAGGGAGACACGTGGGAGGTTAGTGGGGAGGGTTAGGGGAGAGGGTTCAGGGGAAGGGGAGGGAGAGGGAGAAGGGATTGCCATGTGAAACAAGCTTGTTCCTGATTTGAACTAATAAAAAATTATAGAAAAAGAAAGAAAGAAAAAGCAAAAAGCAAAGAAAAACTGCTTAAATGCATTTCCTCAACAGTTTTTTTTTCATAAAAATATGAAGCACTTATTTCTTAGATGGGATTTTATAAGGGGAAAATATGCAGCTCCAAAATGTTGCTATTATATGGTTATGTATATGTATATATTTATATTAACTATACTATTTATTGGTACTGTAAAAGCAAAATGACCAAAGATTCAAAATGATTAATAGATTAGCCATTCAGGAATTTTTTTTATTTTTCTTGTATTTTGTAATGAGCTCACATTGCTTCAATAACCAAGAAAATACTGTGCATACATTATTTTAAAGTTAGCCTAGAGTTGCATAACTGAAAGCAAAATAAGTATTTTATACCTTAACTCATTTCATTTGCTTCATGAAATATAAGAAACACACTCATCAACAAAGTTTAATGAATAATTATCACTATTTTAATATCACAAAATGATATGCACTATTTCCAAACATTAAAATTCGGGGAATGATTGGAATAGAAATACTTGTGTGGGTTATTTTTTTATCTTTTAATGAATGACTTCCTGGAAGCTATATCCTTCCTAAGATATTTTTACCAGTTTAATTGTAAGAAGCAATTAACCCAGAATGCTTGAAGCTCGCTTCTAAATGAGGAGTCCCAGAATATCAAGTAAGTTCTAAAAATGTTTCATTTTTCCTCCACTTTCTGAATATGAGGAACATCATTAATCTTTAAAATAATTTTCAAAACATTCTTAATCAAAATTTCAGCATTTTCTGCATAGTTTGATTTGTTAGCAGCTCTAAAATAATACTATGGTATAATGTCATGTATAAAGGGCAAATATAGTGGAGCACAATTAATGTGCACCACAAAGGATTCAGAGAAATTTGATGAACAGAAGCTTATTAGAATAAGTACTCACGCAACAGAGTCAGTCCTGTACAACCAGGCAAACCATGGAACAGAGAAAGCTGCCTGTGTGCTACCCTCATATTTAAGGTCTTGTTATGTCATTGACCATGCCCTAGTGTGTGTGGTCTTTGTCACCATTTTCAGCCCCCAAAAGGGCGTGGCTAACATTTTCCCTACAGGAAACGATTTAGCTATTTCACTGTCAATATCCTAAGCTGACAATGAAAGTGACTAAAGATGTGTGTGAATATACATGATTCTGTGTTAAATTAGACCACAGTTATATAAAAAGAAGATGTGCCCAAGAGAAATTTCAGAGTCATGAATGTATTACTAAAATTCACCATTTTTGGCTATGCAACCTGTTTCAATAAATTTAACTAAATTAAAGACAAACAGAATATTCTCTGAGAAATCTTGATTTAAGTTAAAAATAAATTATAAAAATAAACAACCTCTTTCTGTTTTAAAATTTAGCTACATAATTTCCTAATATTTTGTGAGAGATAGGGTTGACTGTGGTGACATATTGTTTATGATCTAACAAAGCCACTGATGATCAGAATGCAAAGCCAGTCACACTAGTTAACTATGGAAGCTGGGCAGTGTTGGTACACACCTTTAATCCCAGGACTCATGAGACAGAGGCAGATGGATCTCTGTGAGTCCAAGACCACCCTGGGCTACACGAGAGTGAATCAGTCTAACAGAGATCACACCTTTGATCCCAGCACTAGAGAGTATGTAAGGAACTCAGTGCAGTCTCAGAGAGCAGTCTCGGATTTTGAGGCTTGGTGGAGCAGTGCATTCTGGAGATGTAATCTGAGGTTCAGTGGATCGAACCTTCAGTTTGAGCATTGGCAGAGGTGAGAATTCTCTAGTACCTGACTGCTTTGCTTATCTGATCTTCAGCTTGAACCCCAATATCTGCATCTGGGTTTATATTATTCATGTTACAGTTAACAAAGGGAAATTTAAAGACATTTTGAACAGCTGAAGAAAAGAACACATTGAACACATCTAAATGCATGCAATTTAAAAAGTATTCTAGATTCTCAGAGCACACATTAGATAAAATGGGGCACAGAAAGAGTAAGGGAAGTACATTATAAAGATAAGAACAAACTTTAATGAGACAAGAATTAGAGAATAGAGGCTATCAAAGGATAAATAGCCAAAAGTTCCTTTGAAACCACAAGAAAACATTCTACTATAGAAACTTCCTAAAATTCATACATAAAATAAAATTACTTTAGATGGAGTTACTATATAATGTGAGGTTATCCCAACTAAACATCATATGCTTCCAAAAATAAAAAACCTTCCAATACCAAGAATGGGTTATGTGTTGTTGTTTCATAGGCCAATGTCTTTCCATTTATTCCTATATTGTCAGTATTATGTGCTGTACTTAATAACTTGATGGTAGGACCTTCTTACTTAAGACGTCACATACACATGTCATAGACCATGTAAAAATCCAGATTATACTGAACTAAAAGACTCAGTCTTACCGGCTAGTGTTCATTGAGTTAGGATGTAGTCTAAACACTATTAGAGGGAAAAAACTTATCATCAGTCTTACCCAGAAATAGACCTGGCAAACTACAACTGCAATCTACTTTCAATAGATGCCTACTTGTGCAAATAGTGGCACAAACACAATGGGAGTAACCTGTCATTTTTTATTGGATTTAAGGTTTATTTCAGGAGATAAAACATATACTTGCCATTATTAATGAGGCCTAAGACTAGATCAACCACGAGCCCTAAAGAAACGCTCAGTACTATTATTCCCCTAAATGAACATAGCAATAAAAATAGTTATAATGACATCTTGTCATACCCATATACCAATCCATTGCTGAAACTTCTTGCAGTATATGGTAGTTAACAGACACCCAAATTATACAATCCAAGTAATAAGAGATTTTGAAATGTTCAGCCTTAAGTGGGATGTCTGTATTATACTCCTTACCTCAAAGTTCAGACTTCTATAGAATAAAGGTGGAAGGACACATTATAAGAGCCAGGGGTGGTGGATATTTCAATGAAACTGTTTTCCAGATACAATAGAGAAGAACATATGAACTCACCATGACAGCCTACATGAGACTTGCGAAAGCTCAAGTGAGACAAAATTCCAGTACAGCTAAACAATGATGTATTGGTTCAAGACAGAAAAAAATGGATAAAAGAGAATATAAGACAGATTATAATAGACTCCATATGCGTGAACATGACTTACAAATGATCCAATGTTGCAGAATGCTAAAGAACTCATAATTTATTTATATTCATGTTACTGAATTACTTGGCTTTTCATATGGAAAAAATTCATACTTAATTTCAGACTACGTAAGTAATAATCTCAGATAAGCTGAAGATCTGAATGTCAAATATACTCTCTAAATATAGTATATCGAAAAAGGAAAACAAAATACCAATCAATCATCAAGTGAAAGATTGATCAGTTGTGCAAAATTAAAATTAAGAACTTCTGGTGATTATAATATGCTGTTAGGAAAGTAAAAGTGTGTTGGGAGCCAAATCTCAGGGCTTGGCATGAGATCCTTGGCCATGCTTGGCAGGCCACATAGTTAACCTTTACATAGCAGCTCCTTAGAACCTCAGCTCAAGAAAGAAACAACTTGACCCAGTCCTCGACCCACAGGCTCAGTCACCTAGGCAACCCCTTCCAGGACCTCTTACTCATGAACTCTTTACCCTGCCATTCATCCTCTTTGTGGCTTCCTAATATCCTGCCTATACTAACACCTGGTGCACAAACAACACATTCTGCCCCTCCCCATATCTTGACTATATAAGCTAGCCTGAGAAAAGTAAAGTTTGCCACTTGATCAGAATCCTGTCTTGTGGTCATTCTTTCTGCATCTCTTGTCCCCATTCCCTATCCCTGACTCTCTTGCCCCAGGTTGATGTCCTGCAGGTTGGAACAAAATGTCAAATATTATAATATTTTATTAGGAAAGTAAAAGTGTAAAACATTAGTATGTTATTGTAGTAATGCTATAGTAATTATACTATATTATTGTAATAGATTATTACTACATTATTCAAATAATGCTGTAGTAAAAATGGCAAACATTACTACATTATTGTAGTAATGCTATAATTCATTAAAAAGTTTATGCAAATTTAGGAAGGACAAAATGTCATATATTCCTGGTATAAGGAGATAGTGATATCTTGGTGCTATGTCTATCTTATACAATGTGAATTTAAAGGATGATGATCAAGATTGAATGTTTAGCAAGGATAGATGAGGGAGCTAACCAGTTTTTTTAACGATATATATATATATATATATATATATATATATGATATATAGGATGGGGGCATTAGCATCTGTATTACAATTACTCTCCTCTGCAGTGAAAACAACCATAACCTACTATGAGAGGCCATGCAGTTGTGTAAATGCTGTTTACAAGAGGTGCCAAACAACCTTAGCCACACAGGTGGTACTTTGCCAATCCTCAGATTCAGGGATTTGTGAAACACATGACTATAATGAAAGTGGCATGTATATGTGAAGGCTATGTTACTGGTAGCATACTAATATTTGTAATATATAAGTATTATATATAAGTAATATATAAGAATTATAATTTATTATCCTGAGTCTCCTACTGAGATTATTTTTATTTATTTTTAAACTGTCACTATGTA
The DNA here is from genome assembly GCF_003668045.3 of Cricetulus griseus. Lineage (NCBI taxonomy): Eukaryota > Metazoa > Chordata > Mammalia > Rodentia > Cricetidae > Cricetulus > Cricetulus griseus. The sequence goes on along the minus strand of NW_023276807.1, from coordinate 17,248,903 downwards.
ACCCATAACTTACTTTCTGCAAGTAAGTCCCCTGCAATATTCTTGCTTTCTACCTAGAAACATAAGAAACATCATCGGACTACATTTAAAACTGATTTTCTACATGTATTTACTCGTAAGAACATTTAATAATGCAAAACACAATTGAAACATAATTTTCCATGCTAACTTCATTTCAGCTCCCATTGGAAAACGATGCTTCTTATGAAGATTTAGTCCTTTCATTAGCTGATGCTACAATTTGTTGTTTTGTCAAAATTTAATGTCGCATTTATGTGCTTAAAGCACTAGGGTTTCCAATTTAAAATAGATTCATCTGTTTCTGGCTTAGTTGGTTTTATGGTGAGATAATCCATTTGCTTAAATCTTTTGGTAGTAGCTTAATTAATTGGTCAGACAAATGTTTATAGAAAACATAGTAAAACAATAAATCTCCTTCTTAAATAGTTCCAAGCAAAACTAGGCACATATAAAGCTGACTGACTACTTTAGGGAGGATTGGGATAACAAGAATTTCTGTCAATCACATAGCTGGAAAACCACTTAAAAAATCAGGTCTACATTGGCAGACTGCCAGCTGTATTCGAGGAATACAACTGGTGTGTCTGTATTGGCAGATTGCCAGATCTTCAAGAAATACAAATGATATTATATTAATGTATTGTGTAACTTTATTTAAAAGATATCAGAAAACATTTAGAAAAGTTTCTTGATTACCATGCCATCCATTTCAAACAATTCTATCAACGTATATCCTTCCATTTATCATACAAACACAATAGAAGCCTCCTACACTCGGTACATACAAAGGTAAATACAATTATTGCCCACTTTGAACTGGTTCCTCATCTCATGTAGTATGTGTTTCTTGATGTTAATCACATAAATTTTACCAAACCCACATACTAGTAAATTTCAGTAGACATGAATATGTTGCTTAATGACTGAACAAACATGAGGTTTGATACAGCTTGAAGACTATCCTACTGTGCTTTACATATGCCAACTGAAATAATAGGACTTTACATGCATTTTTGTGGGCCTGCTAGCCCATGCTGTAAGTTCCCATTTAGATAACTAGCTTTCTTTCTTCATTATTTGGCTGCATTTTAGTATAATAGCATATGTGTTGTTTTTAATGCTGTGGATTATCTTACTTCCTCTTATTTAAGAAATTAAAATAAATTTTAAATTTGTTAGTTGAAAGAGCCAGTAGTTTTAAAAATTCATTCAGACCCTGAAAGACAAACATGGTTTGTAGTCACTTATAAGCAGATACTAGCCAGGAAAAAAAAAGAAAAAAAAAAAAAAGATAATCATGCCGTGATCCACAGACCAGAGACGATAAGTAAGAAAGAGGGCTAATGGAGGATGCATGGATCTCCCTGGGAAGGGGAAATAGAATAGATTTCACTGGTGGAATAGGTGTAGGTGGGTTTAGGAACAGGAGGGATCAACTGGGAAGGTGACAGTGGGAAGAAAGATTTGTATTGGGGAGCATTAGGAGGAAAGGTGGAAACAGTACAATGGAAACTCCATGGAGTCTATGAGAGTAACCATTGCAAAGACTCCTTGGAATGGGGGCCATGGAACCTGAACCAGCCATCCTCTAAAACCAGGAAAGCCCTCAAGTGGAGGGATTGGGACACCAATTCAGACATTAAAGTAGGTTTATATCATCAGAATTATTTTGTATTTCCAAGCGCCCCAAACAATGACAGGAAGACTTATTATTTATTATGAAAGCTTGGCGTTTAGCTTAGGCTTATTCCCAACTAGCTCTTTTTTCCTTTTTGTTGAATTTTAGAAATAATCTTATTTTATATACCACTGCCTCATTCCCTCCCCTCCCATGCCCTCCACCCACTCCCCAAGGATAGTGAGGCCTTCCTTGGGGGGCTGGGGGGCATCAAAATCTGTCACATCATTTGGGGGAGGGACTGGGCCCTCTTTCATGTATTTGGGTGGCAACATTATCCCTCCATAGGGAATGGGCTACCAAAGTCCATTTGTGCACTAGGGATAAACACTAGCTCCACTGTCAGAGATCCCATAGACTAGCCAGGCCTCTTTGCTGACACCCACATTTTGCTGGGTTTGGTTTGGTCCAATGCTGGTTCCCCGGCTTTATGACTAGGGTCTCTGTGTTCTCACTTGGTCAGGTCAACTGTTTCTGTGGGTTTCTCCAGCACAGTCTTGTCTCCTTTGTTCATCCCTCCTCCCTCTCTACAACTGGATCCCAGGACTGTGGCTCAGTGTTTAGCTGTGGGTGCCTGCTTCTGCTTTGATCAGCTACTGGATGAAGGTTCTAGGATGGCAATCAAGGTAGTCATCAATCTCATTATAGGGGAACGGCATCAAAGGCTGCCTCTCCACCACTGCCTAGATTTTTAGTTGGGCTCATTCCTGTGGATCTCTGAACATTTCGTTAATGCCAGACCTCTCTCTAAACATATACTGGCAGATATCTCCTTTTTTGCTCTCCTCTATTCCTCCACTGTCTCAGTCTCCTGATCCCTCTTATTCCCCCCCTCCTCTTCTCCCTTTATCTTCCCCCCCATATGACTTCAATTTGCTCATGGGTTCCTGTACCTTTCCCATTCTTCAGCAGACCGTGTGCTTTTCTCTTAGGGTCCTCCTTGTTTCCTAGTTTTTCTCTGGTGGTATGGATTATAGATTGGTAGACCTTTGCTCTATGTCTCATATCCATAGATGAGTGAGTGCATACCATGATTGTCTTTCTGTGATTAGGTTACCTCAATCAGGATGTTTTCTTCCAGGTCCATCCATTTGCCTGCGAATTTCAAGATTTCATTGTTTTGTTTTTTCCCCCACTGAGTAACACTCCATTGTGTAAATGTACCATATTTTATCCATCTTCAGTTGAGAGGCATCTAGGTTGCTTCCAGGTTCTGGCTATTACAAATAATGCTGCTATGAATATAGTTGAACAGATGTCCTTGTTGTATGAATATGCATTCTTTGAGTATATGCCCAAGAGTGGAATTGCTGGATCCTGAGGTAGACTGATTCCCATTTTCATAAGAAACCACCAAACAGATTTCCAAAGTGGCTACATGAGTTTGCACTCCCACCAGCATCAGAGACGAGTTCCTCCACATCCTCTCCAGCATAAACTGTCATTGGAATTTTTGATTTTAGCCATTCTGACAGGAGCAAGATGTATCTCAGAGTTGTTTTGATTTGCATTTCCCTGATGGCTAAAGATGCTTAGCACTTTCTTATGTGTCTTTCAGCCATTTTAGATTCCTTTATTGAGAATTGTCTATTTAGTTCTGTACCCCACTTTTTAATTGGATTATTTGGTGTTTTGGTGACTAGCTTCTTGAGTACTTTGTATATTTTGGAGATCAGCCCTCTGTCAGATGTGGGGTTGGTGAATATCTTTTCCCATTCTGTGGGCTGCGGTTTTGTGGTTTTGTCTTGACTCTGTCCTTTGGCATACAGAAGCTTCTCAGTTTCAGGAGGTCCCATTTATTAATTGTGGATCTCAGTGTCTGTGCTACTGGTGTTATGTTCAGGAATCGGTCTCCTCTCATTCAAGGATACTTCCCAATTTTCCTCAAATAGCTCTTATAGCTTAAATTAACCTGTTTCTATTAATCTAACATGTGACTCTTTACTTTTCCTGCATAATTTATGTCTGCCTTCCTCTGTGTCTTGCTAGCTAAATCTACTTCTCTTCTTCCAAGCGTCCTTTCTTTGTCTTGAAGTTCTTTCCTATTGTCTCCTGCCTTGTTATTGGCCATTCACATCTTTATTAAACCAAACAGGTGTCTTAGGCAAGCAAGTAGGATAATATATACCACACACAGTGTGATAAAATACACAGCAACAAGGCATAAATCTTGCCACCTTTTTCCTGCCTGCAGAATGTTCTGGGAGCAGAGCCTACCAGAATCCTCACCAGAGAAACCAGAGAGACTTTATCCAGCAGCAGATGGGAGCAGATGCAGAGTCCAACAGCCAAATAGACATAGCTCTGGGGTCCTGTAGAGGATGAGGAAGGATTCTGGATCATAGAACCAGAGGGGTCAGGGACACCATGAGAACACGGTCCACAGAATCAATTAAGTCTAACTCATGGGGTCTTATAGAGATTAGGTAGTCTGTAGGAAGAGATCTGATATAGGTTTTTTTTGTTTGTTTGTTTCTCAAGACAAGGTTTCCCTGTGTAGCTTTGGAACCTATCCTAGAACTAGCTCTTATAGACCAGGCTGGTCTCAAACTCACAGAACACACAGAGATCCACCTGCCTCTGCCTCCCAAGTGCTGAGATTAAAGGTCTTGTGGAATTCTTAACAGTGGGAGCAGAGGTTGTCTCTGATTCTTTTGCCTACTTAGGGGACCCTTTTCCTCCTAGCAGTTTGCTTCATCCAGCCATGATATGATGGTATGTGTCTAGTCCTAATACAGCTTGTTATGTCTTAAACATTACAGTTTAATGTCCCTGGGAGTACATGCTCTTTTCTGAAGGGAGGTAGGGCCTTTGAATATAGGGGAGAAGGGTGGTGTCAGAGAGACTGGGGAGGTGAGGGAGGGAAACTGCTGATGGGACATAATATTTAAAATAGTAATATGAAATTCTTACATCTCTTAATATAGTCACTACTGTATTTACACACTGAATATAATATTTTTGAATTATTAAGAATATAAAACATTCATATTTTAAAGTCTGAAAGTGACAAAATTAAACAAATTTCTATACTATCACACTTATGGTTTCTACTGTCTATTAGATAGGTATTTAAAAACACATTTGCATGAAAAAGATTTACATGCTTTATATGATATGATTATTTAATGAAATATTGATAAACATGTGGTAATGTGGTATTTATGATTTAATAATGCTTTTCTGAAGGGTTAGAATGTAAAACCAGCCCCAAGCCATAGGGCCAGGCAGTGCCATTTCACATCCTTCCACGCAGGACTCAGGACAGAGGTAGATGGATCTCTGTTAGTTCAAGGCCACACTGAGCTACACAAAAATGAATCAGAGCTCATGCCTTTAATCCCAGGATTTGAAATGTATAAAAAGAAGAAGCAAAGGGTCTCATATGAGATTTAGTTTCTAGATAGGGAAGGCCTATGCAGTCTGAGGCTTTGTAGAGAACAGTGCAGTCTGGAGATGCAATCTGACGTTCCATAGATCACCCATTCAGTCTGAGAATTGGTAAAGGTGAGAACTCTGTAGTAGCTGGCTGCTTTGTTTTACTGATCTTCAGCTTGAAGTGTGAACTCCAATATCTGTCTCTGGGTTTTTATTCGTCTTGTTACATAAACATATAGGCATTAGTTTATATTCAGACTTACTACTGTCTTTGTAGTGTACTTATTGATTGCTAAATTGAATTTCATGACTTTCCTGATATGTTAATATAGAGTATTGACTTTTCTTGGATAAACTGATCTTTAAGTTCTGAGAGTACAGCAGGGAACAGACAGTATGTTAACATAAGTGCAATGTTTTCATGAATGAATTTTAAATTTACAAAATGGTCAATTAAATAATGTATTTAAACATTCTAAAGTTTTTATAAATGAGGAAGAAAGTTTTACTCATTTATATTCGGTTGATATCCCATTTCAAAACTATACATATGTCCTCCCAGGTAAGAAGTTCCCATGTAATGTGGTCTGTAAGCACGCATAATAAGCACAAATACAAGCTCTCAGAATTCAAGGAGAGCAGTCTACAAGGAAGAAGCATGTGTGTTGCTAATGTAGTAATTTGTTGTATTGTGAGTATGAATAGGCAATGGCAGCACAGGAAATCTGACACCTCAGGGTCAGAACTGGAGTTTTTACAAAGCAAAAATCTGTGGAGAAATCACTTGGCAAATAAGACACAAGCTGTTCCTTTAGGTAGAGGCAATATTGTACATACAATATTAAATTCTGGGGAAAAGGAGCCTAGAATTAATTTATTGTTTTGGAGATATGACAGTGTATCTGATGTATGAGGGCAAAGTATTTAACTTTGACTAGGAGAAAATGAGCTGGTCCACAATGCATTCTGTAGAAAATGCAAAATGGAATATATTTGCTTGCTTTTGTCTAGGGAGCCATTTAAGAAGTATGAAGAGAAAGTGACATTGTACTGTTTTCACTCTGATAGCACCTGCAGTGTAGAACTGCAGGGGTTCAGAATACAGCTAAGAAATGCTAAATTTAGATTAGAGGAGTTATAAAACAAGAAACAGTGTTGTAGAACGAGAGGTGGGTGAATCCCTTTAAATATTAGTTGACTTACCAATAATTTATCAATAAAGATAAGAGGATACAAAGAGTTCAGGAAGAGAGGCTCATAAAGTTAACAAATACCTTGGTAGAAGACAAGGAATCATAATGGTCTCAAACAGTAACAAAGGTACAGGAAGCTAATAAAAGCAAAATGTAATGACACATTTAAGGAAAAGAATGAGGATAAAATTCTCAAATTGGAATAAAAGAACAAAAAGGTGAAAGAACCAAAAGAACAAGTTTTCATATTTTTCCTCTAAAAGTTTGCTAATCATAAGAGAAAATAGTTGTAGAGTAGGACATAGTACATAAGAGTTTAAATATAGATGACGATAACCATGTATTTCTAAACACATTCCCCCAGAAAACCCGCCTGAAAGGATTAACACTTATGAGCAGAATATCTTATTGTTTGGTATGCATGCTGTGATTGAAGGTGATGGATGTATGATGATCGTGATTAGAGGAACATTTGTGTGTCAACTTACAAGTTAAGTTGAAAAGAAAACAACAGACTATTACGGTTTCCCTTCATGTTAAACACACTGTTTGAAAGATTTTACGCCAACTACTTATTGATTTTTTATTCTCTTCGCATACCATTGCCATGTTACAGTAACTGTGTGCAAGATTGCATTTGTGATATATACTTACAGTGCTATTCACTAAATGATAAATTAAAACTGCAAACAGAATCAGATAACAGAGAAAACACAGGGATTTACTTGTGAGCTCTTATCTATGTATGCCATGTAACTTTCTGAATGTGTAAGAATCATGAAGGCTCTAACTGTCTAATTATTGTCTTCTGATTAAGGGCTGATATTTAAGCACAGTGGGTTGCTAGTTCTCAGAAAATTAAAAACAACAGGTTTTCACGGAAAAATAAACTAAGGAAAGGAACTACCATTGATTCCTTGAACCAGTAAATGTTAAGCTACATTCATACTCTAACCTCTAAATTTCCATTAATATCTTTCAGTGTTGGACAGAGTTACACCAACATAAGAGGCCCTCATACAATGGGTATTTGTTGAATGGCTCTGCTTTGGTGAAATAAGAGTATTTTCTCAGCTTTTTTTTTTTTTTATTTACTACTCTTCTCCAGACATGGACTCCTGTTTTAGGGACCAAATTACTTAAAACACCAAAACTTAATCTACAAAAAATATAAAATGGGTGACATGCTATTAACTAGATTTTGCTCTATATAAAGGAAAATAAAATAGTAATGAAATTATTTCCTTACAGAGAAACTGAAAATAAAACAAGTTTTTTAAGAGAAACAAACAATACTCATTATTTTCAAATGCAAGTCAACCACTAGAAGAAAAAAAAAAAGCACAATACTTGTTTTCAGGGTAGGTGTTATTAAACTAAAAATTTTGAATAATTCATCACCTAAACATCTACCAAATCTAACATCTACCAAACTTTAGCTTAGTTTCTTTTCAGCACAGTAAAGGAGTCTAGTACACCTTTAAATTTCCAGTATAGCTCTTTAGACTTACAGTCAAATTATTGGTTTTAGTATATATTGGTTAATTTTATACAAATTTATTTATTTTGTATAAAACCTATGAATTAGCCAAATGGTATTATTCATTCATTATTATTTTCATTAACTATTGTAAATGAAAAATTTGAAATACCTTTCAAAACTGAATTTTTAAAGTGATTTCAGGATCTGTTTCACTTTACATATTGTCATCTTTAGCTTAGAGTAGGAATATATACCTGTGACATCTCAGGAAATGTGTTTATGATTCTATTAGAGGGTGTTTTCTGAACAATTTGATTTCTTCAAAGATGTCTGGTTTATGAACAAAACATAATCCATAATGGTCTCTATTTACTTCAAGGAACACTTCCTTGATGGCACAATGCAGAGGTCAACTGATCATGAATAGCCAAACCACAAGGGATACATTTATGACTTCTGCATCAATAGCTCAGAGACCAAAGAAGGGACAGAAAGATTGTATGAGCCAAAATACCAGGAAGCCTATTGTGAAACAGTTTCTCCTATAAATGGCTACATAATTTTGGGATCATGGGGGGAGGGGAGAGGGAACTAGGAGAATGAGAAGGGGAGAAGAGGAGGGGTAAGGAGGATAGGAGGGAACAGGAAGGTTGAGTTGGGGGAAGAATAAAAGAGAACATGATAAAAGATACCTTAATAGAGGGAGACATTATGGGTTTAAAGAGAAATCAGGTACTAAGGAAATGTCTGGAGATATACAAAGGTGGCACCAATTAACAATCTAAGCAACAGAGGAGAGGCTACCTTAAATGTCCTCCCCTGGTAATGAGATTGAAGACTAATTTATATGCCATCCTAGAGCCTTCATCCAGCAGCTGGTCGAAGTAGAAGCAGACACCCACAGCTAAACACTGAACTGAACTGGAATCCAGTTGCTGAGAAGGAGGAGTGATGAACACAGGCTTCCAGACCAGGCTGGTGAAACACACAGAAAGCTTACCTGAACAAGGGAGAGCTCTTGGTCCCCAGATTGATAGCTGGTAAACCAACATGGGACTGACCCAGATCCCCTGAATATGGATGTCAGTGAGGAGACCTCGGAAATCTATGGGGCCCCTTAGAGTACTTATCCCTAGCATAGGAATGGATTTAGGGAGCCCATCCCATATAGAGGGATACTCCCTGAGACTAGGCACATCGGATGGCCCTGGCCCTATCCCAAAGGATGTGACAGACTCAGAAGAACCCCTATGGAAGGCCTCACCCTCCATGAGGAGCAGAAAAGTTACTGGATAGGTAGGGTGTTACCTGGCAGGGAGGGGGGCAGGGCAGAAGGGGAGTGAGAGGGAACTGGAATTGACATGTAAAACATTCAATTGTTTCTGATTCAAATTAGAAAATTTTAAAAAATATAAGACTAACAATGACAATATCAATGGACATGTTGATTAATGATGTCCATTGATCAGTGGACATCAATAGAAGGGGGAAATTTTTTGGTGTCACACCACTATACAAAGAACTAAAGATAACTGCTAGAGGAGAATTAGCCTTTCCCTTGAATGAGGACTCTTGATGACTGTCCAATGCAGAGGATATACAAACAACAAAATGATCTTGGGAAGTTTTACCTATTTTTGCATATACATGCATAGATACATGTATGTTACAATAATAATCAAATAAAAGTAGACTATAAACTTGAGAATTACAGTAGGACATGAGAGGGGTTAGAAGTGGGTACCTGGAAGAGGCAGGAGAGAGAAAAGCAGGGAAAGAGTGATTAAATTGTATTTCAACAAAAATATTTAAAACAACCTACAATAAATTTAAAAGTGCCACTGAACAATAAATACAAGAAATGAGACATTCAATGCTTTTTACAAATTTGACAAATACTAGTTAACCTTATAATTTTTGCAGTCAACTGTTCATAAGAAACTCATTACAGAGTAAGTCTTCTGAACATGAATTTATATGAAAACACTTATGAAGAGCATAGACCCATCTCTTGGTAGCATAAGAAGAAAAGCAAGTGAGAGTTGTGTAGTAGGGAAAACATTCAAGTTTCCTGTTGCTTTACCACCTGGGACCATGGTAATCGACTCTGTCACTAAGTCAGCAGATGCAGACCAACCGAGATATTTCTCTGAATATTCTTTGAATATTTATGAGTCACTTTCAGTCTACTCCCACATGAAAACCTGTCTGTCTTTGCCAGTTGATAAACCTGCTGGGGACTAGATTCACAGATTCACACCATTATAAAGCAAAAACTTGCTTTCATCCTGAACAAATTCTCTTCCAAATGGTCTGTTCTTTTTTTTTTTCAAGCTGATATTCTGTTTGTTGCTCTGACATAGATCTACATCTATTTGATGCTGTCCTTAATAAATTTAGAATGTCAGGAGTCTAGAAAGCCTGTCTCTGACTGTATCTACCCAACCTGTATGCATCCAGTGACCTTTAAAGCTTCCTTTAATCTCTCCATCTCTGTATATTTCTACATTGAGAAAGTGGCTGTGCTTTGAATGGAAGTTGTTATGTTCTAGAACTCTTTGACTTATATTTACCACTGACTCTATATCTCTGCTTTTTTATTAACTGGATGCATTTTTGACAATCTCATATACATATGTAATACAATCTGATTGCTCTCCCCTCCTACCTTCTTTTATCTCTTTCCATTCCTTTTCAGGCCCCTTCCCGTATTTCTATCTTTTGTTTTGTTTTGTGACCTATGGATATAAGAAGACCCATCTGTGTCGCTAATTATTTAACCTCATTTACAAAGAAATTCTAGGTATCTCTTCATACATAAACTCTGACTAATATGTTGATTAAGACACTTAAGCTTTTTTCTGGTTTATGTAATGGAACTGAGGGAAATTAGTAGCTAAAATGGGTGAACAATGAAAAGAAAATGTTGAAGGGGAAAAATCAGATAATCATTTGGGCACTTAAAGTTGGAATTTTTTGTGAAGCTTCCAGAGGGAATGACCCTCTTATTGTCACAACTAAGGTGGTCTCAGCTCATAGTATGTAAGCATGTCAGACAAGTTCATAGACTGTCATCCCAAGAGAGTCAACAGAATGGCAAGTCCAAGAACAAAGAAATATCTGACATTTAAAGTTAGGTCAATCAATACCACGCAACTAGGCAAAGGGGCAAGAGCTCTGCTAGAGAAAGGAGGCAGAGGAACAACTGTCCTGAGAGTTTTTGATGATGACAGATCACTCTGGAACATATTTACTGAATTTTCTGACATCAATATTGTTGATAAATTAGCAAACAAATGACCTTCCCCTGTCCACTGAACAGAACCAAGCAGAGTAAAGAGGCTTCATCTGTATTCTGTTTAGAACTTTTGCTTTCCTCAGACAAGGGCCATACCAGAGTAAGTCTCCCATTTTAGTTACATATGTATCGTATGCACAGAGAGAAATTTTAATGTAAAAAATATTACAGCCTAAACTAATGCAGTATCACTTAAAAAGAAGAGGATGTACATATATTCACCAGTTAATTTGCCTTATTAAAGTTAAATCTATTCACAATATGTGTCATAATTTTCACAGCAAACCTGTAAGGAAAATACCTACACAGCTCACTGAACATAGAAAGGTAGAGCTGGTGCCTGCATGGAGTCTTTACCCCTGAATTTTGTCTCTTTGGCATGAGAAGGTACTCTGCACACTATGGAAAGAGAAACCTGGACACTAACCCAGCCACAAAACCCTCAACCTATGGTCTGTCCTGTCTTCAAGATGTGCTGGGACAATGGTGGTACAGAACTTGTTGAAGTAATCAACCAATATTTGTTTTAACTTGAAGCCCATGACCAGAGAAAAAAGAACATGCCCTATACTCCCTGGATGGCCAGGAAACAGAAACCAGATAGCCTAGAGACCTAGGGTAGAACCAAACACAAGTGGCAAAATCAAATCCTAATGATATTCTGCTATATTCAGAGATTGGTATTTTGCCCTGTCATTATCAGAGAGGCTTCCTCCACCGGAAGATGGAAGAGGGTGCAGAGACAAATGGCCAGACATTATGCTGAGAGAGTCTAAATTTAAGATCTCCAATGGGTCCTCCCTCAGAGATAGGGGAGCCCTGCTGAAGCAGGGAGGGAGGGAAAACTGTTGTTAGGAGGTATTGTGTGAGAGAAGAATCTATTTTCAATAAAAATTAAAAGAAAGACATGTTTAAACTAAGAAGAACAGAAATGTTCATTACCAGCAATAAATCTGTGCAATTGGTGTATATCCATTGTACTGTATGATGGATTCCATGATGTCATATACATATGCTGATCACATGTTCTAATCTCATCACCTCTCCATTACCCTCTTATTTCCCTGTTGGTCCACTCAATCTTCTGAAATTTCCCCCAGTAGTAAGTATACTCTACATATTGCACACATGTACAGTACTGAAAAACAATGGTCCTTAATTCCACATACTAACATGAATAAAACTACAAATTAATGTAGAATTGAAAGGGTCATGACCAGTATTCCTATTAAGTAACTTCCCCAAATGCAGTAACTGAAATGATAAATTATCTTTATTTTATACTTTATTATCGTGTGTGTGTGTGTGTGTGTGTGTGTGTGTGTGTGTGTGTGTGTGTATGAATTTAGGAAATTTTGGGAAAAAAGGAGATACTAAGGAAATTACTTAATATAAATGTCACTGAGAAAGGATGAATAAGAGAACAGGATTGAATTCTTAGGAGAAAGGCGATCCTAATTTCTTTGTACTATGTGTAAGTTCATTTATGCCCTTTTATTATTATTAGCTTAAAATATCTGTAACATATTCATGTATATATGTATGTCATAAAAATGTAACAAATTGGAAAATATGTGGGAGAAATGTATCATTACATGATTGTATTTTTGTTACAGAAGTAATTTAGACTGATGGAAAAATATGAGATATGAAATGAAAACACCTGAACTGTCTGTGCCTCAAATAATGTGAGTAATGGAGCTGGATTTCATTATTTGGAAAACTATCTTCCAGTTCAAGGTGGCCCCGGGCAGACATAAACACACAAACCTGAAAAACTAAGAATTACGGACCTCACCATGCTAAGGTCCTCTTCAAATCATAAATCCTATTAGAGTCTAGAGAGTTGATTGTCAGTTTAATGTAACATCCTTAAGACAGCTCTTAAGAAACACTCACCCAGCCTACCTTGAATTATTGTCTAAATTTCCATGAAATTTTAAAATATCTCAAATGATTATGATATTATAACTGACAAACAAGGGAACAAAACTAAACTATAACATTTTTAACTTCATCACTTAAACTATGAATACAGCAGAACAAAACTGAGAGAAATAAATATATTTCCACCATCTTTTCTGTCTTAATAGATTTATTAAAATGAAACAAATTCAATATTCCTTTGCGGTGCTTAGAGGAAAATTGGTAAAGCAAGAAGTAATCTAGTTTATATTAGTTAGGGAATTCTAGAAATATAGGCCATCATTTTAAAACACTACTTAATTTTACAGCATAATCCGTATAATTCAGTAACTAATAAAATAAAATCAATTTATGGCTTAACTGCTCTGGGCCTATTAATTTGGGAGATACTTTTCTTTTGAAATGTTAGAACTTAAGACCAATTTAGCCAGAAGCTAGAGGACAGAATCTCAGGTGAATGATCCCACATATGAAACTCATAATTTAAAATTTAAGGAGGCTGAGAATGAGGAAAGTGAGAGAAGTTTGAATTGGGAGGATTCATAGTATCACTCAAAATTTGAAACTGAAGTACTGTGTAAAGCTAACTGTACATTTTCCCATAGTCCCATATTATTAAAATTAACTCTACCAGCAGCTGACCTGATCCTTCACAGGGAGAATCAGGGTTGTTCTGTTCTTAGGATAATAAGACAAAACTAGTTTCTGACAACTGAGATCCAAGCTCTCAGTACCATGTCAATTAACTGGACTCTATTTTATGTTAAAGAACTGGCTTTTTTAAAGAACTCAGTAACCTCACAGCATACACTAATGCTGAGGAGCAGAAGATGGCCATGATTAGGAAGTGAAATTCTATAGTTACAAACCCTCAGTTCAAGGCCTGCCTTGACCCAGTTTTACACATGCATAAGTGATGAGCATAACTTATGTATTTAATAGCTGTTTTATTTACTACTATTTTCCTTAATGTTTATTTAGAACATGAATACTTATTCCACCATGTGCTAAATAATCTCTTTTTGAAGTTATAGTTCTCTGAATGTATTTCACAACAGAAATAAGTTTTGAAATTTGTTGTGATGCACAATGGTTGCTCAGACTAGTAAAAACCTTGAATCTAGTTCTTGTACTAAATAATTTTTAAATACTCAATTGATAAGATTCATGGTTTTAGTTTTATAAAATTGCATCCACATTTTAATTTCATATCACTATTTACAAAAGCAATTGATAAATACATCTCTTCCTGGCATTCAAACAAGACCTCCTTTCTAGAATAAGAAAGTGAAAGTTATTTTTGTAACTCCTAGTAAATCTTATTCTTGACTGTCACTGGTGTCTTCTTCACACTTTGACCCTTTTATCCATCACTCTTAGTCAGTGTTCAGAGCAGCAAACCACCTATACAGCTTAAAAGATATTAAATCCATCATTTTAAATAACTGAACAGGCAATCAAACTTTTGGGAATATATGTTGACTTTATTCTGGCTAGATTCTGTTCCAAGTTCATTACAGATATCAACTCATTTATTCCTATTACAAACAAGTAGAGAGGTATGCATTCACATTTTCTTTAAAGTTGACTAAAAGTACAGAGAAAGCAGGAGCTTGTTAAATTTCACAGAACTGATGAGTGGTGGAATCAGCATTTGAACCTGATCAATGCAGATCCAGGATCTATTGCACTGTGTTACCTTATGTGCTGTCATTAGACTACAAAGTTCTGATATCTCAAGGATGTGTGAAAATAAGATATAGGCTATTCTGCTTAAGGGCTATGTCAGACATCTCTGACTAAGCCGAGTTATTCTCTGTTAAAGACTGACTTTCAATATAACGTCTGCTTCAAAGAAATCTTTAAAAATAGCTTACATATGTTCAACACTACCTAGAATTACGGTGTTATTAAAACAAACTAATAGGCATGAAGTTGGGAGAGTGTCCTACCTTGATTTTCTGTTACTGTGATGAAGCATTGGCCAAAACCAGCTTAAAGGAGGAAAGTGTTTATTTCATCTTGCAGCTCCTGTTAATGAGGAAAGACATGGCAGGAACCTGAAGCAGAGGCCATGTTGGAATGGTATTTACTGGCTTGCTCTGTCTCCACTGCTTGATCACTCAGCCTGTTTTCTTATACAACATAAGACACCTGCTCAAGGTATGCTCCACCCATAGTAGACTGAGGAATCCCATATCAATTATAAAACAAAAATTGACCTACATACATACTCACAGGCCAATCTTATTGGGGTAATTCCTTCATATCAGGTTCCTTCTTCCTTGGAAGACTCTTATTTATGTAAAGCTGCTTAAAACTAACCATCATGGAAGGGGAAACTTTGAGGTAAGACTGGGGAAGTTGGAGGTAGAAATGTATATATAATATTTCACTGTATACATTTATTATATTCTCAATAACAAAGACAAATAAAAATACTCAAAGCTAATTGTTACGATAAATCTTTCTGCCACTGAGCCCCACCACCACGTGTGTGCTTTACGCCAGCCCCCTGCCCAAGTTAGGCCCAAATGTGTCAGAAGCCAGCCTTGGCTAGCTAGCTGCCAGCTAGTCTAGCATCCCACGATGTTAGAAGCCAGCCTTGGCGACCCCCCATGCCTAGCTAGCCACCAGCAAGTCTAGCATCCCACCCCTCAGGTTCCTGGACCTGGCCTGAGAAGCAACGAACACCTATCCCTTCCCCCACCTCCTTAACACAGGAGATTCCGGATACCTGCCTGAGAGCAATTAATTCATCCCTCCCCCACCTCCTTTTTCTCTGCTTCCTCCTTTCTCTCTAAGAACCCCTTGTAATATTCAATAAACGGGCCTTGACAAGAAATCTGCTTGGTCCCGCTCTTTCTTTCCCGCCCATTATTTGCAGGCGTGATCCACCTCGAACTCACGAATTACCGAGCCCCTCGGGGCGGGGCACAAATGAATACACAGAAACTTGTATTAGGTTCAGTGCTGCTTGGCCAATGACTAGGATTCCTCATCTGTTAGCTCAGTCTTAATTATCATAAATCTATATTTTTTATAAGACTTATCTTATTGGACGCCTTGTTGGCGTCCCTCCTGGCTGGTGGATCACATCGTGCCGCTGGAGCAGAAACAGAGGGGAAAAGAGGGCCTTCCTGTTTCTCCTTCGCTTAAATATGAGTCTCCTTGCTATGTCATTTCCTGTCTGGATCATCACTTCTCTACTACATTTCCCAGAATCCTCTTTAACTCCTAGTCCCATCTACTTGCTGCCTCATTGGCCAAACAATATTTTATTTAACAATCAATAAGATAAACAAACACAGTACATTCCCCATCATCTCCTCTTTTCCGTCTAAATAAAAGAAGGATAACTTATCTTTTATAATAACTGAGGAAATCTATAACCATAACTATCTGTCTTTAACTCTATCAAAGACTACAGAAGGATAATATATGAACTCTAGAATTGACAGAACATCTTGCTACCTGGACAGTCACCCAAAGTTCCTCTGTAACGTTGGGGCATCCATCTTCAGCCCATAGGCCACAGTGTGTCTGGCACACTTCTCCATTTCAACAGGAACCCTTTAGTACTATCTTGTTTTGTAAGTTTAGCAGTCACTTTCTTGTGGGTCCTGTATGTTTAGTTTATATAGCAACAAACAGTACAGGCAAGAGTAGTTTCTTGCGCAAATCTTGCCATGTTGAAAGCAAACTCCATAACGAGTTTCTTCAATGCCCATCCTCCTTTCTGACATAATTGGTGTGGCAGGAGCAGTTGTTCTCACTGCCAAGAAAAGCCCTAAGCCATTTAAATGCCATATTTCTGTAGGTCTTTGAAAGGTTTGAAGAATACCTAATCATCTCAAATACATCTCTATATCTAGAAAACCTAACTAACTTAATTATAAGTTCTGACTATTTTAGGTAAAAGATCTGTATAAACATAATACCTAAACAAGAGGAGACATATACATATCACAAAATTGACCTTAAAGTTGTATCAATAAATGAAAATCTATACCAAAGCAAAGTATTCATTCCTATATCCTATTCCCCTTTTCTTTCTTTAAAAAGAGATTGACTGTGCTCATTATCATTTATAACTAACCCCATTTAAATGAAAACAAACATTTATAAACAATATTTGGGAATATGGGTGTCGTTCTTTTTAAACTGCTTCCTGCTGATTGGGGATGATGTTCATATACCATAGGGATCATGATAAAACATAAAACCTGACCAAGTCCTTGTTTTTGTAGTCTGTAAGGCTGTATCATCTAAGCTGTAGGGGGTCTTGCTTGATCAAACCATATTATTCTGGAAGGAATCCACAGCTTTTCATTTTCTGTGGAAATACAAGCAAAACCTTTATTTCTAAGTAGCCTGTCCTTAAATTTAAGTTTTGAAGTTAGAGCATTTTTAAAATGTATAAGTTGGATTAATTTAGCAGCATTTATAATCAAATGTATTTTAGCAGTGGTAAATCTTTCCTCAGCAATCAAACAATTTAAAGACAACAGTATGGCATATAGTATCCAGATTCTCTATGTATTTTTCATCTCTAGGTGGCTTTTTTACTATTCTACTTTTATTTCCTTTTGTTTCTTTTTTTTCTTAGACAGGGTTTCTCTGTGGAAATCTGCCTGCCTCTGTTTCCTTCTCTCATAAGCCTACATATATTTTTAAATGCAGTATAAATCTTTAGAGGTTTTTCTTTATCTGGATCTGTCTTTATCATCTCAGAAGTGCCGAGTACAATGCCCAAGAGCGTTGGGATGGCGCGAGCATATGGAAGCTGCTCCAATGCCTCTCAGCGGCCCAACAGGGCAAGCTGTGGCGGGCAGCAGGTTTCCCTCTTTCTCTGGAAACCTTGGGGCATGGGGTCATCCTACTTCTGACACCATTCTGTTACAATAAATCTTTCTGCCAAAAGCTGCTGAGCCCCACTGCCATGTGTGTGCTTTACACCAGCCCTCTGCCCGAGTTAGGCCCAAATGAATACACAGAAACTTGTATTAGGTTCAATGCTGTTTGGCCAATGACTAGGATTCCTCATCTGTTAGCTCAGTCTTAATTATCATAAATCTATATTTTTTATAAGACTTATCTTATTGGACGCCTTGTTGGCGTCCCTCCTGGCCTTCCTGTTTCTCCTTCGCTTAAATATGAGTCTCCTTGCTATGTCATTTCCTGTCTGGATCATCACTTCTCTACTACATTTCCCAGAATCCTCTTTGACTCCTAGTCCCATCTACTTGCTGTCTCATTGGCCAAACAATATTTTATTTAACAATCAATAAGATAAACATACACAGTACATTCCCCATAAGCTAATTATTTTTAATTGGATGATTTCTGGTATTAGGTACAATACTCTCTTGGATCATACTCTCATATAAAATTCCCTCTTATATCCCTCCAGCCATCCAAAAACAATAATATAGCAAGTGTTTTGTGTTAAGAATTCCCTGGTGAGAAATAGTGTCAAGGTCTATCTTTATGTATTTTATTTGCTATTGGTAATACTCTAAATTCCCACTTCACCCATTTTGAGTTCAGTGGGATTTTGTTGTTCATTTTTTGGGATTTTTTGAGTTGGAAACTTTGCCATGTGTCCATGATCCCAAACTGGATCTTGAACCCTTGGGCTCAAATAATCCTCTAGTCTCATCCTCTCTCTTGAGTAGCTGGGAAAATAGGTGCATAACACCATATCTATATGGTATTTTATTAAACTGAAGTAACAGAGTAGCAATCAGGCTTTTATTGTGGATCTGTTAGTCAGCTGAGATCACCTAACCTGAGAAAGAAAACATAAGGAAGGAAACAGATCAACTGGGGGTGGTAGAGAACACTTCTTAAAACAAATTGCATGTTTGTACTTTCCATCATAAAAATTCCCTTTGCCCCTAGCTAAGGCACCTTAGGGAAGTGCCCGTGAGAATAGTTGGCAGAAGTTTCCATGAGACAGTGAGTGAAAACTAGAAATGGAGGGTGGGGTGACAATGAGCCATAGTGGAAGCAATGAGAGGAATTGTTACTGCCAGGGTCTGTATTGTCTTGCAGTTACTACCAGGGTCTGTACTGCCTCTGAAATTCTCTGGGAAATCGATGACACTTTTAATGCATCTCCACAGAGTCGTCAGAGGAATTTCTAAAATACCACTACCACTCCAAATTCTTCAGCATCTCTTCTTGTCAGTTTCCAAACATCAAATTCCACACCATGTTTTTCCTGAGTCTCATCTTTATCTGCAAGGTCATAGTTCTGTGGAATTATCTCCAGACTTCACTTTGCCCATGCAGAAGATGCTTGTTGAAACCTCTGTAGGCAATCAGCTCTAACCATGGTTACCCCGCAAGCCTTTGCTTCCCTGTCTCCCAGTTCTTCAAGGAATCTGTCCTCACAGTGAGGTCTGAGCTAAACTGACTTAACAGGCATCCATCATAAATCTTTATAGACCCCCACCTACCATCTCTCTTCCTTCCCTACAGCACATTCATTCTGAAGTAATAGATTTCCCTTGTTTATTTTGTATTTTAATCTTTCTGGATTCTCAAGGACTTACACATATTTTCAATAGAACACTGCATTTATTTTTGTTTTTATTGCAATAATGTCATTGACTAGAATTGAATTTTCATGAGGTCTATTGATTAAATACAGTTCTTCGAAACAGGATAGCTTCCTACAAAAGTGTGTCATCTTTTTCCATTCTCAAACAGATCCCAACTTTTGGCTTTCTCTTATTTGCACTTCACTGAAGAAATACTAATAGATCTGTCCTTTGGTCTTTTTTACACACACAGAGTCACCTACAATTCCCTCTTGAGAAGAGTCTTTAATTCAATTTTAACTTTTCTGCACGGTCAGAATTTTTAAGCAGCTGAACACACTGGAAATTAGAGGAACCAGGATCTATTGTGTTCCCTTATCTATACCTTCACAAGCAGCTGGATGTTGCCAAGAAAGCCTAGATAAACCTCTGTCCGACACACACACATGTATTGACCAAAGTATGTTATAAATGTCTACCAGTCTTTCCTTAGTCTGGGAAGCTCCCATACTTTCTTCAGGCCCCTTAACACAAGTTATAAAGTGTAAAGCTAAATTTAAGGTACAACATATACCCAATACCCTGACAGCAGCCACAGCCAAGAGTCTTGTGATCATCTAGCAAGTAACAATGTCTGAGGTAATTTGAATTTAAATGAAATGTCAACATTGCATGGAAGAAGTCATTCTTTATCTGGTATGTGTTTCTCTCCTCCCCCACAGGTAGTTCTCCATTAGCAATTGAACAAATATAGTGACTCAGATGCCTCTTATCTTAATCCAGAAGCTGTGTAATGAAAGCAGATCATCTACCCCATAGGACCAGCCCAGATGTTACCAGGTGAAGTTTATCAGCAATGGACAGGTTTTCTGAGATCCTTAGATACATCATTCCTGTTTCTAATTGGAGGCCTAGCTCTATACCCTGGGAGTACTTCTTTGGGGTTCATAGAATTTCCTTAAATGCCACTCCTTTCTTTTCCAATAAAATGACATGTGTTTGCAAATAAACAACTTCCTCATAATATGTTGGGAGACTAACGACCTCTGTGGTTTGATTTGTCTCTGGCTTGTGTGTTACAAGTAAGTGTAATTCCTTTTTAAAAGTGTTCTGGATTTACCATAAATTAGTAAGTGGGTAAGTGAATAAGAAATCTCTCCAAATTAAATCATCTTTATGCTGGAATTGAACCAGTCACCATGTGATAAGATTCTTAGAAGCCATTTTGCTTAGAAGAGGGGTTATAGGAAGTACATTCTTAATGTATTCCTGAACCCATTCTGCTGCTGAGTGTGTCTGGGAAGTACAAACTTAAGTCACTCTAAGGTCTCCGAAAATTCAACCCTTTGTTTTGATACTTATCCTGAGGTTGTATTTTACTGGAAGCACTTGGGATTTGACCTGAAACCAAGTCTTGTTTTCATAATCTCTTCCCCTCCACCCTAGGCAAGAATGAAGATGGGAAACTGTTTTGTTTTCGAGACTGATTATCTCCTGGCTCTTCTGCATTGCTGTAAAAGCTGCTTGGATACTGAAAGCTCCTTTGTTGACATCATTCTTTCTAAAGCTCATCAGTCAAGGGAAAGAATGCAGGTCATGTTTTAAACAGTGCCTGGAACTTCTTGTCACATTCATAGAAACATTAGGTAGCTTTTCTATGTTTGATGTTGCCACAGTGGCAATCTTGAGGACTTTTCTGCCAGTAGAACTCCCAGAGGCCTTCGCTCCAACTTTGAACAACTTCACTTCATTCTCTCAGTTCCTACTAATAGCTGCTCATTTAAGGGTATCAAGAGTAATTCCTTTTCAAAGCATCACTCCACCTTTAGATATCAACTACTACAGCAACGAATCAGCTTCATCATAGATTTCTAATAGTGATGAAAATTCGTTCTTACATTTCATTTGTTATTATCAGTTCCCTGTGTCTGGCAGTCAATAATTGATGACCATGTTTCTTTTCATGCTTTGTGATGCAATCAAACCCCAATGTTCAAACAGTTCCATGTAAGCAGAATAAAGCATGTTTACTAAAATAAGATTCAGTAACTTAAAACTAAGTGGTAATGAGAAGCTCAGCTCTGTCCAAAAGAAAAAAAAAGTAAAAATTCTCTTGAGAAATGCTTATGTGTACAGGACACAATAAAAGCCTGGCTGCCCTACATGTCATGTCTGTGTGTGACTCTGCTGTACCTTTAAGATTCCAGCTGCCTTAAGAGAGTAGGAGAAAACAAAGAGCCCCAGTACACAAAGCAGCAATTAGCTTTATGAATATGGTGTTTGCTGAACAACTCTGATGGAAAGGGGAAGATGCAATCATTAAAAAAAAAACTCTTGTCATATTTTCATCAAATCTAAGAGAAGAGTTCTGATAAGCTTGTGTGAGTTTGCCTTGTGGAGTTGCCACTTAAATTATAAAAACTGAACTAATAATTAATTAAATAATTAGAAATTAATGCACACAAAATGAAGAATTTTAACATCATATATAGATATAGATAGATATACTGTATAGATGATACATGGATTCTATCTCAATTCTTTTAAGCAACTTCACTATAAATGCCAAATGAAGACCCTATCTTCTATCTGTATTTCTGTAGCATCGTTAACCTCTAACCTTTAGCACTTATTATATTGCTTTGGATTCTGTTCATTGTCTATGGCCTCTGCTGGGTGTAATCTTCTAGAATTGTCACATCATTTTATTTGTATTCCCAGCTCCAGTGTTTTGTACAAGGAAGGGGTGGCACACAGTAGATACAAATAATGTTCTGTGATAAAAGCATAAAAAATGTCTTTCTTAAGACACATGTTCCTCTTCTTAACTCAGTCTTGAGATAGCCAAAATTTTAGTTTCATATTCTCTGAAACCACATTTCTCAAGAGGGGTCACTTATTGCATGTATTGTGTCCCAAAAACTTGCAGAGCTGTTGTTTATGCCTGTGATTGATTTTCTTTTCCTGAGCTACTTCTAGTTTTATCAAAAAAAAAAAAAAACACTTCTAAGTCTCTTTGCACAAGAGCTGTATCAACTAAGATGTCTTCTTTGGTTTGTTGCACATCGGAGAGCCCAAAGGCACAGGAACAGGAAAACATATGCATTGAAAACTAAGTCCCTTAAAATCTGCCTGTCTTAAACTGTTCCTCTCTCTGGCATTCAGTAGCCTAGCTAGTGCATTTTATATAGTGTAGGAATATTGGTTTTCTATTTGACATTCAGCAGACTCATTGCATACACATATAAAGCCTTATGCCTTTTTTGTGCTGTAGCTATTTTGTAATAAGATGGATGAGGAGAAGGGAAAAGAGAAAGAAGGGATGGGATTGGTTTTGCATTCAAAGTTTCATATTTAGTTTTCCACAATATAACTGCTCTCATAGTTGAATTTATAAGTATGCAACATGGGGAAAATGTAATGCATTCATAGTTGAGGAAAATCACAAATAATAATGAATAATGCCTCCTAATTTTCTCTTTACTTCCAGGTCAGAATTAGCACTAAATAAGAGGGTGTAAGTGATATCTGATCCAAGAAATAGGTCAAGACTTTGTGCTTTGACATGAGTTGTACCTACTATTCATTTGGACTGTCTCCTGTGATGGGGACATTTATGTTTCTTATTTTTAGATTTAAAGTCTGACTTCATGAATGTTTGGTTTTAAGCATTTCTTTGGAAAGCTGTAAAACCTTTAAGAAATCATACTAGCCTAGAGGAAATGGGTCAATAAGGCCAGCTTTGAAGTTACATCCTGGCCCTCCTTCCTGTGAGCCCTCTGTTTCCAGGTTGCAGACATAATGTG
This sequence comes from Cricetulus griseus, assembly GCF_003668045.3. Lineage (NCBI taxonomy): Eukaryota > Metazoa > Chordata > Mammalia > Rodentia > Cricetidae > Cricetulus > Cricetulus griseus. The sequence continues at coordinate 17,225,572 of NW_023276807.1, read as the reverse complement.
ATCAGCCAACTCACCTATCTGCCTGTCTTACCCACTGTCAACTGCTTGCATTCTTAAATTGTAAGCCAGATCAAACCTTCTCATGTGTTGGGTCACAGAAAATTAGGGGAGTAAATAATATAGGATCCACTGGGATTTTTGAAAATGGCCATGGGTTTCTTCATTATCACCTTCACAAACACAAATTTAAAATGAACAGTATATAACCTTATTTGAATAGCCAATGGAAAATACTTTCTTGCCAGGCTCACTTCATCAGTCTTAGCATTGCATTAGAGATTTAACTGGGCTCTATCTGATCCAGTACCTGTTTCAAAATTGGAGTTACTAGGATGCTTGCATCCACTTGTTTATTTATTGTCAAGGTCTGACTGCATGCATGTGATCAGAACTGAGCAACTGAGAGAAAAACTAAGTGCTGTGGCCGGCCCTAAAGGCCAAAAATACTTGTTCTCTGTCCTGTCACAGAAAAAGTGTGCAGACCTCAGTATTACAGAAATAGAATCTGAACAGTGAGATCTAAACCACTTTCCTTTTATCTACAAGATGCTTCCAAATTTTGCTTTGAATGTGTCTTTATTGAGTGCTGTGAACCTAGAAAAACGGTTAAGTTAGCATGTATATATGGGTGCCTGGAGCATTTATGCTGGAGGTCTCAAGAAATATCTGCAAAAAGTAGCAAAAGAGAATAGGATGTTTCTTTGCATCTCTTTCAGGTAAATAACAAAATGCCACTCACTTCATACCATGTTTATTTGCTTGAAAATTAAGATTTGCATAGTCTCTTTAAATTACAAATTACAAACAAGTATCAATCTATAAATAGTTTGCTACTATTTATTAATTATTATTACTCTTTATATGATTGATATTCCACAAAGGAAAAAAGTCACAAACATTTGTAGTTATAATTATTTCATTGTAAACATAAGATACATGTCTAGAGTCTTAATTTGAATATTTATCATTCTCTTTTTAGGTATAGTTTCCTCCACTGCATATTTTATTTATTTTGATTTGATTCAAGGAATTTAATGTCACCCAAGTATTAATTGGCCAAAGAGAATCATTGAAGAAATTCAGATTGGTTCTGCCCCCAGAAATAAAGTTGAATAATACAAGTTTAATGAGCCTCAAAATAGCATTTTGAGAGAAATTTTTATAGATTTTAATCATATCTGTCTTTGGGGCTTTGATGTAGAAACACTGAAATACTACTGTTCTGGGATAATTATGCTGGCCCACCTGACAGATTTCCATGGCTTGCCTGACTGCTCAGGGCAACATCAGCAGATTTACAATAGAAAGGGCAAAAAGAGATTGTGTTTACAACAATTTTGTCAACATACAGACAATTCCATCCTGTGACGTCACCCTAAAGAACATCACATACTACTTCTCCATTGGCTGGCTGTGTCCTGTGCACATCAGAACCTGAAACCTCTGAAGACTGCTTCTGACCAAGCATGGGGTGGACAAAGCGCTATCATCAAAAGGACTAGGAAAGATATCTTAAGTCCCAGCTAAAGATACTCATTTTTTTATTTTGAATTTTGATTCAAATATTAAGAAATATAATTTTTCTATACTTAATTAAATAATTCTCCTAATATATAAGCTCTTTCAGAGGAGAGGCTTAATAGTTTGGGAAGCTGTGATAGCCCTCATGGGATTTCAGTGTGACATTTAGTTTTCTAAAGAAATAAATTACTAGAGTAAATAGGTTTCAAATGGCAAGCCAATAGAAGCAGGATGGAACGCAGCTGAAACAGTGACTCTAAGCCCCACATAGAGCTTTTTCATTCTCTTTTATGAAGGATAGTTAAATACTACAGACAAAAGCATATGCTGTCATTTGTGTCCTGGGGTGAAACTTCATTCTGCTCTCTTGGTAAGGCTGCACTCCAGTTGCTGCTTTTACAGAAACAGGAAATTTGCTGGTGTGTGGTAAGAAGCAGACAATATAGAACTGCGCTGATTTGCAGTATGTCTGGAACAGCAAGATTTTTTAACAGAAAGCTAACTTTTCCCCTTTCTTCCCCAGCTTCCACACCATCTGGGGGAATCTATGTGGGTCACTTGCCACCACTGTTGTAGAATAAGCTTCATTCCTTAGCTCTACTGGGAGATCTACTGCCCAGATCCTATCTGTATCCTCTTCATGTTTTCTGTTTTCTACAGAAAAGTCAGCCAATAAAAATTTGACTTAAAGTTTGAACTGATTAATGTATGCCTGAAACAGTGTTGATTCTCTCAGGAAATAAACTACTCAGCAGAGTGATTTTAGATTTGTTTAGGAACTTAATGACTCTACTGGGGATGGAAAGAAGATCAAATAATCCCGGCTTTGTTCTTAAGTTAATTGAGTAATGCTTATGGAGAAGAGCTGATGAGCACAAAGATTATTCCATACACTTTATTAAAATTAGCAGGAAGCCTGGATGTATCACATCATGTGTGAACTTTCTGACTTTTAAAATACAGTATCTCTGTTGCACAAGAACTCCACGATGTAGGTAATTTATTACCCTCATCTTAATAAACGGGAAACAAGGTTCTGCACGTCACAGCTAAGCAGGAAATAGCAAATTAAAAGGGAGAACACATTGCCTCTGTTTCCCCATATGTTGTGTACACATGATTAGAGGATTATAAAAAATAACTTCCTGCATCCTGTAGTCAAATTATTTGTGTTTTAATTTTACATTAGTTCCAATGTGGTTTGCTATAACATGAGATTCCAGCATTAAATTTTTTTTCCTACAACATTGGAGTACATTGTGGTGTTGGTCAAAGAAACATGTAAAGTAGACAGTATGGTCTTAGGTGTTGGTCTATAGCAACAGTCATACAGTGATTTCTGATTGGTTTAAGAATAATGACCCACAAGAATGAACTTTTCTTCTGTGATACACTAAAGAAAATGTAATCACATTTCCCATATATATATATATATATATATGTATATGTATATATATATATATATATATATATATATATATATTATTGGTTTTATATATTCATGGTTTTACTACATGTATTCTCATATATGAACATTTTAATGGAGTTTGGTAATAAAATGGAAGATTGTTAATGACAAAATTACACAATATTTCTTAAAGTAAATTTCAAAATAACCTATAGAACATGCACAGATAAAATCTTAAAAAATTTGAGGCTATTAAGTTTCTCTTTATCCTGAAATAATGAGAAAATAGAATTTACAGCAAGGGAAAATAGGTAAATGGAATTTAAAGATGAGTATTCATTAGCTACTTTTCAACGTTCAAATCCTGCAAAAAAAAAAAAAAAGTCTGAAAAAACTAAAATACCTAGTGTAAAGCTTTCAGTCTAATGAGGTAACAATGTGAAATAAAGTGTCTTCCCTACTTTTGTCAAACACCTCTAGAGCCAATATGTAGCATTGAAAATTAGCACATGCATGCCCTATACAAAAGTGAAAACTTCAAAGTTAACAAGTAATGAGGAATAGCAGGAAGGGTGTTTGAGGAATTGTTGGGCTTTGCTGAATTAGGCACAAAAAAAAACTCACTTGAAAATAAGAGACTCTAAGGAGAAGTTTGACTTTCTTTCTTTCTTTGTGAATTTGCTCGTACCTTATATGACTATTAATATCATGACAGAATATTTGAATATATATAATAAGTTTTGATATAATATTTTATACATTAAGAAAAGTTTTAGAGAATCAAAATGAACCCATGGAATTATGAGTTTAGTGATGAAAGAATAGTTGCTTAATTTTGTTTTCTTCTGTCCCATACCAGGTGGCTCTTCTGACATCGGACAGAGACTTTGGATTTTCCTTCAAAAGCATGCTTGAGTTTAGAAAAGGAGAGAGCCATGTCCCAATTCCAAAGCCAACTTTAAATTTCAGCTGAGTTGGGACTACAAAATGACCATTTTGCCTTATATGTCTGTAGAGAACAGCAGAGACAAACATTTATAAAGATTTATAAGACTTGTTTCTATTGGAAATATTTTCTATGATTAAGACAATTTATTCCTTTGATTTAAATACTTTCTCTGGATAATTTGCCTTCTTCTTCTGATATCTTATTTGTCCAGTGGTCTTTGGATTCTTTAATTTGGTTTTCTTTATACCTTATAGGAATGAGTGAACACTTGGTTTTCTCTTACATGGGGACCAAACTGTGTGCTCCCATCCTAGGCACTTTGCTCAAATAGAGTAGTGTATTATTAGTCACATAGTTAATATTCTACTCCTTATAAGACTTTGTTTCCAGTTCAAAATGGAATGTAATTGGAGCTTATGGTTTTAGTTGCTTTGTAAGCTTCTAATAGATTTTTTAATTGAAATATAGTATTTCTATGTGTTTATGTGATAAACTACCAGACAATACAATAATTTGAGGTTTTCAGGATGGCCTGGATGATAAAAATGATCTCCACACAAGCCTGACAACCTGAGTCCAATCTACACAACCCATAGAAGGGTCCACCTGACCCCAGAAGTTTTGTGCTGACTTCTACACATGCACTGTGGCATACATACTACCATGCATACATCATACATACACACACAATAGTTAATAAATGCATAATAAGTCTAATAATTTTATATGTATTATAACACATGATAACTTAATCTGGATAATTAACATATCCATGTCATACAATTTATATTTCTCTGTATTGTTTATGACATTCATAGCTTTTGTAGTTATTTTAAAATTGTCATAGCTTGCTATAGACTACAAGCATGTCACTTTCTTTCTAAATAGCACTGAAACTAATTCCTACTACTTATAGGTAACACATGGCCCATATCAATGTCACGTATTTCCTTCTGTTTAGTAGTGTCTGATTGTACAGGTATGCCTTTGATGCATGTGCTGAGAAATCCGTGTTCCAGTAACTTTTATTTCAACTCCTTCCACCACATTCCCACTACCAGCTACTTTTAAGAGATTAATTTTTCCCACATATCGGTAATATAATATAAGTAATATAATATAAGTAATATTTAATCTCTCTTTGCTTATATTTCTATCTGAGTTCATGTAATTATGTATTTTGATTTTTTCCATTCGAAGCTAAATAACATTCCATTGTGGGTTCATGCCGTGTTCTCTTTATCCACATATCTAGCCATCTATAGATAGCATGGTTGATTGTATATTTTGGCTACTGTGACTAGTTCTGCAACAAATAATGAAGTGATTTCATTCCTGTACATATATGCTCTTTAGTAGGACGACAAAAGTCTCTAGCAGTCATTGCAAGCAAGAGCTTAAATAACAAAGCTTTGCATATCAAAATCCTCAACTTCAAAACATAATTTAAAGTTATGGAAACCCAAAGAACAGAGTAATGGCATGGGTGGGGAACATACAAAAGGGGTTCTAGAATTGATGTATGTATTTATAGTCAGCTCTTCATTGACAAAAACATCAAAAGTATATAGAAAAAAAAGGACTGTTTCCTCGATAAACTATGACACAGAAATCATATTTATAGGCAGAAGGAAAAAAGTAACCCATTGCCAGTCACCACATACAAAACTGAGTTGAAACAAATCAAAGGCCTAGATAAAAGCCCTGAAACCATGAAACTATTAGCAGAAAACATAGCATTAATACTTCAAGAAACTGATGCGGGTGATGGTTTTTTTTAAAATAACCATTTTCATGCTGAAAATCTGTTTGGGATGGCTTTTTCTTTTCACCAACAACAGTGGAACAAAGTCAAAGTTTCCCTGTCTTTATTACCTTGGGTAATCTCTACAGGTTCAAAGTGACAGTTACATTTTGTGAATTCACTTTTGATAAGATACATCCTAACCCTCTCAACACTGACAGCCCAACATAGATGTCCTCATCCCATCAGGATGAACAAGCTGGTCTTAAGTAACATGTGCCTGTCTTGAAAGACCACCTGTCAGGATGAGAGCCTGGGGTACTCTCTGCCTTCTTAGCACTCTACCAAGGTCTCAAACTGGCAATCCACTTCCACTAGCTTCGTTCAATTAATACTCTCAACAAAGAATCTATTTGAGCAACTAAGATCACTTAATGTTTCCTTCCTTATGGATATTTATATTTCATTGAGGTAAAAGCATTTCTACAATACCACATGCTACAGAGAATGAGGTTTATTGAGTCGATAACCCAGAAATAAAAATGTATTCATTTGTTTTTGAGCTTTCCTTACTGACCTTAAATTGACCAAAGTTTATTTAAGATCCCTTAAATTGCTCAACATTACAATTTATGCAAGCGAGTTCTTAAGCCATAATTTATAAGGTGTACAGGTAGTGACAGGAAAGATGTTTTAAAGAATAAACATTCTATGTGCAGGGGGCTAGCATGTACATAAATGCGCACATGCGTGAACACAGGCAGAGGCTGGAACATAACATCAAGTGTCTTCATCTGTCATATACTGCAATATTGCCTTCAGACAGGGTCTCTCACTGACCAAAAGCTTCCCATTCAGGCAGGTTGACCAACAAACTCTCATGATGCACCTGTCTCTTTTACTGGAGTTTCAAGCACGCACAGCTATGAACACTTTTTAGATAAGGTTTCCCAGATCTCAGTCACATTTTAAAAGATATGAAGCTTTCCAAAGCTACACAAATCAAACCAAGTAAAATATTCAAGTCTTCATAAACGTGGGGTAAAATCCACAATTTTTCTTAGTTTTGATTGAGTTTCAGACTAATGTTCACATAGACTTTCACATACCACTATATAATATATGTTTTGATTTCATAAGACCATGGACAGAAAATGTGATCCATTAGAGCACATCTTGAATTTACTTATTTATTCTATTACCCAGCTTTATGACACTTCAGGGATATACCTTGTCCAGTCATCTGCATAAAGACTTCACCAGTTTTCTGGGATCCTGAAAGTCTTGCAAAAGTTTGTCAAGTGAATTTCAGAGAGGTGTTGTTTGCTGTAGGATCTGAGAAAAATTCATCTGAAGGGACTACATTATGTAACTGATTTGGGAAGGAGTTGCATGGAGAAACTAACAATAAAGTTATGCTTTCTGAAGGAACAAAACACAACCATGTAATCAGGAAAGCATGTTGATTTTATCTTTTTGTCCTGAACATTTTAAGTTATTAGTTTCCCTTTCAGCAAGTTAGTCAACAGACACTTATGAAGGACTCACTGGAGAAAAACACTAAGAACCCTGCACTCACCTGCAAACATCCACACACATATATACTTAATTAAAAATAAAATGAAATTTTTTATAAGCCATTAATTTGTATCTCTTTATTCAAATCACACAGTAAGAACTAAGTGCTCTAGTATCTCTCTCCTTTTCCAGATAAAACAAACTTTAGACAGTCTCATCATCCTGTATATCCTTAGGCAGAAAGCAGATGCACTATATCAACACCCTTGCTATAAACCATCATGATACCATGTGAACAGACATGTGATCATTGAGGAATTGCACTTAGAAATGGAAATGACTATACTATATTTACATGCAAATTGAAATGGCCCAATAGAGAAAGATAACAGTGAATGTACACTTTTCTCTTGAAAATATTTACTAATATCACTTAAAATTGAAAACAATTAGATGGGTTTATGCTCTAGAACTCTCTAATCATCTAATGAATTTCTTGTGAAGTTCAATCTATTCCTGTTTCAAATGATTACATGGTCAATTAAAATAAAAACAGTTTTGTTTCTGTGTGACTATGTTCTGTGTCATTAGTAAAAATCATCCATTTCTGCGACCTGCTTGTAAAGGCTAAAGATGGGACTAGTTAATAGATGGAACTATTAAATAGATGGGACTAGCTGTCATTTGGTCACAGCTAAAACTTTAGGTATAATGTATCTATAGGCAGATATCTACACAAACATTAGGAAGACATTTAGGTAAAAACAAACCATGAGAATGTTTGGCACAAATATGTAATATTTGAAAGGGAAAGAATTATTAGAATCTGTGACTGCCAGTCAGTTTAGTGTACCTGCCAGAAAAATTCCAGTGTTACCACATTTGAATATTTATAACAAATAAAACAAATCCTGCTTTGACCACAGTAAACCTAAAAGCATTACAGAATATTAGTTCAGTTGTCTGCTTGATTATCTTAATATTCTAGCTGTCTGCCACACCACTTGATTATTCTCCAGTCAGTTTGCTCCTGTAGGGAAACAGAACTACTGATTTTCAACACATTGTATTAACCTGTACATATGCAAACTCAGCACTAGGAGATGCTGGCCTTTTCCTAAAATACTGTGAGAGCCTTATACTGAGTCCTCCTAGCTTAAATGGGACATAGCTTCCCTTAACTATTTTCTTTGTTGTATTTGGAAAAGATAAGGAGAAACTCCTGAGGAAGGAGGTTTGAGGGGTGATGTGTAACTTGCCAGGGCAGATTGAGGTTCAGGTCAGTCTGAGTGTACTGAAGACGGACACCTTGCTTTTTCCTACTTCCAAAGCCTGAACAAACAACAGAATGGATTTCCAACAGCTGGACCTTGGATAGCAAGAAACTGCTTCAAGTTTGGAATAAATAGAAATGTTTGTGCATGGTTTATCTTGTGAACTTTAAAAGAATTTGATAAATTAAATATTTCTTTAAGGACTTATCTTAATGTTATCATTCCCATGCCTTTACATTTTTCCATAACTAAAATCTTTCATATAACTTGGATTCCAACATTCTGTATGAGGGTCTAAAGATAGAGCATGAGCTGAGAATATTATGTACATCAAGACACATTGAACTCTGTGGACCAGTCTGCAAAACTATCCAAATAGCTTCCTTTTGACAAGCTTGATGCTTAATCTAAAATCTCTGAGATTCTAGAAAATGAGTTTGTGGCTGATGTTAATGCACTATAATCTCACCTATTTTCAGATGGCATAAAATGCAGAAGCTGCAATATTTGACTTATTTATTTTATTGCTGACATCTTAAAGTAACTATTTTAATGGCATGAAACTATGTATTTACTTGCACTTGCAACGCAAAGACAGGAGCAGCCCTGTACTGTGCTTCAGCTGTGTGGTACATCAGGACCCAGTCAGCCACCAGGCAGAGCGAGTAAATAAAAGTTAGAGTGTTGGTTTTAACTATTTGTCAGTTATTTTAAAACTGGATAAAATAAAGTCTTCCAAGTGATGTTTCTCTATTTTTCACTGGAAAGGGAGGAGAAGAGAGAGAATCTTGAATTTAAATAAAATACACAGCAATTGGAATCCAGTCTTTACAGTGTCACATACACTCTTTGCTATTCCTGTACAATATTATATTATGAAAGTCTGTATGTCAGTGTTTTCCTGAATATTCACACTTAAAGGGAATAATATCTTATTAGTGTTAGTTTTCATAAGGCAAGTAGTTCAATAGGTATTTTCTTCATGACAAAGTCAGATAGGGATTGATATAATCTTCTCACAATTAAGCTCTAATTGGTGTTCTCCCAGACTCCTAGTCTCTGAAAATACATCTTAAAACTCAAAAGGTTTGAGCTTTATAAAAGAGTTGAGAAATACATGTGTTCTATCCCATACCTAGGTACCACAACCTTCAGTTATTGGCATGCTCTAATTCTGGGGCTCACCGAGCTGCAAAAGCTTCATTAATTGGTAGGTTCTCAAAGTCCGAATTTCCTATCAAATGATAGGATATTGATATAAAGAATATATTATCCAAAAGCTATCCTCATTTGATATCTATAGAATATAAAATAAAGGCATAAACATAGCAAAGTAACAACACAATGTTATTTCTTCCCTATTTATTTTATTTAGTTCAAAGAATACTTATATATTTCCCTTGAAACTTTCCTTGCAACATCTCAATATAATTCTTCATTTATGTATAAATATATCTCCACAAAATTTGCACCTGAATACTTACATAAATATTTAAATGTACCATATCAATTGGGAATAAATCAAGTCTATCAATGGAAATAACTATCATATACCCATTTATTAGAATGTTATTAACTATTAAAAGAAGATGAAATGGTGATACTGCTATTACATGTGAAAATTGTTTTTAAATTATGCTAAAGAATCCAGACAAAAAGACAACAAATTATGTTTCTGTCTTATGGAATTTCCATAGTAAGTAAGTCTTAGACACATGAAACCTCATTGTTGGACAAAGAGGAGCATAGAATTTCTTTCCATTGTCTTGTATCTTCTGTGATTTCCTTTTTAATGTCTTAACTTTTAATTGTAGTAAAGTCTTTCACTTCTTTGCTTAGACATATTTCTAAACCTTTAATTTTTGGAGTTATGCTTAATGAAATGCTTTTCCTGATTTTTTTCTCTGAGGGTACATTGTTGGTATAAATGAAGGCTACTGTTTTTTGTTTATGTTGTTGTTGTTTTTAAACCTGAAACTTTACTATGGGTGTTTACTGAGTCCAATACTTTTCTAGATTTGATAGGGTCTTTAAGTAATCATGTCATCTCCAAATAAGGATAATTTTATTTCTTCCTTTCTTTTTTCATCACTTTTATGGATTTCTCTTGCATGATTTATATATCTAAGACCATGAAAATTATTTAAAGTAAAAGAGGGGAGAGTGGACATCCTTGTCTCATTCCTTATTTTAAGGGAAATGATCTTAATTTTTTCTCTGTTTAATAAAAGTTTGACCATAGGCTTGTTGTAAACAACCTTTATTATGTTGAATTGTAGGGGAAGCTGTAGCCATGCCTACTTAGGGGCTGGCTACAGGTGTGCCTACATTGAAGTATGTTTTGTCTATTCTAATGTCTCCAGATTTTATCATGAAGTCACATCAGACTTTTCAAAATGCTTTTTCTGCATCAATTTAAATAGGTATGCAGTTTCTTTCCTTAAGTTTATTTTTATGTTATAGTACATATATTAATTTGGGAGTGTTGATCTTGACTTTCTGATATGAAGCCTACTAAATTGTAATGCATCATCTTCTTAATGTATTCCTGAATTTAGTTTGTAAGTATTTTGTTGAGAATTTTTGCTTCTATGTTCATCAATGAAATTAGTCTATAGCTTTCTTTCTTCTTTTAAATACTGTCTTTATCTAGATTTGTTATCATGATGATCCCTAGTCATATACCAAGAGGAATTCGTAGCCTATCATAGAGTTATTTGCACCATCATGTTTGTTGCTGCTTCATTTACTATAGCAAAATAATTTGTATCAATCTCCTTGTCCATCAACAGAAGAGTGGATAATGAAAATCTTATATGGTTGTGATTATATGTATATGTATATGTATATGTATATGTATATGTATATGTATATGTATATGTGTGTATGTATGTGTGTGTTAGAAAATGAAAGGATTTACAATATGTAATAGTGAGGTCACACAATCAAAAAAGGGAAACCTTTATGTTCTCCCTCATAAGCAGAATTTATTTAATATTATATGAATATAAGTATACAAATGTACATTTGGGTATGGCATAATATGTAGAAAAGAGAACAAGAAAGGCTAGCTATTAGGGATTGAGGAAGGACTGAACACAAGCAATGACCCCAAGTTATGAGCTCCTAGTTCTAACTCTGTCATGCATATTTAATCTTGGCCAGTAGATAAGTGCATAAAATATAGTCATTAGTGAAAGTATGGAATTGAAAGTGAATTTTGACAGCTTCCATGGCAAAAGGCTGCTCTAACTGTGTAGACATGTATCGTCAGGTTGTGTTTAGGTCTAGTTAATTTTGGTGTGTGATTTTCTTTTATTTGCAACTTTTAATAATAAAGTTAAAAATAAAAGTAAAAGAATAGAGCATGATTTCAAATGGGTAGGGTGTGGGGAGGATATAAATTTAATCTGATGTTACTTTTATTAATAATTGAACATCCCTGTGAATATGCCAAAATCCTAAATGGAACATTTTAAATGGATACATTCAAAATACATAATTATATTTCGTTAATAGTATTCCAGTAACTTAAAAAAGACACATTCACTGGGCGTTGGTGGCACAGACCTTTAATCCCAGCACTCAGGAGGCAGAGGCAAGGGGATCTCTGTGAGTTCAAGGCCAGCCTGGTCTCCAAAGCGAGTGCCAGGATAGGCTCCAAAGCTACACACAGAAACCCTGTATTGAAAAACCAAAAAAAAATACATATCCATTTAAAATGCCTCATCACAGCTACATATAAATGATACTCGTGACTGTTTGGAGCTTAGGATGTTTCTCAAAGACTGTACTGTCCAGAAACACATTTGATACTGCTTATAGACCAGTGGAGAAAAGCACACAGTGCTGTTTTGGTATTGTCTCCTGTTGTTGGACATTTTTCTGCCAAAGCTTATAGTGAAGAAATCTTGATCAGTGTCATCAGTGATGCAAACATTGTAAACACATTCAGGAAGATCTGAACCCTGCTGTGATTGATTGATTGAAAAATGACCCATTATAGTCTCTGGCATTAAATGCTTAGACCTCAATTGATAACCATGTTTAAGGAGGCTGATTAGGAAACAGAAAATGTTGCCTTTTTGGAGGTAGTGTGTCACTGAGGTGGAGTTTTGGAGTTCCAAGAGTCATGTTCCTTTCTAGTATACTCTCTGGAATTCTGGCTTGCATTTAAGATCTGAGATCTCAGCTGTGGCTCCATCCACCTGGCTCCTACCACCACTTTTTGACCATCATGGACTATTTTCCCTCTGGCACTATAAGCCAAATAATCCCTCTTCTTCTATAAGTTGCCTTGGTCCTGGTGTACAGCAATATAAACTTTAACTAAGACACTTGCTCACCTGAAAAATGTTTGGCCTTTCATTCTCCCATCTCTAGTACCCAGGGAGAGGACTGGGTTCTCTTCAACTCAACATAGTGCCTTCCTATTTACCAGCACCACATGGGAATTCTTTAGATGCTTCAAACTGGCCACTTGTGCTTTCAGAAATCCCAAGGCAATATCAGAAGGAGTGCTCTTTGATTCTAGAATGCCAACTCTTCAAGTCCTTGTTTCCTGTACACTTCTCAACTGCATTTGCTTTCTTAGACTTTTATCTAAAGTCTATTTTCTTTCCTGGGATATATACTTTCTAGGTTATTCTACCAATAGAAACAGGTACCCATTATCATCCTTTGGCTTTTCACTAAATTCCACTTGATTTTTGTTCATATTGGTTTTTATTCATATTCACACATTGCAGTTGAGCCTAGACTCACAGATGCTATACTGAGTCTCTGAATAAGAAAATGAAAGCCCTCTGGGTTAACAATTGCTTTTAATAAATTGTGAAGAGCTCTGTGAACTAAACCTGGGTGTTTCTCCACTACCCCAGTGAGGCTCATGTCTGCACATTCTTATTTAGCAATCCTGGTCTTACATGGTGAAGGGACAATATATGCTCATTAAGTTACCATGTAATTTCATTCTCCTAGAGAATGCAAAATCAATCAATTTCGACTTTCCTTCAATATGTAGACTATGCCCACATGAAATCCAATCAATAAATATTACAAAATGCACACAATTTAATGAACATTACAATATAAATTTAAGAGCCGCAAATATTGAACCTAGAATATTCCCCTTTTATACTGTTAATTTTCTTTTTAGGATGGTGAGGTCCTACCTTTGAAATAGAGATAATATACATTGTGGCAAATGACATTATAAAGCATATATACTTCCCTTCCAATTTAGTGTTGTTCTTCACAACACCTAAACAGAGGACCACTGTATTTAATGAGCAAGTTCAATGTGCATGTGTACTTGTATTAGACCTAACAATGTAGTTCTTTTCCTTGACCTATTATTTTTCAACTTACCCAGTCTTAGAATGACTTATGAGAAACTAGTAAATACTTAATGCACATTTAATGAATATTTGTAGCATTGAATTTTCTACTTCTTTATTTCTGTCTCTTGTCCTTTAATTCTAAACATGCCTTTCATCAAAATCATTAATCCCTATGCCACAGTAGCATTCACATCCAGTCTACTCTTCTACCTACTAAGAAACATAAAGGTAAATTACATCAATCCTAAATTACTTTGACATTCTTAAATTGTGTCAGATAGTTTAAAAGTAGTAGTGATGAAATATGATCAAATTACCAATACATATATAAATAGTAGAGTAATTTACTTATGATGAAGATGTGGAATTCAGGTGAGAATATATTCTTTATTGAAAAGCAATAACTGAATCTTGAATGTTTAGAGCTGAAACCTTGTGGAAATTAAGATAAAAGAAAAGATGGGTATGGCCAGCAGTCCCACCACCACTTAGGAGGCTGAGGTAGGACAATTAATGTTAGCTCAGGCAACATAGTAAGTTTCAAGGTATCCTGATCTACACAGTATGGCCCTGCTTCCCCCAAAATAAAATATAAAGCAACAACAAAGAAAGAAAGTAAAAAATAAATAACCCTCATGCTCTTGTAAATAATCCTGTGTAAACTGTGTGGCTCAAAATAATAACCTAAACAAAATGAAAGTAAGAGGAAGACATATTGGAAGGCATAGTTCATTAGAAGTGGGAGAAGCAAAGGGGAGGGCAATTAGGAAAGAAAATAACCAAATACATTAAATCCATGTAAAGGGATTGAAAATAAAAACTAAAGCTTAACAAGTATTCATGGTATTTGAGTTAAAATTATTAAACAATTAAAATAATAAATATTCAAATATCACATTATTTCTATTTTGACAATTACCTGGCATTGTTGGCGTGGTCTACCATTTCAAACATCATAGCATTAATGAGGGAAAAATTATCACTTGGTGGTTTAAAGGCTAAGTGGAATGTACAGCTAGCCCATTGAGAACCTATGAAGTTGCATGACAAATACTCAAAAGTATAAGCATAATACATCAAAGAACTTGCAAGCTAATACAAGAATAACTACAGAAAGGGGTGTGATTGTTTTTTAAACAGGAAATCAAATTGTAGTAAGGCACTGGTACTATCAACTGCTTATTCTGATTCAAAACCAAATAGTTTTTTTTTTATTTTAATAAAAAGCCACCTGAGGTTTTTGGCCAAGGATGCACAACTGTTACTATACCATTTTATGACATCTTTATTTTACATATTTACTGTCATTATTATAGCAATGTCAGAATATGGAAACACATATCTTGGAATGTATATGGTAAATAATACTATGTCCAGTGTTCAACCACTACAACACATAATAGTAATAAAACAGAGAGGAAACTGCATCCCATAGTCAGAATAAAAATGAATCAAGGGCCAGTAATCCCAGAAATTAGGAAGCTGATACAAGAGGTTTACCATGACTTTGAGGCAGGCTGGGCTACACAGTAAGACCCTGTTGAGAGAAAGAAAGACAGGTGGGAAGATAGATAGACACATGTAGAGATAGAGTCACAGAGGCAGAAAGGAGATAAGAATTCATGAAATGGAAGTAAGAATCATAAAACTAACATAGTCTTCAGAATCACACTTGCCACCACCATTACTCTATTAAAGACAAAAAGTAAAGTTAATGGCTGACTACACACTGTAAACTGCTAATTCAGTTGATAGCTCAGGGAGGCCTGCTCTTCTCTCAAAGGAAATGAAGGAGGAATGGATCTGGGTGGGGGCAGGGAGGTGATGGAGGGGAACTGGGAGGATTGGAGGGAGGGCAAACTGAGGTCAGGATATATTGTATGAACAAAGAATCAGAAAAAATAAACAATTCTTTGCTGAAACCTAAAAGTAGCCCTAAATCAGAACTACTTCTCCAGTGGAAGTGAGGCAAGATGACCTAGAAATGAATACAGAATTACCATTGAAGTTAAGAACAGTTGACAAACTACTGATAAAATTTAGTTTGGGAAATATAAAATATTACCTTAAAGTTTTGTTTTGGAGACAAGAAAAAGTAAAAAAAAATAAAAATAAACAAAAAAGTTTTAAAATCAACAAAATACTAAGGAGAAATTGGTGCAACTTCTAAACACAAAAGCAGTACATCTGAGCTGTACAGGCTTTTGTTTTTTATTTTTTCTCAATTTTTTCATTTAAATTAGAAACAAGATTTTTTTTACATGTCAATCCCAGTTCCCTCTCCCTTGCCTCCTCCCATCTCCCACTAACTCCTTACCTATCCCATACCATTTCTGCTCCCCAGGGAGGGTGCAGGTTTAACAGCAGATTACATGCCACAAACAAAAAGAGTTCTCAGTGCGTAGGAATAGAAACTCAAACAGAAAAGAAATTAAAAACAAAAATATTAGATAATCGCTCCTGAACAAGACTGAAGCAGGTTAATCTGTGAGATTACTGAGGAGCTCAGTGTCAGCATTAAAGAAACGAGCAAAATGTGAACACACTCATATGCTGCTGTACAAACTGTTCTTGCCTCGTTTTGAAGAACAACACGAATCAATTAATGTTTACTTGTAAGTCATATGTAAATGAATTTGAAGCATTGAATCTTGTAAACTTCCCCATGGTTGATCATGTGATTGTCTCCTTTTAAAGTATTTTTTTTCTTGTGTCTCTGGTACCTTTGTGAATATTTCAGACACTGTAATTTCCTCCTGATCCTCATGAATAACAAGGATCAGGATAACCAGAGAAAAATGGCTGCTTACATATGCACACACTTTTGCACTTTTAGATAATGATAACCTGTGCCAAAGTAAATTTCCAACCTTTACAAGTACAATCAAAAGCATTCATTCCAAACAAACTCATAGAAAGATGCAATAATTCACATCGTGATGTTAGACTTTAAAATTTAAAACCCAGGTCCATGCATAACTGAAGTAAAAATAAAAATCAAATTTGAAAACCACAAAGATTGATGAAAACTTTAAGCTAACAATAGAAAAGCAGTTTGCTCCCATTGCAGCACATAGAAGCCAAATGTTTCCATTTGCTCCAGAGTCAATTTCATTTCTTTGTAAACTTTCTGCATGAAATATTGCTTTATTTTCTGGTTATGTCACTTTGACATTTGACAGAATGTTACTAGTCAAGAGAGTTCCCAGTACATTTGAGACTCTATCAGGAAAAAAAAACACAATAAATGTGAAGGTTTTGAAACCAACATTATTAGTTAAAAGATGAAATGAAATACAATCTCTTCAATTTTCTAGGCAAGGTACAACATCATGCTATTATTTATCTGCAGTAGGATGGCCAATATGAAGTGAAATTTCAAGAACACTAGTGATAAATATTTTACTTCAAACCTTAAGCTAGACAGCTTGATTTTCAGTGGAGAGATTGAGTGGTGGTCCTGGTCATGGCTTGATGCTTTTTCTGGTCCGAACATTGAATGACATGGAGATCACCAATACAGAGACCTACTAAAGCTCCTCCTTTATAAGTAGTGAGTTCTAAGCTACACATGTATTTTAATGTTTTTCTTTTTTACACAAATAAATATAAATTCAGCTAGGCATCTATTCACTGATAGGCTTACATTATTCATGGTGAATTTAATGCAAAATCTCTTATGTTTCTTTGACCACCAAAGTAGATTTGTTTAATATCTTTGTTTTTGTTACTTGTGGACCCCCTGTGAATATTTTTATACCATTTTTTCCAAAGTTGTGCCTACAGCACATGGGTCACACAACAGAACACAAAAGGCATGAGACATGTATGCATCGTACTCTTTCCACTGACCCTCAAAAGATATTCTCAAGGTAGCTACCGATGGCTCAAGAAAAAGGGGAAAGAATAAAGACAAGGGAAAGCAATACCTTGTTAAGAAAGAGTCAGTCCTCTTTTCTATTTTTGATCAATGCTTCACTGTAACTATGAGGACTTTCTCTTTATCCCAACATCCGTGACCATATAACCCAGAAGACTTTCAACAGAGTCCTAGTAACTTTGAGAAACTAATGTAATTATCCCTTAATAGTTTCTGATTAATTTTATTTTGAATATATAACATAGGTATCATGATGCTATAAGACACACATGGACAGTAAAGTGGCTATGTAGGGAAGCAAGATGGCGTCCATTATTATACACTTAACGTTTCTTACCTGTGGCAAATGAAAACATCTGGTCATTTAGAACAACCTCCAAAAACAATACAATACAGTACTGTTCCACAATAGCCTCTAGACTTGTTCACCTTATATGCATATGGTTTTGTAGCTTTTGTGATACAGCTAGTAATATCTTCCCTAAATCAACCTTAACCTTGGTAAACAAAGAGTTTGTCTTTACCTCTAGGTGTTTGATTTTTATTTTAGATTCTATATATAAATGAAGTAATATTATAGTATTTTTCTGTGCCTGGCTTATTCCATTCAGTTTAATTCATACACATTCATCTATATGCACAGAGGGTCATAGTTTTTGTTGGCTTTACACAAACCAAGGAAGTGGGACGCTCAACTGAGAAGCTGTCTCTATCACTTTGTCTGTGGGCATGTTCATAGTGCATTATTTTGATTGTTGACTGATATGGGAGAGCCCAGGCCATTGTTCTCTATGTCATCTCTATGTAGACGGGCCTAGTCTAAAGAATGATACCCATGCAAACCCAACAAAGCAAGCCAGTAAGCTGTGTTCCCCTATGGACTTTGATTTAGTTCCTGCCTCCAGGCTACTGCCTTGAATTCTTTTTTTAATCTTTACTTTTTAAAATTTTCATATAGAAAGATTATTTTACATATCTTACATATTATTTTACATATCCCCCTCCCTGCTCTCCTCCATGACCCCCCCCTCCAACTAACACTACCTATTCCATACCCTTTCTGCTCCCCAGGGAGAGTGAAGCCTTCCATAAGGGGTCTTCAGAGTCTGTCATATCCTTTGGGGTAGAGCCTAGGCCCACCCCCACATGTCTTGGCTTAGAGATTATCCCTCCATGTGGGATGGGCTCCCAAAGTCCATTCCTATGCTAGGGATAAGTATTGATCCACTATAAGGGGCTCCATAGATTTCCAAGGTCTCCTCACTGACATTCACATTTAGGGGGACTGGATCAGTCCCATGCTGGTTGCCCAGATATCAGTCTGGGGACCAAGAGCTCTCCCTTCTTCAGGTCAGCTATTTCTGTGGGTTTCACCAGCCTGGTATGGACCCCTTTGCTCATCAGTCCTCCTTCTCTGCAACTGGATTTCAGTTCAAGGTTTAGCTGTGGGTGTCTGCTTCTACTTCCACAAGCTGCTAGATGAAAGCTATAGGATGGCATATAAGCTAGTCATCAATCTCATTATCAGGGGAGGGCACTTAAGGTAGCCTCTCCTCGGTTGCTTAGACTGTTAGTTGGTGTCATCTTTGTAGATCTCCAGACCTTACCCTAGTGCCTGATTTCTCTGTAAACCTAAAATGTCTCCCTCTATTATGGTATCTCCTTTCTTGTTTTCTTCTATTCTTCCCCCAACTCAACCTTTCTGCTCCCTCATGTCCTCCTCAACCCTCCTCTTCTCCCCTTCTCATTCTCCTAGCTCTCTGCCCCCTCCTCCCTTGCTCCCAATTTGCTCAGGAGATCTTGCCCCTTCTCCAGGGAAACATGTATGTCTCTCTTAGGGTCCTCCTTGTTTACTAGCATCTCGCAATGTGGATTGTAGGTTGCTAATCCCTTACTCTATGTCTAAAATTCATATATAAGTGAGTGCATACCATGTTTGTCTTTTTATGACTGGGTTACCTCACTCAAAATGGGTTCTTCTTGTTCCATCCATTTGCCTGCGAATTTCAAGTTTCCATTGGATTTTTCTTTTGTTTTGTTTTGTTTTCTTCTGCTGAGTAGTACTCCTTTGTGTAAATCTACCACATTTTCTCTATCCATTCTTCGGTTGAGTGGTATCTAGGTTGTTTTCAGGTTTGGACTATTACAAATAATGCTGCTATAAACATAGTTGATGTCCTTGTATGAATGTGCATCTTTTAGGTATAAGCCTAAGAGCGGAATTGCTGGATCTTGTGGTAAACTGATTCCCATTTTCCTAAAGAATCTCCATACTGACTTCCAAAGTGGCTTATGAGTTGGCACTGCCACCAGCAGTGAGGAGTGTAAAATTGCTGAAAGACACATAAGAAAGTGTTCAACATCCTTAGCCAACAGGGAAATATAAATCAAAACAACTCTGAGATACCATCTTACACCTGTTAGAATGGCTAAAATCAAAAACACCAATGACTGTTTATGCTGGCGAGGATGTGGAGACAGGGGAACACTCCTCTGCCTTGAATTCTTGCCCTGACTTTTCTCAGTGAAGGAGTGCTACTTAAGAAGCATAAGTCAAATAATCCCCTTCAAAAAAACCCAACTGATTTTTGCTCATAGTGTTTATCAAGGCAACCTAGATCAACCTGGAACATGTAGGATTTCCCTTTTCATAAAAGCTGAATAGTATTCTATTGTTCCTGCATGTGTCTATACTTTACAAACTGAACAGTTTGTTTGTTCACCCAAGTTCATTGCAAATACTCCAGATATAAATACATGCAACTGATCATGTTATGTATAAATAGAGTTGACTATTGCTCTACCAGTATGTTGAAGTAAATTCAGCTTAGCACTTAAATCCAGCCTTGTGTCCTTACTATGTTATACCATGAAGAATTTCATATAAATTCTATGTCTGTCTCTATCACTGAGATTTTTGTACAAGTTAAGACTTTTCACTTTCGCTAGCTGTATAAAAGTTATGAAATCAATAACTGGAAATCTTTCTGTCCATCCAAGGCAATGAAGAAAATCAGTTGGCAGCCACAAGTAAAATACCACTATTGAGTTTTCAAGTAACTTGTTTAAGTAATCATACTAAAAGATGTCATTTCATTTAACATAATCATACGTAGACTATATTTCCTGTCTTTTCTTCTTTTCATGCTTCCTTGTTCTACATTCTTCCAGAGAATTCTATATAATTCACATTGAGAAATGTATTTATGTTGGTAACTATTCAATATGATTTGACAATAAATGTGTATTCCATTCATGGGTAGTATGTTTTTTGAATGTCTGTTTGATATATTGGTCTAGTGTTGCTTCACTAGTTTTGCTCTACTTCTCCCTATATGATGTCAATGCAGACACCACAGCTCTCATCTTAAAGAACTATTTTGAGAGACCATGGCCCAGGAATACAGACTTATGTCACCCCAGATTCCATATTACAAATTGGAATCAGGTTCATAGTTTTACACAACAAAGAATGTCATGAATCACAACACATTTAAAAAATATTGGTGAGTATATCAAAGAGGTGGGTAAAGCAAGATGAGGGAAGCTTCACTATAGGCCCAAGGTGCCCTTGGATGATATTCTTAGCGTTTAGATTGGTGGAAGCTAGTAGTCTGCTAAGCTAATAGATGTCAAAAGGTTTTAAGAATTAGTCAAAAGATGTAGTGGGCCTTAACCTATACTTGAATGGTGCTTGGTCACTCCCATAATATTTGAGCCACTGTTGCACCAGTATATCTTACAGACAGCCGCTTGTAGTAGCTCCCATGGTGTGTGGCTAGACGATATTGGTTAAAATCCTACATTTCAAGATACATTTATATTAAACTAAAAGGGGCTTGGGAGATGGCTCAGTCAATAAATAAAATTTCACAATCTATAATATTTTCTATTACACAGAGAAATTTGGAATTGTCATGAAAGGTAAGATGGTTGTCAAAAAATGCAGAAGTTTAGAAGTAGCATGTATCTTCTGGCATCATTTGTTTACAAAAGCAACATTATGATTTAGTAGTTGTGTGTATTGTTAATACAGATGGATTTCAATCCTTTACAATTATTTAAACATACTCCATCATATAAATAACTACTTTAGACAGTCATTTTATCTACAATGTTCTAATATTTTATTCAAGATAATATTTTATTAATTATTTTGAAATTTCACATAATGAATCCAAATCACATTCAATTCCCAGTCCTCCAAGGTCTGGCCCCCAACCCTTTGGACCTCCCCCACACACACCCAAAAAGGAAGAACCACACACACAAAGCACAAGTCCATTTTGTGTTGCCCATTTTCACTGTAGCTTGGTCAAACTCCCAGTGGCCAGCCTTTTAAAGAAAGCTGAGTATTTCCCAACCCCATTCCCAATCATCCTGATTTATAAGCATCCACTTTGATGGATTCCTGTCTGGGGTGTTCTTTTTGGGGGGAAGGGGTGGGTTGGGGGTAATAGGTTGTCCTCTATGACTCTCTTTATCAACAGTGAGTCTACATTCATTGACACTACTTCAAAAGTAGCTTCAAGTCAGGAGGAACACAAATCATGGACTACCATGTAGTTTCTGCTGACAGCAAGAACCAAGGACATTCACATAGAGTCCAGCATCAGCAATGCTACAGACCTTAGCATGGTATAGACCATAGACATCAACATGGTCCTTTGCCACAGTACAAGCCACAGATATCAACACCAGCCCTGGCTGCAACAGAACCCCTGACCCCTACATGGCTCTCAGTGGCAACACAGACCACTCCCACCAACATGGCCCCATAGCAGCAGGACCCATTGACATCTCTTCAATTGGTGGCACAGACAATGGACATCTGCATGGCCTCTTGTGGTAACACAGACTACAGACATCCACCTGGCCTACAGTGGTATCACAGGTCTCTGATATTGACGTGACCTCCAGCAGCAAGCCAGACCATCAACTTCCACACGAACTCCAGGCTTCAACAAGGCCCGGGGCAATAGCCAGGAGCACAGATTACCAACACAGCCTCTGGAGACAGCATGGACCATGGAGGTCTTTCATTCTTCATCTCACATACTCTGCCATTTCTCAGAGCCAGGTGATCATGCAGCTGGGCCGTGTTTTTAGGGGCTAAGTCTGAGTCAGCTCCAGGCTGCTACACACCACCTTACCAACACTACTAAGCAACCTGTTCCCCCATAGACCCATGACAGGCATCACTCACACCACCTTCACATCTTTGGCTCTTCAACCCTCCACCACATATGCACTACTCCATTACTCCATCTTAAACACCTCTTCATGATATATTTTTCAACATACTGATCTTGGAAATGCAGTGTATTCAAATACACACACACACACACACACACACACACACACACACACACACACACACACAGATAGATTAGTTTGGTTCAAGGTTTCTGAAGAACCATAAATACTGGACCAGAACTGAGACTTGGCTAGGATATCTTACAGTTGCCCACAGTAAAGGTGATCTTATGGCTCTGCAGAGTATCTGGGGGTAGGTTCCCTGTAAGCTCCAGGTGCAGCACATATCTCTGCCCTCAGTTTCAGCTGTCTGAGGCTCACTGGGCTCAACTTTTGTGCTTGCAATCTGCAGGCAGCAACACTGCCCCAGCTCTGTCTCGGAAGCCATTTGTTCAGATATAAATGCTTTTACAAAGCAAAGCAAAGTGCATTCTTCACCGATTTGGCTTTTATTGATGTTACATGGCATTGAAATCTCTCAACATTCCTTACATGGAATTATATCTTTCACTCGCTGAGTACAGGCTTGAAGTAGTGCATAGTTTCAATCTGTGAAGTTTAGTGTATCATGTAAATGAGAGTACCAATAAAGGAAATGCTTATGACTACAAAATTAGAAGTAGGACATAAGAATTAAGCATATCTGGAAGAAAATGTGATGAAATAGTTTAAACAAATCAAAATAGTGCATGAATGAATTACTCTGGCAGTACAACATAGAAAGTCAGTGTTGTGTTTTCTTAAACTACCAGATTAAAGTAATTACAGAAAAGGAAATTAAAAGATATGTTCAATGTTTAAACATTTTAGCAAATTTATAAAATACACAATGAAAAAGCAAGTTGAGGGAATTTCATTTATGTGTATGGACTAGGAGTAGCATAAATTAATGCCGGTACTCAACAGTCATGTCTTCATGCTACTTTACCATCAAATGGGAGGACAACTGTGCCCAAATCACCTGTAACACTCTTCTGTGGAAATCACCATTGGTGTACAGGAGCTTTGCTACAGCGATCTTTCAAACAAAGACCCACCTACAGAGTAGAAATTCTTACAGTGTGGTGGGCTCAAATAGTTTGTGTTTTATGTATAGTTTGTGAGGTTATCGGATTTCTAAATAAGTATCATAAAAATGTGATTTGAATATGACTTTTATAAAGTTTGCATTTGTAACTGATGGTTAGTAATTGACTGTAAGACATAATTTTCTTTAAAAAATTAAAAAGGACTATCTTAGTTACACTTTTGTTGCTGTAATAAAATATTATGTCCAAAATCAGCCTAATAGAGGTTTGCTTGTTCTTATGACTCCAGAGGAGAATTCACATGGCACAGAATGCACAGCAACAGGCAAGAATGGTGGCAAAAGTACCCAGGAAGCAGAGACAGAAGACAAGACTACAAACCCTTAAAGTCTTCCCCCAATTACATACTTCCTCAGTGAGGCTAAACATCTTAAATGTTCAATAACCCATCGAACAGCATCACCAACTGGAGACCAAGTGCTTAAACACTTGATACTTTAGGGACTATTTTTCATCTAAACCACCACAAGTACCAAATTGTAATAATAGGAATAATTTGATCATTTATAATACAAATGTTAATTTCTTTTCAAAATGTACTTGAGGAAGTAATAAAATTATAAGTGTTACTGAACCACAACTTATGAATTATATTACTTTTTAATAATGTGTATAATGAAAAGGGGGAGTATGCATAAAACACTTCTGCTGAATGCTGAATTATTGTGTGAAATTAATGATGTATGTTCTTTAATGGAACACAATGCTACCTGAATTAATCAACTACCATTCAAACTTCAGATATGTATTTTTTAGTAGTAAGGACACAGATTCTCCAAATTCAAAGTAGTCTGCAACTTCCATAAATCAACTCTCATTTGCTGCCGGTGATAAGATTTGAGTTTTCAAATACACACCACTAGGAATCTGATAGCTTCATAATACATACTTTCTGATGAGATTGGAGTGATCATTATGAGTGAAATTATTTGCTGTTTTCTTTTCTTTCTTTCTTTTTTTTTTTTTTGATTTTTCAAGACAGGGTTTCTCTGTGTAGCTTTGGAGCCTATCCTGGCACTCGCTCTGGAGACCAGGCTTGCCTCGAACTCACAGAGATCCACCTGCCTCTGCCTCCCGAGTGCTGGGATTAAAAGCTTATTTGCTGTTTTCTGCAGATGTATGTTGACAATTTGAATTGCTCAATAAATAAAGGAATTAACATTTTGATGATACAAAATTACACGCGAGTGAATAACCTATTCACAATGAAATATGGAAAAATGGGTTTTAGCCTAACAGAATATGAAATTTTCAATAGCTATGTTTTACATTCCATATTACAGCAAATAATTACCAAAATTATTAAAATATTGAGGAATACTCTAAATTTCTGAAACAAACTTATACTTGTGTATGTATTTGCAGTGCAGAAGAAATTCCTCCAATTATTTCAACAAAAATAATTATTAAACATACTGAATTCAGACTCACATATTAGAATGCATCTTTCTTTATTAAACCTCACATAATATGTACTTGCAAAATATCATCTTTGTTTTTAAACCTTCCATAAATCTAAATTATTTTGTATGTAATATAACATTCCATGTTATCTATGTGTATTTATAACATATTGATTCCTTGTTATACTTCCTGCTATCATATATTTATAATGTGGTAATTTCATCTATAAAAAATGTTAATTATAAGATGATACAACAGAAAGCACTAGGTAGTTGTTTCTAGCTCCACAGCAATTATACTGTTACAACAGCTGATAGGAGCATTTTGGAACATGGAGTCTCTTGAAAGGCATGAAAAATCAGATTAAAACTTATTAGATTGCAGTTAATTTTAATAAATGTCAGTCCCTTTTCTTGCAAACCACATATGGACAGATCAGATTAAAAGTTATTAAATTGCAGTTAATTTTAATAAATGTCAGCCCCTTTACTTGTGAACCATATAATGGACAGCTGTATGTGTTTCTACTGTAGTGGATACATACTTCGTGAAAAGCAAGATAGATCAAAAAGAGTTATTTTCCAAATGTTTGCTTTTCTTCTCCAATCACTCATTGTTACTTCTGATCACAGAAGTGCTTACAAACATATGGTCACCATTGTTTCTGTCACTATGCCCATTGTTGCAAGCATTTTCTTAAAGTGACTTAAAAGGTGACTGTATGTTTGTCACTTGTTTTTGAGGGCCAAGCATCAATGACTAGGATATTTAAAATCAATTGCATATATAGAGAAAAGTTCAGAAAATATCTGAGAAATTCTTAAATTTGGATCTCTGCATAGACCCTGAAACATAGAAAGAATAAGGCAATGCAAGTCACCAAAGTCAGTGATGAAAAATAATTAGAAAAACAGAAAACTCCAGGGCTGTAAACATCTTTATTTCCAGAGTTAATATATTATTAGATTCCAATGTACAGTTTTCGCAAATGCCATGGGACTGCAAAAACAAGAACGCTTAACCACTTCAAAGGTAAATTTAGCCATTTAGTTCTGAGAAGACCTAAGAAAAATATACTAAACCAAAGAAAAAAGATCTAAAGATTTCCAATGAACTAAAGGAAACTGTAGAGAAGGACTAGAAAACAATCAACAAAACTAAAATATTAGTACAAATGGAAAATCTAAAGAGGAAATGCACTGAATAATAACTGCAAGGAAAAATGTACTGGAAGAACTCAATGGTAGATTTGAGCCAGCAAGCAGGAGGAAAGAATTAAGAAACATGAATATGGAACAATTGAAGTTGTCAGGTCTGAGACATAAAACTAATAGGTGAGCAGAGTTTAAGGACAAAGTTAGGCATTGTGGCAGTCTCAGAAGAGGAGAAAAGTATGGGATAGAAAAAAGACATGTAGAAATAATTGCTGAAAGAGACTTCCATGCTTCACTTAAAATCAACTAAGAACACAAAAGAAACCACTAAAACAGAAAAAGGATAAAATTATCTGCAAGATATGCAAAAAACAGCTGAACATAACAGGAATAAATACCCCCTGATCAGTAATCACTTTAAATTAACAATGACATAAACTCTCCAGGCAAAAGATGTTGGAAGAATGCTTAAAAACACCAGATGCAACTGTTTGTTCCAAGCAAGAAACTGGAACTTAGAACCTCATATATAAATGGATTGAAAACACAATGAAGGTGATGCCACACTTTTGAGAAACTGAAAGAGAGAATGCTGTTACCTTAATACCAGGCTGAAATACTTGTAAAAGCCTAAAGACAAATAGTGTGTTAAATATTAATGATTGATGTTATATATTAATAAAGGATATAATACCTATAAACTCTTGGACAACCAATCATTACCCCATGTGTGTCAACACTGATGGAAGCTTATGAAACTGGAAAATAAACAGATATTTGTGCAAAAAATTGGAAAACTTGAATATTCTACACACAAACTTGGGTGAAATGTGCCTTGTTAATAAGACTTCCTGGAAAAAGGCTGTGTCTACAGAGATGACTGCTTAGAACTGCAATCCTGTGTGAGACTGCAATGTTGCAGGTCAATAGACTAAGTATCTTATTTGGGGATCATTGTAGCTCCCCAGAGCAGCTATTCCTTGTCCACCCCCTTTTCTGTTTCTTTCACAGTACCTGGCACTGTTAAAGAGCCCAAGAACCTGAGACTAAATAAGTCATGATCCGTTGTAGAAAATCTTCTACCATTATTCTGCTAAAGGAGAAAGCATAGCAATTAACTTACTCCTGGTGACATATTGTTATACCTATGTATCCTACCACTTTAATATATAAAAAGTTGAATTTTCATATCTATTAAAAACTATGACAGAGATGAAAGTGGAGAAACTTTAATTTTATATCCTTTTTAAAGATCATTTATCCTTTAACCTATATTCTGTCCTTTATCATCAGCTAATATCCATCTTGGTTTTCTTTCTAAATTTCTAAATTTTACTACACACACACACACACACACACACACACACACACACACACACACACATATATATATATATATATATATATATATATATAATATTTAAAATCTGCATAAGAAATGAAACAGAAAAGGCAGCTTTTTGTTCTTTCTAAGTTTGGGCCATCTTGCTTAACATTATGCTTTCTAGGTCCATTCATTTGACTGTAAATATTATTATTTCATACTTTATAGGAGTGACATGGCTAGACAGAAAGGGGAATATAAGGCAGGAGGAGACAGGAGCTCACTGCATTCAGTCTGAGGATTCATAGGGACAGTAGCGCCCTTTGGTCTGAGGATTCAGTAGAGGTAAGAACTACTGGCTGGCCACTCTGCTTCTCTGATCTTCTAGCATTTACCCTGATATCTGATTCAGGGATTTTATTATTAAGACCAATTATAACTTGTGCTATAGGGTTGTTTCTACCATGTAATATAGATGCAAACTTGAAAGCCTAAATGTTGACTTTGTGGACATGCATTTGAGATAAGCTGCTATGTTCCTGAGTTAATAGTCAAATGCACCAGTATTCAAAGCTCAGATACATTTGTTAGCATTGAGGTGACCTTGGAAATGTTATGTCACTTCTCTATACTTCCATTTCCTCACCTCTAAAATGAAGAAGCTAATATTGGTGTCATCATGCTGACATAGGATTAAATAAAACTGGAAATAAGTTGTGATCTTAACACAGTGTCTGAATAAGGGAATTCTTTCCATTTTGGTAATCATTACAGTCAATTATCTTCACACAGGTTTGACCACATTTTTAATGATGAAAATAGTCACATTAGGAAATAATTTAATAAGAAGTTGGGGCAGGCATGGTACATGGCTTACAACCCATTCACATAGGAGATGGATGCCAGAGGAAGAGGCATTCAGAGACAGCTTCTGCCTCATATTGTGTTTCAAGCCAGTCCAAGTTACATGAGAACCCATCTCAAAGACACACACACACACACACACACACACACACACACACACACACACACACACACGCGCGCGCGCGCACGAGCACGCACGCCCGTGCACACACACACATGGAGTGGGGGTGGTGAGAGGGGGGAAAAATGAGGAAGAGGAAGAGAAGGAAAGAAGAAAGTTGGTGAAGGATGAAAGGAAGCAAAAAGTCTACCATTCTTTAAAAAATACTTCTTTGTTAATCCACAAAAAGCAAATTAGGATATGAGTCAAAATAAATTGATGTAAGTTAACCTAAAAACCTTGCAAACTGAATACAAATACATAATTCATAGGTTATTGTTAAACTATACAAACTATAAATTTCATTCTAATTTGTCTTTTATAATTTTTGCATAAATTCTTTTAATTTTAAGATGCTTTTGCTTGTCTACAATATAAAATATTTTCCTGGATCATGTGTTTTCTTGGCAATTAAAAAATAACCAATACTTAAGGGCCTACGCGTGGCCCAGGATGATGGGGTAGATTTTTGGGAGCCCCTTTTGAGGGCCTTACCCTGCCTGGGGAGTGGAGGGGGATGGCTAGGGACAGGTGGGATGTTGTGGGGGGAGGGGAGTGAGAGGGAGAAGGGACTGACATCTGAAGCAAGCTTGTTCCCAATTTGAACTACTAAAAAAAAATAACCAATACTTATATTTTAGAATCAGTTTCAAAAATAATCAAGAAAAGGCCATTTTTAAGTTTTACAATGAAATGAGTATAGTTAGGTATTATTAATCATATATAGTAGAACTTGAAATGAAACTTCATCAAGTGTTCTATTTGAGGTTCTGATCATGTCTAAGATGATTTGTATGAAAAGTATAAAGATCATTTATTTTGGAGCAAGAGCACTCATGATAGTGTTTCTGATTAATGATGTCTCTGCAAAACTAACTCATATTGACAACTGTAGAAAGGCACCTAAGTACCATATCCTTCAGTGCCCTCTGGCTTCTATATATTATATTCTCCTTAAAGTATTTTTACTTTCAGGTTCTGACATTATTATTAATAGATTGTTGCCTTCTAAAACTTTATTGTGGGTCACAGAATGTTGAATTTTCTACTTCCTGAACAACAGAAGAACATGGGCACACATTACAGAAGAGATTTATGGTGAGGATAAACTTTCTCCACCACTTATCTCCATCACGTAGGTGAGACTACAGGGAAGAGTCAGGTCAGCATGATAGGAGTTAAAATGTATTACTTGTAAGTTGTGATTATCAGTCATGAATTTGCTGTCTTTAAAGATAAGGAAGACTTAAAGGGCCAAGAGTAAAACAGAAGTTTCTACAGTTTATGAAGACTCCTACAAACCTCCTACAAGAATTAGAGTGGAATAAGGAGTTAGAATGCCGGGTGTTGGTGGAGCACGCCTTTAATCCCAGCACTCGGGAGGCAGAGGCAGGCAGATCTCTGTGAGTTTGAGGACAGCCTGGTCTCCAGAGCGAGTGCCAGGATAGGCTCCAAAGCTACACAGAGAAACCCTGTCCTGAAAAAACAAAAATAAGTAAATAAATAAATAAAAGAAGTTAGAATGTGGTTAGGAATTATACTGGCTTAGTAAAGTGATGGTAGAAGATTCTCCTCTAAGATCCATGACCTCAATAGCCCTGGAGAATTGGCTAGATTTCCACCATTTCCCTCTTGGTTGAGTAGGTTTTAAGTCTAATTAGACAACTGTTCATTATTACCAAGATGTGTGGGTCACTATCGTACATTTAGGGATACCATGACATGTTGGTCATTACTGTAGTTCATAGGCTTCACACCTGATTAGGAATATTGATTGCTCTCTTTCCTTGGCAGCTTTTGTAGTGTATTATAACACTATTAAAGCTAGTCCTCAAAGAGGAGGCATTCATGTCAGATCCCATTTGAATTCTCTGAGTCCTGACTTTGAAGTGCATTGTGTCTTCAGCAAGAGGGACTTACCATCAACCTCTGAGAGGCATCCAAGTGCAACAGTAGCTACATTCTATCCAGTTTCTTTTGTACTCACAGATTAAGTTTAGCTCTCAGTCTTCATCAAAGAGACTTTTTACAGCAGGTACCATTAAAGATCTCTCTCTCTCTCTCTCTCTCTCTCTCTCTCTCTCTCTCTCTCTCTCTCTCTCTCTCTCTCTCTCTCTCTCTCTCTCTCTCTCTCTCTCTCTCACACACACACACACACACACACACATACACACACTTGCTCAAAATGCCGAGAACAATTGATAATGAGATGCCAAATTCAATGGATGTACCTGAAACAAAACTTTTAGACACACAGCTCAAGGAATATTGTGGAGGGGCAGACAAAACAATTGTAAGAGCCAGAGAACAAAAGAGTTTGCCATGAGATATGTCTTCTTGAAAAGACAGGGAAACTATACTGGTGATAACACAATAATGCTGCCCAAATAAGGCCAGAACAGTGACAATGCCAATATGCTACTATGGAAGGGTGAAGTCCCACAGAACCTCACTGTAGGCAACTATAGAGAACTCAAGAACACTGAAGAGAGGATGAATCAGTCAACTCTAGGGATGAGTCCCCTATTTGGTTATCCAGTTCCATGTAGGCATGCATATATGTGACAATAGTGATTAAAGTAGAAGAGTCTCTGAATCTGAGTGGTAGCAAGAAGGAAGGGTAGTGAAAGTAGTGGGGGAGAGGAACAGGAAGGGAAAACGATATAATAAAATTATATTTTAATTAAAATATGTTAACAAAAATTAAGTTAGAAGGCCAAAGCAACAAAAAATCCTGTCAGATTCTTCAGTAAAATACAAGAAATAAGCTCTGCAGATCACTGTAGGTGTCCCTGACCAAGGCAGAAGAGGAAACTACAAGTAATAGAGCTACATGAAGTGATGTCACTGAGAAGACCTTGTATATAGTCACTAACCCAGGATAGATGAAATGACAACATTGCTTCCCAAATTTTCATGGAATTTGTGTTTCTCAAAACCCCATAATACCGAATTGAAAAGGCCTGTACCTGTGGGCAACTAAGTTTACACCAGCAGGAAGCAGTGTGGAGAGCTATGCCATCCTCAAGGAGCACAGACAGGCCAAAGCCCTCTTCAGATTTGTCAAGAGGCCAGGCACTCTAAGGTTTTTGCTCCAGCTTGATTGTGCCAAAGCTTCTAGAGGCTTCACAATGTTGACTTGGCCACTTTTCCTCATTCCTAATGCTCCCATCCTGTTTGGATGTTTGTACAATTTGCCCACTGAATCTCTGCTGTTGGTGTTAAGGAGGAAGAAAAAGGCTGTCTTATTTATTTGAGATTCGATATTTTTAAAAAGCTGTAATCAGGAAGGAAGAAAAATTGGGCATCATTCAGAAACTACTTGCTTGGAGGGCTTTGAGCTGTATGCAGTGATTTGAGAAAAAAAAAATTATGTGCTGTCTCCCAGGAGGAACTAGGCAAATTCTAAGTGAAAGAAAGAGACATGCAGACATGCGGGATCTTTAGTGCAGAGAAACAGTCTGAGGAAGACACAGCTGACAGTGCACCACAGCATCATGGGGCCTTAGCAGCTCCCACAGCAGCAACCTTGGCAGTCACCTTGAAGCTGGGTCATCTGGGTCAGCTGACCTCTGGGTAAACAAACTGTAAGAGCACGCTACACATAGCCCACAAGAGTATAAAATAGGTGTCCAAATAAGTAAGGATATGTCTTACATTTTGAAATAGTTGAAATGAAATCAAAATAAAGTACTATTTTATGACATTTGAAAGTTATGTGAGATTCAAATTTCAAATTTCATTGTCTGTTTAGCATTTAGCTGGAACACACTCATATTCAAGCAATCACAAAACTCACGACCATAGCATGAGAACTTATAAAAGATGTCAAGACTCCACAAAGATTGATATGATCACTGGCTGGCTCTACAAAGCAAACTTTGTGAGCTTCTTATCAACCTTGTACTTTCAATGATGTGACAGACTTTGATAACCCCATGGAAGGTCTCACCCTCCTTGGAGAGCAGAAGGGAAATGGGATGGGGGTCAGTTGGGAGGGAGAGGGAACTGGGAATGATATGTAAAATAAGATTGTTTCCAATTTAAATTAAAAATCTGAGGGTGAAACATACTTTCAATTCAAAATGAGAAGAAATGGACATAAAACTCCCTGGACCAAACTTAGAGGAAATGATAATCTTTTGCATTTTATTTTCACCCTTGTGTTCTCTTGCTTAGCTTTCTACCTAGACCTAGAGAGTCCTAAGGGATTGTGAAATCATAGGACAGAAAGATCTTAAGAATCC
The DNA here is from genome assembly GCF_003668045.3 of Cricetulus griseus. NCBI lineage: Eukaryota > Metazoa > Chordata > Mammalia > Rodentia > Cricetidae > Cricetulus > Cricetulus griseus. The sequence continues at coordinate 17,192,439 of NW_023276807.1, read as the reverse complement.
ACCACATGGCATTCCTGTCCACTAGATTCCACTGACCTGAAATACCAACCAGGGCCAGAGTACTGAATGAGCTCAAATGAGCACAGACTTTACCACAATGAGATTTTATGGTGTACTTTGTCACAGCAATGATATTATACAAACTAGTGTAGGGAGCCACACAATGAAAGTGGCAATTGCATGACATCAGAACTTTCCAGGTCACCATGAAAATTTCTGTGTCTGAGGGAAACATGGCAGTATACATTTATTTAGTATAGGTACCATATTTGGCCTAGTAAATCAAGACCACCTATGCTGAGCTCAGTTCCAAATAACAATATCAAGGTATTTGGCTACCACATGACAATGCATGGTGCAGAAGAGGGCCAAAAATAACTGAGAATACAGTCTGATAACCATCTTCAGAATTTGCTTACCTTCTCTGCTGCCTCTTTGTCCACGTGACTCTTATCCACCAGATGCAGATGACACCCATGAAGAATTCTGTGTGCTTAATGAGAACCTCTGCAAAGCAAAAGTCAAATTGTAAGAGTGCTATTTTATCTCAGCGGCAGACAACCTCAGGCATTAATGAGGCTCGCCCTGGTAGTCTTCATTGATTCATTCAGGAAATGTGGATCAACTTCTTGCTACTGACAGGTTCTGTAGACAATACATAAAATCATATTTCCAACGAAGCATACTTTGGCATAGTCACTACTGGGCATGGAAGACAGAAAATCCTCAAGCCCAGCATAGTACAGTCATAGCAGAGCCAGAAGCTGGGTTTGCCTTGTCCCCCTCTCTTCCAGGACTGAAATAATTCATAATACTTTTGGGGAGTTGCAAAGGCTTTTCATGTTATAAGAATATCAGCCATCAAAAGAAAATGGTGTATGAAAATCATATCCAGTAAATATACATGGATCTTGCAAAAAATACTAAAAACAAAACCAGTATCCACCATTGCAATGGATTTATACACATAGAAAGTATTATATACTGCACAGAAAGAGTCATGCATCTTAGCCTGGAGAAAGAAGGCATGATTTATAAAAGAAGAAATGCCTTAGCATTGTTTTAAAGTGAAAATGCAAAAGAAGTCACAGAGAAGGAAATCTTAATAAATAAGGAGATATATTTTATGGTGCTGTGCATGATGCTTCTGGTACCAAACACATAAGGCAGGTGAGTCAGGAGAGTTAGGACCAAACTGCAAGCTCAGAGCAGATCACAGTGTATTGTTCAGTAATGGCTGGAGGTGCTGAGAATCAGGGTTGTGTTAAAATGATTTTTTTTCAGATGGATTGTTCTGATCAGTCTATGCAGGCATGGAATCTACAACTAAAAATATAGAAGGAAGCAAATAGGATACATTTTGAGAAATTCAAAAAAACTGATGCCTAAAATGAGACAGTGTTAGCAGCAAAAGGAGGATGGATACATCTGCTGTTCTGAACAATGGCAGATTTAATTCTGAGTTTCTAGCATGCTAAGAAAGGAGTCAAGAAACGCCTCCAAAAATTGCCTCTGCGGCTTCACAGTCTTAAGCAGATTCTATAATCAGAACCAGGAGCACATTTCCCTGATGCGTCAACCTTAAGCCTCCATGTGCTCCATGTTACAAAGAAAAACAATATCACATGATGAACAATGGAAAGGAGAATGAAGTAGAACTGGTGGAGGACACGCAGATAAGGGAATGTGCCAGCAAACTCAGAAGCTTGAGGAGGATGTGCAGATAAGGGAATGTGCCAGCAAACCTCAGAAGCCTGATGACTGATGGCATAAATCAAACTGGTGATTTTAGTGACTTCAAAGGGTCAGTTACCTGTGGCAGTCATTCAAAGAGAGAAAGAACCAATATAAGAAACCTCCCAAGGTATCTAGAAACATGTTCAGCTATAGTGGGCAAGAATGGTACCAGCGAATATCTTCTGCAGATAGTAACAGAAGTTTTCATTTAGAATATTGAGAATTTGAACTCTTCTGGGCACAAACATCCATTTGCATAATACAAAATTTGAATTAAGGAGTCTGTACCCTTCAGCAATGCTATCAATTTTAAACACAAAAGTTACAAAAGAAGCATATATAACCATGAAAATGCATAGAGAAGTCCAAGGAAAGAACCCTGAATGAGAAGAGCAATGAGTCAAGTACAAATCACTAAGTAAATTTTCATTCATCCAATAATTATCAGTCCATGATAATTATATGAAAGAAAAAGATCTTGTGAAGGTTGCCAGCAGCTCTGCATAAAACCTGCAAAAATTTCACACTTCCATGAAGATATATTTTCTTAATCCATATGTTATTGTTCTCGTTGCTTCATAATTATACTACTTTATTTAGTGATACATCAAATTATTCACACAATTATCATAAATGTGTACTAATAGTCACTTAAAATATTTTTCATGTTTATTTTGTTTATGTGTATGCATGTCTATATCTATGCAGATATATGCATGTGAGGGTGACCCCCAAAGTACAGAAGATGTCATATGATTCCCTGGAGTAGGGATTACAGATGGATGTGAACTACCTAACATCAGTGTTAGGAATCTAATTCAAGTCTTCTGAAAAAGCAGGATGTGCTCTTAACAGCTGTACCATCTTCAGCTCCTTGATAAATGTTTTTGACTCAATACTAAGCTTCCCTGACTTGTATGCTAACTCCATAGAAATTTTTGTGGGATTAAAACTTACCATAAATTGGGACTCAAAAGGTTCCCTTCTGGCCAAGCTGTGATATTATATTGTCTCAGCTCTACTGTTAATTATGTGATACACCTGGGAAACAGTCAAGAAATCTTGCTCTATTAAAATAAAATACCAATACCCATTGTGAAGACATTGGTTTTGAATGTTGAAGATCTTTGCCTAGACTGTTGGTCAGTCACACATGGTCATACTTTTGAAAATGGCCAGTCTTTCCACAACAGTGTACTGCCTAGATTAGCAATTTCCAAGACAGTCCCCATGTTCAATACTCAGTTGCTAGCAACTGTGATTAGCATACTGAGATAAGACTTAAGTTTATGTATTACACTGACTGACATGCCATGTGTATATTTCAAACTCCTTTTTTTTTACTTTTTACTTTGGTAAAAATATTTTACACTTGTGTGTGTAAAAATAAATGTATGTAAAAAAGAACAGTGCTGTCATGTTCTGCATGATACTTGGATTCTTCTGTGACTGATACTAAAGAATATCTGTACAGGATTCTGATGTGTGTCACTGGAGGGATGGTAAAGGCAGCGAGTTAATCAGGGGAAATAGAGAAATATCTCACTCTTCAATGTTAGTTTTCAACAGACAGCATTCTAATTTCTATAGGAAGCTTTGGTATCTCAATTTTATCACTTCATTTACAAAAATGGGGACAAAATGCTTTGTTCTTACTTCCAGTGGTTCCAAATTTGGTACTAGATTAGATAATCACATAAAAATGAAATATAGTATTTATTTTGAATACATCAAAAAGGAGAGTTCATTCACTGAAGATAAACTGATAGAAATAGTCCATCAAAATCAGACCTCTATAAGTATGAAGGTGTTAAAAATGTCAAATTAAATGTATATAAAATATTTCCATCCAAAAGAAAGAAATGGTGATATTTAAAGTATAAAACCTTTCCTTTATGTTTATCTTGACTGAGAGAAAACATTAAAGAAAACCGACCTTGACACTATGATAGACAAGATGATTTAAGTCCCTATTTTCCAATTCAAATAGCTCTTATTCATAAATATTTCCTCTTAAAAATTCTGTAATTTGTGTGCAAATCAGAGGAGCTGAAAGCAGTTCAATTTTAACAATATCATTGTCTTTGTCACATTTAAATGTTGTTTCATAAATATCTCTTCCAAACCCTTTATCCCATACAAACTGTATTTACATTGCATCAATATTCAGTGAAGATACTTGATGGGAAATGACAGCCATAGTATTTCTTTCACCATTTCACCGATTTGTTAAGAAAATGTGCTCAAATTCATTGAACATTCGAATTCAAACTCTTCAACTGCATAGCCCCCTCTCAGTGAAACCTCTGTTCCTCAGGCTTGTACCACCCATTTTGACTGCCCTTTACTGCTGCAATACTTGGATTAGGATATTAGTGGAGCTGTGGAATTGGGGATGCTGGTGGGATTATCTGAGGCATAAAATTCATGGATCCAACATTAGAAAGGAAACACAACTGCTTAAAGTCTGCCATATTGCCAGCCCTGTGTTCAATACCTTATTACACACACAAATAATTTTCCTAGCATTTGTTTCTTTCAGATGAAAAAAAAGTGAGACAAGATACATGACAGTACATACAAGCTCATAGTTATAGCATTACAGCTTGGGTGTTCTCTCTAATAATCACAAATTCATGGATCCCCCTAAAGGCAGATCTGTCATTCATTCATCCTCTCATCTGTTTATACATCCAACAGTTTGTAGCATTCCCCATGCATGAAGCTGAGTTCTAATCTCTATGATTTAATTGAAATCCTTGCTATCTGAGATCTAATGATCCAGTAGAGAAGATAACAGAATAAGGAATGAGTATATTTACCATTTTCTTTGGAAGATTGGGGACAACATTCAAAGACAGAATCAGAGAATCTATATTTTGAAAGAGGTGGTGCTTAAGAAGTGATATAAATGGTATGAGGAATTGGGAAAGGGAATATTAAGGGAAAGAAATCATCTATAAAAGTACTAAGTGGATGTGAAGCTGATATAGTCTAGTACTATTCTCTAGAGCTGCAACGGACAGGGATAGTGTGGTAGCACATCAGAGTGAAAAATTCCCTAGGGAAGTGGCATTTCAAGTAGTGCTGACCTTGAGGAACCACACCTTTTATATTATATATATATATATATATATATATATATATATATATATATAGAGAGAGAGAGAGAGAGAGAGAGATTAAAATACAGAATACAAGAGTACAGAGTGGTGTTAGAGACAATTTTAGTCACTGTGAAAATGAGAAGATGTCATTTGTGGTTTATTTTTAGTGGAAGAGTAGAAGATTTCCTAATAGACTGGATACAGTTGGAGGAATTGACTGAAAGGTTTCCTCTTAGGAGCTCAGGCATAAGACCGTGAGGCATTGACATAATGCATCATTCCTGTTGCTTTGACTTAGAAACGAGTTATGCCAAATCTGACAATCATGAAATAGTTAATCATTCTGCTAGTGTATTCCATGGGGAGAAATTTCCCTGAGCAGTAATGGTCTTCTGTACAGTGCTTAAGGAGGACCACAGCTAGAATCCCAAAAGGCCAGCATCGTATAGAGGTACATTCAATCACATGAGTACAATGTGAGTTTTTGCCCAATCTATAGTGCAAGTTCTAGGTTAGAGCAATACTTACTCTTATATAAAATAATTTTGCTATAGTTTACTAGAAATCCAGCTTTGGCCTTTTTCCTCCAAGTGCTGGACTCTTCTGAAACTGTCAAGACTCTAGTGTGGCAGCAGCAGACATAGAAAGGAGCTCAATTGAAAGTCACAACTGCAGTAGACATTAACCTCATTCCAATCTCAATTTTCTCCACTTTGGATAATAAACTAACAGGCTGATTCATCAAAAGGGGTTCTTCTCTGTTTCATATTGCTCATTAGTTGCTTTCAGTCATGATCAGATGTACAACAATCCAAGACATACAAAGCCTCTCTGTTACTTGCAGTCCATCAACTCATTCTCTCTCACCAATCTTCTTTTCCATGCAGGCAGGAAATTCCATGAACTGTAGCAGCTAAACAAATCTCAGAAGCTTCCGCTCCATCTCATGTTCATGTTCCAAGGTCAGGGTCATTGTGTAACAATTTTCTTGTCTTCAGCATTTTCCCTCTTTGAATCCCTCCTTTTGTCGACATTGCTATGAGAGTTAAATCAGTGAATTCTAAGCCATGCCATGTGTGAACACTGGGTAATGTGAAACCTTTTCCTTACTAACATGGTGCACATACTACATCTTATGAATAAATGAACAGAAGATATCCTGGTCTAGGGTGAATTTTTATTTTAAGTTAAAATGTTTTATAATTGAAGGTCATTTCTATTTTACCTGAAAGGGCCAAGTTAAATTTTCTTGGCACTTATTTTTGTGTGGGCAGCCATATGAGGGCTGGCAGAGTTTCACTGACCTTGAACTCACAATGTAGACCACCCTGACTCTGAACCAACATTAATTCCTCTGCCTTAGCCATCTGAGTGCCAGGATTGCAGATATGTACCACCATAGCTGACTAAGCTAACCTAGTAATAGTTCATCTGAGCTTGCACACAGGTTTAAAAAGCAAGTCTGCCAGTCTTCAATCCGAAACTTGTGAAGCTAGGCTTCAACTTCAGTTTAATCTTCAAATTTGTTAAGTAATTCACAATCCATATAGAGAAGTATAAATGGAACAGTTTATTTCTTGAGGGATTTTAAAATATGCTTTTAAAATATATGAGGTGGTACAGATTCCGGCTTCTTTACTGGACTCTCACCTTGACAGTCTTTATTTCTCAGAGGTTAATAAGATACTTGTGGCTACTTACCTATGGGATTATTTTGAGCTGCCACTGCTTTGATGTGTCTTTATTTTTTTTGAAAGATGCCTTAAATTGTAGAGTTTACATAATTACACAGAAGCCTTCCGATTAGAGATTAACTGAACAGAGCCATGGCAAAACCAATTAAAATTTTGCAGCATCCTCGAATTCAGTATGCCATTTTTGTTTACTTTTAAATGTGTTTTAAGGCAGGATGTTTCAAAGAACTCCATGGCAGAAACATATATTGTCCTTCACGAGTCCTTGACTGAGAAAGTTAATAAAAATATGTATTTATTTCTGCTCATAGTTACTGAACAAAGACAGATACTTTTTCCGACAAAAGAAACATTCGTTTCCCAAAACTGCATATAAATATTTTACACAGTTACCTAATTTTCTCAAAGTTTAAATTGATTATAAATAGTTTATGTGCTTTTTCTGTATCTGAGACCTGCAGAACTCTTTAATGAAATCTTGCTTAAGCCTTCATCAATAAGCCAAGCTGAATGTGCGGTACAGCAGTGCCCTCTACAGCCCTGTAGCTCTGCAGATTGATGTATTCTAGCTGTTTGACTTGGTTAGAGCAGATTCCTACAATCTAAAGAATAATGTGAATGTAACAAAAGAGTCTGAGTTTTATTTTGTTTTATCTCATTGATGTTCTGGTCTTCTGATGTGTCCCTCACAGTCTCGAGCACATATTGGAATATCTGCATGAACTTAAAGGAGTGTTTCCTTTCAGAACATTATTTAGAGATTTCTGTTCATTCATTTTTGAATAAAGACCCTTGTCTACAAGGATGATTTTTTTTGTCTTAACAATAGGCTTATGTTTCAGAATTTATAAGAATAATGGTGTTTTAGCCGATGGATGTGTTAGAAATTGTCTGAAACATACTTGCTTCCTTATCTTGGTGTGAAGTCATCTACCAAGCCACACTGCAGAGAAAGCAAGAATTCAGAGAAGAATAAGAAGACACACAAAGGACAAAAGGTATGGGAGGAGCACAGCTCTTCTCAGGGTTGGGAAGAAATTGTTTGAATTTTCCCCAGAACAAAATCACTTCTGCGATATTCTTGCTACTAATGACTGAGCTACTAGTTTGGAAAATAAGCAGCAGATATTTACTTAACCATCGAAGTCCTTCCTGTGGTTGCAGGCTCATGAGGTCAGAAGTCAGACATTCCAAGCTATGGGAAATGAAACTGAGCGACATGTCATATTCCTGTTATGTTCCCTAAGGCAACAGACTTCATTTGACCATGGCCTCCAAGGCAGGGAAAGAGGTCTCCAGGGAGACATAGGAAAGAGCTACAGTAAACAGCAACTTGGTAATGCCCTTTTCTCTTCAACTTTGCCTATGAATTTTCTGTAAAGAAAAAAAAAAACTATTTGTTTTGGCTTGAGGCTGATGTAAGCTTCCTGCCTATGTTAAAATACTGTCTTTCCCCTTGGAAATTCACAGTGAATATATCACCAATCTGGCAGATAAAAACAGACTCCCTTTTCATGAACACATCTCAAGTCACTATGTTTCCTATGTTATTGTGTATATTTAAAGCCAAACAAACACATGTATATTAAGTCATAAAAATACTGATATTTTGAAACTAATAAGTAAACAAATATGGATTCTTGATAACATTAATACAGAAATGTAAGACTGAAAGATATCAGCATATTATTCGAAATTTGTTTTTATAGTACCTGATTATTTTAGTAAAGATTTTGATTAGCTAAATAAACTGGAATAAAAGTTTTGAAAGTGTAGAAAACTATTTTTAAAAAGAGCAAGTGAGAGAGAGAAGCCAGTCAAAATGTAGCTCAATTGTCAAGAAGAATTTGAACATATAAGCCATGAAACAATGTCTTTGGAGAAGCAGTGCTAGTGCAATATTACAGCAAGAAAACAATTTATTTCTTTTTTGGGTCAAACCTATAAGCAATCATTAAAAGCAAGATACTCTAAGTATGACATGGTGAGCAACATCTACTTTCCCAGTACTGTGTTCAAGGCCAGACAGGATTGTTGGCACAAGCTATGAATCCTAGCACTTGCACTCACTGGGCAGAAGCAAGATGATCTCAATGACTTTGAATCCAGCATGGTCTACAGAGCAAATTCCAGTATAAACAATGGAGAGAGAGACAGAGACAGAGACAGTAAGACAGAAAGAAAAATACAGAGGTATATCTAGATAGAAGATAAAAAGATGACAGAAACATAGACAGATAAATAGACAGACAGATAGATAGATAGATAGATAGATAGATAGATAGATAGATGAATGATAGATAGATAGATAGATAGATAGATAGACAGATAGATGAGTGTGTGATTAAAATCATCTTCAACTACATGTTATATGTGAGACCTGCTTGGGTTACATGAGACCCTGTAAATAAAGAAAGATGACACAAAGGAAGAAGAGGAGGGGAAAGAAGTTGAGAAGATTCTTCAAATGTAAAACTCTGGGCTTCAGTTTCTTATATAAAGTATATTAATTGCGGTCCCTCACTCGCTGCCAACAGCCTGCTTCACCTTGTGCCCTATCGTCGCTGCCCGGCAGAAATGCTTCGACTACCCACAGTCCTTCGCCAGATGAGACCAGTGTCCTGGGCGCTGGCTCCTCATCTCACTCCAGCCTAAGCCAAAGATGTAAAATTTGGTGCGGATGCTCCAGCCTTAATGCTTCAAGGTGTAGACCTTTTAGCTGATGCTGCAGCTGTTACAATGGGACCAAAGGGAAGAGCAGTGGTTATTGAACAGAGTTGGGGGAGTCCCAAGTAACAAAAGATGGGGTCACTGTTGCAAAGGCAATTGATCTACAGGATAAATAAAAAAAAATCAGAGCTAAACTTGTTCAAGATGTTGCCAATACCACAAATTAAGAGACTGGGGATGGCGCCACCACTGCTACTGTTCTGGCATGTTCTATTGCCAAGGAAGGCTTTGAGAAGATCAGCAAAGGGGATAATCCAATAGAAATCCGGAGAGGTGTGGTGTTGGTTGTTGCTGAACTAAAAAAAAAAATCTCAACCTGTGACAACTTCTGAAGAAATTGCTCAGGTTGCTACAGTTTCTGCAAATGGAGACAAAGACATTGGAAACATCTCTGATGCAGTGAAAAAGATTGGAAGGAAAGGGGTCATCACAGTTAAGGATGGAAAAACCCTGAATGATGAATTAGAAATCATTGAAGGCATGAAGTTTGACAGAGGAAATATTTCCCCATATTTTATTAACAAATCAAAAGATGAAAAAATGTGAATTCCAAGATGCCTATGTTCTGTTGAGTGAAAAGAAAATTTCTAGTGTCCAGTCCATTGTACCTGCTCTTGAAATTGCTAGTGCTCATCAGAAGCTCTTGGTCATAACTGCTGAAGATGATGATGGAGAAGCTCTAAGCACACTAGTTATGAACAGACTAAAAGTTGGTCTTCAGGTCATAGCAGTCAAAGCTCCAGGTTTTGGGGACAATGGGAAGAATCAGCTTATAGATATGGCTATTGATACTGGTGGTGCAATATTTGGAGAAGAGGCGCTAAGTCTAAAATTGAAGATGTTCAAGCTCATGACTTAGGAAAAGTTGGAGAGGTCACTCTCACGAAAGATGACGCCATGCTTTTGAAAGGAAAGGGTGACAAAGCTCAAATTGAGAAACACATTCAAGAAATCACTGAGCAGCTAGACATCACAACTAGTGAATATGAAAAGGAAAAACTGAACGAAAGACTCATTAAACTTTCAGATGGAGTAGCTGTGTTGAAGGTTGGAGGAACAAGTGATGTTGAAGTGAATGGGAAGAAAGACAGAGTTACAGATGCTCTCAGTGCTACAAGAGCAGCTATTGAAGAAGACATTGTTCTAGGAGGGGGATATGCTCTGCTTCAATGCAACCCAGTCTTGGATTCATTAATTCTTCTAATGAAGATCAGAAAATAGATACAGAAATTATTAAAAGAGTACCCAACATTTCTACAATGACAATTGCTAAGAATGCAGATGTTGAAGGATATTTGATAGTTGAGAAAATTCTGGAGAGTTCCGCAGAAGTTGGTTATGATTCTATGCTTGGAGATTTTGTGAACATGGTGGAAAAGGGAATCATGGATCCAACAAAAGTTGTGAGAACTACTTTACTGGATGCTGTTGGGGTGGCCTCCTTGCTAACTACAGCAGAAGCCGAAGTGACCAAAATTCCTAAAGAAGAGAAGGTCCCTGGAATGGGCACAATGGGTGGAATGGGAAGGGGTATGGGAGGTGGCATATTCTAACTCCTAGAATAGTGCTTTGTCCTTATCAATGAACTGTGACAGGAAGCTCAAGGCAGGTTCCTTGGTGATAACTTCAGAGAAGTCACCTGAAGAAAACGACTGAAGGGAAGGCTGGCTGATCACTATAACCATCAGTTATTGGTTCCCATTGACAATACATAATGGTTTACTGCTGTCATTGTCCATGCCTACAGATAAATAATTTATTTTGTATTTTTGAATAAAGACATTTGGACATTCCTGATACTGGGTGCAAGAACCATATACCAGTGTCCTGCTTCCAACTTAAATCATTGAGGCAGTTCTACTATTCTGTTACAGTCAGGATTGTAGCACTTGTGTGACTAGATAAGAAGTTCAGAGGCAGCCTTTCTGTGGAGAGTGAGAATAATTGTGTACAAAGTAGAGAAGTATCCGATTATGTGACAACTTTTGTGTAATAAAGTTAAAAAATCCATTAATTAGAATGTATGTCAAATCTTATAAAACATAGTTTCAAGTATGAATGATCAATTTTCTTGGTAAAACTTCCTCTAAGACAATTGACTAGAACATGTTATTAATACACAATATTTATGTTTATTGCAAGAAGCAAAATATAGTCTCTTGACAGTGATATTCATGAGCTGGAGGACAACTATGTAGCTGTAGTGTTAAACTTCCCAGCTCATTCACAGGTGTCTGTACAGATCTTTGACATGGGGTCAGGCAGACACTGTTAAAACCATAACCATAACATAGAGCTCACCACCTCACAAGGCAGACAGTTGTATTTTCCAGCTGCTGTGTGAGCTACAGTGTTGTTACCCTAGAACCTGCAAATACAGCTCTCAAGATAGTGTGTAACTGCTTTCAGTTTCTTCAAAGACAATAAGCTTACGCTGTTTTCAAGACAACTTTCATAGGTTCTAATCCTTGAATATTCTGATTACACAATATTGCCTCATTTTGTTCCCACTAAGTTGTTACTCATTGTGGCTCATTTTAATGTGAACTCTCCACAAGTTAGAATCAGATGAGTAGGAAACCTCAACATGTGAGGTTCCCTTTCTCTTCACAGTATGTTGCCGCCAGTCTGCAAAGATAAAGGGGCAGAAGTAATGACAGAGAACTTTGTAAGGCCTGTGTACAAGGCAGAAATAGCCTTCCAGGAGATAACATCAGTGAGACAGCTCAAGTTTATTCCAGAGTGAGGGGAGATGTAAAGGATGGGGACAGAGGCTGGGGTATCATGTAATTAGCACAAGGTGGCATGCTTCTATCAGATAGCTTAATTAGTGGCAGCCCTGCTCAATGAAAATAGTCAAAGCATGTCACTTAATTGACATGTCTGTGGGCAGCAGGGGAAGACCATTTGCAGGGAACAATGTCAGGGGTCATCCTTGTCGATAAGTTGGGCATCTGGGCCTAGAGACATCCACCATATAAGTTTAGGTAGAGACCAGGAAGCCCCTGTTGGGAGGGAGTCCTCCATATTTTACCAAGCCCAGGGAGAATGGCTACCTTTAACTGTCTTAATTGCCTTGATTTATATGGAATGACCTAGCCCTTTGTGGGAAGCATTTTCCAGTAGCAGCCAAAAAAATCTATAAATCAGAAGAAAGATTATTCCCTTTAGTACTGCTGGCATTCCCCCTTGGTGCTGAGTTGTCTTTCCCTGTTGTTGCTCTTGCTGCTGCTGATTTGCTGACATGACAATGGACTAGGGACCAGCTACTCTCCAGGAACATTTCAACTTTCAGTCACAAGATTGGGACTACTGAGGCACCCTGCCTTGTAGACTGAGTAATTACAGGTTGTAATATCACCACCACTATTACCACTATGTGCAATGAGAGATAGCAACCATGGGACTACTCCAACAATTGAGTCATTTATCCTCGAGGACTGAGTAAGCACGGGATTTAGCTTCTCATGTGTGTTTTAGCTCTGGTTACTACTTTAAAGGTCACTTAAATTCCCTATGGAGGGGTACTATTGCAGCCCAGATACAAGAAAGAGGGCCTAGATCCTCCCCCAAATGATGTGACAGACTTTGATGGTCCTCCATGAAGGGCCTCACTATCCTTAGGGAGTGGGTGGACGTGGGTTGGGGGGGGTTGGTGGGGAAGCATGGGAGGATGGAAGGGCAAGGGAATGGGAGATTGATATGTAAATAAGAGTGCTTCTAAAATAAAGAGAATCCAAGCAATAGTGGAGAGACTACATTAAATGCACTTCCCCTATACTGATATTGATGACTGCCTTATATGCCTAGAGCCTTCATCCAATATCTGATGGAAACAGAAACAGAGACCCACAGCTAACACTGAGCTGAACTCCTAGAATCCAGTTATAAAGAGGGAAGAGTGATGATCAATGGTATCAAGACTGGGCTGGGGAAACCCACAGAAACAGCTGACCTGAACAAGAGAGAGGTCTTGGTCCCCAGACTGACAGCTGGGAAACCAGCGTAGGACGAAACCAGGTCCCCTAAACGTGGGTTTCATTTAGGAGACCTAGGCAGTCTATGGGAACAGTAGTGGAACAGTATTTATCCCTAGCGTAAGAATGGACTTAGGGAGCCTATTCCCCATAAAGGGATACTCTCTCAGCCTAGACTCACAGGGGAGGGCCTAGGCCCTGCTTCAAATGATGTGATAGACTAGACTGTGATGATCCCCCATGGAAGGCCTCACCTTCCCTGGGAAGCAGAAGGAGGATGAGATGGGGCTTGGTGGGGGCATGAGAGCATGGGAAGGAGAGGCAACTGGGATTGATATGTAAAACAAGATTGTTTCTAATTTAAAGAAAAAAAGAAAAAAATTCCTCATTAACCTGGTGTATTATCTTCAAATGCATTTTCTTTTATTTATTTATTCCTTTAATTGTGTGAGGTTTGAGCCCTAAGACATACAGTGGCAGCAAGTGCCCTACCACTGATATATTTCCCAATCTTACTCAAAAAATAGTTCTATTCCATACCAGTTCAAATATAATTCATTCTCATGCGACTAACAATAAGTAGTTTATAGTGTTGGGGCCAGGTTTATACTTTCCATGTGTTTACTAGGCAGGGTCTCACTATGTGTGCAGGCAGGTCTTGAACTCACCCTCTGTTTCAGCCTCTCAAGTCTCTGGTAGTTTATAGGCACATTCTAGGTCATAGATTATTGTTGTAGTCTCTGATTGCCTGCATTCCTTCCCAACAGGGAATTATTTTTCACCCACTAGTTTTGTTTCCCCACTTCCAGGCATTCACATAATCAAACATACATGTTAACCCATTCCTGACTTTTGAATTCTGCTTTCTTGCATGTGTTGCATTACCCCCATTCCTTTTTTGAGATTATAGTATGGTTTGCTCCATTTCTTTTTTTCCACAATATTTTTAATTTAATTTAAAAACAATCTTATTTTACATACCGATCCCAGTTCCCTCTTCCTCTGGTCCTTCTATGGCCCCCACCAACCTCCCACCCCACCCCCATCTACTCTCCAGAGAGGATGAGGCCCCCCATGGTGAATCTTCAAAGTCTATCACATCATTTGGGCAAGGCCTAGATGCTCCCCCATGTATCTAGGCTGAGACAAAAATCCCTCCATAGAGGTGTATTCCAATATTCTATTCATTTGTTCTTCTACGTGTTGCCAATTTAAGTTCACAGTAGCAATATTTTAATAATAATTTAAAATAAATATAGACTTGTATTTAATTATGAGAATTTTGATTGATTAAAATTAAAGCATGTTAAAAACCATTTTGTGGAAGTACTGGAATGAATGGATACCAATAAGTAAAAATGATAATAGACCTTCTACTTTGTAACTTATTTATGGAGATAAATGAAAAGGGAGGAAATATCTTTCTGAGATACACTTGACCTATATCTAATTCTAGGAAACCTTCCAAGGGTACAGAACTGCATTGGTAATAATGCTTAGTTAAGTATTTTTGGAAACTTAGCACTTAACCAGGAACACATGATCAGCCTGGTAATCAAATACAAAGTCAACACAAAGCAAGATCAAGGAGTTCTAAGGACGCATGCTAACCTTAAAACATTTGGAAGGAAAACAATCCTTATCCTGAATATCCCAGAACAGACATTTTCAAAGGCAATGTTTTATTAGGAAGATAAGAAGTGCAGTTCATTAAAAATTAGCGGTAATGCAATTGAAATATCTATTAGAGCAATAAGCTTTGAACAAAGAAGATTAATGTGTATTTATAGCTGTCTCTGATTCTATCTAACTGCAGACAATTCTGAATGAAAATGGAAAGGTTTTCATAATTAAAATGGCCAAGTCTTGATGTCTCTATGTATAGACTTGTACCCCACATCACACAAGCACTGAAAGTTAAATATAAATAAGTAAAAAGTCAAAAAGGAAATCCCTAAACCTTAAATTTAAAACATGAGGGAACATTTGTTATTAAAAAGTCATTAACTTATTTCACAAATTATGTAGAGGTGCATTTGGACTAAAGAGGATGTTTCCCAGTTATAAATTTCTGTACTTTTCCAAAGAGAGTAAGGAATTAAAAGAAATAGAAATAGAGAATTTTGAAAAATTCTATTACTAACCACGTTTGGAGGACAAAGAGGCAAGCTTGATCAGAATAATGATGGACACTTGGTGAGATGTTCTAAAGATCAGACATGGTTTGGCGATTCATAACTGAAAAGAATACTGGCAAGTATGTTCACAGTTGTTTAATGTCTTTTATTCCAGTTTTTAATTACCCTGTATAACTTCATATATATGTATATAATTTCATATATTTGCATATGTATTTACCATATATAATTTCATATACATATATGTGTGTGTTGCATCGTTACATCATTTTAGCTTTTATTTCACCAGTTAAGAAAGAGATGATGAGTATGTATGATGAAGAGATACTATGTTGAGCCCAAGAAAACAGCAATGAATCTAGTCAGGCTGCCATGCAACTGGGAGTGCTCTATTCACTATTGATGGTTAAAACAAAATCCGCTGAAGACAATGTAGCAATTCCAGAATAAATGGAGGTGGCATGCCTTAGAGATTTATATAAAGTGATAGGGAAAATATTCCTTTACAATGAAAATTTGAGCTAACATCTAACCAGTGTAAAGAAAAGAATTATTATGAATTCCAAAATGAGATTTTAAAAAAATGTTCAAAAGCCTTCAAATAATCATACTGGGCAAATTTGGATCAGAATAGCTAGCATGTCAGAAAAACAAATAATGGTACTATGTCATATAAATCAAATGAAGAATAATAGCCATGTTTATCAAAATAAATACACCAAAGTATTTAATAAGGCTTAATATGCATTTGTGACACAATAACTTCCGGAACGAGGAATGTGACAAAGGTTCTGAATGACATGCCCATAGGCAACCACATCATAAATGAAGAAAAGATGAAATTCTTTCTTTTGATTACAATAATAAAACAGGTGTGTCTACTTTCACCATTCATATTCAGTTCAGAGGTCTAAGTCATAGCCAGAGCAATAAAGGTTGGAGGGGGAGAAAAAGAAAGACATAGAGACATAGATGATGGATAGATAGATAGATAGATAGATAGATAGATAGATAGATAGATAGATAGTATCCAAATAGGGAAAAAGTTTCATACCATATGATAGAAGATAACATGTTTTCACAGAGAGCAAAAATCAAACATGTTATGCTTGCCCTACGCTCTTCACACAGTTGTATGCAGTGCCTCAATTTATTTGACTCTTGGGTCAGAACCCCAGAGCTATTCTCATTTTCTGTGTTCCTCATCAAAAAAATCTATTCATTGATCCACCCCCAGAGGCCCATAAAAATAAAATAAAAAATAAACCTACCATGAAGACACCACCCCATTCACCAGCAAGCACCACTTCTGTGTGCTTCACCACTGGACATTTTCTTTATTTTCAGTTTCTTCCTAGTTGACAATATTAATGTCACTTTTCAAGCACTGTGGTAGACTCCCAGCTTCTCTCCATTCCTATATGGTACCTTTTCCAATATTTCTCACTTTGCAACTATTTTTATTATAATGAATATAATGCATATAAAACATTTGATTGACTATATATTAAGTGGTTTTTCTCTCCTACCCCAAAACTCTATAGACCTCAATTTATCCGAATTTTTATGTGCATTCCTAAAGTGAATTGTTTGTGTATATCATAGTGTGTGTGTGTGTGTGTGTGTGTGTGTGTGTGTGTGTGTGTGTGTGTGTGTGTGTGTGTGTGTGCATGCCCATGTCACAAGTTATTCTAAAAGGCTCATAATATAAATATTACTTTGTCTTCTTCTGCTCTTATTTAACAATTATATAACTATTACCATTTTAATTGCCAAATAATAACATCTATAAAGATGTTTTATAACCCATTTGTAATTCCTTGGTACAGATTCTCTGGATGTTGATCGTTGCCTAAAAAAGTATGCTACCATTAAAACAGCAATTATCTCTGTTTGCATATGTGTATATGTGTGTGTTTAGGATAGACTTGTAGATGCTGAAAGATATGTGCTTTTAAATTCAAAATCAGCATTATCAATGATGGAAATGAAGCAACATTTCAAAGACTACTCTCTATTTCAAGTCCATCCATGGTCTGTAACTAAACAGCATGAGGTTCTAGAACTTCAACAACCATGGGTCAGATCACTCGTCTAATATTGCCAAATAGGTGTGTAAAAGTTGAACACGTTGACTTATAAGTAAAGGATTAGCTATTTTCATGTTTATAAGATTTTCTTTTTTGTGTGTATCTTCTTTTGGATTAACTTTTCTTTTTCTGTTGTCTTTTTTTCTTTCAAATGTTTGCATTGATTACTTCTGTCAAAAATATTGAAACTAGACATCAAAGAGTTAGGCAAATTTCTCAATTCTTTCTTCACATTTAGTATATAGTTCTGAGGTCTTTTCTGTTCTAGTTCATTTACTGTCTACACAGACTCTCTATGTTACAGCAGTTTTAATTTCTCACATTAAATTTCACTCTGCTGGGATCCAAACTATTCTGAGGCCACATATCAGAAAAAAGAATGAGGCTTCATGGTAGTTGTTGAAAAAATAATAAAAGAGAACCTTGTCAGGGATGGAAGAGCACTAGGAGAAAAACAGAAATGAAGAAGTAAAGGAAGCAGAATTAGTGAGCATGAAGGGACAAAAATAACAGAAGAGCAAGGAACACAGAGCCCACTTGGGGATCAGCATTCAATGGCTGAGGAAGATTTCTTAACTGCTTCCCTCATATGGCACTGCTCAAGTGAGGAGTGGTCGCATTATGATGGAGTATTTCCAATCTTGCTGACTATTGGATTGTGATGTTAATTTCATGCACCATTTCCTCTCAAAAAATAAAATGTAGAATAAATAAGTTTCATGGGAATATAAAAAAAAATCCCTGCACATGAATAAGTATCTTTATTTTTCATATATTAAATATGCTACACATATAAAACAGTACCTCATTTATATCAGTCCCAAGAGTATACTCTAAATAATTATTTTTAAAATTGAATACTTAAATCAGGCAATGTGTAAACATATCCATCTTTTCTTGCTTCATTCAACAAAATACACAGGCCATTAGTAAACATTTTTTTTAACAAATGTCAAGTATCACATTCATAGTTTCAGTGGCCACTGTGCTATGGTTTTCTTTGTAGCACTTTGGATTTCTTTTGCTGTGCTCTACCTAGAACATTTTATTTAATTTGGTGGATTCCTATTCAATGCTCTGTCATTTGGATTAGCACATCTCGTCCCTAGGGGATGAGATGATTAATTATTTTTACAAGTTTGACTGTAGAGACCTAGGTCATCAAGAAATGCATAGCTGTGTGCTAGGGGAGCAAAGTTTCCAAAAATCTAACCTCCTCATAAGTGAAGTTAGATTTTATAACACTTGTCCTTGGCTGACTTCGCATACAGTATCTTAAGTCAGCATCAATTCAATACCTGTTTCTCAAAAGAGCTTTGTACAAGTTGGTATAGTGATGCACACATTTAATCCCAACACCAAGGAGTTAGAAACAGGATGTCCCAAATGATGTGACAGACTTTGATGCTCCCCCATGGAAGGCCTCACACTCCCTGGGACGTGGACTGGGTCGAGGATGGGGGAGTCTGTGGGGAGAATGGGAGGATAGGAGGGAGAGGAAACTGGGATTGATATGTAAAATAAGATTTTTTCTAATTTAAATGAAATAAAACATAAGTTACCATACATGGTTCAATGCATTATGTAAATGAAACTGTACAAAACAAATGGCTACTCTGAATAATAAAGGTTCCGTGATTATGAAAACACAAAACATAACAAAAAAAGAAACAAGATGATCAGGAGTTCAAGGCCAACCTCAACTATGAAGGGAGTTCAAAGCCAGCTTCAACTATGTTGGGAGTTCAAGGCCAGCCTGAGTACCTGATACCCAGTCTCAAAAATCAAATCAAACACACAAAAATGTTACTGTTTTATAATGTGGATCAGTAGTTTTGCTGAACTGAAGACAATTCCTGTGAGGAACATGATTATTTTTGTCACAGTTCTGCTACCAGTAAAACATTACTTACTCATTTTTTCCCCAATGGCTATGTTTGTGTAAGCAAAGAATGTTTTATTGTTTAGCTTTTCTAGAGGAATATTCACCAACTTCTCACTCAAACTTAAACCTTAGTTAAGTAGATATTTCTTGTGCACTAACACTCTGATCTGGACCTACTCATGTCTTAATCAAAACACCCAATCACTAATGAATTAATTGTGTTTTTAGTGCCTGGGAGTTATACACTTATAATTTTGAGACATAAAAATAGAAAATGAAATAGCTAATGTAAGCTCATTAGCTTAAAGCTCATTATCTTAGTGTTTTATTAACTCCATGGTAGCACTTCTGTTATTAAGATATAAACACTTGAAAACTTAGCATATTTGTAGTAGCTGAAAAATGGATAATTTCATGTTACAACTTTATTTTTACAAAGACACCATGAATACCTAATACCTAAAACTGAATGATTTAAAAACAACTAACCAGGAAAAAAAAAGGGAGAAAAAAATGTAATGGAAGTTGCAGTCCCTTTAAATTGACTGAGACTCCAGGGAGTCTCAACCAAAGCAGCACTTACAGTAATAAGATTTTTTTTTTTGGTAAAATACCCACTTATGGGCCAAATCCTATTCTTAACACTTTGTATAGAAATGTCTTTAATCTTCATTTCGCACTTCAAAATGTTAAATCCATTGGCAGACAAGATAGTTGACATCCAAAAGTCATAGCAATTGTGAAAAAAAAACTAGTTATGGATACTTTCAATATATTTGTCTTTTCTATTTTGGGATTGTGAAATATATTGGTTGTAATTTTATGTAAATTTTCTTTATCAATTTCTGATTGACGTCTGGACAAAGCAAGTTTGTCAAAGAATGTCAAACTCTAAACATGTTCTAGAATTTCTGTTAATATCCTCAAAATTTACACTTTAATTTCAGGAGTAAGCCAAGAGACCTGATTTAAAGATAGTATTACTTAACATCAGCTCAAGATATTTTAGAACAGTCAAAGAAATCAGACTATATCAATCAATTTCTGTAGTGCCAAGGTTAGTCCAGATTGGGCCTATCAATATTTTGGGGGCTTTCTATCTCTTTCTCCGTTTGTTGTATAAGCATGGACTTCTTCAGTAGAGTACACTTGTATGGGCAGAAGTAGGTACTGTAAGAAATGTACAATGACTTTTTAAGACTCCAAATGATATGTTTAGCATGAATTATAATTGGTCTTAATAATAAAAACTCAGAGTCAGATATCAGAGTAAACACTGAAAGAACAAGGAAAAGAATCAGCTACTATAGACCTCTTACCTCAGAACAAAGGGGCTGAGCTCCTGCATCTAGGAATCTTCTGACTGAATGGGCAAGAGGTCCTGTCTCTATCCACCTTATATTCCCATCTTCACGCTCCCTAGTGCTGGGATTGAAGGTATGTGCCTTGTAACTACTGGAATCAAAGGTTTGTGCCAAGAAGGCTTGGCCTCTATGGTTAATTAGTGGCTATCTCTACCCTCCGATCTTCAGGCAAGCTTTATTTGTTAGAGAAGAAACAAAATATCATCACAGATACATGGTTTCAATCATTGACACCAATTAATGCAGTAGCAATGTATAAAAAATTACAAGTGACATAGTGACCTGTGGCTTAAATTTGGGAAACTGAACTGAGAAAATTATTTTTGTTTTGTTTTTTGTTTCCACAACAAAATGTCAAAAACTATTTCTAGTAGATTTTCTGTGTCCGAATCTTGGTTGTGAAATGGCCCCAGTCTCTGCTGTCATACTAAGCCTTGACAATTTGACTTCCAAGTCAAGAAGTGAATTCTGTCATCTTGCCCCTTTACTCAGGTGTCCTTTGCTTTTGCTACACAATGGAATTGATACTGAAACTAGAAAACTAAGCTTAAAGAAATCTATGGACTGTCACTGCTTTTTTTCTTTTAAACTTGTTTATTCTTTGGCAGTTTTACACATGTATGTAATGTATTTTAGACCATTGGACCTCTCATACATCTTCTCTATTTTGATGAAACTTTCTTATTCTCAATAATGCCCCTTCTAACATCTTGTCTCTTCTGCTGTTGCTTTTGGTTTCTGCTTTTTGTTTTGCTTTGTTTTTGAACCACTGAACTTAATTAGGATCATATGCATGAACATGGGTGGCAGATTACATGTAAGAGTATGCACAACTTTTCAATGGTTATGACATCAAAGAAAATGCTATCTGTTTCCTCAGTAACCATAAACTGCTAATAGTCTCTCAGGAAGAAATAGAACCCTCCCCAACCTGGGGTGAAATATTGATGTTTCCAATCTTAGAATGGCTTTGGGAAGATTAACTACAGCTGTAGTGACTTTATAGGTACAACAACCATATGATGTCTTGAAGATATTTTTCAATACTTCTCCCTAGCCTCTCATACTTACACTCTTTCTGTCCCCACTGCCAAGGTGTTCTCTGATGCAGGAAGGAGTTGATATAAATGTCCCATTTAGGAGTAAGAACTTCTTTCTTTAATCCTTTATGACCAACCATGTAAACGAATTTTGTCTAGGCTGCTGCCCAGTGAGAGATGAATAGGATGCAATGAGTTGGCCTTAGTGAGATACAATTAGACCATGAGAACTTCAGCAAAAGAAGCAAATCTCATTGCATCCAGGTAAAAAGAGAACTGCCAATCTGAGCCTAGCACATACTACTGACCTGTAAAATGGATAACTAAGTTAAATTTGTTGTTTTGGAATATTTTTGTGACATAGCACTAGGTAAATAATAAATCACCATTAGGTAGTTCAGGGTCCTGAGGTATTTCTAGAACCTGGAAATAAAGAATTTTTTCCATTATCATATCACTGCATTCATCTACCACGGGCTTAGTAAATGCTTGGTATAGACATAGTTCTCTCCATCAAGACACAAATAGTATAAATTTAAGACCATAACAACAGTAAAAATTTTATGAACACTCTTAAAGAAGAAAAGGATGGAATCTTTCATCCAATATTTCTCTATAGCCAGGGAAAAGGGTTCACTGAAATCTTAGTCTATATTCACTTTAAAGACAAGATGGGACTTGTCTTGACAAACAAAATTTCATAAAGCAAAGCACTTTAATAGAAAAAGTGCAGAATAATATTTTAACATGATGTATTTGAGGTTATAGACTTTATATTATTATTCCCTTATTTAGAATAATTATCAACTAATATTTCAGAAAGCTTTAAAATAAGCAGGTTTTTACCCTAAGCTACAAGCTAATACCCTCAGATACCACACTATTATCTCTATTTACATTTAATAAGGGACTTGTTTGCAAAGCAACATACTTACAGGAAGACTCAGAGCCAAGGGACATGAGCATTTGGTAGAGGCATGATTTTTATCTATCAAGACACAAATAGCACAATTTGGAGGCCATAGCAACAATAAAGCCTTTATGAAAAATCCTAAAAGAGAAAAGGAAACATACATCATCTTGAAAAGAAGAGGACTCTACAAGACAGTTTACTACAGATGCAAGGAGAATGCCATATTAAATCAAATTCAGGATGTTATTCAATAGGACAATGATATGAGGAAAGAGCAGGCCAGCTTGGAAACAAAACAAAACAAGATGAGACATAAAGTCAATATGCGGAGATGAAAAAAGCATCTAAGTGAGATCGGGAAAGATTGCAATAAAACTAAAATTGCAGAAGTTTGGGTAAAATGAACACAAGATTTACTGTAGGAAGTTACTGACTTGAGAAAATGGAATTAGGAGATAAAAACCTGCAGGATTTTTTCCCAGAATGAAGATGGGGGGAAATAGGAAAGATGACAATGGGTAGAGTTTAACAAGAACATTTGTGAAGAATGAACCCTTGCCAAGATCTTCCTATAGTAGCTCAGACCACAATCTTACCTCTACACTGCTCACAATGCCTGAACTGTCATGATTGCATAGAGAGACAAGGAGCCTCAGACACTGCACTGTGGGGTGGGAATATCAGTTGCCAAGCTGGAACCCAAGGCAAGGTGGTCTGAACCCAATACCCATGCTTTCAACACAGATGTGATGCTGCTGCTCTTCTGCTTCAAGGGGATCAAACATTAGCAAGAAAGTATTCCGATGCTTTAGACAAAAATAATTGAAGTCTGTACAAGTAGGTTAAAGAAAGTTACTCCGTGAACGATGAACAATATTAGATTGCCATAAAAATCAGGCTTAAGTAGGAGAATAAAACAAAAAAGAATCTAATGTGTCATCACACACACACACACACACACAGAGAGAGAGAGAGAGAGAGAGAGAGAGAGAGAGACATGAATTATGGACAGAGATATGTTGGGAAGCGTATTGCATATGTAGGGGGTGGAAGGAGGAAATGAGGCTTAGGTATGATCATATTTCATTGTATAGAAGTATAAAAGTCTCAAGGAACAAAATTGTAACAAAAAGTTCATCTTCTATATAACAAAAATAGTGTATGTGCTCCAACCTTAAAAAGTGAATGAAAAAAACGGTACACTTATACAAAAACAAAGTGAATGAAAAGCAAGCGAAGAAATAGGATGAAAGCAAGCAGTGGGGTTGGGGGCATGAGGACAATGTGCCAAAATATATACCAAATTTTCATTCAATTATTAATTAGGTACATATCCAGTCATAAGAGTGTGCCATTTATAGAGCATAGACAATGCAAGGGAGCATGATAGCTCAAACATGTAATCCTAGCATGCCTGAAACTGAGGCAAGAGAATTGGAAGGAATCCAAGGCTAGCCTCATTTAGGCAGTGAATTCTAAGCCCATCTCAGCTATGCCTTGAAATTCTGTCTGCAGATAGGAGGAAAAATAAAGCATAGATAATTTGATGAGAAATTTGTGGTTTGAAAAGCATGCTAATGTTAAACCATTAAATGCTGCATACTAGGAGTACTTCAACGAAGAGAACGTACGTGACAACAATCTGAAACTGAATATAAACAGTAGAAATAAGGTGAAAACATTTGGAATGCAAAAGCTCAGATTGTGGACACTTGAAAATAAAATGAGACATCTGTGTGTGTGTGTGTGTGTGTGTGTGTGTGTGTGTGTGTGTGTGTGTGTGTCAGTGTGGTCTGTGTGTTTGTGTGTGTGTGAGTGTGTGTGTATGTGTGTGTTTCTGTGTGTGTCTGTGTGTGTAGGCAGAGAAGCAGAAAGTAGTAAAACTGCTTATACTGTAAAGATATACAGCAGTAATTACAAAACCAACTTTGAAATGAATGAAGACATCATAGAAAAGTGTTAGAATACCTGACTTAGAATAACATTAAAAATTTCATCTCACTTACATGAGATTTAACCAAGTAATAAAACATACCTTATTAACGGAAGACTCAAATGAAAAATGGTATAGAGATGATCATATAAATAGATGCCAAATTCCTATCACTAACACCCTTTCAGTTAAATCAAAAAATATGAAAGCATAGTTAAAGACCAAGAAAATATATTAAATTCACAAAGAGTATCAGAAGCAGTAATTAGATTCTGAGGAGAGATGGAAAAGGTACCAATGAGCCATAAATAAGGAGAGAAATTTTATATCTATTACCACTAACCATTATTACTGAGGTTCCAAGAAATAATGCAAAACTATGAAGAAGAATTATGAATGGTAAAATAAATACTATTTACAATTATTTATATTTGGCTTATGTTAACTTACCTACCTGAAAACTCTCATAAAACATGAGTTAATAGCACACACAAATAGAGTAAAAATTTAAATATCACTACCAATTGATTAAAGTATATTATACATGATCTATTTGAATATAGAACAAATATTAAAATTGTATGAAGCACCTTCCTAAACAGAATACAAACATAAAAAAATTACACCTATGATGTTGCTCAAGTTGTAAGAAGACTTAAGTAAAGACAAGGAATATAGGCCCATAGTAGAGCCCTTGTCTTGCACACAGGCCCTGGATTTAAAATACAGCTCTGAAGGAGGAAGACACGGCTCTGCAAGTGAAGATCACTTACTGCCCATAAGAAGACTAAGGTTTATTTCCCAGCACCCATAAAGCAGCTTATAATTATGTTTAAATAAAGTTCCAAGGGACTCAGTGTCCTCATCTGACCTCTATGATAGACAGTTGTATGCTATCCAGGCATACATGTAGGAAAAACACTCATACCCATAAAATAAAACTAAATAAACCTTTAAAACTATACTGTTGTGTCTGGAAAGGAGAAAGTGTCAAGACAAAATTTCTCCATGGATAGAGAGATGAGACTATTCAGAGCTATGGGATAGAAGAAATTGAAGTCAACTAGGACCCCAAGAGAAGATTGCATAGTCCATCAAAGAAGGGGATGGGGATAAGAAGCCTTGACCAAAGTGGGAGCCTGGGGTGGGGGAGAGGAAAGAGAAGAAGGGGAGGGGGGAGGAGAACAAGAGGACTGACACAGGGGTGGAATAGAGGAGGGCAAGAAGGAGATGTCTTGATAGAGGGAGACAGTACAGGTTTGGAGAGAGGACTGGCAGAGGGAAAATGTTAGGAGATTCACAGGAATGACCCCAACTAAGAATCCAGGCAGTGGTGAAGAGGATGCCATTGATAACCTTCCTCTATAATGAGATTGATGTCTACCTTGGTTACCATTCCTAGAGCCTTCATCCAGCATCTGTTTGAAGCAGAAACAGACACCCACAGCTAAGCATACTACTGGGATCCAGTTGTGAAGAGGGAGAAGCGATGAGCAAAGGAACCAAGACAGGACTGGAGAAACCCACAGAAACACTGGACCTGACCTACTGATGGCATCGAGACCCTAGTCATAAAGCTGGGGAAACAGCATTGGACTGAACCAAGCCCTCTGAATGTGGGTGCCAGATAGGGGAACAAGACAGTCTGTGGGACCTCTAACAGTGCAGCCAGTCTTTATCCCTAGAGCACAAATGGACTTTGAGAGCCCATTCCCTATGAAGGGATACTATTGTAGACCACATACAGCAAGGAGGGCCTAGGACCTCCTGCTAATGATTTGGTGGACTTTGAAGGTCCCCTGAGAAGGGCCTCTCTATTCCTAGGGAGGAGTTGGGTGGTGGGCTGGGATTTGGTGGGGAACATGGGAGAATGGGAGGGCAAGAGAATGGGGGGATGGATATGTAAATATGAGTAGCAATTAAAGAGTTTAAAAGAGAGATAATGATAATATGGGAAAGACAGAAAGAATCTTAAGCTCTTCAGTGAGCCAGTGGGAAGGAATTTTAATGGGTGGTGTCAGTCAATACAATTAGTACATCTGTGTTGCTAAGCAGCAGTTATCAAAAATGACCTCCCACTCTCATGTTGGCACTGGGAAATGATGAACTCCTTTTAGTGATCACATATCAAAAGGAAGTCCCCAGTAAAATGTGAAGATAGTTAGCATTGATTATTGACTTGAGGTTGAGAACTATCTATAAGGTGAGTAAGCATGCTTTTTGAGTGTGACATTGAGAACTTCTCCAGATCAGTAGACCTTAAGGGCTCTTTTTCCAAAACTTGCTATGAGGCATTAACAAATTTAGATTTTGAATGATTCAAAAGGTGCTACACCTGTGGAAGTTGAGGCCTAGTTGAAGGAAAGAGCACACTAGAAATACACCATTGAAGGACATGAGTTGGCTCTGGCCCCTTCTTCCATGGCACTCTGCTGATATTAGAGAAGTGAGCAGCCTCCTCCTCCACACACTCTGGTCATTAGGATGTTCTGTCTCCCCAGGAAACCATAACAATGAAGGATATGAATTTTGTTCTGAGAGCTCTGAACCTGTGAACCAAAACAAAATGTTCCTCCTCGTGTTGTTTCTCTCAATCATTTGTCACAGAGCAGGGCAGTTTGAATAACACAAAGGCAACCTCTGGCTATGAAAATCACTAGAGGATAGAAGAATCATACTGCCAAGAAATGATTTGCACTTGAAAGTTTCCTAGCGTTTTTGCTCAAAAAAAAGTTTTATGAATGACATAAGCAGCTGATAGAAAGTACCTTATCAAAAGTTTAAATAAACTGAGGAAAAATTAAAACTGTCAGGGTCGTAACTTTATTTCATGCACACAAGAGTGTGCACAAGACTAAGTTCATGGGGGTGGCATGGAGATAGAAATGATAGAAATGATAGATTAGGGTAGGAAGTAGGATTACATTTATAACTTTTGATTAAAATATTTGCTTCCATGAACTACTCTTTAGAAAGAGAAATCACTTTGAGCAATTCTCAAAATAAGAAAAGCCAGTTAGAACAAACATAGAGCCTCTCTACCAAGAAGACAAAGCCTCAGAAGGTTTTTTGTTTGTTTGTTTGTTTATCACACAATAAACCATTTAATCAGGCACAGACACATCATAGGCCCAAATGACCCATAGCACCAAACTAATTGAATGTCATCTATTTGGTTGACTACATGTTGGTGTGGCAGATTACTGTGGTACTGTCCTGGGTTAGGAGTTCTGAACTAGACAGCTATGGAGAAAACTGACTGGCAAGTGTATTGAATAAGAAATAAAGATCTCAGAAACCCCTTTAAAAAGACTCCACAAAGTGAGTAGGCTGTAATTATTGAGACATTTAAAGATTTCTTTATAATTTAATCTCCATCAACTTTAGCATGGTGAGTTATTATCTAAAGGTAAATACTGCTATACTAATGTTTTTCTGCAGTATTTCTGTAGAGCTTACATGGTAGCATTGCTGTCTAATCTGGCATAGTAGTATTGTTAGAAATCTGTTTCACATCTTAACTATATACCCTGGATTCAACGGTATACTATGTCCATTTGCTTTTTATTATCCACTTTGTCCATTTTAGCTGATGTAATAAAAAAAGGCCTCTTCGAATTTATATTAAACTATATGAATGGGCTGCAGAGATGCCTCGGTGGTTAAGAGCACTTCTTGATCTTCCTGAGGACCCAGGTTCAATGCCAACATGGCAGATCACAACCATCTGTAATTCCAGTCCCACAGGAACCCATGACCTTTTTAGCCTATGTGGCCATTACACATGCAAATGGTACACTTACACAAAAGTAGTTGGATCACCCACACACTTACATAAAATACAATGAATTTAAACACTATACAGTCAGTGGACACCGTTCTCTAATTAGCAAACAACTTTTTTCCCCAACACTCTCCCTTGTCCAGCCTGGAGGATGCTTTCTAGCTACTGCCAGGCTCCAGAGTTCATTCCTACAGGATGTTTGCACGGGAGAGGCCCAGGATTCTCCATGACAGTCAATTCATGCATTACTTGGAAGTTAGCAGTGTAAAGTAAACATCTATTCCATCCTGTACCATCATGATAATTCCATTTACTCAACTTACAGCACTTGAATCTGATTCCTGTGTAAGGGAAAGATCAGCTGACTGATTGGAAAAATGAATACACATATCTTGGGTTCACACATCAATATATAGTAAGAATACCAAGAGGTTCCCAGTGAAGTTTGCACAGTTAAAAGTGACTGAGAAACATGACACTGACTTCCTAGATCCTTTCTACACTGAAAATTAAGAGATCAATACAAAGAGTTTTTCTACTGTCAAAGTAGAGATTGGAGTAATGATATCTGCTTCTAGCATTGTTGTCATCTGTACTGTTTATCACAGATCTGGATGTGAATATTCTGGACAACTGCTATACTAGGCAACAAATTATCATTTGGATAATTTGGATCACACCAGTTGGCTATCAAGTGCCAAGTGGTCATCCCTGAAAACACACATGCAAGTCCCATCATTTTATATTTAGAAACATGTGTGTTTATACTTTTTATATTTATGCAATAACAATTATGTATGCACACAATAACAATTAGTGATAAAAAGAGACGACAAAGTTGAAAGATTGTAGGAAGTGTAGAGCAGAGAGTTAGGAGGGAAGAAAGAAAAAGAAGAAACATTGTACCTAAATTATAATCTCGAATTTGTTTTCAAAGTTAAGGAAATGAAAATGCTTCAATAAATCTTCAAAAGGAGCTTTTAAAAAGGTGCTTTGTAAATTTACCTTTATACCTTCATAGTATGCGGACAATGTGCTTGATACTGAAGACACCAAAGCATGTGAGTCTTGAGCCCCACTTTAGATTTATAGTTTGGAGAAAGGAACATAAAGATAATTCAAATAAAATTACCAAAAGGGACACAGAATGGTGGAATTCAGGTCAACTTAAAAACTGAGTAACAGCTGACACTGAATAAGCATAAATGAAAATTAATTGCCAAGTTATTAAATAGCAAAATAGAGAAATTCCTTCAGTAGTAACATTTCAAAAGTGGAAGACACAAGGTAGATCATGACCTCTAGGGATGGACATATGAGAAATTTTTAGAAGCTATAGAATAAAGTATCAGGTACATGAAAGTATGAGAAGGCTCACAAAAAATGATAGGTAGAAAAGAGTTTCTAAAGCAGGGAAAAAGTAGAAATGGCTCTTTAGTTTTGATTACCTTTGCTCATGTCTTACCAATAATGTTAGTAAACAACACAACTTAAAGTAGGTAATGCACCATCTCAGCTAAGGGATGAAAGTTTCCATACAGTTGTAAAATCTGGGAAACCTGTAGACAAAAATGTCTGCCTATTCAACTCAGTTATTTCAGTTTCTGGGAAAATGTGGTATTCACTGGATGGCTTTTTGTGGGGAGGATGGTGATTTATAGAGATAGCTTCTTGTGTACCTGAGGCTGGCCTTGAATACTTATATCACATAGAAGATAGCCTAGCACTCATGGTTTTCCTGCCTCTAGCTCCCAAAGAAGGGATAACAGGAATGCTTCATCATGTTTAATATACTGAATTCTTGAACAACAGGTGTCCCCACTTTAAAAATTAATATTTCCTGGATTAGAGATATGATTCACTGGTTAAGAGTGTTTGCTGTTCTTCCAGAGGATGCTAGGTCACTTCCCAGCAGCTATGTCAGACAGGTCACAACTGCCTGTCACTCCAATTCCTTGGGGATTTGACACACACTTTTGACCTCTGATAGCACTGTATTCATCTCTATAACAACCCCTATGCACATACATGCCATTATTTAAATTAAAATCTAAAGCTTGTTTGCTGAAGCTTACTGAATCCATTGGAAGGGAAACTAAGGTTTGTAAAAATATAAGTAAGCTAACTTTTGTTGCCCAAATTTAGAATATTTCAAGCCTAAATAGCAGAGACAATAAAAATTAGAAAAAAAATGAAAACAAAGGGAAGATACACCCAAAATATTTCAATGTCTCTGCAATTTGAATGAGTGACCAAGAGCCAGAAAGGAAATGACCTACAAGAGACAAAGCTTTGAAATGAAGTTATGGAGCACCAACAAAGGAGAAATAGGGTTGGTAATTTCAAGTTGAGTGATCCATAC
The DNA here is from genome assembly GCF_003668045.3 of Cricetulus griseus. Classification (NCBI taxonomy): domain Eukaryota; kingdom Metazoa; phylum Chordata; class Mammalia; order Rodentia; family Cricetidae; genus Cricetulus; species Cricetulus griseus. Next base: position 17,161,685 of record NW_023276807.1, on the reverse strand, counting down.
ATCTCTCCTCCCTGTGACGAATCCATTTGCATGATCCTAGCTCCTCTAATCTCCCTGCCTCTAGCTGTACAGGCACCAGAAGCAACAATAACTGCTAACAGTAGGCTCCAATTCTTACCTGTATTACATTCCCTCCTAGTTGGTAGTTCCTAGTGGTAAGTCTAATTACTACTGTTGCTATTGATGGGCACCTAAGCCCCTGTGCAGATCAGCATCGTGCAGTCTCCTTAATAACTTTACCACAGGAAAGATGAACCCCAGCCACTTCTCTGTATGGTTAAGTGGGCTTCATTTTCTTCTCCCTCTTTGTCTTTTTTTCCCTTTGTAGCGTAGCAATGAAAAGGAAACTGGTGAAGCTGAAAGGAAATTGGAGCAAAATCCACAGGAGCCTCTTAAATGAAATATCAAGCACGAGCTCCTCGGTGTAAGTGGTTCCCACACAGCCATTCACTCTGAACCCCTATGAAGCTAACGCAAAGTGCCCAATGAATTAGACATGCTAGCCCTACATCTGAATCAGCCTCAGGGGAAGGATCCTGAATGCAAACACATTTAAGCATCAGAAGATTTTCCCCTTTCCATTGTTTTTACTACCATGAAATATTTAAATCCCACGCATTCAATTTGTGAAGGGCCAATGAGGCATGTAGCAGATGATAGTATAAAACTGAATCTGTTTACAAAACTAAGTAGGCAACACATCAATAAGTATTCTTTCAAATTCTAAATGTTCATAAATATTATTAAGAATAATATTTGAGTAATTAAACTACTGAGACTTGTCAAAGTACTTTAGACCTTGTGATTTACAATAAATGATCTTCAGTTATATGATAAAATTAGAATGCCCATTACTGAATCATTCAAACATGAATAGTCAGGTGTAGGAATACTTATATGAATTTCTCTATCTAGTAGACCAGTTAACTCTAAAGCAATAGTCTTTATAGTTTTAAGAGGAAGAAATAAAGTCCAAAAGTATATGGATGTGCACAGTAAATATATAAAGTACGCACCTACTGCTAAAATGACTCTGCTGCTGCAGTCAGTATGTAATTAGGGAGTTATGTGTGCAAACACACAGTCTTGGCTATGTAAGTGATAAAGTAGAATGAACTATTAGACAAGGTTTTTTTTTTTCAGGTGAAACAGTTGAATTAAAACAACAGAGACTTCTTTTACTATATAAATAGTGATATGTTTACTTAGTCTCCAAAAATGAAGAATCAAGATAACATGGGTGTTTTAAAGACACAGATAATCAGAAAGAATTTTGAACATTGTTTTTGTATCAGGAAATAGTTTGCCAGTCAATGGTTCATGACATTTACAATAAACTTTACTTATGTCAGTAGCAAAAATATTAGTAAAACATGACAAGTAGAAAATTAGACCTAAGGGAAAAGAAAGATGAGGCTGGTAGATAAAGCAGACTAAGTATTGCTTGACCTGAGAAAATTTTCCAGTGAGAATCTGAGAATCCTAATCACTTAGGTGTTTAGGGTTTTGCAAGAATAGTTCTCACTTTTTCTCTTCACTATTGCACCTTTCACTCACAAACTAGTTCATGGCCTGTTGGTTTTTGTACCTCAGCCTCTGTTGAAATTGCAACTCCAATTGCCAACAATGAAAACTTAAATGCTAAATACAAGCCAGGATGTTTCAAACTTCAATTCTTTCCATATCATTACACATTTAACAATCACATATCTTCAATATACCTTTACTTATTTGTTTTTGTATTCCTGAATTAAACTATTTAATTTCTATATTTGAAAAATTATATGTAATGCAAAATAACCCTTAAATGTATTTCCAAACAAGGCTTGGTGGTAGGCTTGTACTTTGAAATCATAAGAATAATGATTTATCAGGATTTTACATGAAAAACTTTTAAGTATTTGTTCAATTAAGATCTCAAGGTGCAGTATTAGGGCCTGTCATCAACTTCCCAGATTTTCTTTTACCAGATTCCTCAGATGCACACAAAAGTCTGATTTAAAGGTTTATGTGGTGAGTGACTAAAAGGCCAGATCTGTCTCTGTCTTTCTCTCTCTCTCTGTCTGTCTCTGTCTGTCTCTCTGTCTCTCTCTCTTTCTCTCTTTCGTGTGTGTGTGTGTGTGTGTGTGTGTGTGTGTGTGTGTGTGTATTTGAATTGCTTAACTCAATTAACTTAACTTAATTCTTTGTTGAATTCCAAAGAACTTGAGGTCATGTTTTTAGGGCCCTCAACAAATTGGATGAGGCTCATTCATACAAAAAAACATAATCTTTATTGTAAATTTAAAATTTATACACTTAAATGTCAAACACATCTAACAACTATCTTCAAAGTAATTTATATTTTACTATCTAACTAAATTAGTTGACATTACAGCCTGACACCTACAACTATCACAAGCATATAGGACTTACCATATGATCCCCACACTGTACACAATTTCTGAGATGATTAAAATCTTGTATTGATGATGTGCATTTGTTACAGTTACTGTATACATATTGATAATGCTGTTGAAGTTAATAAAGGTTGAAGAGTTTACATGGAATAGAGTTACAAGAAAAGGGGGAAATGGTAGTAAAACAGGAGAATGAAGAGAAACAGGTCTGAGAAGAGAAAGAGTAGGAGGAAAAAAAGATGATGAGAATGAAGAAGAGAAAGAAAAAAAGAGGAAGAAGAGTAGAAGGATAACAGAGAACAGAGCACATCAGTGAGCAAAACAAACCCCCATAACTGTCACAGCTGGACACTCAGCAGAAGATACGCACACAGAGTATTGTAAAGCATGGAAAGCAGAGGACAGATACAAGTTTTCCTCTTTGTGTAGCTCATTCTTAAACTCCAACTCATATGCAATAAAGTCTGTCCCTAAGGAATCCACTCTGCTTGTGGATGTTCAGCTCAACCAGACCTCAGGATGACAGAATTCTGCTGGCTTGAGCCATGGTTTCATTGGTACTGGTCTGGTAGATGATGTCAGTGTTTACTCAGTATAAATACAACACTTTTGCGGTGAATTGTGATCTAAAAAGTTTCTGTTGCTTGTCATTGCCTTTAGAAAGTCCAAAAACCCTCTTTTTAAATAATTTATTATTTCAAATTTCATTTTACATTCTAACCACAGTTCTTCCTCCCACCCCTCATCCTGCCACACCTGGCCTCCCACTACAGCCCACCCAAGACCAAAGAAACTCTCCAGTTCAGAAAAATATTTTGTGATGACAATGAAGACGATAACTCCAGTTGGTAAGATTTTGTTAGCCATTCTCCACAGAAGAAACAAATGAACAAATAAGCAAAATCTTAATGCAGAAAATAGAGTGTTTATTCATTATTACAAAAAAATGCTCTTACATATGTTTCCATCTGGGTACAGCATGTCACATTATACAACCCTCTAATAACTACATTTTTCTCATATGTCTATGTATAGTTAAAAGCTGGAAATTAGCACACAAATCTATACTGATGTGTACTTTAATCAGAGAACATAAAGATGGTTTCATTAATATATTACTTTTGTTCAGTACAACTAAATTCTAAATCTTCACTTAAAATACTTAAATGTTACATTAATTTCATGGACTACTGATAGTCCCTAAATTACTCCACATTTTGACCACAGATTTCACACTTTACAACATACAACTAAAAGATCTGGTAGAGACGAAGTCTCAGCTTGCTTCATAATGACGTTTCTGCCCAAGATCTGTATATATTTCTCTTCATATTCACTCAACTATTTTAAAGCTACTGAATGGGATCACTGAACACAGGCCTGTGTTTGACACTCAGGACTCAGTAAAGAGAGAAAAAAATGGAAAAATACCAGAATTTGTATCTCTGACTCAAAAGAAAATATACAAATAATAAGTTGTTGCAGTACAAGGTACTGGGGTTTTTAACAAAAAGGCAGATGACCAATTGCATAGACTGTGTGTCAAAACTAAACTTGAGACTCGAAGATTCTTACAGTAAAATCCTCTAAATTAAGAAGTGAAAGAAAAATAGGCATTAGTCAGGGAAAATAAAACAAAGCAGAGAACAAATTGCATGAAGGCTGTGTGATTAGAAATGAAATTCCTTGGGAGGCAGAATCATGTTAAAAAGGGCTTTGAACACTATAGGAAGCAGATTAAACTTGATACACCTGTAGAGGAGCTCAGAATATTCTGAACAAAAAATTTTGCAAACAGATTCATGTGGTAACATAGTCATCTCAAAGAGAGTGACTAACAGGACTGAGACAGGGTTGGTTTGCAATCACCTGAAAAGAAGTGCTGATAAAAAGTGAACAGAATTAGATATGCAAATAGCCTTGGCAGTAGATAACAAGGGTTAGAGCTATCCAGAAATGAAGATGTTTGGAAGATGTGTAAAGTGAACTTTTAGGGGCCCATTGCACATCAGCAGTGTCACAGATTTGAAACACTACAGAGAAATTGGAACTTTTCAACCTCACAATTTATATTGACACAAATTTGACCTTTAAATTTATAAAATTTCCAATTACCAATACCAGAGCTAGTTCACACTTTTCCAGGTACTGTTTGTTTCTTTACTCCAGAATGACCTCTGCCATCTAGAAATCTCTCTGTTTTTAGGGACACAAATCTACTAATATTGCTGTTAAGACTTCTTAATGTCTTCATTTAGACTTAATTCCTTCCTGTGTATGTCATCCCTGCATCTTTCCCACTAAGAAACCTACCTTCATCTAACTGGTGTCATCCTTACCAAAAGCATCTGTTTCATGCCAGAGTCAGTTATCTTTGCATAACTCAATACCTGGCATGTTACCAGATGCACAATGAAAGTTTTCTGAGAAGGGGAGAAGAAAGGTGAGGAAGATATGATGGGGCAGAGAGGTTGAGTTGGAGGAAAAACAGAAGAGAGCAAGATAAGAGATACTATAATAGAGGGAGACATTATAGGTTTAAAGAGAAATCAGGCACTAGGGAAATGTCTGGAGAGCTACAAAGATGACCCCAACTAACAATCTAAGCAACAGAGGAGAGGCTACCTTAATGCCCTCTCCTGATAATGAGACTGGGAACTAATTCATATGCCATCATATAGCCTTCATCCAGCAGCTGGTGGAAGTAGAAGCAGACACCCACAGCTCAACCTTGAACTGAACTGAAATACAGTTGCAGAGAAGGAGGACTGATGAGAAAAGTGGTCCATACCAGGCTGGTGAAACCCACAGAAACAGCTGAACTGAACAAGGAAAAATGTTAGTCCCAAGACTGGGAAACCAGCATGGGACTGATCCAGGTCCCCTGAATGTAGGTGTCAGTGAGGAGACCTTGGAAATCTATGGGGCCTCTTACAGTGGATCAGTACTTATCCCTAGCATAGGAATGGACTTTAAGAGCCCATCCCACAAGGAGGGATACTCCCTGAGCCTAGACACAAAGGGGTTGGCCTAGGCCCTATCCCAAAGGATATGACAGAATCTAAAGACCCCCTACAGAAGACCTCACCCTCCCTGGGGAGCAGAAAGGGTATAGGATAGGTAGGGTGTTAGTTGGGGGGCAGGTGAGGAAGGGGGAAAAGGGACCTGGGATTGCCATGTAAAATAATTTTCTTTCTAATAAAAAATTATAAAAAAGAAAGTCTTCAGAAAGAATGCAATAGGTGAATGCACTGATAAATTCTACTTCCCACATAGTTGTAATAGAAGTTTGAAAGTGAAACGAATGGAGGAAGCGAAAAGGAAATAAATGATTCATGCCTATAAGCCTAGCAGTTACAGACTGATCAGAACAGTTATTAAAGGCTTGTCTGTGAGAAGGTGGATAATTGGCTTTAACTAATAGTGTCAGGAGGACAGTGGGAGCTCAGGCCAGCTGGTACCACGTTGTACATCCTATAATTTTAGATCAATACAGCTGCCTTACTGCTTGTTTTTTCTTAACTAGAAGGGACAACTAGAAGGAATTGCTACTCCATTCTCTCTAGTACTGCACTTCAGCGTTGGTGTCATATCTTACCCTTCCAAATGAATCCCTCTTGGCATTTCTGGAGATTCCTGAATCCACTCAGTAAAACAAGATAGCCTATAGAGACATCTACAGGACAATCTTCTTTGTGGAATAAGGCAATACAACAAATTCTTCCTTGGGTTATTTTTTTTTTCCTTACCAGAAAAGTACTGGAAACTCTTTGGAATTTAATGTACAAAAACTTCATTGAGATTATTAGTTGAAAGTAAATCTGCATTTCTTGTGATGGATGAAAATTATCAGCAGTACTCTTTGAAAGTATCACCCCTGACTTCACAGAAGCAAATGGTACATGAACTGTCTTCCACTGTCCTCCAGATGCTGCTAGTTAAAGCCAATTATCCACCTTCTCACAGACAAGCCTTTAATAAGTGTTCTGATCAGTCAGAGGAAATCGATTGTTTCAGTAATTGGGAGTATTTAAAAACAAGATGAGATAGACAGGGTTACTTCAATATGCATTGCCATGCACATTGTCTCTGTCTCTTTAGCATTTGACATAATTTGTTTTCTTTTGCTATTTGATGAATTTCTGCAAAAGATTAATGCACACAAATCATTAAAAATATGCAGCCAACAATTCCTTTTCCTAGAAGCCACCAACATGGCTGAAGTTGAGCACAAGAAGCAGCAGACATTTCGCAAGTTCACCTACCACGGCGTGGACCTGGACCAGCTACTAGACATGTCCTATGAGCAGCTGGGGCAGCTGTACATCACCCAGCAGAGGCAACGCCTGAACCGCAGCCTGCAGCAGAAGCAGCACTCGTTACTCAAGCACCTGGGAAAGGCCAAGAAGGAGGCACTGCCCATGGAGAAGCCCAAGGTAGTGAAGACCTACCTGAGGGACATGATCATCCTGCCGGAGATTGTGGGCATGTACAATGACAAGACCTTCAACCAGGTAGAGATCAAACCAGAGATGATCGGCCACTACCTGGGTGAGTTCTCTATTACCTACAAGCCCGTGAAGCATGACTGGCCTGGCATCGGTGCCACCCACTCTTCCCAGTTCAACCCCCTCAAGTAACTGTGGCCAATAAAGACACATGTATAAAAAACATACTTTCTTTTTTCTTTAAATTCTTTAATTACTACTCATATTTGCATATGCATCCCCCCATTCCATTGCCCTCCCACCCTCCCATGTTCCCCACTCGCCCCATCCCCCAAACCCATCCCTCAACTCCTTCCCAGGGATAGTGAGACCCTCCACTAGGGACCTTCAGAGTCTGTCATATCATTTGGGGGAGGGGCTAGGCCCTCCTTGCTGTATCTGGGCTGAAATAGTTTCCCTCCATAGGGAATGGGCTCCCAAAGTCCATTTGTGCTCTAGAGTTAAAGACTGGCTCCACTATTAGAGGTCCCATAGACAGTCTTGGCCTTCTAGGTGGCACCCACATTCAGTTTCACCCACATGCTGTTTCCCCAGCTTTATGATTAGGGTCTCCATGTTCTCACTAGGTCAGGTCAACTGTTTCTGCAGGTTTCTGCAGCACTGTCTTGGCTCATTTGCTCATCCCTCCTACTTCTCCACAATTGGATTCCAGGAATATGGTTCAGTGCTTAGCTGTGGATGCCTGTTTCTTCTTTGAACAGCTACTGGATGAAGGCCCTAGGAATGGAAACCAAGGTAGACACCAACAGCCAACATCAAATTAAATGGAGAGAAACTCAAAGTGATTCCTGTAAAATCAGGAACAAGACAAGGCTGTCCACTCTCTCCATACCTCTTCAATATTGTGCGTGGAGTTCTAGCTAGAGCAATACGACAACAAAAGGAGATCAAGGGGATACAAACTGGAAAGGAAGAAGTCAAAATTTCACTATTTGCAGATGATATGATAGTTTACATAAGTGACCCAAAAACCCTACCAGGGAACAATTAATTACAGCTGATAAACACATTCAGCAAAGTGGCAGGATACAAGATTAACTCAACAAAAAACAGTAGCCCTACTATAAACAGATGATACATGTGCTGAGAAAGAAGTCAGAGAAGCAGCACCCTTTATAACAGCAACTAACAACACAAAATAACTTGGGGTAACACTAACCAAAAAATGAGAAAGACCTTTATAGTAAGAACTTTGAGTCTTTAAAGGAAGAAATTAAAGTAGATAGTAGAAAATGGAAAGATCTCTCATGCTCTTGGATAGGTAGGATCAACATAGTAAAAATGGCAATCTTGCCAAAAGCAATCAACAGATTCAATGCAATTCCCATCAAAATCCCAACACAATTCTTCACAGACCATGAAAGAACAGTACTCAGCTTCACACGGAAAAAAAAAAAAACAAAAAACAAAAAAAAACAGGGTAGCAAAAGCAACCCTGTACAATAAAGGAACTTGGAACTCCAGGAGGCATCACCATCCCTGACTTCAAGCTATATTATAGAGCCATAGTCCTGAAAACAGCTTGGTATTGGCACAAAAATAGGTTGGCCAATGGAATAGAATTGAAAAAAAAAACTGATATTAACCCACACACCTATGAACACCTGATTTTTGACAAAGCTAAAGTTATACAATGGAAAAAAGAAAGCATCTTCAACAAATGGTGTTGGCATAACTGGATTCAGGCATGTAGAAAATTACAGATAGGTCTATATCTATCGCCAAGCACAAAACTTAAGTCGAAATGGATCAAAGACTTCAACATAAATCCAGCCACACACTGAACCTCCTAGAAGAGAAGGTAGGTGATACCCTCAGGAAAAATTGGTACAAGACACTGCTTCCTAAACATAACACCAGTAGCACAGTGAGATTGACAATTAATAAATGGGATCTCCTGAAACTGAATAGCTTCTGTAAGGCAAAGGACACAGTCAACAAGACAAAACGGCAGCCCACAGAATCAGAAAAGATATTCACCAACCCCTCATCTGACAGAGAGCTCATCACCAAAATATACAATGAACTCAAGAAGCTAGCCACCAAAACACCAAACAATGAAATTAAAAAGTTTAGTGCAGAACTAAGTAGAAAATTCTCAACAGAGGAATCTAAAATGGCTGAAAGACACTTAAGAAAGTGCTCAACATCCTTAGCCATCAAGGAAATGCAGTTCAAAACCACTCTGAGATACCATCCTACTCCTATCAGAATGGCTAAAATCAATAACACCAATGCCAGTCTATGCTGGAGAGGTTGTGGAGAAAGGGTAACACTCTTCCATTGCTGGTGGGAGTGCAAAATTGTACAACCACTTTGGAAATCAGTATGGCAGTTTCTCAGGAAAATGGGAATCAGTCTACCTCAAGATACAGCAATTCCTCTCTTGGGTATATACCCAAAGAATGCACATTCATACAATAAGGACATGTGTTCAACTCTGTTCATAGCAACATATTTGTAATAGCCAGAACCTGGAAGCAACCTAGATGACCCTCAACTAAAAGTACTTTCTATTCCAAACTTGTCATAAAGAGAAAACAGTATACCAAGAGTTCCTAAAATTAATGAAAGACTTTTTTATTTGCACCTTTCCTTTGAATTTACATGGAAACAGAATTAGGGCACTAAGTGCCTAAGTTTGTTCCTCTAACACAATGAAGTTTCAAGTAAGTATTTTATGTTTGGATGGTAGTATAATTTTCTGCTTTAATTTGTGTGTGTGTGTGTGTGTGTGTGTGTGTGTGTGTGTGTGTACTTTTCCCAATATTTGATACAATTTTATTAGTTTCCTTCCCATGGTCATAAATTGAGTTCTCAGATTCTAAATAAAATTATTGTCTCAGCATTTCTCTAACATTTGAAATTTAGAATGAATATTTACATTGTTAATTAGTTTTTTAACTCAGTTTTACTAGGTCTACTAATTTAAAAATAAATCATTAAAATTACACAGTAAAATTTTTATGGTTTTCTCTCCAAATAAATGATTATTTCTTCATGAGAAGCCTGCTACTCTGCTCTCTGTTTTCAGGTGAATGATAGAATTTGAGGCTGTCATTTCATGACCCAGATGAGCATCAATGTTAAATGGATGACTGCTTATTCCTGGCAGTTATATTCTACTAACATCTTATGCAAAATGGTGATATAAGTGTATAAGCTCAACTTTCTACTCTCTCAAGTCAGCAAAGACATTCTTTAAAAGGTCAAAAAATTGAAAAGAATTCTATTAAGAATTTCAATAAGATATCATCCAGATAGAACCAGATGGAGAAATTTTTTTTCACAGCATGAAATTTCTAGCTTCCTCATCAGTAAATGATATTGTTCAATCATTCCTATCTCTGATTCACTAATGTGTTTCCACTTTCCCCCATGGGATATATTCTCTCTACTTTCTTCACTGTGCCTGGTACCTAGAAGGCTGATTGGTATGAGTTGCAAAATCCAAGTTTTTGGCCTCTCATTTCCAGAGCAAGTTTTTCCCTCACTGTTCTCCACATTTTAGAAGCAATTTTATGGAGACTGAACTCCTCTCTTTAAAGCCAGGGGTCCTCTCTGGTGGCTTTGTCTAAATCACACTCACTCCATTTTCTTACCCCTTCCAGTCCGCTGATAGTCACAGATTCTAATTCTGAGACACTTCCTCATGTCTTGTTGATTCTCTTAAACTTTTCCAACTTGAAAGAGTCAGATCATTAACCTCACCTTAATTGCCCTTTCTGGATGGGCCATCTGTTTCTTGACAGTTCCCAACAGATAGAGTCTTGATACCTGAAACAGATCACAAATTCTTTTGGGGAAGAAACCAAATTTCATATGAATCTTTTAACCTCTGTACTTTCTCCAAAATACTCTCCTAGTTAAAGTTATAATCTTAAACTCTTACATGGCTTTAAGTGCCTCCAGCTATTTCTCCTTTTCAAACCCCACTAGAGTGGCAATTCAAAAATAAAGAGATTGATTCTCTAATTAAGTCCCTTCTTTAAACCACTGACAACTGACTTTGCTTCAAAAAGTGGTCAATAAATAAGTTTCTGCACAATGCAGGCCCTGCCTGTTTCCCAGGACTCTTGTGAATATAACATAACACACACACACACACACACACACACACACACACACACACACACACACACACTTTATACACACCATCTAGCAGCCCCCATGGTTCTCAATTGTTAATTTGATTAGATTAAGAAGCACCTAGGGCATTAATGACATCCCTCTCTAGGCATGGCTCTAAGGACATTTCAAGAAAGGACTACTAGAGGAAAAACTAGATGCTCAGTGTTCTAATGTTGATAAAGGAAGGCCATGGGAGGTCTGGGAAGCTGAATAGATTGCAAAGAATTGTAGATTATCAGGACATATTTTATTCATTCTATGTGAGGGCTGCTGTCAGGCACTCAGGCACACATGGACTATACTTCATCAATAGGAGACACACATATCTGCACATAGGATGAAAGGAAGTAGGCATACTGGCCTATAGACAAAAACATGTAGCCATGCTGGCAAAGGCTTAGGCAAAGGTTAAATAAGATCTCTAACCTCAAAGCTGTATTTATATAGAAATTACATAAAAGTGCATTCTGCCAGGAATAATTATATAACAGATTATGTAACTGTTTACCTTTTGGATTTTCCCCAGGCATCAAGGATTGGTCTAAAATGATTGGTCTAAAATGCAGATTCATATACCACTTGATGGCCAATGCCAGCCTTTGTTTAGCTGAGTCATACCTGATATCCACATCATCATTGCATTTTCTAAACTTAAATTTTTCCTTAAGGCCTTCTGTTTCCAAATAAAGACTCATCATGAATGTTGCTGGAAAGATGATGTAAAAGAAAAAAGAGAAAGGACATGGCCACCTGAGTACCAACATGCATCTCTCACCTATTCGTGTCAACATGCTGTAACTAGCTGCCACCTGCTCTCAATTGCAAAGAACAGTCCTTGATGGACTGAGTTTTTTCCAACCTATAAGCCAAGCCAAATATTTTCTGCCTTAAATTGCTTTTGACAAGCATTTGCTCACAGAAGCAAGGGAAGTAATCCATACACTACCACACCACTTGTAACATCCCATGCAGGCTACCTCCTTCCCACAAAGCCTTCAAATAGGAAACAGGGCACTGAGTACACTTTATTAAACAGCCTCCTTGGCCCATCTTCCTTGCCAGTTCTCTATCTAATAATTTTAAGATTTAGTGGAAGCCCATTAAGAAAGTCATTCCTGACAGCATCAGAAGGAAAGGAAGAAAAAAGAATGAAAGAAAGCAAGGAAGAAGAGAGAGAGAGAGAGAGAGAGAGAGAGAGAGAGAGAGAGAGGAGGGAAAGGAAGAAAGAAAGAAAGAAAGAAAGAAAGAAAGAAAGAAAGAAAGAAAGAAAGGAGGGAGGGGCGGATAGAGGAAGGGAGGGAAAAGGAAGGAAGTAGGGAAGGAAAAAAGAAAGGCAGGGAAGAAAGGAGAAAGGGAGGGAGGAAAAGAGAAAGGGAGGGAAGAAAGACTATATTGTCTCATCTTTAATTCTATCAGAATAACCTTCCTTTTCAGATAGACGCATTAACATTTGAAGTTCCAGTTCACCTTTCAAATTATATGGATTCAAATTAATTTCTACCAGTTCCCTGATGATCTTGAACAAATGTATTATGTGTCTGTTCAATCATCTGTAAACTTAGGTTAATAAATATCATTCATATGTCTTAATTTGTGGGAGAATTTTACTATGAAAAATTAGAAGGAGTTCTGGGTATCCAAGAAAGGTACTATGTAATTTGCAGGTACCTTGTCTCCTAAAGGAGAAGCCCTTGTTTCTACCAGTCAGATAATCTTCTTGATTAGTAAATTTCTACTGCAGAGAATAAACTTCTATGTCCTCTTAGGTACTACACATGAATGAGTAGTATGCAACTGGTTGAATTTCCTTCTCTCTTGAGTCTATTTTATTTACAAATAATCCATGATAAGATACTGTCTGCATCTAAATTTATTTAAGAAATACTCTTCACAAAATGACTACCCATTGGAGTTTGCAGGGATCTGAGAAAGTTTCTTTGGGGCCAACTTTTCCTGAGGAGACGGGAACAAACATCTATTCACCTTAGATAGACCATCCGTGACAGACCAAAGCAATGATTCCTCCAAGGTCAAACTCAGTTAATCAAAGAGTTTGTTGAACTTACTTACAGATTATGGGGACTATTTCCAGGTGAGATAAAGCAATGACATCACCAGCAGGTCCCATCTTATCAGAGATCATGAGCTCATGGAAACTGCACCACAGAGTCTAACATTTAGTGAATGTTCCCTGCCCATATACTCTAGCGCCTCCCAAGAAAATTTGTAGCTGGTAGATGGTGGGAGAAAATAATGGCTGCAATGCATGTAGGAGCCCTCTAACACAACCCTTCTGTTCTTCTCTCTGGTAGTGCGTATCATGAACATTTTATCATTACCATAAATATGGCTACATGTGTGTTATATACCATCACCATGGATATAGCTTATATATTATATACCATCACCATGGACATAGTTACATATCATCACCATAGCAATTGCTACATACATGTTATACACCATCACCATGTATATATGTCTCTGTGTGTGTTAAATACCATCACCACTAATATAGCTACATATGTGTCACATACAATCACATAGATATAACTACATATGTGTTTTCTTCACCAATTACTTGTAATGATTACCTGTCTAAGATAGTCTCCAGTTCAAGAAGGCAATCATGGTATATTTTCAGGAAAATGTCATATCATACAACAACAGTTCTTTTCCCCTGTAAAACTAAAAATAAAAACCTACAATCTTTTTGAACGCACAGGTTCTCATGGCTGAATTAAATTGATTTCAATTATGTCTTTTTAAAAATATTATCTTTCCTTTGCCCAGATAATAAGAAATCATACATTTTAAGTCTTGGTTAATATTTGAAGAATGTTCTTTCTGGTATGTTGATTTAGAAGAATGTCAGAATATTATTTCCTTATAATGCAATGAATAAATTTAATTATTATGAAATTTTTATTTGACAGAAAGTAAATGCAATACAGCATATTAATATAGTTCATTTTTATTTCATTTACAAAATATGGTATGTAAACACTGTATTTGCATTATTTCTGTACCTCACTTTCCCATCTCCAAATCCTTCTGGGTCCCCTCTTCTCAAAATCATGACCTCTACTTCTTTAACTCTTATTATAAAGACACAAAATGTACATATGCATTTATAAATGAAGCCTATGGAGTCCATTTAAGTGTGTGTGTGTGTGTGTGTGTGTGTGTGTGTGTGTGTGTGTGTGTGTGTGTGTGGTGTGCTCACCTGTGCACATATTTAAGGATATTAATGGTTGTCCACTTGGGATTGTATAACTTACCTATTATGGATCTCATTTCTGCAAGAAACTGAATTCTTTTCCCTTAGTGATCATTAATTGCCTGTAGCTATTTATCTTTGATGAGGCCTTGTAAGATTTCCCCCTTCTACACTGACTTATCAACTGATATTCTTTAGTTCACCACATTGTAAAGATTCCAAGAGTATAACCAATATAGAGAGACTCTATCTCACAGAAGAGCATTATAGTCCCCTATCACATAATATTCTCTCCCCTCCTTTGGAAATGTTCCCTGAGGGATAGGTGTAGAAGTTGTGTTACAGACATAACAATTGATCTGGGCACCCCTCAGTGACTTGTTCTCTGCAATTTGACCAGTTACATCTTTCTTTAATGATCTTTGTCTGCTGAAAAAAAAAAAGAGCTTCTTTGATGAAGTTAAGAGCTACACTTGTGTGTGCGAATAAGGATAAATACAGTTAGAAATTATACTGGTTTAGGAAGTTGGAAGAATCTGTTGTCTTTTGGGTTCCATGACTTCACCAGCCACAAGTAGTTGGATAGATTTACAGCACTGGGCATAAATTTGTTCCTATTTAGTGAAATTTAAGTTCAATTTGATGGCTTTTTGTCATCGCTGAGATACAAGTGCCAGTATTGCGTCCTTGGGGATATCTTGTCATGTTTGTTATTGTTGTGATTCATAGGATTTATAGCTTTGTATGAATCAGATTAATTTCTGGTGGTATCAACTTCATACCCCAGGGAAATACTATTTCTTGTGTTCAGTATTCCTTGACTGTCTGTAGTTCTTTGTGTAACATTGAAAACTCTTGGGCTTTCCTGTCTCCCTTAGTAGGTATACTGTGCTTGCTATTGTTTGGCTCATGCATTTATGTATTTAACAACAGTTATCATAAAAAAGATGATATAAACATGAAAGAGAACAAGAAGGGGTATATCAGAGGGTTATAAGGGAGAAAGAGGAAGATAAAAATGACTTTAATGTGCTTCAAATCTCAAAAAGTAAAAGAAACATTGAGAAAAGAATGAGTCCTTGTCTCAGAACAACAATGAGGGAAATTAAGAACAAGTAACCACCCTTCTGTGTACAATGGTGACCTGCTAATAGGAGTAACCAACCTATATCTGCTTAGACCTAAGGTATATTCCATGAGATGCAAGCCATCACAAATACCTGTAGCAGTTTGCAGAGGATCTGCCCCCATCTAAGATAGATGGGGTACAATTGCTGAGAGAGGAATTAGACACAGGCTCCCATTCCTAACCCAGAAGCTATCTCCAAATGATAACCACTTGCAAATGAAAAATTAGTTATCTCCAAAGGCAGTGATTAGTTATACCCAGTGACAGGCCTCATGCCTAGTAGTAGATAGCCAACTCAAAACAAACTCAACTGCACTTTTGGGTGTATTTTGTCTCAATATAGTTATTAAAATATATTGTGGCATAGATTAAAAGGAAAAATCTTGAAATAAATTAAATGTACTTATTGTAGATTTATATTCAAATAAAATGTTCCTCAGCATTCAAAAAGGAAATAGGGAACTACATTTATTCATAAGGCAGCCAATCAAGACTCATTAAGTAAATGAATAAAAGGGAGTAGAATTACATATTCTAAATATGTTTGGGGCAAAATAAATAGTACTTGTATGCTTATGTTCAAATTTGCGTAAAAATACAAATACGTAAATATCTACATTCTAACAAGATGGTCTTGTGGGCAAAGGACATTTGCAATACAAGTCTAATGAGATGTGTTTGAAACCCAAAACCCACATGAAAAATCCAGATGCAGTGGCATAAACTTTGGAATTAAAGAATACCTAACTTCAAGATAGGACATAGAGACAAGAGAATCAGCAGGAAGCTCATTGGTTAGAAATCTGAAGCACTCAATGTAGCAGAAATAAGAGAGACCCTGCCTCAAAAACAAGAGAGAAGGAGAGAACCGACTCTCAAATGCTGGCCTGTGATCTCCACCTGCTTGTAGTGGCATGTACGTACCTGCACTCACATATACAAATCACATATACACACACAAAAAAAAGAAAACCAAAAATAACTAGGATCTACATGTCATTTGCACATGAGGAATAAGAATTTTGTTGCCTAGATTAAAAGACATTCACTTCATTATTTCTCCTAAATCCATACCAATTACTATTGAACATTTTGTCATACCTTTGTAATAAGAAGAGCACCAAACTGAAGATCCTGCCGAGCAAATGTCATCATTTATGACATTTGAGTTGAGTACTCCATAGTTGCTATAAAACTTCCATACAGTTCTGCTTATAAAGCAGGATTCCTAAAAGACATGTATCTGAGGGAGCCTACCATTCCTGTTAAGAACTTGGGGTCACACAATCATTTGCTGAAGGGTGATTGAGCCAGATAACAATGATCAAGGTCTAGTAAGTGGTAGCAAAACTGCTAACTCTATAGTTTCTAGCTGCATGCAACCCAAGAACTCTCTAGAAGGGTAGAAAGGATAGTATGACTGCTTTGTTTCCAGTCAGAACTTCCCAGTACAACTGGAAATTTGACCTTTAAAGATGGCATGTCTGACCAAGCTTAATGTTGATTGGCATTAGCAGATGTTATTCAGACAGAAACAGATTTAGAAATTGTTCCCAGGGATAATTGTAACTGTAATAGTGTGTGGCTTATTGTTCTGTGCAACTCAAAAAGATTCATCATGTTTAATATTTTGAATAGAGAATAAATCAATATTTATACAAGTTGGCCAAGGCCCAATTTTTACAATCTTATTCCTTAACAATAATTTGGAAATATCCATTTAGATTATTTTAATATTTCCTCACTTATGGTCTCTAGAACAAAAATGAATTGTGACTTATGGATGATTATATGCTACAACAATCATCTGTGTATAGCCTATGTTTGTCTATGATTAGTATACCTCCATATTTATTTGAAGTCTTTAATTTTTGTATAAATTTTGATAACTATAATATTTTAAATGTAAAAATCAGATTTTTCTTCTTAATTCTAAATAGATAAATCCATGATATAATTTAGAAATCATAAAAAGAAAATAACCAAAATCTAATAACAATTAATACCAATAAGATAAATATGAAATTTGATTCTTATAGAATGATAACTGATTAATTAATTTATTCCAAATGTTTATTTATGATGTGGATATTTTTAACTGATAGATCAATTGATAATAATTATTTGTATGTAATCAGTTAATAGCTGAAATGTGCAGTATATTTTTTAGATAAAATGAAGGCACCATGGGAAGATACAAAAGGAAAAAGAAGTAGTGACATTTAATTTAGGATAATTTATTCCAAAAAAGAAATGATTGACTGTAGTTCCTGGAGTCCACACATAGTGTTAGACTAAATGGTAAAGCCACTCAGAAACTCTGAAGCTAGATATGAGAGTAGTATGTACTGAGTAATAAATCTCGTGTAGTTCAATTCCCACTGCCATTTAACAAGAGAAAAGTTACCATAGAGGGACAGAGTTACACTATAATTTAACAGGGAACAAGTATGCTAATCTTGCAACAGAACAACAGAACAAGAGTCAGGGAAAGTTAGCCATGGTGTTACCTCAGATTGTTAGAGTCAATATTACTTAAAAATAAATCAAATAGTTTATCAGAGTAATTCAATTAGCCCTGAATTAATAAAAAGAATGGCTATTATCTTTCTAGTAAGATGATATACTGCATATTTTCAAAAATAATTCAGCTCCACATATAAAACTTTTACTGGCATATCTACCAGCAGATAAAACATTTGGATATATATATATATATATATATTATATAATATATATATATATATATTAGATTTAATATATATATATATATAAAGACATTTTACATATAAATTGGAATTTATGGACACACCATCATGAAACTCTTTCTTAACTGTGTCTCTCACTGAGTACCATCAACATCTACAATGTAGGAGTCACTCTTTATCCCCAGTTTCATTTTGTGTGTTATCAGTCATATGTCATCGATTATGATGATGACATATGAAATAATTCAAAACTTTTGGTGGTGCATGATTACAAGATGCATAATGAACTCACACTAGTCTTCTCCATTCTTCTGAAAACATGAGTCATCCAGAGTGTAACACTTGGACTTTTCATATTCTGCCCATCTGCTTTTCACTCAATTTCCTTCTCAATGACCAAGTCAGAGGTTGCTGGGTTATGGTACTTGTGCTTCGGCATCCTTATTTTACTCAATAATTACCCTCAAATAATGCCAGTGGTTAGAAAAGGGAATAGTGCCACTCCCTTAGGTGAAAAGGACTGAGATATTTTGAGAGGAAGAGATAGATCCTGTCTATGGAACTTCTGCTGCAGTGTTGTTTTAGTAGTTCATAAGTTAATGCTATTTGCCACTGAACCTAATGTGTTAAATGAAATGCTACCAGATATATGTGTGGATAACAAAAACAAGACCTCTGGAGATTAGTACTGTAAGATTCCAGGTATCTATCTGGAGTCTTGGTTCTTACTCCTCCGCCGAGAATAAACAAGATCTGCTGTGTATGAGCTTCTCCTGTGGGGATGAACTCTGCATAATATCACGGTGAACAGTTCTGATTTATAAGTCTCTGTACTGAGTTCTTTATGCATCTTATTTTATGGAACACTCAGCAAAACTCAGCAGAAGGAGGCTTTCTAAACTAAACTTATTTTCAAAGGAAGAATATAAAGCCTAGAGTTGTTGCCTTGCCTGCTCATAATCACACAACCTGTACATGGTAGTGATAGGATTTGAAATCATTTTGGATGACTTGCTTTCACATTTAACATCTATGCTACCCTCCTGTATGCTTAATAATCGAGTCTATTATGATGGCAGGACATGACATCTTTTAATTGCCTTACTCTGTCATCTGTTATAAAAAAAAAAAAACTTCACTTAAGGAAGGAACAGTTTATTTTAAAAAATAAAATTTTCAACATCAGAAATATAGTTACTCTAATACATTTCCATCACAAAATTAAACTGTAAAACAAAACAAAACATGTGGCACAAAGAAAATTGATTCTAAATGGCAATATCTTTCTTTTATGACTTTTAGTTTTAAAGATAAAAAGGAGTTTTCAGGAGTATTTGAACTGCAGAAAAATATAAACATAATTAATGAAAGACTAGGGATCTCTGAAAAGGAATATAACCAGATACTCAGTTATACAAAATAACATGCTGGGAATAGACTTTCCTTCACAAGCGCTGCTCCTTTTAATTTCCAGTTAATATTCTTACAAAGTGTGATAATGTTAAGATATTTTAACAACATTGAGTTTCAAAACAGTGGTGCAAATTAAACTGTATGCACTAATTAAGATAACACTGATTACACCAACACAGAGGAAGGGATGGGGGATACAGAGCCCACTGATGAGTCATGTATACACATCTGTCTTCTTCTGCAGCATTACCTCATAAATGATCTACTTTATCAAATCATCCATATCCAATCACATCATAATATTGACCTATAGGGTTAATTATATTTATTGTGAATCTTTTTCCCTCAACATATGGTACTCAACGTCATATACTTAAGCCTTGTTGCCTACTTTGTCATAATGATCCTCATCTCACCAAGGGAAACATAAGAGCATAGAGCCTGGCTTCATTTTAATGTGGCTGCATGCAGGCATATGGCGGTCTCCTACTGTAAAGTTCAGAGTGACAGTTTTAGAATACCAGTGCCTTATGCTAGGGGAAGTGTATGCCTCTGACTATTAATTATAGGATTAACATTTTTAAACAGCCCATATTTTTTAGTGTTCTATAAAACAATTTTATAAATAGTGCCATAAAGGACTATTTAAATGCCATACATTAAAAGCAAGAAATGTTTCATTTTATTTGGATACCCTGTCTTATGTATATTCTCTATGTGGTGAAAGGTTAACTCTGCTGAGTAAATTACAAAGCTAGAAATAAAAATGAGAGGTTTTACTATGACTTTTATCTTTAAAAATGAATGCTATGATATATTTGATTTTAGCCATAACTAAAATATGCTTAACAGGCATATTAAGGCACCATGAATTTACTGATTAACTTTAAACTAGGTGACAGAATGTCAGGCATTCCAGAGCTAAGACAATATAAAACCAGAGCATTGCAAGATTCTTTTTTTAGTAATTTTTAAATTTAAATTAGAAACAAGCTTGTTTTACATGTCAATCCCAGTTCCCTCTTCCTCCCCTCCTCCCCTGCTCCCCACTGACCCCCTGTCCCATTCCCTTTCTGTTCCACAAAGAGAGTGGGGCCTTCGATGGGGCATCCTCAAAGTCTGTCATATCATTTGGAGCAGGGCCTTGACCCTCCCCAATGTGTCAAGGCTTGGAGACTATCCCTCTATGTGGATTGGGTTCCCAAAGTACATTCCTGTACTAAGTAGAAATACTGATCCACTACCAGAGGTCCCATAGATTAACCAGACCACCAAACTGACATCCTTGTTCAGGAGGTCTAGAACAGTCCTATGCTAGTTTCCCATCAATCAGTCTGGGGTTGTTGAGCACCCCTTTGCTCAGGTCAGCTGTTTCTGTGGGTTTCTCCAGCCTAGAATTGACCTCTTTGCTCATCACTCCTCCCTCTCTACAACTGGATTCCAGAGTTGAGCGCAGAGTTTAGCTGTGGGTGTCTGCTTCTGCTTCCATCAGCTACTAGATGAAGGCTCTAGGATGGCATATAAATTAGTCATCAATCTCATTATTTGAGAAGGGATTTTAAGGTAGCCTCTCAACTGTTGCTTAGATTGTTAGTTGGGGTCAACCTTGTAGATCTGTAGACATTTCCCTAGTGCCACATTTCTCTTTAAAACTATAATGACTCCATTATGTTATGTTTTGTCCTGCTCTCCTCTATTCTTCCGCTGACTCCATCTTCTTTCTCGCTCATGTTTTCACCTCCCCTCCTCTTCTCCCCTTCTCTTTCTTCTAATTCCCTCTCCCCTCCTTCTGTGCTCACAATTAGCTCAGGAGATCTTGTCCCTTTCCCCTTCTCTGGGGAACCATGTGTGTCTCTCCTAGCTTCTATGGTGATGTGGATTGTATTCTGGTAATACTTTACTCTATGTCTAGAATCCATATATGAGTAAGTACATACAATGTTTGTCATTTTTTGACTGGGTTACCTTACTCAGGATGGTTTCTTCTAGTTCCATCCATTTGATTTGCCTTCAAATTTCAAGATTCCATTTTTTTTTCTGCTGAGTAGTACTCCATTGTATAAATGTACCATGTTTTCTCCATCCATTCTTCAGTTGAGGGAAATCTAGGTTGCTTCCAGGTTCTGGCTATTACAAACAATGCTTCTATGAACATAGTTGAACATATGTCCTCGTTGTATTGATGTGCATTATTTGGGTATATACCCAAGAAAGGAATTGCTGGATCTTCAGGTAGACTGATTCATAAATACAATTTCATTGCCTCTCCAAGTTTCCCTTGGATATGAATGAGAGAGTTGACAAGAAACTAAGGAAATTACAAAATATCAAGGCAAAGGGTTAGTTACAGTGTAAAATGGGAAAATGACCTGTTGGTGCCACTGAATTGATATGCCTACCTGTGGCACATCACGGCTTATAGAAAGTCCTTCAGTATTCCTGTAGGCTCTGTGATTGGCAGTCTCTCCATCTGACAGAGCCAATGGAGCAACCAGGTAGTAGCTTCATCTGGACACATTACAGTAGACTCAGGAAGTATCATTCATTCAAAGCTTGGAGTGATTTCAGGTTCCTTGGAGCATGCAACTGGCTAGAATGATCCCTCTTGACTTCCTTGGCTCAATATCACCTAGTAACACTCCCAACCCTCCACTTCTACCTTGCCCAAAGAAACAAAACAATAGAAGTAGAAAAAGGTGATCATGAGCATCAACTTTGCAACAATCAACTATATGTTTTTACTATTTCTACAAGGAAAATATTTTGTCTTTGAAATATATTTTTGCTTTTGCTGTAGGGGAGGATGGACTTATATGGGCTCATGGATTAAGGGGGATTTCTGTTCATGGTTGGTGGAGAGAGCATTACAGAGTTAATAGCAATAGAAGCATGTAGGAGAGGCTCCTGGTTCCTGGCAAATCAGGAAACAGAGCACCCAGGGCTCAACTCCAAGCTGATGCAGCCAGAGGTATAACCCTTTCCTTTGGCTTGCCAATTTCAGCATGAATCATAGTTCTTAAGTAAATATGTCTTTTAAAAATTTCTCTTTTCCCTTCCTCCCCCATCCCTACCTCCCTCTCTCTCCCTCTCCCTTTTCCCCCTCCCTCCCCATCTTTGTTTTTTAAGGAATCAATAAATATCCTGAACTTGCTATTTTCTTCCTACTCATGTATCTCAAAGATTCTGTGTTTGTCTTCTCTATACCTTCTATTTACAAGACTCAGACTGTCATCAGTTGGATTCATAGAAAAGGGCTTGCCTCCATGACATCAGGGAGTTTTGAACAGAGAGCCAAGGGGAATTCCTCAGTGTCCAGAAACAGGCTAGAGATAGAGGAAAAAATGAGAGTCTAGGCTTTGAACAGCCTCTTAGATTTTTACATATTACGTGGTTCAATGAAATAAATAATACAGGCCAGGCGTTGGTGGCGCACGCCTTTAATCCCAGCACTCGAGAGGTAGAGGCAGGTGGATCTCTGAGTTTGAGGCCAGCCTGGTCTCCAGAGCAAGTGCCAGGACAGGCTCCAAAGCTACACAGAGAAACCCTGTCTCGAAAAACCAAAAATGAATGAATAAATAAATAAATAAATAAATAAATAAATAAATACAAAGCTAAATTGCCACTTAATATTTTGGGCTGCAACTGGTCTGGAATTCACAATGTAGCCCAAGTTAGCTTCGACCTCATGATTGTTCTCCTGCCTTTTCAGTGCGGACAGTGCAGATGTATAGACTTGTAATAATACATACATTAAAAGTATCAACTTATGCTAAAAAATACAATTTCATTGATGAAACTGAAACTTACCTGAGTAGAGAGATAAAGAAAGAGACAGAGGGAGAGGGAAAGAGAGGAGAGAGATTCCCGTTTTTTAAAAATGGTTTTTTATTTAAATTCTTTAATTACTACTCATATTTACATACCCATCCCCCCATTCCCTTGGCCTCCCTTCCTCCTATGTTCCCCACCAACCACCCCCCAATCCATCCCCCAGGGATAGTGAGGCCCTCCACAGAAGACATTTAAAGTCTATCATATCATTTGGGGGAAGGCCTAGGCCCTCCTTGCTGTATCTGGGCTGCAATACTATCCCTTCATAGGGAATGGGCTCCCAAAGTCCAGTTGTGCTCCAGGGATAAAGACTGGCTCACTGTTAGAGGTCCCATAGACTGCCTTGGCTCCTAGCTGGCATCTACACTCAGAGGGCTTGGTTCGGTCCAATGCTATTTTTCCAGCTTTATGACTAGTGTCTTCATGCTCTCAGTATATCAAGGTCAACTGTTTCTTCAGGTTTCTCTAGCACAATCTTGGCTCCTTTGCTCATCCCTCCTCCCTCCCCACAACTGGATTCCAGGAGTATGGTTCAGTGCTTAGCTGTGGGTGCCTATTTCTGCTTCAAACAGCTACTGGAAGAAGGCCCTAGGAATGGTAACGAAGGTAGACATCAATCTCATTATCGGGGAAGGACATCAATGGCATCCTCTCCACCACTGCCTGGATTCTGAGTTGGGTCACCCCTATGGATCTCCTAACATTCTTCCTGTGCCAGACCTGTCTCTAAACCTGTACTGTCTCCCTCTATCAAGGCATCTCCTTTCTTGACCTCCTCTATTCCTCCCCTGTCTCAGTCCTCTTGTTGTGAGAGATCCCCTTTTGTAAGAAACATAGTTTATTTGAAATTCATCTATCCTTCCCATCACCTGTCCTCAAACCTCGCTCTCAACACTATGATGCTGGAGATTAAATTCACACATACCTTCTGGGGGATATGTTTTAATCATAGTGTATCGATGGTAACTAAGATATAGAAAACAGGTGATATTAATAGGTAAAGATAGTATTTTATACTTGGTACACATTGTGTATACAGATGGATTTTCTTTTTTACCCCATATAACAATTCTGTGAATCCGCTAAAGTTTCATGAGTCAAAGTTTGGGGGGGGGACTTATTTTTATTGTTTTTGGCTTGCTTTTTGCCTCCAACTGTCGGAAACTACTAAATAAGAAAACAGCAACTGGCATTGTTGGATGTAAAATATGTGCTGGACTTATGTCTTAACCTATGGTGACTCACTGAATCCTCACAAGTAATGCTTGGAAATGAATTCAGTTCTGTCTCTCAAGTTCAGAAGAGTAATTGGAGGCAGAATTTAGTTCTTGCCAATGATCAGTCAGCAGAAAATTCTGGAATTATGATTTGAGTCCAGGCTCTTTGAAGTATTCTACCTTTCTAATCCAAGTTAACATAAACAAGCAAAGGAAAATATATTATATAATAGAGAGGTGTTGTCTCATAAAGTTCACGATATAAGGAAGACATGTTCCTGGGTTCAATTGAATGAGAAATGTGTCACATACAACAAGGTATTTAACACTTGGCTCCCAGTTTTAGTGCTATTGTTTGTAAGGCTCTGGAAGCTTAAAGATGTAAGGCATTATGGAAGAAGTAGATCATTGAGGGTTGGACTTAAGGGTTTGTAACGTAACCCCACTTACAGTTCTCACTTTGTGTTCTCTGTATATGGTTGGTGATGTGATCTCTCCATGTTCCTACGGCAGCCACCGGATGCCACATCTTTCCCACCACTATGGGCTTTCCCTTTGGAACCATAGGCCAAAACAAACTCTTTTGTAAAGAGAGTTCATCACAGCAACAAGAAAGTAACTGATACAGTCCCCAAAGGAGGAGTAGAAGTCAAGGCATTCTCAGTCCTTTTTTCTAGTCCTGTTTTCATCTTCCTCTCTTATCCTGTCTGAGGGCAGTTTGTATTGAGTGGTCATGCCAGTGACCGCAAGACCCCTACAGTGGTTTTTTAATCAGTGCTGTAGAATCACTCTCCTATGGAAGAGCAGAGTCATGCTTGGGTGAAACTTAGGACAGAGACACAGATTGTCCAGTGTGAATGAAAAAATGCCCTCTGTCCTATAGTCAAAAGTCTATGATGCTGGCCTGTCTGATGAGAGTCAACTTAATACTTCACCTTAGAGATCAGATTGCAGTCTCCAAGAAAGACAGAGTGTGCCTGAAATAGCACAAAATTGGCTAAACCACACACAACATACCCATCTTGTTAAAGAAAATAAGTAAGCATGTAGATCCTATGCAGAGATCTTTTTATAAAGATACACCAAAGGTATTTTGTATTCTCACCAATATTCTCAGTCCTCACATTCAGACTGAGGCAGAAGAATGTCAAGTTCAAGGCTAGCCTAGAACATATGTGAGACCTGTTTTCAAAAACGTGAATAAAAAAGGAGAGATAGACCACACCACAACAAATCCCAAGTCTATAGTCATGGAGACAATAGCTTTTGCATTAATGAGCAATAATTTAGTTATTCAGAGGCCTGAATTAGTGGGTTTGCTTGAGTGTAATTTCCCCTAGCAATGGCTTAAACATAATTCTATCAGATTTCTTTTCACCTGTCTTTATGGCAACAGATGGATCCCATACCATTTAGGTTTCTGTACATGTTAGAAAACTATAATCCAGTTGACTAACTCGCACCAATGGAAAACACCTGCAGCCTCCTCTATTTGACTGTGATGCACTTCTTCCTGAGAGCCAGAGTTGGATAAGGACAGTAAAGGTCAGAAAAACTACCAAGAGCTGCATTTCTTAGTAGGTCCACAGTCATTTACTGTGGTCAGCAAACACATTTCATGATTGCAAGCTACTGGGTGGTGTAATGCAGAACCCTTACCTTTCACTCTTGTAGGTAATACACCCTGAAGATTCCCTTGCTCTGATTCTTGAGTTGCTTTCAGGACTGGCCTAGAAAAAGGCAAGCACCATTTGCTACCCCTTGGTCTTCCCACTTCAGTATGTTAAGGGCAAACACAGCCACCTATTAAGGCAGTGAAAATAGACTTTAGTTAGCAAGAAGTGCCGCAAGTAAAAGAGCTCCACTCCTTTCTTACATGTTCAGAGGAATAGGCTTGTGATTGACACTTTAAAGGGAAAATGAGAGAGAACTCAAATATGGTCAGAGAAGTGAAAAATTACAAAGGATCGGTCGCTGTAAATGAGATGAGGCAGCTGTGTCTGTGAGCTGGCAATTAAGGAAGTCAGGATTCCATCCTCCCTCAGAAACCAGGAGATAAAGACCCTGTGCTACTTGATTATTACATTTCAGAGGAAGGGCTCTCAAGGTCTTAAAAAAGACACTTCTGACTTATGGGAGATGCACACACAATCTTAAAGGGACAAGAAAGGGATTGATGATTGTAAGCTGATTTTAGGAAACGCTCTGAGGGAGGTCACAGGCCTGTATTTGGCTGTTGGCCAGAGCAAACAGTAAATTTCCCTAGCAGCCTTGATCTTTCTTAGGCAGGCAGGCTTTTTCATAGGAAAAATAATGGGGTAGATGAAGTCGCTCTAAGGACACAGCCTTATCCTATTTGACACTATGCTGGCATGTGGTTCCTCGAATAGTTCAGAGATTAGGATGGGAGCCTCTGCATTGAGTCCTGTGGTTATCAACAATGGTTATGTTCACCCAAGAATTCCTCTCTATGAACAGAATTCCCTTCTGTTAACATGCATTCTTCTAATCACAGTTTTGAGCAATACTTCTGGAGGCTTCTTTACATTGTTTTAGGTGGGAATAAAACACACCATTGTGCTTTCTATCCTTTGAAATCCATCTGGCAAACTCTCCTTTATAATAAATCTCAAGCTTTCCCTTACACAGATTTTGAGAAGAATGCAGCTGTGCCCATTAATGGGTACTAACAGGGTAAGTTTAGCCTCACTCTTTAGAAGAGTAGGGAATTGTCACCCATGATTTACAGTTGAGGAGTTTAATAGTAAATTTGAGAAAATAGGAAACATTCTTATAGGTATGTTATTAAATAAACATAAAGGTACAATGAATTGTTTCCAAGAGAGAAATAAAGCAATAGTGTCTTTTGCTTGCTGCTATCCATTCCAAATACCCACATTAACTTACTATTAGTAGCAGAAAAAATACAACTCTTTATAATGAGGTTCTCACACATAACTAAACTCAGAAGGTCTTTCGTCTCTTGCTTCCTTTGAACACATGGTTCAATCCTGCAACACAAGGATTGTGAGTTTAAAGGTGAATGAAATTGCTATTTGTGAAATTGCACAGAAAACTCTGAAGTGCTGGTGCAGATTTCTCGGGTCACGTGGTTAAGAAGCATAGATTGACTGTGGAAGACCAGAAGTGAAGATAGAATATAGTATCCTAAACACAGTCATTATTAGAGATGTTGCTTTAGGGAATTCTTGGATCTTTTGACCTTCAATTTCTCTGTCTTTGAAGTGTCGGAGTTGAAATCAATTTGAGAATTTGAGCTCTGAAATATATTGACATTCAGGTTGGATAGCTAACATGAAGTTTCTTGGGTTCTATTTGGCTATTTCTCTGGAATTTGAAGTAACTACAGCTACTAAAACTGCTCTTCCCCATCGGACATAGTCTCTCTTTACCTTGGCAAGAAAGCATGGCAGTAAGTTTGTTTCTTATTTTACTATTCAAGATTTGCAGACTGACTTCCCAAAGAAGCAGAGTCTCAGACAAAGATTATACTGAAGAAAATTCAATAAGGAGATTCAAAATCCACCTACGTGTATGTAGGGAAAGAAACAGAAGATTATGGACAAAGAGTGCTTAGCCCCATCTGCCAACCTGGTATATCTCATTAGGCACTCAAGATTTTTTCATACATTTTTCCATAATAAAATGAAGAACAAAGAAAATAAGCTTATTCACAATTTGTTGATGTGTAGCAGTATTTTGAAACTAACAAGGTAAATTTTCAGAAATTTGTTTGAAAAAATTAAATTATTAAATTGTTGAGTTTTTTCATCATAAAATTAAGAAAATAAGATTATTTACAATTTTTTGAAGTATAGCAGTAATTTTAAATTAATAAGGTAAATTTTCAAAAATTTGTTTGAAAATTTTAATTGTTGAGATTTGTTTCAAAAATACACACACACACACACACACACACACACACACACACACAGAGAGAGAGAGAGAGAGAGAGAGAGAGAGAGAGAGAGAGAGATCACATTCATATAAAGTAATGTAGTGTAGCATTCCTGACTAAAATAATGTGATTATTTACTTTGCTACTAAGACAAACTATTACTTTGTTACTAACAAAGACTACTGACTTTGTTGCTAACACACTTCCAAGAGGTAAATAATAATAATAAATACTTCTTGTGTAATATGATTCCCACTGATAAGCTCTACCTAGGTATACTTCATTTTACTTTTCTACTCTTGTGATATGACATCAGGACCAAGTCAACTTATAGAAGAGTTTATTTGAGGCTTACAGTATCAAAGCAAGCAGGAACGTATGGAGCTACAGCAGTAAATGAGAATCTATGCCATGTCTCCAAAGCAAAAGGCAAAGAGAGTCTAACTAAGAATATTATGCATGGTGGGCTTTGAAACCTCAAAACTCACTTCTAGTAAAACACCTCTTCTAAGACGACATGTTCTTCCCTTCCCAAAGAATTCCTCCAACTAAGGTGTGCGTATTCAAATGTATAAGCCATTCTCATCCACCTTACTCCACTCATTCTATAATGCTAATTAGTGCTTATATTTCATGTTTATTCACAAGCTTTACAACATCAACATACTAAGCCCATGTGGCTATTGATATTCTTCAGTAAGCACAGAAATATGCCTCTTGATGGACAACAAGGCATTATGGGCCTTTCTGCTATTCTAAAAGAGGATGGAAAATGGACACTATACCAACCAGCACTTTAATAACACCACAAAATGACTGCTAAGTTTAAGCATTTTAAGCACTTTAGTTGCAATGTTGATTTTGCTGTTTTTCTTTGTTACAAATTTTCAATATCTGCTTTAAGAAAGACCGTAAGTCTTGGGAGAGAATGCAAAGAAACCAGTTGAAATAAGTTCCCTTGTTCAGGAACTTAACATGTGCAATATGCCAAAACTGTGTTCTCGGAGGAAACAGCTAGCATTTAGGGGAATGCAATGGGCAAAAACCAAAGGAACATGAAGGCAACAAGCTATAGTGAATTTTACTTTTTATACAATGAGTTTGTTTGTATTTCTTCTTCCCTTTCTAGGTTTAAACTTGAGAACAGTACACATTTTCATCTTGAGTTGGTTTACAATTCCATTTTTTGTAGAGGTGATAAAAAGGCATTATGTATGAATATCCAAACACATTTCAGTGTAATCACTTGAAAATAGCCAGCATTGAAAATTACTAAAAAATGATGAATGTGTAATTCTGGACACAATTAGAGTTTGTGAAATCAACCATACTATTGTTCAGATGCTTGAACATATGCTCGAAACCCCAAAGCATAGCTGTGCAGAATGTCTTCCTTGCTGTAAAGTAGTGTTCCCTTCATGTTAAACCTATTCATATTATAAAAATACAACTTAATTTGCATTTATTCATTTGAATTGCTGTCTTTTAAAATATCTTATATGTTTTACTCTTTAGGCAATTTAACACATTAGCACCAATATTAATACTTCATAACTCTCTGGATTATAATATTATGTCACTTCTTAAATGAATGCTAGAAATGTTGGTGAAAATTGTGACATTCCTGTGAACTCTAGCCAAATTACATAAATGACAGATGATAGACGTAGATATGTTTATGTTTGTATTCTATGGATTTGTATATCTATGGAGATGAACACAGGTTTTGTTTATCACATTGAGTACCAATAATTACTTTTTATATTAATTCACAAAAATCATACTTCTTCAGTCTTGCAGTCATCAAGCTCCATTTCCTAATATTCTCCATGTGCATCAGTATCAAAATATTAACTTGATTTGGGAATAGCATATACTATCAGAGCCTCTTGAAGTTTGCTAATGGCTGTTCATCATTCAAGCTTCTGGCTTCTCATGAGACAGCTAAATCTATTCCTGACTCTTCCCAAGTTCTGTGGTTTGTTTCTGAACTTTAGAAGGGATTCCTTCCATAGGTATCACTCTCTGCCAAAAACACTACAGAAAAATAATTGTTTACTACAGACCATGCCCCTCTCTTTGGGAAAGAGAACCATGACCTCAAAGCTAAGATATCACTCTTTTCTTGTTAAATCATTCTCTGTGCCATCATTTCTTGTCTTTCATTACCAAGTGCTATACAACGAACTTGTAGTGGATTTTTTTTTTGCTACTTTACTATTAAAGATGGCAAAACATCCTATCTTTTCAAAGTGTTTTTTCCAATTTTTATTATTTTTAATTACTCATATTTACATATCTATACCCCCATTCCCTTGCCCTCCCCTCCTCCCATGTTCCTCATCCAACCCACCCCAACCCACCTCCCGACTCCTCTCCAGGGATAGTGAGGCCCTCTACCAAGGACCTACAAAGTCTGTCATATTGCTTAGGGGAGGGTCTAGACCTTCCTTGCTGTATCTGGGCTGCAATAGTATCCCTCCATAGGGAATGGGCTCCCAAATCCATTTGTGCTCTAGGGATAAAGACTGGCTCCTCTGTCAGAGGAGCCGTAGACTGTCTCGGGCTCCTAGCTGGTACCCACATTCAGAGGGTTTGGTTTGGTCCAATGCGGTTTCCCTAGCTTTATAATTAGGGTCTCACTTGTAGTGTTTAAGATAATCCAATTGTTCTTTTTTCCATACATTTATACCTCCTATTGTGTGGCTTATAGAAGCAAAAGCTAACCTATCATTTATACTAATTCTCTTACTAACAAGTTACCTAATAGAAATCAGTGAGTCCACAAGCAGGGATCTAAGATCTTCCAGTAAATACTCTCTCCAGAGCATTAGTTAGCGATTTGTCCTCCAATTATCACCGAGGCAGATGATTCAAATGAAGCTATAAATAAAAAAAAATCACTAAGATATTTTATACAAAAGATTTATATGAAGACAATTGATAAATGGGACCTCCTGAAACTCAGAAGCACAGAGACTGGGAAAACCCAACCCCACATCTGACAGAGGACTGACCTCCAAAACATACAGAGAACTCAAGAAGCTATTTTCCAAAACACCAAACAATCCAATTAAAAAGTGGGGTACAGAACTAAATAGACAGTTCTCATTAGAGGAATCTAAAAGCTGAGATAAATAAATAAATAAATAAATAAATAAATAAATAAATAAATAAATAGCTGAAAGACACATAAGAAAGTGTTCAACATCCTTAGCCATCAGGGAAATGCAAATCAAAACAACTCTGAGACACCATCTTACTCCTGTCAGAATGGCCAAAATCAAAAACACAATGACAGTTTATGCTGGAGAGGATGTGGAGAAAGGGGAACACTTCCCACTGCTGGTAGGAGTGACAACTTGTACAGACACTTTCAGTGTGGCAACTCCTCAAGAAAACAGAAATCGATCTACCACAAGTTCCAGAAATTCCACTCCTAGGCATATACCCAAAAGAAGCACATTCATACAACAAGGACATCTGTGCAACGATGTTCATAGCAGCACTATTTGTAATAGCCAGAAACTGGAAGCAGCCTAGATGCCCCTCAACTGAAGAATTGAAGGAGAAAATGTGGTACGTTTACACAATGGAGTATTACTCAGCAGAAAAAAACAATGGAATCTTGAAATTTGCAGGAAAATTGATGGAACTAGAAAAAAACCATTCTGAGTGAGGTAACCCAATCACAAAAAGACAAACATGGTATGTACTCACTCATATGTGGATTTTAGACAGAGTAGAGGATTACCAGCCTACAATTCACACTGCCAGAGAAGCTAGTAAACAAGGAGGACCCTAAGAGAAACATACATGCTCCCCTGAAGAAGGGGAAAGGGTCAGGATGCCCTGAGAAAATTGAGAGCACGGGAAGAGGGGAAAGCGAGCTATAAGAATGAGAAGGGGAGAAGAGGAGGGATGTAAAGGTCATAGGGAGCAGAAAGGTTGAGTCAGGGAAGAATAGAAGAAAGGATATGTGATAGATATGGTTTTAGTTGGGGGTGGTAGGGGAGAAAGGGAGAGAGAAGTGAACTGGGATTGTCATGTAAAACAATCTTGTTTCTGATTCAAGTGAAAAAAATCTGAAAAATATCACTAAAGCATTTACATATATACAATGACACTGTTTCTAGATAGCACTCACATTCTCTGCTAAGTACAAAATTATGCGTTCAATTAGCTTAGTCTGCTAGGCAGACTGGGCAGGGAGTTCTGGGTATCTGTCTGGATGTCAATATTACCTTTTTATTAATATTTTTTCTCTTATTAAAAATACATTTTCATACAATGCATTCTAATTATGGTTTTCCTTCCCTTTGTCCCTATCATTTTCTTCCCACCACATCTCCTATCTAGATCTACCCCATTTCTGTCTAGCCTTAAAAAGCAAATAGGCATCTAAGGAATAATAATAAATATAATAAAACAAAAATAAACACATCATAACAGGACAAAACCAGAGAAAGCACACAAAGCAGATATAGATGCAGAGACACCAAATTTGAGTCTATTATAAGTAAGTAAAACCTAAAGGGTAAAAAATAAATTAATAGGTAGATAGGTAGATGGATGATAGATAGATAGATAGATAGATAGATAGATAGATGAATAAAAGTAAGACTAAAGATTGAATTTTAAAACAAAATCCCCATTAAGACATTATGAGACAAGAAACTTCCAAAGATGCCATTTTCTGCAGACCACTCAGGGAGAGAACCACACTTCAGGAGAATCAGGGTCTTGGTACTCAGGTTGGTACGAATTCAGCGTGACAGACAGACACAAATACAAGAGAGGTTTGATGCTGCTGCAAAAATCTTTATATCATCACCATGGTTTATACAAGCAATAAAGGAACTTTATGTGTATCATAGATATTATTAGCTCTAAGTAAAGGTTGAACCACAAGTATAGGTCTTAGTCAGAATTATCTTGGCCCCAGACAGTGATTGAGTTGTTGAGCTGACTGCGATTCTGAGAATTTGAACTTGCTGAACTTCAAGGTGTTTCAGGCCAATTTATAAATTATAAAGCAATCAATAAAATCCTTTTTATTCCCTGCATGTCTCCATACAAAGTCTTCTGATAATGTAAATATCTATATATTTGCCATAAAATATCTTTTATCAGCTAAAGACATGGCACACCAAAATGGTCTTCCTCTTTTTAGTCTCTCCCTTAATAATATATACAATCTCCCTTCACCCCCAATGACAACCCAGTGATTAAAGTCTTTATCATAAGCTCCTGCCTACAGCAAAGGGGCAGCTGTTGTCTTATAAAAATATGGACCTTTGTACCTTGGGGTTTGTCACCACTTCCCATCAATCTTGTAATAAGTTCTGCATGATTTAACCTTTATAGGAATTCCAAGTTTCCCTAAGTTTTCCGAATCATCTCCTTCTTGAGTTTCTCTTTTACTTTTCCTAGACATCTGGCAAGATAACACTGCTTGCTGGAATTGATTCATAATTGATCTGAAGTTTTTATTTTCTGTTTTAAACATTTTAAATAGAGTTCTAACTAAGGGGGGTGGGGGAGATTCTAGTAGAAATGTTCATATCCCGAGCCACCCTAACAAGGAACTGGTAGCATTCTGTACAGAAATTGTCGGCCAGGTGCTTTCAGTTCCCGGAACCAAAATATCTAGAGGAACTCAATCTTTCTCCAAAGCAACCAACATCTGATCATCTGCTGATGCTGAGAAAGTCAGAACAGCCATAAGAAAAAAGGAAAAAGCAGAAAACAATCCACCACAGATGGCGAGACACAGAGGTCATCTTGTCCTTTTGGGATCCTGACAGTGAGCTCCAGGAGACTTGGCTAAAGCATTCACATGCCTCAGGCCTGGACCTACCTTTAACAATATTTGCTTCATGTCACACAGACTCCACTGGAGTGGGTGTGGCAGCCATTGAGTTCATCTTCTGTTGGCCATCTACTGCCATTCATGCAGTGTATGCTTAGGGAACAAGAATGGGTGACAGTTTAGTAAAGTTTGCTGTGATTTAAGTGTCTGAAGAAGGACATGACAGCCAGAGATAAACAGATTTATCCCCATGAGACTGAGTTACCACAGAGTGACCCCAGGAAAGAGAGGTACAGGTTATCTTATAGGACAGAAATCAGGAGCACTGAAAGTGATGGGTTGGAGGAATTTCTCTGTTAGACATTTCTGACCCCAGAATCTTTTATTTCTGCCAATTTAGCATGAAGGGTAGATTCAGTGTTTGACAGAATTGAAAAAAGGACTTCAGGACCCACCAAACAAGAGAGTTGAAGCACTGACTGAAAACAGAAAGGTGGATCCCAAAGGTGATGCTCACTGTGTCTTCTCCAGATTGTGGCAGCCAAGATTGGAGCCGCCTGGCAAGAGAAGAAGGACTCCTGCCTTGAGAAACTTGCCTGGCTCAAGATAAAAACAAAAAACAAAAACAAAAACAAAACAAACAAACAAAACTTTAACAATAGCCCTTCCTCATTTAGGTAAAGAGCTCCTTGGCTGCTCATCTTTCAAGGACCCAGCAGTAAATGGTCTCCTAGGCAAAACAGAGATTCCAGTCAGCATTTTACTGCTTGTCTTGAAATATAACCAGAAGGCCAAAGATCACGAGAGAGTTGAGGAAACCTGTCTGCAAAAAAACAACAACCACTAACACAATGAGCTGAAAGGGGGAGCCCAAGAGGCAGGGACTGTGCTAGCAGCCAAAGTAAACTTAGAAAGCTTAATTAACATCTTCAGAAAGATGAGAAGATACTGTAGCTAGGAATAAGAATAGGGCACTATGAAAATCAGGCAACAGGGAAGACTATTTGAAATAATTTGAAAGTATAATTTTTTAAGTCAGTGAAAAGTGCCAATCAAGGAAATCTTGATGGAAAAGAAAGCAAAAAATATATGAAAATTGAACCACACAACTGCCTCCATTTTAACAGGAATCCCACAAAGAACTAGTAACTATAGAGAGCAGAAAATTTCAAACACCATAAAAACAATTGATTTAAAGTCTGCTGAGTTAATTTGGGAGCCCATTTCACATAGAGGGATACACTCAGTTTAGACACACTGGGGAGGGCCTAGGCCCTATTCCAAAGGATATGACAGACTCTGAAAA
Organism: Cricetulus griseus; assembly: GCF_003668045.3. Taxonomy (NCBI): domain Eukaryota; kingdom Metazoa; phylum Chordata; class Mammalia; order Rodentia; family Cricetidae; genus Cricetulus; species Cricetulus griseus. The sequence goes on along the minus strand of NW_023276807.1, from coordinate 17,126,092 downwards.
CCCCCAATGGAAGACATCACTCTACCTGGGGAGCAGAAATGGTATGGGATAGGTAGGGTTTTAGTGGAGGACAGGGGAGAAGGGGAGGGAGAGCGAACTGGGATTGACATGCAAAACAATCTTGTTTCTAATTTAAATTTAAAATAGAGAAAAAATAAATATATGTAAGCTTCAAACACATAAAAATAAATGAATCTTTTAAGTTTTAAAAATAAATAAATAAAATAAAATCCCCATAGATGAACGACAGACATCAATTCTGTATGCTAAATGTTTATTGAGAACTTTGTGGCAGAACATTTGCCTAGTGTGTGAGAAGCCCTGAGTACTATTCACAGAATCACAGGAAAAGAAATAAAGGAAAAGGGTTTATTGATTACCCAACATAATGAAAGAAATGGTGTCCTATCGTGTCTATCTGACCAGCAAGAGAAACACGACCACAACTCTTCTTCAAGCAGTTCATTCAGGAACCTTGTACATCAGCTTCTACCTCCCCCAGCCCCACCCCCAACCCTGGCAAGCCCTTAAAAGCAAGCTCATTACCCAGTTAGCTCATGCCACCTGGCAATCCCGGATAGGTCACAGCTGGAGGAGGCACACCAGATCTACTAAGCGCTTCCAAATAAGGCTTGTTTACAGCTAAGCTCGGTCTCCCTGGCATCCAGCCAGGTGCCATCTTGGGACTGTGGCTCCCCACAGTGTCCATGTTTAGAAACATATGTGAATTTAAGGATGTCACATATGAAGCAAATGTCCTAAATGTGGGCTGAGAGAAAATGATGTCATTTTCATACAAAAGAAAAGTAGCCTTGAGTTTCTCTCCTTTTAGTTTGATGTTAGCTCTTGGTAACTTGATTCCTCTAAAATCAGGAAAAAGACAAGGCTGCCCATGCTCTCCATACTTCTTCAATATTGTACTAGAGCAATAAGGTAACAAAAGGAGATCAAGGGGATACAAATTGGAAAAGAAGCAGTCAAACTTTCACTATTTGCAGATGATATGATAGTTTACATAAGTGAGCCGAAAAAACTCTACCATGAAACTCCTACAGCAGATAAACACCTTCAGTAACATGGCAGAATACAAAATTACTCAAAAAAAAAAAAAGATTAAACCTAATACATACAGAAGATAAATGGCCTGAGAAACAAATCAGAGAAAAATGACCCATTACAATTGCCACAAACAACATAAAATACCTTGGGATAATGCTAACCAAACAAGTGAAAGACCTGTATAACAAGAACTTTGAGGCTTTAAAGAAGTTAAAGAAGATACCAGAAAATGCAAAGATTTCCCATGCTCTTGGATAGGTAGGATTAACATAGTAAAAATGGCAATCTTGCCAAAACCAATCTACAGATTCAATGCAATCCCCATCAAAATTCCAATACAATTCTTCACAGATATTAAAAGAACAATACTCAAATTTATATGGAGAAACAAAAGACACAGGATAGTCAAAACAACCCTGTACACTAAAGGAACACCCTGACTTCAAGCTCTATTATACAGCTGTAGTCCTGAAAACAACTTGTTATTGGCACACAAATTGACAGGTAGACCAAGAGAATCAAACTGAAAACCCTGATATGGACCCATAAAAATACGAACACCAGATTTTTGACAAAGACAAAATTCTACAATGGAAAAAAGGAAGCATCTTCACCAAATGGTGCTGGCATAACTGGATTCTGGTGTGTAGAAGATTGCAGATAGATCCATATCTATCACCATGCACCTAAACATAAATCCAACCACACTGAACCTCTTAGAAGAGAAAGTAGGTGGTACCCTCGAACCAATTTGTACAAGAGCCTGCTTCCTGAACATTATACCAGTAGCACAGATTCTGAGATCAAAAGTTAATAAATGGGACCTCCTGAAACTTAGAAGCTTCTGTACGGCAAAGGACACATTCAACAAGACAAAATGGCAGCCCACAGAATGGGAAAATATCTTCACCAACCCCACATCTAACAGAGGGCTGATCTCCAAAATTTACAAAGAACTCAAGAAGCTAGTCACCAAAACACCAAATAATCCAATTAAAAAGTGGGGTACAGAAGTAAATAAAGCACTCTCTATAGAGGAATCTAAAATGGCTGAAAGACACTTAAGAAAGTGCTCAACATTCTTAGCCATCAGGGAAATGCAAATCAAAACAACTCTGAGATACCATCTTGCTCCTAACAGAATGGCTAAAATCAAAAACAACATTGACATTTTATGCTGGAGAGGATGTGAAAATTGGGGAACACTCCTCCACTGCTGGTGGGAGTGCAAACTCATACAGCCACTTTGGAAATCAGTATGGTGGTTCCTTAGGGAAATGGGAATAAGTCTACCACAAGATCCAGCAATACCACTCTTAGGCATATACACAAAAGATGCACATTCATACAAGAACATCTGTTCAACCATGTTCATAGCAGCATTATTTGAAATAGCCAGAACCTGCAAGCAACCTAGATAACCCTCAACTGAAGAATGGATGGAGAAAATGTACATTTACACAATGGAGTACCAGCCAGTGGGGAAAAAAAAAAAAACAATGGAATCTTGAAATTCACAGGCAAATGGATGGAACTATCCTGAGTGAGGTTTCCTATGTACTCACTAATATATGGATTTTAGACATAGAGCAAAGGATTACCAGTCTATAATCCATATCACCATAGAAGCTAGGAAACAAGGATGACCTAAAGAGAGATATACATGGTCCCTCAGAAAAGGGGAAGGGGACAAGATTTCCTGAGCTAGTTGGGAGCATGGGGAAGGGGAGAGGGAGTTAGGAGAAAGAGAAGGGGAGAAGAGGAGGGGAGAGGAGGACATGAAAGAACAGGAAGATCAAATCAGTGGAAGAACACAGGAGAACAAGAAAAGAGATACCATAATAGAGGGAGCCATTTTTGGTTAAAACAGAAATCTGGCACTATGGAAAGGTTCAGAGATCTACAACTAACAACCTAAGCAATAGTTGAGAGGTTACCTTAAATGCTCTTCTCCAATAATGAGATTTGTGACTACTTTATATGCCATCATAGAGCCTTCATCCAGTAGCTAATAGAAGAAGCAGACACCACAGCTAAACAATGAGCTGGACTCTGGAATCCAGTTGCAGAGAGGGAGGAGTGAAGAGGACCTTCAGGCTGGAGAAACCCAAAACAACAGCTGACCGGAACAAGGGGGAGCTCATGGACTGCTATCTGGAAAACCAGGATAGGACTGACCCAGATCCCCTGAGCAAGGATGTCAGTTTGGAGGTGTGGTTAATCTATGGGGCCTCTGGTAGTGGATCAGTATTTATCCCTTGTACATGAATGGACTTTGGGAGCCCACTCCACATAGAGGGATACTCTCTCAGCCTAGACACACTGGGGAAGGTCTAGGCCCTGCTCCCAATGATATGACACACTTTGAAGATGCCCCATGGAAGGCCTTACCCTCCATCAGGAGCAGAAAGGAGATGGGATAGGGGGTAGTTGGGAGGTAGGGGAGGGAGATTGACATGTAAAACAAGCTTGTTTCTAATTTAAATTAAAAAAGAAGAGTAGCATTCATCAAGTGTTGATTAAATTTAAACAAAAATAATTGGTTTCAATATTTGGAATAAGATAGCCCATGAGATGACCCAGCAAATAAAAAGTCATTGCTGCCCATGGGGGCAGGGCCGGAGGGGGGGGGTATTTGTTCCCTAGTGAGACTTTCATGAAGAACAGTAATCTTCCATTTGCAAGGGGTTGTCAAGTAGAAATAGCTTCTGGGTTAGAACTGATTGCATGTATCCACTCATTTTATCTCCCCACAGTCATGTGCCACTACTCAAAACCACTTATGGGACATCTAATAATAACAACTACCATGGTGTATATACACACAAAGATAACAGAATATTTTTGAGTTGTGATTTGAATTTTACCCATTTACTTTGATTATTCTTCCTTCCTCCCTTCCTTCCTTCCTTCCTTCCTTATAGTTATGGTCATAGATACAGCAGTTCCACTAAAATCACATTATATTGCATTGAATATTTCTTAAACCACAGATCATGAACCCCTAGGGAGAGAAGCTAAGTATATCTATAACAATGGTATTAGTACACTCCATAATCTCTGCTTTTTATATTTCAAATATTAGAGACATGTGTAACTTTTAAAGAAATGATTACTTCAAATGACTTGTGCTGACTGATTATAACCTTTTTTCCTATTTAAGAGACCTACAATACACCCTCACTTGCTCCTTTTCTGTGGCTAAGTCTTCCAGCAAGGAACCAAAGATAGTCAGATATTTTACTGAGTAAGAGACGAGATTCTAGGGACAATTTAAATTCACACCCTCCTATTCACTCCTATATAGCATAATGTGTTCTTTAGCAGTGCAATAATGTAATAAAATACACATTTAATATCCTGCAAATAGCTTTATGATAATCCAAGACACATAAATGTCTCTAAACTTCTACAAAATATTATGGCAATAGAGGAGGAAATCAGAGAGAAAAGTCACCTATTAGGAACACTGGCTACATAATCCTCACAGCAGGAACACCAGAGGCGTAACCCAAGATGATTTTGAGACCACATGAACAACAACAGTGAGAGAAAATTGGTATTCCCAAGATAGCAGAAGGAGATAGTTGATAAGAAATCTTTCCAATAATGGATCTTTACCAACAACATTCTATTGACCAAATGTTTTCACAGCATTCTTAACATATAAATTCCTAATAAACTCCACCTATTTCTACAAAAATAAATTTATTCTCCTTATGCTTGTATTTCTTTTAATCCTCAGACTTTATAGTGTCCATCAGATGATCAAGTTGAGGATATTAAAAAGCTAGTATGTAAATTCTACAAATATTAAACATCCTCCATCAGCAATATCAATTGTATTTAATTTATGTTATAGCTTGGTTTGCGTTTCCAGGTCACAATCCATCATTAAGAGAAGTCAGAGAAGGATCTCAAGAAGAAATCATGGAGGAACTCCCCTTTCTGTCTGGATTTCTGGATGACTCCCTTGCTTATGCTCAGCTAACATTTTTGTTCAGCACAGGTTCACCAGCTTAAGAATAGAACTTTCCGCATTTAGCTGTGCCCTCCCGTAATAAGTCATCACTCAAGAAAATCATGTACAGAGATGGCTCAATTGAAGCTCCCTTAGACCTTGGGAGGTTGACAATTAAAGCTAATACAACTATACTTAATTTCTAGAATTAATATACCTCCCAAATTAATGGTATAATTAATATACATTAATCAATTAATCAAATATATTTTTGTTTAAAGATTCAGTTATCAAACCCAATTCCCAATTCTCTATTGGGTTTATACAATTAGTATAGAATAAGACAGCAAGTCCTCATGATATGAAATTATCTACTATTTGAAATAATTGTATTTAATTCATCCTGTGTAACATATGATGTGAGACATAGGTTTTATCTTGTGTAGGACTTAAATCCAATCAGAAAGTGGTTGGTTACTCCCAGTATGCTCATGCCAATATTGTACTAGTGGTGATGTATAGCCACTCTAGCTATTATCATAACTCATGGGGTTTCTTCTAATAGTATGCGTACCACCCACTAGCACTGTGAAAACTAGCCAGTGGGATGAATGTTTCAGGATCAACTTCCTTTCACCAGGTTTTGTGACTCAATTATATGGTGTCTTCTGAAATATGATCTTACCACTATATGAGTAATAACCTAAAATGTTTTGGAGTCTATGGGATTTCGCTGAAAAAGAACTTCAAAAGAAATTCCCTAGCTCTGGATTTTATTTGTTAGCTTCTAGTGTCTATAAGGTCTATACCTTCTATAAGGTGTCCTCATTATTTTATTTATATTTTAACACACACATACAAATATATATACACACACACAAAATCATGTAGTTTTTTAAGCTTTAGTCTACTTATAAAGTAGATTATGTTTATTGATTTACACATGTTGAAATATCCTTGCATCTCTGGAAGGATGTCTACTGCATAATGATGGACATTTTTTTCTCCATTTTTTATTTAAATTACAAACAAGATTGTTTTACATGTCAATCCCAGTTCCCTCTCTCTCCCCTCCTCCCCTGCCCCCTAATTAACACCCTACCTATCCCATACCCTTTCTGCTCCCCAAGGAGAATGAGGCCTTCCATAGGGTGCCTTCAGAGTCTGTCATATCCTTTGGGATAGGGTCTAGGTCCTCTCCCATGTGTCTAGGTTTAGGGAGTATCCCTGTATGTGGAATGGGTTCCCAAATTCTATTTCTAAGCTAGGGATAAGTACTGATTTACTACAAGAGGCCCCATAGATTTTCAAGGCCTCCTCACTAACACCCACATTAATGGGGTCTGGATCAGTTCCATGCTGGTTTCCCAGCTATCAGTCTGGGGACCAAGACCTCCCCCTTGTACAGGACAGCTGTTTCTGTGGGTTTCACCAGCCTGGTCTTGACCCCTTTGCTCATCACTCCTCCTCTGCAACTGGATTCCAGTTCAGTTCAGTGTTTAGCTGTGGGTATCTGCTTCTACTTCCATCAGGATGGCAGATTAGTTAGTCATCAATCTCATTATCACGGTGGGCATTTAAGGTAGCCTCTCCTCTGTTGCTTAGATTGTTAGTTGGTGTCATCCTTGTAGATCTCCAGACATTTCCCTACTGCCTGATTTCTCTTTAAACCCATAATGGTTCCCTCTATTATGATATATCTTAACTTGCTCTCCTCTATTCTTCCCCCAACTCAACCTTCCTGCTCCCTCATGTCTTCCTCACCCCTCCTCTTCTCCCCTTCTCATTCTCCGGGCCCCTCTCCCCTCCCCCAATGCTCCTGATTTGCTCAGGAGATCTTGTCCCATTCCCCTTCTCCAGGGGACCATGCTTGTCTATCTTAGAGTCTTTTTTTTTTCTAGATTCTCTGCTGGTGTGGATTACAGGCTGTTACACCTTTGCTCTATGCTAAAATCCATATAGGAGTGAGTACATATCATGTTTGTCTTTTTGTGACTGGGTTACCTCACTCAGAATGGTTTCTTCTAGTTCCATCCATTTGCCTGTGAATTTCAAGATTCCATTTTTTTTTTGTCCTGAGTAGTACTGCATTATGTAAATGTACCACATTTTCTCTATCCATTCTTCAGTTGAGGGGAATCTAGGTTACTTCCAGGATGGACAATTTTTTTATAATTTTTTTATTAGTTCAAATTAGGAATAAGCTTGCTTCACATATCAATCCCTCCTCCCTCTCCCTCTCCTCACTCCCAACCCTCCTCCCCAACCTCCCAACTGTCCCCCACCCCATCCACCCACCACTCCCCAGGCTGGGTAGGGCCCTCAACAGGGGCTCCCCAAAGTCTACCACCCATCCTGGGCCGGACCTAGGCCCTCCCCCATGTGTTCAGGCAGAGGCTTGGGATGGGCTCTCAAAGTCCCTTCTTACACCAGGGAAAAATAGTAATCCACTTCCAGGGGCCCCCTAAAGTACAGAGGCCTCCTCATTGACATCCATGTTCAGGAGTCTGCATCAGTCCTGTGCTTGCCTCCCAGACAGAAGTCTGGGGTCCATGTGCTCCCCCTTGTTCAGGCCAGCTGTTTCTGTGGTTTCACCAGCCTGGTACTGAGCCCTTTGATCTTCATTCTTCCCTCTCTGCAACTAGGTTCCAGAGTTCAGTTCAGTGTATATCTGTGGGTGTCTGCCTCTGCTTCCATCAACCACTGGATGAGGGCTCTAGGATGGCATAAAAAGTAGTTATCAGTCTCATCATAGGGGAGGGCATTTAGGTTATCCTCTCCACCATTGCCTAGATTGTCAGTTAGTGTCATCCTTGTAGATCTCTGGAAATCTCCCTAGAGCCAGATCTCTCCTTGTACCTATAATGGCTCCCTCTGATACGGTATCTCTCACAGGATGGACAATTTTTAATGTGTTTGTTAATTTACCTTGCAAAGATTTTCTGAGAATTTTTGTGTCTATTTTCATCAGACATTGACTTACAGTTCTCTTTGTTGTTTCTTTGTCTAATTTTAGTGTCATGGTAATATTAGCTTTGTAAAAAGAATTTGGAAATGTCTGCTCTTTTTCTATTTTGTGGAATAGTTTGAGAAGTATTGGTACTATTTCTTTACTTTTGTATTATTTTTGAGATGATGACACAATTACCACAATTCTCACTCCATTTCTTCCTTCTTAATCCTCACATATACCCCTCCCTGCTCTACTTCAAATTCATGGCATATGTATACATATTGTTAACACACACACACACACACACACACACACACACACACACACACACAGAGAGAGAGAGAGAGAGAGAGAGAGAGAGAGAGAGAGAGAGAGAGAAAGAAAGATTACTAAATATAACCTGCTCAGTCTGAATACTGTTACCTATAAATGTTTTAATGACTGACCATTTAGTAGTGAATGACTAATTGATATATTTTTCCTTGGAGAAGACTATATCTCCCACACTCAGCATTCCTTACTTGCCTGTAATTTTTCACATACAGCTGAGGCCTCATGGTCTTTTCCCCATTCATTTTGACAAGTTGATAATATTTATCCTTGTTCAGCTAATGTTTGGGTAGTCATATAGGTGAGACTTTATGGGTGTATCCCCTGAATTTACAAGAAGTCACATCTCACAGCAAACTCCCTGATCTTCTGGCCCTTACAATCTTTCTGCCCCTTTTTCCACAATGTCCTCTGATACTTGGGTATGAGAATGTGCTTTAGATGTCTCCATTGGGACTGGGCTTTCCCCAATTCTGCATTTTGATTGGTTATAGTTTTCTGTCAGTTTCAAAAAGAAGTTTCCTTGAAGAGGAGTAGGGACTAAACTATTTGTGGTTGTAAGGACAAAAAAAATGATTCTTTTGTTGCTTTGTTTTTATTTCTACATCTTAGTTACAACACAGATTTCTATAACCTCTTTCTGTGTCCTTTTTGTGGTATCCCCCATCGGCTTCAGGCATATCATTACATTATTAATACTCAATTTTTAAATGTGGGTCTATAATACTACAAGCTTTTCTTACGACAGCTTTTTTTTTTGGTGTCCCACAGATTTTGATGTGTCATGTGTTTATTTTAATTCTAGGCATTTTTTATTTCATTCCTTTAATTTTTCTTTTGTGATTTTATTTGTATAGATATTTTGTCTGCATGTATATCTATGCCCCATGTGTGTGCCTGGTCCTGGTGCCCATAGAGATGAAAAGGGGAAATTAGAACCCCTGAAATTGGATGCAAAATTAGGAGCTACAATGTGTGTTTTGTAAATGGAACCCAGGTTCCCTGGGAGAGCAATCAATGTTTATAAACACTGAGCCATCTCTCCTGCCCATTAGTTTCCTTCCTAACTTTTTTCTTCATTCAATTTTGACTCAGTCATATTGTTTAGTTTCCATGAATTTGTGTAGATTTTTGTGGGGTTTTTTGTTGTTGTTAATATCCAACTTTTATCCACGGTGATTAACTAGAATGTACCTTTCAATTTCCATATATTTATTGAGACTAGAGTTGTAACCTAATATGTGTTCAATTTTGGAGATTCCATGGCTGCTGGGAAGAAATTTTATTCTGTAGTGTTAGGTACACTACTTTTGAAGATATATGTTAAGTACATTTGGTTTATGATAGCATACACCACCAGAGTTTCCCTTTTTTGTGTTTTCCCCTCTGATGACCTGTTTATTGGTAATAATGGAGTATTAAAATCATGTAGTATCACTATGTGAGAGTCAATATGTGATTTTAAATGTAGTGGTGTTTCCTTTATGAGTCTAGGTGCCCTTGTGTTTGATGCATATATATTTAGGATTGTAAATTCTCACTCATTGTCAGAGGTTTTCCTTTAATGAATATGGAATATCCCTCCTTAGCTCTTCTGATGAATACTGATTTGAATATATTCTTTCAGAAATTAGAATAGCTACAGCTACTTGTTTCTGAGATTCGTTTGCTTAGAACACCTTTTAACTGGTGTTTATCATTAGTTGTGTGGTATAATTTTAGAAATAGCAAAAGATGATTCTGTTTATAGGGGGAGGTGAGAGTATTAATATTTAGATTTACTATGGAGCAATAAGTGTTGATTCCTGTCATTTTGTTGTTCTTCTTCTTGTTGTTGTTGTTATCTTTAGTTTTCTATTACTCTCCTTTTGATTCAATGTTCTAGAATTGATCACTTGTCACTTGTGCCTTCTTGGGTATGTTTAAACTTTTCTTCATACATAAATATTGTTTCTATTGTCTTCTTACAGATTTGATGATGTTCACAAATTCTTTAAATCATAGAAAGTCCAGCTCTCGCCTTCAATTATGACTGACAATTTTGCTGGATATAATCTCTGAGCTGGCATTTGTAATGTTTAAAAATTCTCAAATATTAGTCCAATCTTATGGGCCTTCTTTTATGTGTGACTTGATCTTCTCTCTTTATTCAATACATTTTCTTTGCTCTGTAAACTTAGTGTTTTGACTATTATATGACATGAAGAGTTTCTTTTCTCATCCTGGTTGATGGTCTTTATGACTCTTGGATCTTAATAAGCATCTGTTTCTTTAGATTAGTTGGGTTTCATATGGTTTTGTTAAAAATGCTTCTCCTATGGTATGGCCATTATTATAAACTAGATCTTTTTGTAGTACTCCAGAGTGCCTGTGTGTTCTGTTCTTATGTAATTTTTCTGGGGGTGTGGGAATAATTTTCTTTGACTAAGTTATCAAATTCTTCTACCCTGTGTTAAGACTTGAAATTCTCTCTTACACATTGTCCAATTTACCGATAAGGTTTTCCTCTGAAACTTTTATTTAAGTTTTTAAAATTTCATCTCAATGTTATTTCATTTTTGCATTTTTCAGAGATTTTATTTACTCATTAAATTCTGTTTCCATGTTTTGAAATGTTTTTTATAATTTTATTAAATAAAATTTGTTTTTATAATCTTCATTCTGACATTTATTCATATACCTTTCAAGTTCTTTGATGACATTTATTATTGCTACACTGGAAATACTATTTTATGTTATCTAACTTGCTTTTCTCATGGGACATTACAGTGAATACTAATTTGGGGGAGACTTTTTCCTTTTGTTATTCATGACATGGGTATTAGAACTTATATTTTTAGGTCAATATCCTTTCTAAACTACCTTAAAAGTATTGAGATGCAATTAATGGTGACACATAGGTCAGTGATTCAGCACAACCTGATTCTGCACATCAGAGTACTCGTCTACCATGCATCAGGATCCTAAGAATAGAAATATCCTAAGCAAATGATATGCCTGCACAAAAGTACTACCATAAAATTGAGGTTAGTCAATCTTCACATCTAACACATTATGTTCTGGTGAGTGAAATATCAAAAGATTGTACTTTAAGGATAAATTTATCACTTCAGTCTTGCATGGTACACACTATGCTCAGTAGAAGTTATGTGAACAAATTTAAATCTATCAGGTTATCATCATCTGGCTAATGATTCAACTATTTATAACAAAAAATATAGAATAGCTTTTGTGTGTAAACTGAACTGATCACAAAAACCAAAATGAATTACTCAATTATAATTTAATAACCTGAAAATACAAATGAATATTACAAATATAACCACTCTTAACAAATAAACTAAATTAAATTAAATCTGTAATGACATGAAATTATGCAAATCTTTTTTGGTTTCTATGGAAATAAAATATTTTTAAATGGTTTCAAAGAAATCCTGCTGAGATTATTAGTTAGAAAATGGAAGCATGGGCTATGAAATGTGACTTTAATTTTGTTTGCTTCATGTTATTGTGAAAATTTCAAGCTACAGAAGAGCCAAAAATCATTTTAACACCTGCATTAACACAACCTGAGTTCTATTGGGAACATTTTACACACACACTTTCTTTTTGTGCTATGCATCTAGCACAGGTCCTCCTGATGTGATGAAATTGCTCTTCCACAGAGCTACAACTCCACCATATGTTTAGTATATACCTACTGAACTTTTGTCAATCCATCACCTGTTTGTTAATTCATTTGAAATATTTCAAATATACACTGTGGTGGTTTTCACAGTATTTCCCTGCAATCTCAGTCCTTTGAATACTTGGTTCCCATTTGATGGTGCTTTGGAGGAGGTGTGAGCAGTGTAAAGTTGTTGGAGGAAGTATGCCACAAAGACTGCTTTTGAGAGTTTAAAGACCATTGCCAGTTTGAATTTCATTCTCTGCTTCAAAGATACACTTCAAAATATCAGCCATCAACTTCAAGCTCCCACTGCCATGTCTATTCCACTATTATGGATCCTAATCTTCTGAAAGCATAAACCCAAAGTAAACTCTTGTATAAGTTTTCTTCATGGTATTTTTCATAGCAATTGAAGTTAACTAATACATGTACTATATTTAAAAAACCACTATAGCATATATAATTTCAGATTTCAGTACTTACTTATTTTTTATCTCTTTAAGTTAAAATTTACAGAGTTAACTCCTAGTTCTATCCTTACTTCATTGCTGACAAATGCATGGACCTTTTTTATACAATATTTTTATCAAACATTGGGATGGTATCAGAAACTCCCTTCAGTACTTATTTATAACAAATCCCTCAATCCTACAGAAACAACTAAGATTTTTAAAAAATTAACATTGTCCTCAAAATCCAGATACATAGTATATACATTGTACATACATAGTATATACATTGATACAGCACATAGGTCTTCCTTCTCTCTGCATGCTTTGAGATTCATCCATGTCATAACAATTGAGTAGTTCATTGATTTTTTTTCCTGAGCAATGTCTCAACCTCTGTGACCACTCCTTATTGATGGAAAATAGTTTGTTAACATACAGAAATATGCTGTGATATTTTTGAAATAAAAAAGAAAACCTTGGAAAATGTCATTGTTACTTTTCTATTACTGTGATAACACAACATGTCTAAAGGCAACTTATGAAAGACAGCGTTTATTTGGTGCTTATACTTTCAAATAGTTAGGGTCTATGACCATCATGGTAGCAAGCATGGCAGCCAACAGGTAGACATGGCTTAGAGCTCACATCTTCAGACATAAACACAAGACAAACTCGGGACAGCAAGGGCTTTTGAAACTTCAAAGCCCAACCTCAGTAGCATACCTCTTCTAACATGGCTGCATGTCCCAAGACAGTTTCATTAATTGGGGGTGCAAATAATAAAATATATGATCCTATGGAAGTCATTCTTATTCAAAACAGAACAGAGAACACAATGTTTATTTTTACTTAAGTGAAATCCCAAGTGCAAAATTGTACATTGGAGGTTCCTGTTCAAATTTAGAAGCTGCCAAAGCATTCAAAGTGATTATGAGTGTTTTTGCATTTAAAATAAAAGCATGTGTATTTGAAATATATTTGAAATGGTTGGATGTTCCTATGATCCTGTCACTATTGCAACAATGGCATATCTTTCCGGTCCAGTCATTATCACAGTTCCTGGAATTCATGGTTGAGTATGAGTTATTATTGCTTTTCTCCATCCAGTGGAAGATCATGAATCCAAGAATATTTAGATACCACAAACTCATCTTTAAGGATTTTAAAGAATGAAAAATTGAGTAGTCAGGGAAGGGTGAATGAATTGGCAAAGAGTTGTGGGAGGGTATAAATGTAATCAAAGCCTATTGTATGGCACTTTTACAGAACTAATATTTTTAATTAAAAACTAAAAAAGAAAAGGTTTGAAGAGCATTGGTTTGAAGTATAGACTTCAATAGCAACATGCCAAACATAAGAAGTATAACCTGGACAGATAGACAGACAGACAGATGTGTGCACATGCACACACACACACACACACACACACACACACAAAGCAAACAAATAAGTTACTCTAAGTTTCTTTTCATTATATTCCAGGGCTTATTTAAATGTAATAAAATAGTGTTAAGTCATTTGCCCTCAATCCAGTTTTATGTGTGGTAAAATGTGATTTCATTCTATTTTAAAATATAGACAATAATTAATTCAACATTCATAAAATTTATATAGGATATTGATATTTGTTAATATGAGATGACAGTTATAATTGTTAGCACCATAGCTTCTGTTTGGAATTTGTTAATTAAAGACTAGATAGGAGTTTTATTCTATTATTTCTTCCCAGAGAACTTATGCATCCATGCATAAATCTATTATCTATTCTAATTAATTTATGGAGCCATTATTATAAGCCAAGTATTGTTCTATAACTAAAAAAGGCAAATATAATTATATTTGTTTTATATTTAATTTTACTATGCATCCATTATATTATTCAATAATTTTAACATACATTCTTTCTTGTTGTTTTTAATGTCCCTTTATTGCTTCCTTGTTTTCTAAATTGGTAGTTATAACACATTCAACCTGAAAACTTCAGTTCAAAAAACTTTACCACAACAACAATAGAGAAGAAAGGGAAGGAAAAGGGCAGACTCAAGGAAACTTTTACTTAGGCAAAAATCTGTTTCAATATGATCTTCTCTGAGAAACCTCTCAAAACCAAGGCAAGGAAAATTTGCAAACCTTATCATAGACATCGATTTCTACATAATACTAGAGACGACCATGCATGGGCCACTTTGTCTATCAGACAGTTCAATGCTCACTGAACTTGAGGGACCCAACTGCCACTCTATCTGGCCTGCAGGTTGCATTACCCAAATGTCCCTTCCAACTTTAAATCCATCTGTTCTGAATTCAGCTGTGAGCACTCATCGCAGAGGGTGTCACTTTCTACCCATACTCCTTGTTCTCAACTGGAACTTTGTTAGCTTTATTTCATCATAAAAATCATTCAATTTCAGGTATTGGTTATATTGGCCTACTCAGTCCCAAAGTGGCATCAAATAAAGTTGCTGCATTTCAATACAAATACTCAATGGATTATGAAACCATTTCTGCCATTTATACACATTCCTTCAAAAGACCTGGTTTTACCCAATACATTATTCATAAATTTTTTAAGATGACCAGATCTAGAGAGAATACTGACAATAATATTTTCACCATCTCATACCTTTCATATCTTTGACTATAGGTTAGTATCCTGGAACTGTTGTAATAAATGTGAGAGCTTATTAATTACACAAGATATTTGCCTAATGATTTTAGAGGCCAGTAGTAGTGGCAAGGGCATTGTGGTGGTTTGAAAGACATTGTTACAATAGGCTCCTCTGCCTGGACACTTGGCCTGCAGTTGGTGGAACTGTTTGGGAAGAATTAGAAGGTGTGGCCTTGTTGGAGAAAGTGTGCCACTAGGGAGAGCCTTTGGGGTTTCAAAAGCTCATGCCATTCCTAGTTAATTTTCTCTGCCTATCTTTGTGTGTAAAGATATGAGATACTGTTTCAATGTAATGTTTTTATTCCTACTGCTATGTTCCCTACAATGGATGTTGTGGACTCTAATGCTTTGAAACTTTGAGCCCCAAATAAATGCATTCTTCTATAACTTGCTTTGTCATGATGCCTTATCACAGCAATATAAAAGTAACTAAGGGAGATTTCTTCTGACTAAAGGCTATGAAAGAATCACACCTGGCTTTCTCAGCCACTGGCAGCTCCAAACTATTCTTGAATTGAAGCTGTAACTCCAGTGTCTTCCCCCATTTTAGCATCACCTCTCTGTCCATGTGTTTTTTTTTTTTTCTCTTTCCTCTCTTATCGCTTTATCCAGATCCAACTCTCCTTTAAGATTATATTGCCTCAGATTATACCACCATTTGAATCTGTAAAGTCCTTTTTCAAATAAGATTGTTTTCAGGTGTGTGTGAGTGTGTGTGTGTGTGTGTGTGTGTGTGTGTGTGTGTGTGTGTGTGTGTGTGTGTGTGTGTTTGTGTGTGAATTTGAGACAGGTATAGGCCAGACTGGATTCAAACTCACATTTCTCCTGCTTTAGCTTCCAAACTTCAGGGAATACAGGTGTGGAACATTCTGCCAACTGGCGTATATATTTTTGGCAGACTATATTGGAATCCATTACAGGCTCTGCCAACATTCTGTTATAATCTATTATTCTTATAGTCCTTATGCATTTTCACATTAAATAATTTGCCAAGGTTCACACAACTTATTTTCTGATATCTTTTAGATAATGTCATCAAAGTATGAATGTTTTTCATTTATTTCTAAAGAACACATTTTATGTAACACAGTAGTCTTTGATTTAGTGGACACCACCATTAAGTGGAAAGATGAAGAAGCAGAACAAACACACTTTTAGTCATCTTTCTACATCAAAACATTAGGGGTTTTAAAGCCATCTAGTGTAACATTTTCATAGACCAGTAGGATCTTACCTTCATTTCATAAAAGTAATATGAGCAGCTGACCCTCCAAAAGAAAAAGCATATAGGAATGCACATAGAATGGACCTACCCATCATACTGACTGCATCCTATCAAGACTTTTGAACTTGTAGACTGAGAATGAAATAAATAGGGGAACTGAAGTTATTGCCATTTCTAGATAGATTTCCAGGCTAGGATGCATACATTTTGTATTCATTTCTACTAGGTTGTTTCACTCACATGTCTCACCCTTTGCATTTACTCTTTTTTGTGGGACTTCTCCATGTATCACAGGATGCTTGGAGCCTGTACTCACCAGTGCCAGGAGTACTGCTTCCCATATAACAATAAAGCATCCCCAGACAGTCCCCAGGGCAGAAAGCCACTCTTGGTTGAGAACAGCTACTCCAGTTGATTACTATTAATATTTATATATGCAAAACTACATGTCTATTACTTTAAAGTTGTGATGTCATTTTCCGAGAAGCAACTGCTTTCAAGTTAAAAAATACTTTAACATTTTTAATTCTTGTGGTCTTAATTTTTCATTCAGTGTACTTTTAGATGAGTACAGCATCTATTTCAGCTTTTGAAGGAATTATTAGAATTTTTCAGCTTAATAGGGTTCTTTGAGCCTCATATTTCAGGCCATTAATTTTAATGGTTAAGACAGTGTTATATGGCATTTTCTGGAGGTGAAGGTTCATACTGGTAATTCTACTCATATACAGGGAAACATCGTTTTCCTAGGTAAAGACAATCCAGTGCTCTTTAAAATCAGAAACACTTAGATTCAAAGGCTCTGTTACCATTTCCTTTAAGGGACCATTACCTTCAATAAATGGAATAATAGTTCACCATTTTGCTCCACATATAAATCATTTAGAGAAATATAAATCAGCTGAAAACACATAACTAGTATATATGGTCCACATGTCCCTGTGATACAATAGGAAGAGTTTTTAATTGAACTGGGATAAAAAGGAAGCAAAAGAACTTGTAAAAACACTGCTCCATCTTTTATTTCTGATAGTACCAAAAAGTTACCTAATTGTTAACATTTCAACTCTGTTTTTTATGTGCCAAAACTATTGGCACATGCCAATAGATACGCCAAAAAGTATTCAAACCACGTGAAACACAAAATAATCTAATTAAAATATGAACCCAATTGTTTTACATTTTTTCAGATCCAAAGAAATCCTGAAATGTGGTGATTTCTCCAGATGAAAATTCAATTTGGATAGTTTCATCCAGAGGGACTATTGAAAAATATGAGAACAGAGTATAGACTAAGTGTAACTGTTCCCAAGGCCTCCCCTTCGATACAGTGTTCCTTCACATATCCTTTCTGGTTTTCCTGTGGACTAATGTTTATATATAATTTTAAGGAAGATACCCTTTTAGTAAAGTAATAAAATCATCAAAAATGATTTATACTGATAATCACAAAGGAGGTCCTTGAACATGAGGAGTCCTATACCTAACCTTCCTACCCGCCAAGGTTGCTCCAGTGTCAGCATGATCCATCTCTCCTCTGTCTCCCACATTCAATAGTGAACCATCATCAGATTGTCTGAGTCACAATATATTCTAATTGTGACGATTGGTCTATGACAGATATAAGGGAGCAGTGGGATAGATAGACATGCTGGTGTCCTTGACTTTGTCATTTCCTTTTAGATGTAGTTTTTGGACCTGCTTGTTAGAGAATTCCTGAACATTTTTGCCTGTTCTAGACTGTTTCCACTTTTATTAGTACTTGCATTAGTATAGTAAATTTACTATAACTGGTGGACTAAAACTAACATTATTAGCTGAAATAGGCTACGTGCTGACATTTGCCCTGTATTACATAGTTTTACAGATTTTGAAAAATGCGTAATGTCATGAACTACTGTTAAAGTCTAATACCGCAGTTTTAATTTCAACTAGTAATAAATGAAGTTCCACACCACAACTAGCACTGGGTACTCCCTATTTTGGATTGTAGCTATTCGAACTGACATGTTTCCTATCAATGTATGGTGCTGAATCTCTTCTGCAGAATTGCTTGCCATCTGCATATGCATTTTTAGAAAGACATCTATCTTTTCAGATATTTTGAGACATTTTTAGCTGAGTTCCTGGTTTAACTTATAGCTTTGTTTTAGGTGTTCTTTATATATTTTAGATGCAATTACATTATCAAATGTGTGTTCTACAAATATCCCTCCCCTTTCTTTTCTATTTCTTCACTTAAAACTTTTCACAAAATATTTCTCATTTTAATAAAATCCAACTTACCATTTTTTTTATTTTGGTGATTATCCTCCCTACATTATATGTTAAAAGCTCATTGCTGAACCCAAAGTCATCTATAATTTTCCTATGTTATCTTCTAGAAAATTAAGCCATTTTTTCGTGTTTGCTCTCTCACACTGTGTGTGTAGTATGGATGTCTATCTCTCTCTCTCTCTCTCTCTCTCTCTCTCTCTCTCTCTCTCTGTGTGTGTGTGGGGGGGGGAGTGTGTGTGTGTATGAAAAACAGATAAGGTTTGTGTACTAGTCTGTTTATTCTCTCTTAATGAAATATTGTAGACCTGGTGGCTTAAACAACAGGAATTTTTTTGTATCAGTCTCTTTTTGTATTGGTCTCAGAGTTAATTCATCCATTTTCAAGTTTCTGGTAGGGGCATGATTTCTGGTGAAGACTCTCTTCTTGCCTTGTAAGTGTCAATCTTCTTAATATATTCTCACCATACCAGAGTCCTATTCTATTAGAACTTCACTTAAATGACCTTACTTAACTGTGATTACCTCCCCAAAACACCGTCTCTGATGGCAGCAAGATGAGGGAGTAAGGCTTCAGCCTAGAGGTCTAAAAATATTTTTACTGTGTGTCTTGAGCTACTGTTTCAATGTCCCTCTATTCAAATCAAGTAGAGAAAGAGTCCATAAGCAAATATGTCCATTGAAGTACTCCCTTACCTTTACCTTGTTTTCTTTCTGGCTCACCACCAAACATTTGATTACTGGTTACATTAGTCTTTTTATGCATGCTGGAAAAGCAGATTTCATGGAATAACACAGTTATTTGTTTTAAACTCCTTTGTCTTTAGAATTTACAGAGCAATTTCTAGGAAGTGAGCTGCCTGAAGAAGGTTAACTACCTGTCTGACTTTAAATATGTCTTTCCTGTAGATTTTAGACCCAAGTTTGTTGGCACTGCGAATGTCCAAACAAGGAGAATCAAGAGGCAGGAGATAAAACATTGCTAGTCTGAATGCAACGATTCCGAAACAAGGAAATATCCAGACCTGGGCAGCATAGTCTTAAGGCAGTGATGAGTGGAGCATGATGCTATATTAAGCAACTGAAATGAGCAAATCAGAAAAACCCTGGGATAGCAAGAAACAGAAGCAGGGAAATAAAGGGGTTTAAATGGCTCTTCTTACTGATTCAAATATGCAGAGGTTTCAAAGAAGTATATTTATTGGCAACAATGAGTTTTCTGTTAGGAAAATAGTTTCACACACCAGTAATAGGCTTGTAGCTAAAATCTCTGAGAATACAAAATGTGGAAAATTAAAATAAACATTCCAAGCTACTGAATGAAACTTTTAATAAATGTGTACTTTATAAAGTCAACAAAAAGAAAGAAAATCAATAAAATAATTGTATAAAATAAATAATGTAAAGGGAGCATAAGTTTAAAACAATTGAATGGATAAAGCATTTAAGTAGTTGGCCTGCTACCATAAATATGTGTAAACTGAATTTTCAGATTTAGATTCCAAGCAGAGCTATATGATTATTTTACTATTGTATAAGAAGCAAAAAGATTTTTTAAGGTAGAGGCTAGTAAGTAACTGGCAAATATGCTGAAACTAAAATCTGGGCAGGCAAAATTAATAGTAAATGAGACAGAATTTTATGTTTAGACCATGACTATGATAAAGAGTGATGGGATGTTGTATATGATGAGGGGTGTAGTGTATGTGTTTTATGTGTGATCACTATAAACCTCAAGCCATTATAAATAATAGTTAGTTGTATACATACTAAACTGCAAACATTTAAGAAAGTATCAGTTTCTCATAACCAAATGAACTAGATATCAGATTTCCACTTTAAAACTACAGAGGTCAGAGAAAATATTTGGACATTTTTATTATATTTCCATTCATTTTTGTTAGCATGTATTCATTGAACAAAATCCTGAGTTTCATCACATCTTTTTGCCCCACCTTGGCCACTATTCCCTACGCTTTCCTAAATAGGACCAAATAGGGTCCCTACTATTTTCATGTTTTATTAAAGAGATGATTTCACACCTGGATATATTGTGGTATTTCTCAGTTTGAATCTAGTTGATTTCACTAAACACTATGATCTCTGGTAACATTTGTTTTCTTATGGGAAAAAAAACAAATGAAAGAAAGAAACTGAACAATAGTCAAATACTAAGTGAACTTGATATTTCCATAAATACAAACAAAAAATATCTCTGCCCTCTAGACAATAAATAAAGATGAGGAAGCATTTCTGGAGGACACTGATACCAGAGATATCCATGCATGGATGAAGCAGAAAACCCAAGCCTCCAGAATGTAAGTGAACTAGAATCCCAGAACAGACCACACACCACACATGGGGGGTAAGGAGATAGCATAGAAAATTACCTATCAAAACAATATGTGTTTAACATAAAAACAAATTATTTCACAAAAATTCGCAGTCACCTGCCCATCTTTATAAATTCTCAATGCAAACTAATACTACCTTGATGGTATTTGGAGAATTTCAAAGCAAGAATTGCTGATAAATGTTTGCAAATTACAAATGCTCTGTGTCTCTGATGACATGAGGCATATTATTTTTGAAAATGTTTTTAATAAATGAAAACATAAAAGATAGGAACAATTATAGTAGTGAGCCTGATTTGCAAAGAAACGCACAGAAAATCACTAGTGAAGACAAGAAAAACCATAAAAGAAACACTAATGTTCTTAATGATTTCAGATCTTAGAGTTATTAAACCCATAAAATAGTGTGGGTTATTAAGTTTATAAAAAAATTCAGATGGAGTGAAAAAATTAATATGAAGCAGAGACTGAGCTGGGTTTTTTTTTGTCAGCTTGATATGAGCAAGAGTGATTTTTGGAGGGGGAATCTTCGAAAAACTAAATGACTGCTTGAGATTTGCCTACAAAATGAGTCTGTGGGAAAAGGCAGGATCACTGCACTGCAGGCAGTGCCACCTGTAGGCAGGTGATCTTGTGTGCTAGAAAAGGAAAAGCTGAGTAAACCGTGAGGAACAACCCATTAAGAAGCATTCTCTATGTTCTCTACTTCAGTCCCTAACCTCAAGGTTCTTACTTGAGTTCTTCCTCTGACTTCCCTCAACAACAGACTTTAACCTTCTAAGTGCAATAAACCTTTTCCTTCACAAGTTGCTTTTGATAATGGTCTTTACTACAGCAATAGAAAGCAAAAGAGGACAGAGACTTCATATACTGGATTAAATCTGAAGACAACCAAAGATGTAATTTGGACAACAATGTATTTATATAATATGTACATACCCATTTGCACACATGAATAAATGCGCATCTACCACAGTACAGAGAATGCACATTACAGTCTAATTACAGAACTTCAAAACAATTTTTATTCAAGATTTTATTTATTCTCTGATAATTTTGTGTGTATACACAATATATCATGAGCATATAAAACCCATATTTCCTCTTCTCCTGCAGCTGAGCTCTCCCTAAGTGCTTGTCTCTTCTGCTTTCATGTCTTCTCCTTTAAAAAATTATAACTATAAACTAACTGGTGCATGCATATGTGAGACCATTCACTAGAGCATGAGAAACCCTTCACTCTTAAGGAAAAGTGACTCTCCTAGCAGCAATTAATTGCCAATAGCTCCTAAGCTGGGATGGAACTACATGAGCTTCTCCCTGGTGCATGCTGGAATACTAAATGGATCAATCCTGTTCCTCAGATAACAACAGCTGTTTTGGGGTCATAAGTGCAATAGCCACAAAACATCCAGAATATAATTGTCTACAGCATCCTTTCCCCATCCTCAGACTCTTGCATTCTTTTTACCTCCTCTTCCATGTTTGCTGGACCTGGGTAGGAGACATGCATACAAATGGCCCATTTAGATCTCAGCACTAAAGACATTTATTCTCAGCACTTTGACTAACTGAGTCTCTGTGTTGGAAGTTACTCACCACATAAAGAAATTTCTCTAACTAAAGATGAAAGAACTAAACTATGGGTACAGACTTAACTATTAGATAGGAAGTTTGACAACACATCTCTTAGTAGGTTCTTTCCTAGGGCCTATAATCTTGCCAGATCAGGGATCCGATCCAGGTTTAAAGCATCAGGCATTGACTCCCTTCATTGTAGTAGGCATCAAATCCACTGACAAAGTGGTTGGTTACCCTCAAAACTGCTGTGCTACATATTGCCTACCATGTAGGTATTATAGTATGCAAGGTCAACCACTGGGTTTATCGATGGGTATTCTTTCTCCTCTCCTTCTGATACTATAACTTTCTGGATAGTCAACAGAAGGGTAATCCAACTCAGTTCAAGCTAGAACTTTTGATGTCCTATGACAAAAATGTACAGTGGCTTAAGCAATAGGGTCTCACTTAGCTATATTGGGCAACCTTTGTTTGAGGATGTCACTGGGGTCTTCCTGACCAATGGCTCATAGGGAGATAGATCATGACTGGCACTGAGACTTTCATTTAATTATTCATGTCTTCTAAGGAAAACATGTTCTCGCATGCAGAGTACCTCCTTACACATTACTTTTAAATACATATTCTTTTAAATTATCTCCCATAGACTTTTGTTATACATCTGTAGTTTGTAATATGCCTGACATCTCCTTCGTATCCCCAATCCAAGCACTGTTTAAATCTTTCGCCCCAATAGCCTCCCTCTACCTTTTTATCACAATTTCTACTATTCCTTCATTCACTTAAGGTTCATTTCCCTCAGTGCTTTTATATTTTCTCTTTATCTTCCCACACAAGCACACTCCAAATTAAACAGACAAATAAAAATGTTTTGAATTAAGGCTTACATATGAGGAGGAATAAGCACCATTTGTCTTTATGTTGCATCGAGATCCAACCCCCCAAAAACCTTCTCATCTTTATTAACACCTGAATGAGATTCCATTGTATACATGTTGTCCAATTTCCTTATCAATTCATCAATTAGTGTATATCTAGGCTGATTCTATTTCCTAGCTATTGGGAACTGAACAGTAATGAACATAGATGTCCAACTATCTCTGTTATAGTATAGATAGAGACATTTGGGGAAAGAGAAAGGAGTGGTATATAGTTGGAACATGTGGTGATTCTATCTTTATGTTTTAAGAAAACATTCAGTTTTTTTTTTAAAGAAAGAGTATGACACTGGATTTCATTATTTATCAGAACACCAAAATAATTTGCTATCAATAAATCTCTATGATATTTACTTAAATTTATTTTAACCAATAGTTTAAGACATAAAAATTGTACATATTTGTGCTTGTTAGTGTTTTTGTCAACTGGACACAAGCTAAAGTCATCTGAAAGAAGGGACATGCCTCCATAAAATCCAGCTGTAGGGCATTTTCTTAATTAATAATTGATGGGCGAGGGATTATTCCACTGTGGGTGGTAACATCCCTGGGCTAGTGGTCCCAGGGTCTATAAGAAAGCAGGCTGAGCAAGCCATGAGGATGAAGCTAGTAAGCAGCTCCCCTCCATGGCCTCTTCATCAGCTCCTGCCTCCAGATTTCTGCCCTTCCCTGAGTTCCTGCCCTCACTGCTTTTCAAGATGAACTGTTAGATGTAACTGCAAGTGAAATAAACCCCTTCCTCCCCAAGTTGTTTTTTGGTCATGGTGTTTCATCATAACAGTAGAAACCCTAACTAAGACAATATTAAATGTATCGAAACTCAGTATTTCACAAAATGTAATGACACATAAGCAGCTTATAAATTTTGAGATAGTAGTCAGTAATAAAGATATATATATATATATATATTGTGTGTGTGTGTGTGTGTGTGTGTGTGTGTGTGTGAGAGAGAGAGAGAGAGAGAGAGAGAGAGAGAGAGAGAGAGAGAGAGAGAGAGGAAAGAGAGAGAAAACAAAGATCCACATTCCGGTCTTGCCCCTCCGGTTGAGAGGTGAGTCTCAAGGGCTATTCTAGCCTACCTCTCCCACTCTGAGCCCCCTGACCTGTGGCCCCCAGACCCTTCCCACCACTAAACCCTGCAGAGGGACCTGGTGGCAGAACAAAGAAGCCAGTTTGGTTGGCAACCATTCCAATCTTGCCCCTCCACCCTCCACTTGAGAGGAGAAGAACAGACCCCCTGAAAGAAGAGATAGGAAGAAGACAGCATAAGAACACATCCAACAAAGGAAGACTTATATAACACCACCAGAGTCTAGGGACTCTACACCAGCAAGGCCTGAACATCCCAACACAGATAAAGCAGAAGAGGATGACCTTAAAACCAACCTCATGAAAATGACAGAGATCCTCAAAGAGGATATGAGAAAATCCCTTAAAGAAATGGAAGATAAAAACAAACTAAAAATTGCAAGAAATCAACAAATCTCTTAAGAAAAGCCAAGAAAAAAAATCAAGGAGCTAAAAGAAACAATTCAGACAGTTCAATACCTGAAAACTGACATAGAGACAATAAACAAAACACAAACTTAGGGAATGCTGGAAATAGAAAGGCTGAGTAAACAATCAGGAACCACAGATGCAAGCATAACCAAGAGAATACAGGAGATGGAAGACAGAATCTCAAGCACTGAAGATAAACTAGAGGAAATAGATTCAGCGACCAAAGAAAATCTTAAGTCCAACAAATCCTTAACACAAAATATTCAGGAAATATGGGACACCGTGAAAAGACCAAACCTAAAGATAATAGATATAGAAGAAGGCAAAGAAGCCAAGCTCAAAGGGGCAGAAAATCATATTCAACAAAATCTTAGAAGAAAATTTTCCCAACCTGAAGAAGAAAATGCCTATGGAAGTACAAGAAGCTTACAGAACACCAAATAGACTGGACCAAATTTAAAAAAAAAAATCCCCTGTCACATAACAATCAAAACATCAAACATATAGGATAAAGCAAGAATATTAAGAGCAGTGAAGGAAAAAGGCCAAGTAACATATAAAGGCAGACCTATCAGAATTATTCCTGATTTCTCCATAGAAATACTGAAAGCCACAAGGTCCTGGATAGATGTTCTACAAACACTTAGAGACCACAGATTCCAGCACAGACTACTATACCCTGCAAAACTCTCAATCACTATAGATGAAGAAAACAAGATGCTCCATGACAAAACCAGATTTACACAATACATATCCACAATCCAGCCCTACAGGGTGGGAGAGGGAGCTGAGATTGACGTGTGAAGCCAGCTTGTTACTAATTTTAAAAAATTGTAAAAAAAATAAAGTCCTTTAAATAAAACTAAAATAAAAACATATTTCAAAAAATAAAAAAACAAAGATCCTAAACAATGTAGCATATACATTATCACTAACCATAAATCTCATCAATTATAATTGGTGTTATGTGTGAGCCTAGTTCTATATGGATAAAAGTAAATGGCATAAAAAGATATGTTAAAACAATTTCAAAACCCACTTCTGATATGACATAAGTGAAGGAAGAAACCACAATTAAAATTCCAAACCATTTAATAATAATTCTTTATAATAAAATTTCTGCACATAATAAAAATATAATTGTCCCTTCTCATTCTAGCATGCAGGATACTGAAGAAAGAGAATTATCAACCCAAAGTCCTGCTTTGGCTCCAAAACAAGACCCTGATTGAAACAAACAAAACAAATTCAAAGGGAAAATGCTTGAGTTTCACTACCTTAAAAACTCAGAGAAATTTTACTTGAGAAAAGTACTACATTCAGAGAGAGGAGATTCTTCAGTGTGTGAAGCACTTCACAGGCAAACCTGAAAATCTTAGTTCAGATCCCCAGAACCTCTGAAAAAGCCATGGCAGCAGCAGTAATATCTGCAATGTCAGTTTATTCCTACTTGCCTTGATGTGGGCAGTGCAGACAGGAGAATTTCTAAAAGCTGGCAAGGAATGGGAGTGAACTAGACTGGATATAAACTATAACAGAGATGACTCAATACGGTAAAAGTTAAGGATTGACACTGACTCCCACGAGCACACCATAGCATGTACACATATAACAAATATAAGAATGTGAATATGAAAATACAGAGAGAGAGTTGCAACATTCCCTTAATAAGATTTTTCTGTCCTGCTTAATTTAAAACTAATTTATCTCTAAGCCACAGTTATATTCCTAAAAAAAAAAAACAAAAAGAAAACACTCAGTATGGGGGTGCATACAATGTATGTATAATGTATTCATATGTTCGTTAGCACCACAGATGTTTCCTTCCTGAAGTCAGAAAACCCACACCCTTTGATACACATTCACACAAAGCAGCCTCTATCTATTGGTACCACAAAGTATTTGGTAGGTTCTCTCCACTATGATATAGGCTGCCTTCCTTCACCAAGCTAGAAAGCACAAAAATTTGCTTTCCTTGTGGAATTGCATGGCATCTGAGAAGTGCTCTTTAACCTGGAATGATGGAAAGGTTGTTACAAGTATCTGGGCCAGCTCCCCCCAAATAAGGAAACTATGACTACAACCTGTCAGATGTACTAAGGGTTAGAAGACATGCATAATAATGAATAACACAGTAATTTTTTTTTTATTTCAGGCTTCTTTAAAATAAAACCTCTGAGTCTTCACATTGACTTTAAAATACCTTCATAGGGAGGTGATACACACACTTACTTTCTGGTTGCAAAAAAAATATTAAAACAAACAAAAAGCCATGAAAATAAATTGAGACTAGAAAGACTGCTACTCAGCAGTTAACAGCTCTTATAAAGGACTCAAGTTTGTTTCAGAGCTCCTCTCAGTTATTCTACCTCCAGGGTGTCTGACGCCATCTTCTGGCCAAAGCCAGCACTGGACTCATGTGCACAAACACACACCCTATGCACACAAAGACATACACACATAATATTTTAAAATCCTAGTACCAGAAATGAAAATCCTCCTTATAAGCTCTTGGCCAAGGGAGTTCCAAAGGACTCCCAAACCATTTTTGGCTATCCCTGCTGCTTTTGGTTTTCTCTCAGAGTTTGAAATAGATTCTTCTTTCATACAATACATCCCAGCCCCAGTTTCTTCTCCTTCCACTCCTCTGAGTCACCTTCCCTCTCCCCCAGATTCATTTCCCCTGTATGTCTTCTTCAGAAAAGTGCAGGCCTCCAATAGACAATTGCCAAACAGGACAAAAAAAGAAAAGACACAATAGCAGAAGGCAAAAGCCCTTGTATCAAGGCTGGAGAAGGCAATCCTATAGGTGGGAAAAAGTCTCAGGAGCAGGCACTAGAGTCAGCGACACACCTGCTATCACTGTTAGGAGTCTCACAAGAACACCAAGCTAACAGCCATAACATAGACAGAGAACCTAGGAAAGACCCATGCAGGCCTCGTGTTTGCCACTTCAGTCTCTAACCCATATGAGCCTTGCTTAGTTGATTTGGTTGGCCAGGTTCTCCAGGAGTCCTTCATCCCCTTTCACTCCTACAGTCTTTCCTCCCCTTCTTCTGTGAGTTCTCCAGTCTCCTAGGAAAGTGACCTCCAATTTAAATACTCTTTCTGCATAACGTCTAATAACTCTATAATGACGACTGGACAAGAACGTATCCTAGGTCTCTCGCCTATCGAATCTACAATTCCTGGCCATCCGGGCAGTGTAGGGTATGGGCTCACTCTTATCAGATCGGCCTCAAGTGAAACCCAACACTGCTTGATCATTGCCACATGTTCTGTGCCAACATTGCCCCAGAACATCTTGCAGTCAGGATAGACTGTAGGTAGACGGTTTTATATCAGGTGTCTCTTCCCACAGCCTGCAGATATCTGCTGTGAAATACTGGGACTTTTAGAATATGACTTGTGGCTTAGAGGAAAGTTATATTTTTTCCTTACAGAAGTGAAATGGGAACAAAAAAATCCTAGTTTTCTGATAACTACAATGGGAATTGCACTTACTGTTCTTTGGAGATATTTTATCTGACTTGAGAATGACTCTCTTCCTGCAAAGGACAGGAAGATAAATTCCACATATGAACTTTGTGATTTAAAAAAATGAATCATTTACAGAGAAAAAATTGGCCAAAATAAGGAGAAAGGGTTAGGAAGTCAGTGTGAAGTCTTGGGTAGTTTGTTATTAGTATTGTTCTGTTAGTTTAGTCCACCTTAATAATTATGTCAAATGAGATGAAAAAAACACTCTATTTCCCATTGCTTAAAATAAATCTTTTGTAGTGACTTTTTAATGTGTTTCAGAAAGAATATTAGAAATCACACAGCAAATACAACTCTAGAGGAGGCCAAATTGCAGTTTTGTTATTGCAAACAGTTTTCTTTATTTGGTAATTTGCATGTACTTGCATGTGTGTGTGGGGGGGGGTGTTTATGTGTGTATTAACTCATCTCCATTCTGCTCTTTTCCTTCATTTATTCAAATGCTATTATTTCTTGACTTATTGGAAGACTTATGTCCTCTGTTATAGGCCAGAAAAACAGTGACAAATAAGACAAGACCATCTTCTCCTATTACAGATTACTTAAGCTCTTGGGACAGGCTAGCCTGATGCTAGCCTGATGGTAGACAAGCTAGAAGACCAGTTTCACATGGAGGTGGTTTGTAATACAAAGGCTAAATATTGAAGCAGGCAACCCAGTGACCACAAAGGGAGCCTAGGGGCGGGAAGGGGAGACAGCCCAAAGAAGCCTGAGCCAGTCAGGACCACAGTGTGAATTCTTGGGAGAAGTGCATCAAAGGGCTAAATCTGGGATGGCAAAACATAGAAAGGAGGAACTGAGGTAGGCAATTTGCAGCAGTCTTACTGAGGCATCTATCCCTAGGTGAGGAGAAACTTCTGGTGCAGAGAGAGAAAAACAATGACATCACTGATGGTGTCAGAGCAGAAAGAAAGAATATTTAGTTTGGTTCAAGATGGCCAAAATAGCTATGTTTTTCTTTTTATCTGGTAGTAAGTACAGTGGAAACAAGCATTTTAAAAAATCTTTTGTAAGGACCAGCAGAAAAGATGGTGGAATGACTTGCATGGATGCAATGCTGAATCCTAAGGCTTCTCAAGATTGCAAACTCTTACTTTACAGTAGTTTCGGGCTTCATGGAATCACTCTACTCAAAACAAAAGAAAGTGATGCAATTTTGAGGACCTATGAAATGAGACTTATGACAGAGATGGCATGATTGAGTGAATTTCAGAGACAGTATGATTTCAGAATTTGCTCCATATTCTGATTTCACAAGAAATAACCGCTTAAAAAAGTTTCAATACAAACTGAAAATTTAAATATACCTAAAGAATTTGAAATATAATTACAAGCATTTTGAAGACAAAAGAAAAGGTTATTTTTACTATGAATCTGCATGACTATAATTCAGTGCATTAGTAAGGACATTGCATAATCAAAGAAATTTGTCCTTTGGTCAGTTGGAGAGTGGTTGCATTGCATGGGTAATACAACTGTAAACAGACATCAGCAGGAAAAATTTAAATTCTAGTAGATCAGAGTTTAAGACATAGAAGTCCCCCCTTTTTCCTGCTAATTGAGAATATTGGTAACAAAAAAAAATGGTTTGCAAAAGGTGTGACCTATTTAGCAACTCATTTTCTAACCCTTAGAAAAATCTGTCACTTAAAGTAAGTTGAATGCTACAACCTATGCAGTAGAAATGACAAGTAATTGCTTTTTAAAAACCAATCTGTGGCATTTTAGAGATAAAAACACGTCTTTGTTAGTGGAAGTAAAATTCTACCATTTATTCTGCTGGTGGTAATTTTCTGATAATTAGGTAATCTAGTGAAATGTTATGTGTCTCCTCAGGCTCTGTGAAAAGGCAGTGTGAATCTTGTTCTCAAAGGTAATTCACTTGCATGCCTCTACCAGAAATGTTTAAAAGTAAGCAAAGTCAATCAGAATTCAGTCTGTGTTTATGCCTGATAATTGAAATTTCTCTATTTTTTAAAGAATAAACTTTGGCCTTTATCCTGTTATAAGACATTTTCTTTGAAATTAATAAATACATTCAGGACATAAACCATTTGAAGAATGAAGTAAAAATTGCACAGTACATCATCTACATTTATTATTTATTAAATAATATATTGAAAGAACCCTTACTGAACTAATTTTATTATAGCCTAATGATTTAATAATAAAATGGATGCATCTAGACTTTTGCTTCTCATCTGAAATCTTTACTGTCCAATGAAGGATAATGTCTATAGTATGAATCATTATTTGATTAAAGGCAATTTATCATCTGTGAAGCATCACTCTGTTATTTTAGGAGTAGCTCCTGCCTTCTTCTTTACTTGTCTTCACAATGTGTTCCCTCAAAATCGTGTATGGTTCATTAGAGCAAATACCTATGTTGGAATTTTTCCAAGTACTTGCAACAGTAATCTAAATGTTAAACTCTGGTAAATTCTTACTTAGATCAGTTATTACTTCCATACATGTTAATCTAATTTTCCTCAATTCAGTTTTGTTTCTAATGCGGTGTTTGGTGGTATAATGATGACAATTTTAGGATAGGATAATAATTTTTCTCACATAATTTTAAAACCCAGGACTATATTATTTATGAAAGGAACATGAGCATTTTTAACAAAGTAGCCAAAAAAATATAACACTAGTTTTCAGCGCTGGCAGTTTCCTGACATTGTTGAGGAAAGGGGTTAATCTATCAATGTTAATTTTATGGAAGGATACTATTGCAGCCCAGATACATGAAAGAGGGCCTACCCCCCCCACCCGCCAAATGATGTGACAGACTTTGATGATCCCCTGTGGAACGCCTCACTATCCTTGGGAAGTGGTGGGGGTGGGTTTGGGGGATCAGTGGGGGGGACATGGAAAGGCTAGGGAATGGGGGGATTGATACGTAAAATAAGATTGTTTCTAAACTAAAAAAAAAAATACTATATAGAAATTTTCAAGGTGACAATGTATTGGTTGTTTTAATGAAGTAATAGTATTTTAATAGTTCTCAGACTGCTTTTAACTTTTATTACCACGTATCAGTTGTAGTACTATTGTGACCAGTGTAACATTTCCACACTTACAGCGTTAGTCCTACCCAATCCCATTTTCTTCCTCCTTGATATATTATTGCCTTTATTGGTACAAAACCTTTCTGTTTGCTTTACTTTAATTCAAATTCCAGCTTTCATGACATCTTCCTGATACACTGGTTCAATATTACCTGTGCACAATTTGGAAAACTAATCTTTTCTGCTCTCTCCTCCATTTGTTGATAAATCAACATTTATCATTATTGATAAATGTGTTCCCTCCCTGAGCATGCTCATTGCATTGCCAGAAGAAGAAAACAAAATGTTATTGTTTTCACAAACACATTATCATCCTAAACTTTCCATGGTAATTTAAGAATCAGTACCTTTCCCCCAGAACTAACTTTGCCTAAAATACAGGCCAAAGATAGAAGAAGACAATGAGAAAGGGAGATAGGCAAAAAAGCAGTAAGCTTCAAGATTTTATGGTAATTCCCTTAGCATGGAGAAGGTTTTGAAAAGAGCTTCCCCTGTCTTTCACTCAAATGTTAATTCAACATTTGATCATAACTACTTAGCATCAGATCTTTAAACATTATTGGTATATATAATATTGAGCCTTATGGATACTAATCTGAGAATTTATTAAAAAATAAGTTCAAGGATTTAAATCTTGAATTTCATCATCCAGTTGATATTTTGCTCATTTCAAAATTTCCAAAGTTAGTTTGGTGCTTTATGCTGTGATTGAAAAACAGCATTTTAGACCTTTTTAAAAATGCAATTTCTTGAGTTTCATGCTCTGGCAGTTTTAGTGTGGAATTAGCCCAAGGTAGTTTCACAGCAATAAGAGGTGTCTTATTGGAGAAGGCTTCTCATATTTTACCACTTATTCTTTTATTTCCTACTCCAAAACAATTGAAAGTGTAGAAAAGAAACTACACCCAAGGGTATAGCTCTCAAGTTTGATCTGAAACTACTGGGATATACATTCTTTAGGTTTTAAATAAAATAATATTCCTTCTGTTCTTTCAATAGAAAACCATTGTGCTGGTTATAAAAGGAATTGATACGCACCTAAGGTTTTGAATTGCTATTTAATGGGAAGGAGGTGTCTAGCTGACTCTCCCAACTTTATTGCCACCCTATGAGTACAATTCCAAATTACAAGGCAAGCATAAAAGTAAGGGGGTCAGGGGAGACAGCATTGTGACCCAAGAATATAATTGTGGAGTTGCTTGGGAGCCAAACATGGACTTTTAATTTAGATCATCTGGTAATAAAGATTCAAAATTGTTGTAAGAGCATGAGCAAAGACCAACCTGTGTCAGAAGTAAAGGACTGTATATTACTTATATGACTTTTTTATTGTGGATATATTTTTATCTACCATGTGTGAAGTGCTTTTAAAATGTGCATCTCTAGCAATGTAGAAAACTCTATTATGTGCTACATCAGTTCTTTCCTTCAGATGAGGAACATGAACAAATAGGTTGTCGGGTACCATAATTCACATTTCTGTGATGTAAGGAGGATGATGACACAACCTAAAACCTCCATCATGAAACTCACTTTCATCTAAAGAAGGAAGCATGAAAACTCTTGCCATGATATTGGTAAACAAATCATATAATTTACTATGTAATTGTTAGTTAACATGCATCCTAACAATGCAAATAGTTCAGTTCCAATTAAGTATAAGATTATAGGATCAACAGCAATTTAGACTATTCAAAGGTTCTATTGTTTCAAGTAACAAAACAAGGAAAAAAATTTGGGGTAGTGGTGTTCAAAGATGATCAGCTCCACAGCTGGAAACATCAAAGTTGATTTCCACTGAATAGTTCTAAAACTTGAAAGACCAGGAACTATAAACAACAACAACAACAACAAAGAGGCAGTAAGAGTTAATCAAAATCAGGACTGAAACTACTTAAATAGAATAGTAATCAATGAAATGAAGAGTTTGTTCTTTCAAAATGGTTAACAATATTGACAAATCTTTAGCCAAATTAACAAAAATAATAAAAGAGAGTATATGGATATATACATGGATATTAATAAGGTAAACATGAAAAGAGAAACAGTAAAATAGACACTGAGGAAATTCAGAGAATCCTAATGACAAATAATTTAAGTAACTCCATAACATTAATGAGATAGAATCTCTAGTTAAAAATCTCCCAACCTCAGAGTTATTTTAATTTGCATTTCCCTGATGGCTAAGGATTTTGAGCACTTTTTTAAGTGTCTTTCAGCCATTTCAGAATCCTCTGTTGAGAATTCTCTATTTAGTTCTGCACCCCACTTTTTAATTTCATTGTTTGGTGTTTTGGTGACTAGCTTCTTGAGTTCATTGTATATTTTAGATATTAGCCCTCTGTCAGATGTAGGGTTGGTGAAGATCATTTCCCATTCTGTGGGCTGTTGTTTTGTGTTGCTGAATGTGTCTTTTGCCTTACAGAAGCTTCTCAGTTTCAGGAGGTCCCATTTATTAATTGTCAATCTCAGTATCTTTGCTATAGGTGTCGTGTTCAGGAATCGATCTCCTGTACCAATTTCGTCAAGGGTATCTCCAACTTTCTCTTCTAGGAGGTTCAGTTTGGCTGGATTTATGTTGACATCTTTGATCCATTTGGACTTAAGTTTTAGGCATGGTGATAGATATGGATCTATCTGCAATCATCTGCATGTCCGAATCCAGTTGTGCCAGCACCATTTGTTGAAGATGCTTTTTTTTTCCATTGTATAGATTATGCTTCTTTGTCAAAAATAAGGTGTTTGTAGGTGTGTGGGTTAATATCAGGGTTTTATATTTTATTCCGTTTGTCTATGCATTGTGCCAATACCAAGCTATTTTCAGGACTATGGCTCTATAATAGAGCTTGAAGTCAGGTATGGTGATGCCTCCAGAAGTTCCTTTATTGTACAAGGTTGTTTTGGTTATACTGGATTTTTTGTTTTTCCATGTAAAGTTGAGTATTGTTCTTTCAAGGTCTGTGAAGAATCATGTTGGGATTTTGATGGGGATCTCGTTGAATCTGTAGATTGCTTTTGACAAGGTTACCGTTTTTACTGTGTTGATCCTGCCTATCCAAGAGCATGGGAGATCTTTCCATTTTCTGGTATCTTCTTTAATTTCTTTCTTTAAAGACTCAAAGTTCTTACTTGACAGGTCTTTTACTTTTTTGGTTAGTGTTACCCCAATATATCTTATGTTGTTTGTGGATATTGTGAAGGGTGATTTCTCTGATTTCTTTCTCGTTGCATTTATTATCTGTATATAGTAAGGCTACTGATTTTTTGAGTTAATTTTGTATCTTGATACTTTTTTGAAGGTGTTCATCAGCTGTAGCAGTTCCCTGGTAGAGTTTTTCTGACTAGGATATGTAGACTATCATATCATCTGCAAATAGTGAAAGTTTGACTTCTTTCTTTCCAATTTGTATCCCCTTGATCTCCTTTTCTTGTCTTATTGATCTAGTTAGAACTTCAGTTACAATATTGAAGAGATATGCAAAGAGTGGACAGCCTTGTCTTGTTCCTGATTTTAGAGGAATCACTTTGAGTTTCTTTACATTTAGTCTGATGTTTTCTGTTGGTTTGCTGTATATTGCTTTTATCATTTGTAGATTCATTCCTGTTATTCCTGTTCTCTCCAAGATCTCTGAGATACAATCTTACACTGTACAGAATTGCTAAAATCAAAAACACCAATGAAAATCTATGCTGGAGAGGATGTGGAGAAAAAGGAACACTCCTCCATTGCTTGTGGGAGTGTAAACTTGTAAGACCAATTTGGAAATCAGTATGGGGCTTTCTCAGGAAAATGGGAATCAGTCTACCTCTAGATCCAGCAAGTCTTCTCTTAGGCATATACCCAAAGAATGCACATTCATACAACAATGACATATGTTCAACTGTGTTCATAGCAGCATTGTATATAATAGCCAGAACCTGGAAGCATCCTAGATGCCCCTCAACTGAAGAATGGATAGAGAAAATCATCCAGTGGCTGATGGAATCAGAGGCAGACACACACAGTTAAACACTGAACTAAACTCTGGAACCCAGTTGCAGAGAGGGGTAAGTGAAGAGCAAAGAGGTCTGGACCAGGCTGTTGAAACACACAGGAACAGCTGATCTGAACAAGGAGGAGCACATGGACCCCAGACTGATATCTGGGAGTCCAGAATGGGACTGATCCAGACCCCTGAATGTGGATGTCAATGAGGAGGCCTAGGCATTTTGTGGGGCCCCTGGTACTGGATCAGTTTTTATCCCTGGCATAAGAAGAGACTTTGGGAGCCCATCCCACATGAGGGGATGTTCTCTCAGCCGGGACACATGGGGGAGGGCCTAGATCCTGGCCAGGATGATATGACAGACTTTGGGGGACCCCCATGGAGGACCTTACCCTCCCTGGGGAGCAGAGGGGGGATGAGGTAGGGAGCTGGTAGTGGGCTGGGGGAAGGGAGGGAGAATGAGAAGGGGTTGACATGTGAATCAGGCTTGTTTCTAATTTGAACTAATAAAAAAAATTAAAAATCTCCCAACCTAAATAACACCCAGGAATAGAGAAATGAATTACA
This sequence comes from Cricetulus griseus, assembly GCF_003668045.3. Taxonomy (NCBI): domain Eukaryota; kingdom Metazoa; phylum Chordata; class Mammalia; order Rodentia; family Cricetidae; genus Cricetulus; species Cricetulus griseus. The sequence goes on along the minus strand of NW_023276807.1, from coordinate 17,089,966 downwards.
TGATTCTACCTGATTCCAAGAACTAGAACCAATAATCCTGAAACTATTCCACATAATAGGAAATTAGGGAACATTTCCAAATCCTTTTTACAAAGCCAGTATTATCAACACAAGAAAAAGACCCAACAAAAGAAGAAAATTATAGGCCAATATCTCCAATGAAAATAGATGCAAAAAATTTCAATAAGATGCTTGCAAACTGAATTAAAGAACAAATAAAGATCATTTACCATTGGTTTCTTGATTTCCTGTTTTTCTGGTATTTAGGTTTTCAGCCTCTACCCTGGGTTTTCTGCTTCTCAGCTACAGTTTGGTGTTTTCAGTGGCTTAGCCAAGGACCTTAGAATAAATTTCCTCTGGCAGTGTTAACTAGTCCTGGATCTCAAGGCATGATAGGACAAGCGCAGGGTGAGTCTCGAAGTAAGGAAATGGTATGGTCCTCCAAGCCATATGTTCTGGTTGGAGAGTTCCTTGTAGACATCAGGCTGACAGCTGGTGAGCCCCAAAGGCAGGGTGAGGACCATGGAGGATGTCACAGACTTGAGTAAAGAACATGGAGCATCTAGAACTATTGTGTCATTGTACCATGTGCAAAGTTTTGAAGGTCCTGGTGGGGAAGAACCTGTGATCTGGTGTGCCCAAACAGAAAAGAGAGGGGCCTGAGATAAAGTCTTGGTCTCTGTCTAGGATTCCTCAGGTAATCAGAATGGAGATCAGCTATTAGGAAGTGCCAATGTCTCCAAGAAAATTGGCTGAGCTAGAGCACACTGTGGGACAGGGTCTGGGTTCTAGTGAGTCTCAGGTGAGGGAGACATGCCGGCTGGACATCATGCTCCTTGACAAGTAGACGCAGGGGGAGTACAATTGAGAGGAATGCTGTTTTGTTTTTATTTTGTTTTGTTCATTCCAAGAAAGGGGAAAAAACGAAGTCCAGATAAGAATGTTGACTAACTAGGTTTTGGTCACATGCTCATCACCATTGCCAATTACTTCGCTACCAAAATTAACCAGACAACAACCTGGTGTGTATGAATCACTGACAAAGAACATATGATAGCCGGGATACTGAGTAATCCCCTAACATCATGGTGGATATACCCTAAAAGAAGAAGAAAAGTTTCTGGGCAGATAAAACAGAGATAACAACAAAAATTACCAAATAAAACTTCTGATCCCTGAAGACCAGTCTCTTGCTTCTAAAGTATTAATAGAAACCAAGTTATAGTTAGAAGATGTAATGGGTTGAGGCCAGCCTGGTCTCCAAAGCAAGTACCAGGATAGGCTCCAAAGCTACACAGAGAAACCTTGTCTCGAAAAACCAAAAATAAGTAAATAAATAAATAAATAAATAAAATAAAAAAGATATAATGGGGGAAAAATTCAACAGACTGAACAAGTATGGATCATTGCAGATAAAACACAAAAGCCTCTTATAGCACCTGTCAGTGTTTCATGAACATAAGCTTCAATAAACATTATTTGATCAGTAGAACAAAAGAAAAATTTAGGTGATTAGCAGTACAATCAGCAAATTAAATTAGACTGCCTGCCTATAAAAATATGTCATGCATATTCATACAAAAATAAATAACTCAAGGGATTAATGACATTTCAAAGGGGAGAGCTAATTAGAAGGATAATTGAAAACATAATCTCATTAATGCTGATTAACTTTACAATACCTTTTAGGACCAGATTAAAGAAAGGAAATGAGGAACAGGATGTGACACAGAAAATAACCTAACAAAACAGAGAATGTTGTTTTGAATGTATGTGAAATTATCTTATATTCTAGGAAACCTTTAAAAACAGTTGGTAGGAGAATTACCATGAATTCTAAGCCAGGCATACTAAAGAAGAAAAACATAAGCAGAAAACTCAAACACAACCAAGGAGATTAAAGAAAAATTAAACATTGTTATCTGCAAGATGTCACTGGTTTCTGTTACTGTATACAGAATGGATACTATGGCATATTGTCATAACAGATAACAGAATGTATAATATTCATCACCATTTGCCAATTATTTTGCTACCAAAACTAACCAAATAACAAACAACCTTGTGTGTATATATGGTTGACAAAGAACATATGGTAGGTCAGAATAATCCCCTAATGCCATGGGATACTTCAGTGAGTATGGACACAATATACATTATAGCTTTTCTTTCAGAGATAAAACTTACCCAGATAATATAAATTGTTAGAAGTAATATTCATTTTATCAGATTATAAGGAATTTCAGTTTGATCCCATCTTTATCTTCAAACTAAATCAAAATTATACTAAAAATTAGCTTTATTTTGTTTATAAGACAAGGTCAAAAACAAGACCTCATGCATTCTTGGCAAGCACTCTACCAACTGAGCTTCATTCCCATGTCGGGTTCACTTTTCAAATATCTTTCAGTAAAAATACTTGAAGTTAAATTTTATTTTCATGTGAACAGATAGCATAAACCTTTTAACTCATTTTCAAAGACAAAAAACGAATCATAAATTAGTCATTGGAAACAAAGTATCTGTTATTAAGAAATACGATTCTCAAGAAAAGAATACCATTCTGTTTTTAAATTTTAATTTTTTGAAATAAAATATATCACACATAGAAATTAATCAGATCCAAAGACTGTAAAACTTAACAAGAGATTCGTAAGCATAGAAAGAAAACTTTTCACAGCCTTGGATGTGCAACCCAGGAATGTGGGAAATACACTTCCCTGTGTGGACAGAAACCAGTGAATAAATGAATATTTTATCACACTGTCTAAAGGAATTTATACATTTTCTAAATAATCACCTGCCTAAAAATTACACATTTTCTCCAAAGGCAATGGTGTAGTGTAATTTGTCCTTGACATTAGCATTAGCCAGACTGGTTTTACATATCTATAACTTTTTTTCTCTTTTTTTTTTTTCTTCTTCAATCTTCCCGCCCCTCCCCCCACAACTTGCACTGTGAGACTCTAATCTCTGTGGGGTGGGAGATGTCAAAACACTCGTTCTGAGACTTGTTTACCGAAAAACCTTAGTTAAGAGAGTTACTGAATATCTATTTATTGTATAACTTGATACAAATGCATAGTAATAATTAAAAGCATAGCAATTAGTGACTTACATTTATATTAGCATATCTGAGCACTATCTATATTATTATTATGTTATATATAATATATATATTAGCATATTAGTATCATGTCCAGCCTATAGACTGCTTGTTTACCAGTTTGTGACAGAAAACCCCTGAAAAGAAGCTGTGCCTGAAGAGACTGACTGACGAGAGTTTCACTCTTGTGGAGAGACTGGAAGGTTGCCAGTCCAGAGGCAAATGACCTTATCTTGAGCTACTTCCAGCCCTCCAGAAAACCCATTTCTTGATATATCTCTGTCAGAACTAATATCTTTTGACTAGTAGAGAGAAATCTTTTGGGATCTATTAACTTAGCAGGCTACCAGCTTCCACCAACCCCAGAGCTAAGAATCTCATCAGACATCAGACAGAAAGTGGAGATGTTTTCATTTGATTTTGGTGGACCTAAGTGGAAAGTTTCACTTTTTGTGATAATCTGAGACTAAGTTATTGAGAAGCTATCCAACTGTTTCTAAAGTTACCGAAGCATTTGGCAATGTAGTAAGCAATGTTCCATAGTTAACCTTTCCTGTTTCTGTGGTAAAATACTCTGGCTGAAGCAACTTAAGGACAAAGTATTTATTATAAACCAAAGTTCAAGGTAAAGTCCTTGATAATGGGGAAGTCCAGCCAGCAGAAGCTAACAGCAGCTGATCATATATGGTTCACAGCAAAGGGGAAAGTCAATAAATACAAACTTACACCTCAGCACCTTTTCTCCCAATTACACAATCCTGGATTCCCCTAACCAGGAAAGGGCCCATCCTCACCATTGATATGGTCTTCCCATATCAATCAAGATAATCCCCCACCAGCATACTCATAGGCCTCTCTTCTAGGAGACTACATTTTGTATTGTTGACAGTTAATACTAACCATCACACAGTTTTGGAGTTTTCCCAGATCTGTATGCCCAGTACCACGTGTTGTTTTCTACTAACGTGACTTATTAAGATTTTAATATAAGTGTTTCTAAGGAGAAATGACACTGCTACATTTTCAGTAATTAGTTGTCTGGTTTTGTGTCTCTTTTATGATAATATTTAGCCAAATCTTTTCCTTGTTTTTAATTTGTATTATGCCATATTATAAATGCCTTTATACATTTTAAATAAACAACATTAATGTTAATAAATATTTCTCCTTAGCCCTCCCTTTTGTTTTAATATAGTTTTATTTTTGTCATTAAGTCCATATGTGTATTTATTTATGGAATTCGTGCATATGAACATCACACATAAGACCATGCTCTTTGGATATTTTACTATTAAGTTTGGAGTCAATCTACATAATTTTTCTTTTCTGCATGATATTCTAAGGTCTACTGTTGAAACTTTGAGATGCTGTGTGATTCCAAATGCATATCTGCCTCTTTGATGAAATAAATTTATGAGGAAAAATGCCAAATAGTGGCACCTGCATTAGGTATTGTCATTGTCACATTCATATTGCAAAAAGTTGATCTTCACTATTCTAATACTCATCTATCAATACTATCATAATCCTTATTGTCATAATAATATGAAATATATCAAGGTCCATCCTATTCCACATGGCCATATAATTTGATTTTACAAAGAAGAGTTACCTAAATAAATATATGGTAATCATTCTTTATTTTACAATTTTCTTGCTTATAATCGCCACTTACTGAAAATTTGCATAATCTCTAGCTGAAAGTTAGGAAGATTTAGATTATCTAAATGAAATTTTTCGCATTTCTCTTATCAAACTTTTAAATCAATCAGCAAGATGTTGTCTGTTCACATAATTTTAGAAAATTATAAAAATAACCTATCTGTGTGCATATGGTAAGTTCTCCGTTATTTTATAAAATATAATTCTACAATATTAGCAAAAATTTTATTACATTGTGAGTATAAAATAAAAGCATATTGTGTCTAGAAAATGTGAATAAATTAATGTAAAATACTGTACATGTATGGGAATCTAAAAACACATTGTCATTAAAAGTCTAATTTTATATAAAAGATTGGAAATAGTTACAGCTACTGATCATTCCCCAATGGATTTTTGTAATTCACTGTAAACTTGACTGCAGGAGAAGGAACACTTTTTTTGCTATGCTGTTATTGATCGTGTCTTCCCAGCATGCTTCATTAACACGGATCTGCCCTGGCCTGAATATAGTTGCTCTGGAAAGGTCCCTCATTGCTGAGCATCAGTGGGTTAATCCCTTCAGGATGATAGAATGTGGAATCTCATCTTGGACAGGCCCCAGCTATACACCTGCTGCATTTCTTGAAATTCTCTCTAGGTGATTTTGCTATAGGCTATAAAACACCCTATTGATTGAAATTTGAAGGTTGTAACTGTGATTTATGAGCTGTATTAGATTAAATGTATGACTGTTGCAAGGGACATGGACATTTCTTCCTGTTAGTGAAAATCTTTGCAAATCACTTAAACCTAGTCCTGCAGACTGGGAGGACTTCCCTGAAGCAGCTTGGAGAAAGAAGCGACAGGGGTGCTAGCTAAGACCACATCATCGAAGTCTTAAGTATCACTTTTGTGCAATTACATAGTAAGAGTGTATCTCTCACGTGATGAAATCTGTGCCTTTTTAAGATTTAATATTATTACTTTAAAGACAAAATTTCTCTTATAAAAGAAGTGATCACTGTAGCTGCATTCCAACACTGGATTGTCAAGAAAGATTTAGTGTGAATACGCAGGATGGCACAAATAGTGCTCTCAAGTAATCCTGATACCAGTCTGAATGATGGCTGTGAAGCAATAGAGTAGAACAGCACGCAGCACAATAGGAAGATGTCCTGCACAGTGGTTTAGTATTTGTTACCCCTACAATTTTCTAATATTAAAATGTAAGCCCATCTAAATGCATACAAGCATTTTTGCTATACAAATATTGTTTCAGTTGTCTAAATTCCAAACACCTCAGATAATCAAATATAACAAATCAGATAAGTGCTTCAATAAAGAATAGAGTTCCTACAAAATCCTTGCCTGAATTCATTACTTGTTCTGATAGAACCATAATAATGGAGAAATCATTCCAAAGAATTAAATTACCTGAACTTGTCAGAATTCAAACCCAACCCATACACATGAAAGCCTAAGAAAGATACTTATTTAAACCAAGACTCAGTCATGAAAAGAATGAAGTAATCATATTTCATATCATAGGAAACTCATTGGTGTTTTGATTTAGTAATTATACAGTAACAAAATCCCTAAGTAAATATTTTCCAAATTCTGACATACATTTAAAAATCCAATCAAAGCAATTTATTTTTCATAAGTGAGCACATTCATTTGTATTTCTTTATCTATAGATAGATAGATAGATAGATATTATAGTTAAATAAATATATTATTTATGTTACCTATTTTTATTATAATAAATTTTTACTGTTCTTATTTAATGCATTAAATTAAATTCAGCCTTGTCCAGTGTTACTTGATATACTCAGCATTACATTTCTGTCATCATTTCTATCACAATGTATAAGACTGCAGCAAAAAGTTATTTCAAAATAAATATTCTGCTTTTAGGTTTTTATATGATTTTTTGTTTATTTTGTATGGTATTTATTTGAATGTGCAAGAGTGAGAGGTCAGAGGACAACTTTTCAGGACTCAGTTCTCTCTTCCATCTTGGTTATTTTGATGGTTTTGTTAGTTTATGCATCTGAGTATCTTCCTGCATGTGTACATGTGTGTACCACATGCATACAGTACCTGAAAAGGACAAAAGTGGGACAAATCCTGTACAACTGAAGTTACAGACAATTGTGAGTTGCCTAACACAGGTCATCTGCAAGGGCAGTGAGTGCTCTTAGCCACTAGGCCATATTCCCAAACCTATTTTATTTTTAAACTTCTAGTAGATGTAGTGGGGTAAAATAATCCACTAAACTGAGCCATCTCTAATTATGTTTCCATAAACTTTTTCCTGGATTTATTATACTTCAGAAGATTCATTTCATAAGTCACAAGAGAAGTGATACAAAATGTCTATCACATTAGAATCGAAAATAGTCTAAGCAATCTCTTTCTATTTAGTAGAATTATTTCATCTGCTTGAATACAGCAAATTTACTTCAATATAAAGGAAACTAGGACCGATGACAAAGAGCAAATTTGCCTTTCAATCATGTAACAAGTTATCTGACAAATGGACTACACAGTGTGTTTCAACTGTATTTCTGAATTGAGGTACTGAAAGGAGATTCTTATTTACTGTTCTGGCCAAGTGTTAAATAGCATATAAATCTGGCAAAGTTCAAATGGCTTACTAATACATGAAACCCTGTCACTAATCTAAAACAAAGATGCTGAGACTGCAGTGGTGAACAGTGAGTATAATCGTTCTTCTTACAGGCTTTCAGCCTAACCAAAATATCTGCTACTCAAGCAATTGCTAGATGTGGTGGCACAGGCCTCTAATCCCAAACTTGGGAAGCAGAGGCAGGTAGATCTCTGTGAGTTTCTGGCCAGCCAGGACTATATAACAAGAACCTGTTTGTTCAATTAATTTTTGTTGTTGTTTGCCTATTTGTTTTTTTTTCTAAAAAGAGAGAAAGAAAGGGTGTTGAGGGGGAATGGGAGGAGTTGGGCTGAGAAAGCCATGATCATACTTTATTGTATAACCTATTTTCAAAGATACATACATATATATATATATAAATATATAACTTACATACATGAATATATATATATATATGAAAATTTTATATATTCATGTATGTAAGTTATATATTCATGTGTATGTGTGTATAGTCAGGTAGACATTTTTTCAGTTACACACTGTGATGGTTTGAATGAAAATGGCCCCCATAGGCTCATGGGGAGTGGCATTAGGAGGTGTGGACTTGTTGAAGTAGATGTGGCCTTTTGGAAAAAGTGTGTCACTGGGGATGGGTTTGAAGTTTCAAGTGCTCAAGTCATGCCCAGTGTCTCTCCCTCTTTCTGATGCTTGCCAATTAGGATATAGAATTCTTGATTCCTTTCACAGCCCAATATCTGCCTATGTGCAACCATGCTTTCCATCATGACCTTTAAGTAATAAACCTCTGAACCTATAAACCAACCCCAATTAAATGTTTTCCTTTATAAGAGCTGCCATGCTATTGTTGTCTCTTCACAGCAATCAAAACTAACAAAGACACACACTTAAGATTCTTTCACAGTAAGTGTTAATATAATATCCTGATGGATATCAAGAAACAAATTCCAAAAGCTTGCATAATATTTTTCAAAGAAAATATTCATTATCTAATCTGCACATATTTTATTACTATAGTTCCCTATACAAAACAATGAAAAGATCCATATGTGTGCTAGGAGAAATGAATTAGGCACTGCTCTTTAGCAATTAACAGGCCAAAGGAAGTAAGCTATTAAGTGTTTTCTAGTGTGACTTCACTCCAGCCAGGAAGCCTATGTGCTTGCTTACAGTTATGTCAAGAGCACTGTTTAGTAACTAACGTTCTTAAAAACAGCACCCAGAAAGAACGCTCAAAGCCTTTCCCACAATTTAAAAACTTCCTTCTATATGTTTGCAAACAACTTTGCTTCCTGATGTGACAGCATCTTGCTAACTAGAGCAAGAATTCCTCCTGGAACAGGTGTTACATGACTGTCTTGTTTGCCTCTCTTCCCACTTTCTGGTAGACATTTTATTTTTCACAAAAACATTAAAACGAATTCCTTGGTAGAAATTTAACATTCCTATTTCCCAAGCCATTCTGCCTGTTCATTTTCTACTCTGCCATGTGTAAGAGGAAATAAAAGCAAAACCTAATAGACAGATTGGGCTTACTTAATGTGTGAATAATTATTAAATATAATAAACAAAAATTCTTCATACAATAGTTAGATAGCTACTATTCACTTTTCCCTTAAAAAAGGAAAGAAAAGAAAACCCCTCCATGCAACTGAAAGCATTAGATATTAGAGCAGTGTTTCTCAACCTGCAGGGCATGACCCCTTTGAGGGAATCAAATAAACCTTTCACTGGGGTCACCTAAGACCATTAGAAAACACAGATATTTACATTACGATACATAGCAGTAACAAAATTACAGCTATGAAGTACTCACAAAAATAAATTTATGGTTGGCATCACCACCTATATTAAAGGGGTGCAGCATTAGGAAGGTTGAGAACCACTTGTATGAGATTGTACAAATGTGTGTCAGTTGGGACATTAAGTATTCTCTTATAAAAAAGAATTTAATACACACACACACACACACACACACACACACACACACACACACAAATAACTGGAAAATAAGTGACAGTGTCTTCTGAATATGAGAAAACATCAAAATATTGAAAGGAGACTTGATATTTTATTTTAACTTAAGATTGGTTTTTTTGAAGACTGATTTAAGGGAAATAGATGAAAGAACTTTTTATAAGTAAAAACAATTTTGAAGGAAACTTCCCTAACATAAGTGCTAATAATCACTTTGAAATTTCAAAAGAAAAGAAGGAAATACAGTGATATTGTGGAGCATTTAATATTATTATCCTAATGCTTACTCACTTCTAGACTGACAAGATTAATTTAGTTTTCTTACTACAGAAAACTTCACATTGAGTAGTAATACTTTTCCCTTGGTTAGAATGTCTTCACTTTCTTCTCTTCCAGCAAAATCCTTTTTCTTATTAAACTCTATTTATTTATTTATTTATTTATTTATTTATTTATTTATTTATTTAATGTGTTTGTGCATGGAACTCATGCCATGGCATGCATGTAGATGTCAGAAGACAACCTTATAAAGGAATGGAGGGAGAGGGTGTGGAGAGAGACAGCTAGAACCAGGAGACATTTGGGGGACAGTGTGGAAATCTAATGCAATGGAAACTTCCCAGAATCTAGGAGAGTGACCCTAGCAAAGAATCCTAGTAAAGGAGAATACAGAGTCTGAACTGGCCATCTTTTGTAGCCAGACAAGGCTTCCAGTGATGGAATTGGTTTACATTCAGTTGAGTTGTTGGCTGCAGCAGTCCCATGAAGATCCCTTAACAACCCAGGCTGATGCTAGGACAAAAGATCACCCTCTGAAAACTGCCAGTGGGGTCCCATAACTGAGACAACTTCCACTTAGCTCATTGGACCTTCAATACTTTCCAGTATGTGAATTCAGTTTCTAATTTTCAGACCCAAACCATGGTCCCTCCATTAAGAGAGAATTAGCTTTTGTCTATGGCTATAGAGATTAACAGTCATGGCAATTTCATAAGAGTCTCAGAATCTGCCTGTCTGGGGAACAAGGGGATCCATACTGGAGAGCTCAGAGATTCCCTGAGCACACAGGGAAGGTTCCTGAGTTACCTAGCATGACTCTTTTACCTCCCGGAATTAATGATCTGGACATATCATGAAAAGGGTTTAACTTCTGTGTTGCACACCCTACTGTCTAGTGAGGGTGGAAGAAATCAGATTTGTGAAAGCAACTTGAATAGTATTGAAAAAAGTGTTTACTGTTTCTTAATTTAAGGAGCTGTGAAGTCCATGGATAAAGAGTGACCTCAATGAAGGTTCTTTATGCATTTCTAGTTTCTCATGAGCTCCTTTATGTCAGAGAAAGGACAGTAGTTGGTAAAGGTAGATAGAATTCCATTATCCCCCATATTGGGCTGGACTTTGTGTGTAGGTAGAGCAAGAGAGGTTCAAATATAAGGAAAATTTTCTATGTAAACTTCTATCAACACATTCTGGAAATCTGTGTAAGCAGAAATATGCTAAGTTTAACAAGAAACAAAAGTCAAAATCAAATAAAAGGTAATAGAATATTCATATAAATATAGATTATAAGCCATCTTCCTGAGAATAGATCTAGGAATTACAGTAAATGGAGAAAACTTGGAACACTGTCAACTTTTTAGAACTGCCAGCTCTCCCCCTAATGTATAACAACTACATGAGGGCTGCACATTAGCTGTGAAGAGCAGATAGATCTCCACTCCCAGCCTTTAGATTGGCGCACTTAAATCACTTTACTTTTTTTTTTTAAATTGTCAGATATTTCTTTGTTCTGTATTTAATCTCATCTTGGCAAAAAGCTATTATGAAAAAATATTTTCTTTCAGTGAGTCACAATATCCCCAGTTTTCATTGGCATTCAAAATCACAAGTGGCATACCTTCTTTCAAAGTCAAAATAAAATGTACTTTAACTGCCCCCTTCAAAGATATTTTCCAAGCAAAATACTTATATGTTGAAATGACCTTGCTGTAATGCAATTACTAACACACCATCACCCAGGCAGACCACTTTGCTTCCTTATGGGAAATCTTACTTGGTTCATTGCCTTCATGACAGCAGCAGGCAGCAATGGAAGATGAATATTTCCTTCCTTTGAGTTTGGCATGATCTTGATGCTTGTTTTTTTCTTATCAATAGAGTGTTTTTATCAGATGGGACCAATCAAATCCTCACATTGCTATTATTTATGGGTGCTCATTGGTGGGTAGCCATCTTATCCAGCAGTACACAGGTGTCAGCTAAAGTAACATAATGTTTCCTTATATCTTCCAGTGAGCACATTTTTAAAGCTAGTATTTCATTTGAAGCAGCTCTTCTGGAAAGGGCTGAAGAGGCTGATCAAAAATTGATAATTGGAGTCCCATGTTCCTTACCAGTTTATTAAAGCAACTGCACATTTAATGAGGAACGTGTTTTGTGCAGATCCTTTTATATGAAAACATTCAAAATGGTATTCTCTGAAGCCCACACAGCCTTGTTTATTTAGTTCCCAGGATATCTAGGCTGTAAATTAACATGTGCGTGTCAAGGGAATGGAATAGCAGTTCTGGCATCATTCACTCAAGCATGTCAATGTAGTTTTTAAAGACATCTATTACTGAAAACTGAGAGTGAACCCCGAGAGAGAATACATTACTGAGAATTCTTTCATCAGTCAGTATATAGGCTAGGGACTTGGCAAGTGCACACACCTCCTTGTCAAATGCCTGTTATATCAAATAGAAGCACTGGCCCTGTCCTTCATTCTTAGACATCCCTCTGCCCAAAAGACCAAAATACATTAAAGCTGGAAATGCATGCACTGAAAAGATAACAACTAAAGTTTAGATGTGAATGTGTCATGCAGGGGGGCCCACCTATAGGAAAAGAATGTCATAGTTATATTTTTAAAGGTCAGTTTTAGTTCTGTCTTGAATAAACAATTATCATGATACAGAGGAAGCTGGATTCATACACAAAGACTAATGTCAGACATGTTTAGCCCTCATGTCCCAAAAATTCTAAAAGTTGTTAAATATTATAATCAATTTTGTGCTCCAGGGGAAGCCAATATAATTTCAATATGATTCATTCAATACATGAGACTCAATAAGCCAACTTGAACATTCTGTATAGACACATCCTAAAGTCCAATTTTTGAGAAAAATAATACCATATCTATTACAGTAATCTAATCAATTTGGTTATGTCTCCACAATGCTATTCAATTTGTAAAGATTGTTCCCACTCAAAAATCATTTGAAAATAGAATTTCAGATGCATATTTTTAAATATCTGCATTTTTAGCCTGAGCTGGCTAATATTAAATGGCAAGGGTGCATGAAATTCCCCACTCTTTTGCATACAGAATCCAGAAAACACTCAAAAGGTGTTTGAGATCACTTGGAAAAGTCATAACAGATCCTGCTTCATATGTGTCTTTGTCTTTAACACCAGGGGGCACAAAATCCTGTATATGGCATACCTGTAACTGTAAATTAATATTGACTGGCAGAAATACTGAATTTCAAATTATCTCTCTTTAAATACCAGCATGGTGGGGGCAGTCATATTTTTTTCATTTTTCCATTTCATTGAAAGGACAGGAGCTGAAGAGAAAACTTAGTAGTTAAAAGCCCATGCTGCTCTATCAGAGGATCCAAGTTCAGTTCCCAGTATGTGTGCCAGACATCTCATAACTACCTGCAATTCCAGTTTCAGAGGATCTAATACCTTCTGTTCTCTGTGAGCACTGCAAACATGCACAACACACAGGCATTCATACACAACAGAGAAATAATGAAATGATTTCTAATAATATTCTACTATACTCATAGATCAGTGTCTTCTCCAGTAATCATCAGATAGTCTTCCTCCATCAGTAAAAGAGGGAGAGGAAAGATTGTGGGAGTCAGAGGGCATAGAGTACACCAGGAAAACACAGTCCACCAAATCAACTAAGGAGGGCACATAGGAGCTCACAGAGACTGAAAAGGCAAGCCAAAGGCATGCAGAGGTCTGTGCTAGGAGCTCTGCATATATGTTATGGCTGTTAGCTTGGTGTTTATGTGGGACTCCAAACAGAGGGAGCGGTGTGTCTGTGACTCTTTTGCCTGTTCTTGAAACTCTTTTCCTCCTATTGGATTACCTTCTCCAGCCTAGTGTGAGAGTTTTTACCTTGTCTTACTGTATCTTGTTTTGTCCTGTTTAATTGTTGTCTCCTAGAGGCCTGTTCATTTTTGAAGCAGAAAGGGAGGGGAAGAGAGAAGGGAGGGGGAAGCTGGGAGAAGTGGAAGGAGGGGTGTATCATATGAGAGAAGAATCTATTTTTAATCTAAATAAATAAATAAAATGTTTAAATTCAAATTTTAAAGGGAAGAGTATGTGTGATGGTATTTTGCTTAAAAACAATATACAACAATTAATGATAAATAAAACACCAAAGCTTTTGAAAGAGATAGGACAGACTATGGACTCTTACTTCCCTTATCCTAATGCCAGACCCTGTTGACTCATCACTTGCACATTTTCTACAAAGCACCGAGACAGTTTATAAAGCTTACCCTTCCTCTGACTTCATTATTTCACCATAAAAAGAATCTCCAATTGCATATCCTCAGACCAACACTTTGGAGCTCAGCCTTCTTGTTGACCCCCTTAAATGACCTTGTGTATGTACCCACCCCACACATTTTTTGAAAGTGGAACTGGATTTACAACCCTGGTGCTCTTTTGAAGATAACACCACAGAGGCAGAAGACAGCTCCCTTTCAATCTCACCCAGAAGGCTTACTAAAAGTCCTGAGCTGGTAGGAAATGTCTAAATCCTTTTAGATACAGATGATAAACTGTGCCTTGGTCAATGTTTCTAGTAGTAAGTCATTTCTTCAAATTGTGCATTAGCTAGAGCATGACTTTAAAACCTGAGGATTTGTTCATCGTCTTCTCCAGGGCTAGCCAGAGGCAAGATTGAAAAACAGCTTGTTTATACTCCACAGATTTCCTCTCTTTCCATAATGAATACAATGGGCACTTTCCTCTCCAGCTACTACCATAATGCCCTGCTGACCTAAACATTGGCCTCTGCCCATCCTGTAGGGTTTATGCTAAGTTGTTGCTCATGCCTCATTATGGAAACGTGCCTGCTTGTTTTACAGTCCCTGGGGACCACAAGTTAGGTGGCTGTGACTGGAAAATAATCACTTGAAGAAAGTAACCCTGAGGTATGATATCCAATAATATTTTAATATGATTTCACGGCCAGAATATTAGCATTTCCATGGAGGCTGGAGAAATCAAAATGTACATTACAGCATTTCCCCCACAGGGAACACAAAATACTGTGTGTGGCACACTATGGCTGTGAATTAATACTGACTGGGAGAAATATTGAATTTCAAAATAGCTAGGTTTAAATACTATGATAGTAAGGTGTCATATTTTTACATTTTCCCCTTTTATTTAGAGGAAATTATATGTTCATGTGAGGTGTTTTGTCATATAACATATAGAAGAAATTGACTAGAAGGCACATGCCCTCCAGCATTAGCTAGTCTTGACAGTTTGCTAAATTTGCTTTTAAATGTGTGCTGACTAAGACTTAAAGGACAACTGGGAATCCCTTGGAAAGCTACTCTTGGATTACTGTTCCTGGAATTAGCAAATATCATAAAAAATGAGGGTTCATTATTACTTGGTAGGCTATATTATTTAAATGTATGTGCTCAAAACCACAGAAATTATTTTGGAAAATTTCCAACACTTTACAAATCACATCATGCCACATGTATTTTTAAATTACATCGTATCATGTTATGTTAATCTATTTTTTAAAGAAGAGAGTTGGTCTCTTTAAGCCAATGCATAATAATTTATGTGATAGATGTAATAATTTACATACTAGGTATAATGATAGAGTAAGGATAACTGACAACCTACTGTTTTGCATAAATCCACATGGTTTCTGTAGCTCTTATATAATTTATTTCAGTTTACTGGTATGTTTCCTCACTAGTGATATTGTTTTCCCATTGTGAACAACACTGTAAAAATACAAGTTGAGGATATGTATGAAGATTTTATTGACATCTATTTCTGAAAGACAAATCACAGGGTCAAAGGGACAAATGCCTGTAACATACTAGATCACTCCTAGTCACTCACCGAGACAGCTTGTACTACCAGCACCTAATAATAGTCGGCTTTTTTTCTTATTTTAAACAAGGTCTTTCAAATTTACCGTTCCCTCATAACTTGAAAATATGTTCATTTAGAAAACATCCATTTAGATTTCTTCTATGAATTACCTGTTTCTATCATATTCCAGCCAGGTACAGTACACACCTTAAATCCCAGCACATGGGAAGCAGAAGCGAGTAGATCTTCGTGATCTTGAAGACAGTTTGGTGTACATAATGAACTCCAGGCCATTCAAGGAGACCCTGTCTCAAAATAAAAGAAAAATAAAAGTAAATTTATATCATATCCTATGGCACATAAAAACAAAATAGTTTACTTCTGTGGTAATATATTAGCTAGAGTAGAAATCTTATTGGGCTGGCTGCCTTACAGAATTTCTTAGATGTGTATAGAACTGCTTCTCATTTATTTGTTTCTAATAATAATTCCAATTCTCCCAATCATTGTTGTGATCAACAAAACATAGTCAAATATGTCAACACTGGTGCCAGTCTCTCTAGGTTCAAATAATCATGGCTCCTTGTTACATGTAGATTGTCACAAGAAACTCAACACCTCAGCAGCTCAGCACACTTACCTGAACACAAGACAGTAATAATAGTTGCAACCCTTAAACCACAATCCAATCAGACTAGCAGAAGCAGGCTGATGGGTGATGTGTGTTCTGTTAGATGTCTAGCACATAGCAATTATTATACACACATCTATAAAACACTATGAATGTCACATCCTAAGTGTTACTGGGATTTCATTTTGGCCTCGCTGGTGAAGACTCCCTGGTCTTGGGATCTCTGACAAATGATTCAGATGAGATACACAAAGCACAGATAAGCTAAGTATAGTACAGAATACTGTAAGATTCTTTCAAACCCCCCTCTCTTTCTCTCTCTCCACAAACAAAAACAAATAAGACAAAAATTATGAAAACAAAACAAAAAGTGCACAAACAAAAAGGCAGTCCATTTGTTGCTTGGGCCCTTCCCAGCAATGTGGATGACATATCCATTGACACTCCATTGAAGAAAGCTGATTTTCCTTTTACCATCAGGTATCAATTGCAAGTAGCTTCTGTTAGGGGGTGGGACTTTGTTTCCACTTCTACTTTGCCATTCTGGGATTTGTCTAGTTTGAAATGTGTAGACCTTGTGCACACTGTCATGGTCTCTTTGAGTTCTATGTGTATCAGCCCTGTTGCAGCTGGAAGATACATCTTCCTTGAAGTCATCCTTCATCTCTGGTACAGACAATCTTTCCTCTTCCCCTTCCCTGAGCAGTAAGGGAAGAAATTGGATCAACTTATCTCTTTTACAGACCCGGTAATTATTTGGGGGTCGAGGGCATGTCTGTGTTTTCTCGAAGGTGGAGAACGATGTGTGCTGGCTGCTGGAGTGGTTGATGAGATGCATGTAGCAGAGAGGAATTGGACCTGGGCCCACAGGAGACCATCTGAAACAGCTGGAGTGAAACACTGGACCTGTATTTCCCAAACTTTGAGTACATCCGACCTACAGCAGGAGGAAGAAAGGAGACACACCCAGTTCCACTTTCGAGATGCTTTCCAGAGTTCCAGCCTCCCTACAGACGGACTACATTCACCTCTCTGAATCCATGAGTGCTCATCCAGGAGCAGAATAAGAACTCGACAAAAAACAGCTTGTTTTCTTGCCACAAACAGACACACAAAACTGTTTTGCCAGTTTTCCCATTGGGAAAAAGGACCCATTTAGGACTGGCATAAACCAGAGTGGCAGAAGCTCCTTCACAATGCTTAATCAAGACATGGACAAAAGACTTCTTAGTTAACTTTCAAAGACTGATATTACAAACTTGATGTCAGAACTTTGGACTTTGAGCAAGAAATAGAAAAGTTCAAGGGGCATTGAGCCCCAGGCAGGGAATAAAGAAAAAAGGTTTAGAATTGTAAAATTGTTCACACCCCCACAGATTGTGAGAATATCTTATTGTCTTTTGATTGTATTGTAACTCACCCTAATGTATGTTCATGATGGAATTGTTAATATCTGTGATCTTGCTATCTGTGTTATGCAATTGTTATTAGATACTAGAAGTCAGAGTTCATTCTAACAGGAATATAACGTGTAATTTACAAGCCTTAGGATGGAAGTATGTTTTAGGGAACAAACTTTAATAAGGTCAGTATCAGAGGCACTAGAGGCATTGCCACTAGATTTTAAAAGGCCATTTTAACCTTTATATGTCTCCATTCCACAGGAGAAGGTTTGCAGCCACGAGAACTGAGGTGCTATTCTCCAGGAGGTTTCTTGCTGATTCAGAATGCTTGGAGCTAGACCATGGCACATCCCCCACTAACCTTATTTGTTTTACAGAGACTGTTTCCAGCCAGAGACGGGTATGGTTTTCCTTGCCTTCAGACAAGGAACACGCATGATGGAATGCATGATTCCATGACGGGCACCCCTTGTAGGTTGAAGGGAGCCTCCTAAAACAGGCACAATCATCTTTCCTGATGCAGAAGCACAGGTTTCTTTTTATTAATTTAAGAGAGAGGTATTGTGGGGGACCAAATATTTCTGTTATGAAATATTTTGGGGCCCAGCCTCCAGCTTCAGCAAACAGGGGCACCAGAAAGCTCCAGCCCACTATTGTATTGTTAATTGCCAGTAGGGCTACTATTGTTTGCCATGGCCTCAGGGTAATATGTCTCTTATTTGCATCTCTGTGAACCTAAGCATCTGAATAGGTCTGCACCTGGGTCAAGCTGTGAGGTGTGTGAATGAAGAGGGTGGACAGAGGAATTAGGGGCGATCGACCAGAGGAGAGAGAAATGGTTCCCTCGTGGTCATGACAGGATGGTTAAGAAACAGCAGAAAGGATAGCTAATAAAGAAATGACTCTAGCTCTACAACATGGAACTGAGCGCTCTCTGAAGATGAAAAAAAAAAGTTATCTCTTTTAGGTCAGAGTACTCTCATGTCTCTCACAATCTGCATATTGTCCAGATGCAAGCCTTTGTGTTAATTACCACCTACTGCAAGATGATGTGTCTGTAACGAGGTGTGAAAAATGCACTGATTTATGAATGTTGAAATATGGAATCACGTCATTCATTTTATTGCTGTTCTTTTAGTCAAACATGTGGCCAACATTGGAAAAGTTACATGGACTTCTCAGAAGAATGTATACAATTCAAGTGGAATTCTATGAGTACAATATCCTCTAGATATCTGGTAGGTTTATTGGATTTATGGTATTATTTAATTGGAGTTAAATAGTTTAATCTTTGGATGGTCTGTTTATGGAAAAGAATGGAGTAGTAAAGTCATGCACTGTCATTGTGTTAGAGTCAATATGTTAGGGTAATTTCTTTTATGATTTTTTGTTTTATACATAAATATTTATAATGTCCTCTTGGTGGGGTTTTCTTTGATGATTATGTAGTATCCTTCCCTGTCTTTTCTGATTAGTTTGATTTGAAGTCCACTTTGTCAGATATTAAAATGACCTTTAATCCCAGCACTCGGGAGGCAGAGGCAGGCAGATCTCTGTGAGTTCGAGACCAACCTGGTATATAAGTACTAGTTCCAGGACAGCCTCCAAAGCCACAGAGAAACCCTGTTGAGGAAAAAAAATGGCCACATTTGCTTGTTTCTTAGTTCTATTTGATTGAATTTCTTTTTCCATTCCTTTACTCCAAGGAAGCATCTATCCTAGATGGTTGAATGTAGCATAAATATGGATTTTATTTTCTAATCCAATCTGTTAGTCTATATCATTTTAGTGTAATTTTAAGATCATTGCTATTTAGCAATGTTTATATTTCCTTTTATTTTGTTTGGGGGTTGTGCTTTTTCCCCCATTCTGTTGATGAACTCTTCTGGGATTATTTATCTCTGTGACCTCTTGGGTATAGTTAACATTCTCTTCAGACAGAATTTCTTCTCCTAGTATCTTATTTATGGGGCTGGATATTTGTGGACATAAATTGCTTAAACTTCCTTTGATCATGAAATGTTTTTCTGTCCTCATCAATTGTGATAGTTTTGCTGGATGTAATAGTCTATGCCTTATGTAACCAACTACCTAACATTTGACCTGTGAGATAAGGTTTTAGTAATTCCATTTGGTTTATGTAATGTTTCTTGAAAGACAGAGTGAGCTATTTTGAAACCATAATTTTTCCTCCTTATTTCCATGAGGTTTTACTCTTTATTGTTGTTCTGGTAAGCAGATTTTATCTCTATTCCATATAAATTTTCTCCTCACTTACACACATGGCCTCAAAACATTAAGAAATGGGATGAAAATTATTTGAAAAATATTGTCAACAATGTTGTGAAAATTTTAATGATTTTCTTTCTCAGTGATGAAAAAAGATAACTCATTAGAGACAAAAACACCATCCACTTGCAGGATCTTAGAAATAAATGGCTATCTTAGGATGTGGCTCTCACTGGAAATGTCATTTGATTTCACTAGTAGAAAATTATATTTTTGACCCCAGCACTAAAAGCTGAACAAGAAGCTTCAAAAGCAGAAACATCTCTTGTAATTGATTGTGAAGATCCCTAAGAAACTAGAAATTGAGAGATAAGTCTAGGAAATTACAGTAGCAGCAAGGAATAGTTGGTATTTAAGAACATGTAAACCTAATCACAAAACTGAAAACAAGATTGAAGCAGCCACATTTTCAAAACAGCCTCTTGCATTTCTTAACTACATGCAGTTCAAAACTCATGAGGCTCTTTCTTATCAAAATAAAATACCCGGCATGGTCCAGTCAATGAACTCTCAAATCTGTCATCACTTTTCTCTTCCATATAATGTGAACATTGTATCTGAACCATCGGTTTATCACCTTTCTCACACATATTTCCATCCTCATCTTGATTCTCAAATTTCCAACATCTTAAAGTCACATTTGTTTCTTAATGTGCACCTTAAATTTTCATTGACAATAGGTGTATTGTTTAAAGTAATGAATAACTTAAATGATTGGAATTTATAATTAATATTCCTGAATAGAAGTTACCTACTCAGATATACTAGAGTCATAGCTTAAAGGAAGAGGCTCAGAAATGTCAGAAAGAGAAAGTAAGTCTTCTTTAAAAAAAAAAAAGGAGCCAGGGAGATGGCTCAGTGCTTTAAAGTTATGCAGGGCTCTTGCAGAGGAACCAAGTTGGTTCCTATTTCCCATGTCATGTATCTCACTACTGACTGTAACTCCAGATCCAGGGGCTCTGACACTCTCCTCTGGCCTCCACAAGCACCTGTACTCACATGTGCATACACACCTATAAACACATACATATAATTAGAAATAAAATAAAGGAAGACAAAAGGCTGTATTGATACAGAAAGTCAGCTGTTTTAAATTAAGCCTCTAAGACACAGAGGATAAAAGACTTGCTTCCAATCCTGAACTCTGTGTTCCATCCCCAGAGCCAACAGGGTAAAAGGGAAGAACTGACTGCTGCAAGTTGGCCTCTGATCTCTACATGTGCACTAAAACACAGAAACATACACACACTCACACACACACACACACACACACACACACACACACACACACACACACGCACACATTTTTTAAGGAAGTAAAATAATGTGCCGTGTTTGTCAGCATTATTGGTGCCCAATCCCTCTGTCCTACTATCCTTGCACATCAGTATCTTAATAGTTTACAAAGATCAGTAGAAATCACAATCTTCATCTTGAAACTGAATAAAAGAGTTTTCTCTTAAGCAAAATATTGTGACCATGCCCTGGGAATATGGATTCAAGTCACTCCTCTGTCATGTTGTACTGAGAAAATAGTTTTTATTATTTTTAACTGAGATTTTATCATTTACAGAACAAAGAAAGTTATAAATACAAGAACTTATTGCCTAAATGGGTGGGAACCACAGGAAGGTAAGCTATGAAAAGGAGAGAGAGAGAGAGAGAGACAGAGAGAGAGAGAGAGAGAGAGAGAGAGAGAGAGAGAGAGAGATGAACTATACTATAAATTTCAGATGTTATCTGAAAGCATTCTTAGGTTTGGAATTATGAAAACTCATGACATGAAATGTTTTCAGCATTTTCATAGTTACAAGGATGTAAAACCTGCACAGGGATTGGAACTGAAAGGCTTTCAAAGGGCCTAAAAATAACCCATGCTTATTTAGCAATCAATCTGCATCATTCTAGCTCTACACAAACAATCCTGAACTTTTACAGAATCTTCAACACAGATTTTGTTTATTTCTAGGTACTTCAATTCATTTATGATGGTTATAACATGCAAGAAATTATATAATTTTATAAATATTTTAAATTATACATTTTAATTCTAAATATATATGTATATCCTCTATAATTTATATTTTTGAACCATACATCATAAATATTTTTAACATTATTAGTGTAAATTACCTTATTCTTCTTAGCTCCAACAGAAGATTCCAGTATATTATAATCCCTCTTCATCTGTTTTTGCACTTCATGTGTTCAGTTACTCAGAAACAAGATATTCAATGACAAAACCAGATTTAAGCAATACATATCCCAAATCCAGCCCTACAGAAAGTACTGCAAGGAAAATTCCAACCCAACAAAGATAACTAAGCTCAAAAAACCAAAGGCAATAGATAATCCCACTTTACCAAACACCAAAGGGGGGGGAATCCACACATATTAACACCAACAGCAACAAATGCAAAACAAACAAGAATCAACAATCAATGATCATTAATATCCCTCAATGTCAATGGTCTTAACCTGCCTATAAAAAGATACAGGCTAACAGAATGAATAGAAAGACAGAATCTATCCTTCTGCTGTATACAAGAAACATACCCCAACTTCAAAGACAGACATTCCCTCAGAGTAAAGGGTGGGGAAAAGATTTTCCAATAAAATGAACACAAGAAACAAGCTGGTATAGAAATCCTTATATCTAACAAATTAGACTTCAAACTAAGATCACTAAAGAGATAAAGAAGGGCATTTCATACTCATCACAGGAAAAGTCCATCAAGATGAAGTCTCAATCCTGAAAATCTATTCCCCAAATATGAAGGCAACCACATTTGTAAAAGAAATTTACTAAAGCTCAAATCACACATAAAACCTCACACACTTATAGTAGAAGACTTCAACATCCCGCCCTCACCACTAGACAGGACCACCAGACAGAAACTTAACAAAAAAAACAAAAGAACTAACAGAAGTTATGACCCAATTGGGATTAACAGACATTTATAGAACATTCCATCAAACACAAAAGAATACAACTTCTTCTCAATGCCTCATGGAACCTTCTCTAAAATTGATCACACACTCGGCAATGTAGCAAACCTACATAGATACAAAAAAATGGAATAACCCCCTGTATCTTATCAGACCACCATGCTTTAAAGTTAGAACTCAACAACAACACAAGTTGCAGAAACCCTACAAACTCATGGAAATTTAATAATGCCCAATTGCACTATTCCTGGGTCAAGGAAGAAATAAAAAAGAAATTAAAGACTTCCTAGATTTTAATGAGAATAAAGACGCAACATACCCAAACTTATGGGACACTTTGAAAGCAGTGCTAAGAGGAAAGTTCATATCACTAAGTGCCCACATGAAAAAACTGGAGAATAGTCACACTAGAGAATTAATAGTGCAACTGAAAGCTCTAGAACAAAAGGAAGCAAACTTTCCCCAGAGGAGTAGATGCCAGGAAATAATCAAACTGAGGACTGAAATCAATAAAGTAGAAATTAGCAAAACATTACAAAGACTCAATGATACAAAGAGTTGGTTTTAAGAGAAAGTCAACAAGATAGACAAACCTTTACCCAAACTAACAAAAAAGGCAGAGAGAGATCATGATAACTAACAAAATCAGTAATGAACAGGGAGGTATAACAACACTCACTGAGGAAATCCAAAGAATCATCAGGTCATACTTTGAAAATCTGTACTTCACAAAATTTGAAAATCTAAAGGAAATGGGCAATTTTCTGGATAGGTATCAATTTCCAAAATTAAATCAAGAAGAGATAAGCAATATAAACAGACCAATAACCTCTAATGAAATAGAAGTAATCATCAAAAGTCTACGAATCAAAAAAAGCCCAGGGCCATATGGTTTCAGTGCAGAATACTACCAGAAATTCAAAGAAGAGCTAATACCAGTAATCCTCAAATTGTTCCACGCAATAGCAGCAGAATGGACATTGCCAAGCTCTTTTTATGAGGTTACAATTACCTTGGATCCCAAGCCACACAAAGACACAACTAAAAAAGAGAATTACAGACCAATATCCCTCATGAACATCAATGCAAAAATATTCAACAAAATCCTGGCAAATTGAATCCAAGAACACATTAGAGAAATCATCCACCATGACCAAGTTGGCTTCATCCAAGGAATGCAAGGATAGTACAACATATGAAAATCCATCAATGTAATCCACCATATAAACAAACTGAAAAAGAAAAACCACATGATCATCTCACTAGATGCTGAAAAAGCCTTTGACAAAATACCACATCCCTTCATGATAAAGGTCTTGGAAAGATCAGGAATAACAGGAACATACCTTAACATGATAAAAAGCAATATGCAGCAAACCAACAGCCAACATCAATCTAAATGGAGAGAATCGCAAAGCAATTCCTCTAAAATTAGGACCAAGACAAGGCTGCCCACGCTCTCCATATCTCTTCAATATTGTCCTTGGAGTTCTAGCTAGAGCAATAAGACAACAAAATGAGATCAGGGGATACAAATAGGAAAGGAAGAACTCAAACTTTCACTATTTGCAGATGATATAATAGTTTACATAAGTGACACAAAAAACTCTACCAAGGAACTACTACAGCTGATAAACACCTTAAGCAAAGTGGCAGAATACAATATTAACTCAAAATAATCAGTAGCCCTACTATACACAGATGATAAACACACTGAGAAAGAAGTCAAAAAAAATAACCCTTTACAATAGCAACTAACAACATAAAATATCTTGGAGTAACACTAAACAAACACATGAAAGACATGTATAGTAAGAACTTTGAGTCTTTAAAGAAAGAAATTAAAGAAGATACCAGAAAATGGAAAGATCTCCAGTGATCTTGGATAGTTAGGGCCAACAGAGGGCCAACATAGTAAAAATGGCAATCTCGCCAAAACTAATCTACAGATTCAACGCAATTCCCATCAAAATCCCAACACAATTCTTACAGACCTTGAAAGAACAATACTCAACTTCCTATGGAAAAACAAAAAACCCATGATAGCCAAAACAACCCTGTACAATAAAGGAACTTCTGGAGGCAACCCTGACTTCAAGCTCTATTATAGAGCCGTAGTCCTGAAAACAGCTTGGTATTGGCACAAAAATAGACAGGATGACCAATGGAATTGAATTAAAAACCCTGATATTAACCCAAAAACCTAGGAACACCTGATTTTTTACAAAGAAGGTAAAGTTATACAATGCAAGAAAGAAACATCTTCAAAAAATGGTGTTGGCACACCTGGAATTGGACATGTAGAAGATTGCAGATAGATACATATCTATCACCATGCACAAAACTTAAGTTCAAATGGATCAAAGACCTTAACATAAATTCAGCCACACTGAACCTCTTAGAAGAGAAGGTAGGAGGTAACCTTGAATGAATTGGTACAGGACACTGCTTCCTGATCATAACACCAGTAGCGCAGACATTGAGATCAACAATTAATAAATGGGACCTCCTGAAACTGAGAAGCTTCTGTAAGGTAAAGGACACAGTCAACAAGACAATACAGAAGCCCACAAAATTGGAAAAGATATTCACCAACCCCACATCTGACAGAAAGCTGGTCACCAAAATATACAATGAACTCAAGAAGCTACCCACCAAAACACCAAACAATGCAATTAAAAAGTGGAGTGCAGAACTAAATAGACAATTCTCAATAGAAGAATCTAAAATGACTGAAAGACTCTTAAGGAAGTGTTCAACATCCTTAGCCATCAGGGAAATGCAACTCAAAACAACTTTGAGATACCATCTTACTCATGTCAGAATGGCTAAAATCAATTAACATCTGTGACAGTCTATGCTGGAGAGGATGTGGAGAAAAAGGATCACTCCTCCATTGCTGATGGGAGTGCAAACTTGTACAACCTCTCTGGAAATCAGTATGACAGTTTCTCAGGAAAATGGGAATCAGTCTACCTAAAGATACAGCAATTCCTCTCTTGGGTATATACCCAAAATATGTACATTCGTACAATAAGGACATATGTTCAATTATGTTCACAGCAGCATTATTTGTAATAGCCAGAACATGGAAGCAACCTAGATGCCCCTCAACTGAAGAATGGATAGAGAAAATGTTGTACATTTACACAATGGAGTACTACTCAGCAGAAAAAAAAACAAAACAAAAAAAAAAAAAAAAACAATGGAATCTTGAAATTTGCAGGCAAATGGATGGAACTAGAAGAAACCATCCTGAGTAATGTAACCCAGTCACCAAAAGACAAACATGATATGTACTCACTCATACATGATCTTTAGACATAAAGAAAAGTATTACCAGTCTACAATCTGGTAATTGGCCTCCTAGCTGGCACCTACATTCAGAAGACTTGGTTCAGTACACACTGCCAGAGGAGCTAGGAAACAAGGAGGACCCCAAGAGTAGATTGCATAGCTCCTGGAAGTAGGAAGGGGGACAAGATCCCCTGAGCAAAGTGGGAGCATAGGGAGTGGAGAGGAAGGAGGTGGGAAGGGAAGAAGGGGAGGGGGAGGAGAGCAAGAGGACTAAGACAAGGGAGAAATAGAGGAGGGCAAGAAAGGAGATGCCTTGATAGAGGGAGACAGTACAGGTTTGGAGAGAGGTCTGGCACAGGGAAAATGTTACATGATCCACAGGGATGACCCCAACTAAGAATCTAGGCAGTGGTGGAGAGGATGTCATTGGTGTCCTTCTCCTATAATGAGATTGGTGTCTATCTTGGTTACCATTCCTAGAGACTTCTTCCAGTAGCTGTTTGAAGGAAAGACAGGCACTCACAGCTAAGCACTGAATAGTATTCCTGGAATACAGTTGTGGAGAGGGAGGAGGGATGAGCAAAGGAGCCAAGAATGTGATGGAGAAACCTACAGAAACAGTTAACCTGACCTAGTGAGAGCATGGAGACCCTTAGTTATAAAGCTGGGGAAACTGCATTGGACTGAACCAAGCCCTCTGAATGTGGGTGCCAGCTAGGAGGCCAAGATAGTCTATGGGACCTCTAACAGTGGAGCCAGTCTTTATCCCTAGAGCACAAATGGACTTTGGGGGCCCATTCCCTATAGAGGGACACTATTGCAGCCCAGATACAGCAAGGAGGACCTAGGCCCTCCCCCAAATGATCTGACAGACTTTGAAGGTCCCCTGTGGAGGGCCTCACTATCCCTGGGGAGGAGTTGGGGGATGGGCTGGGGAGGTTGGTGCAGAATATGGGAGGATGGGAGGGTGAAAGAATGGGGGATGGAAATGTAGATATGAGTGCTTCTAAAATAAACTTTAAAAAATCTAAACATTCTATGCTTTGATTTCCACTATCTTCATGCTACTTTTCTAAGGAAATCTCAAATTTAACAAATTAAACATACACGCACAGATAGATGATTAGTGGATGGATAAATGGATAGTCAGATGGATAGAATATAGAATTAGAATATATATATATATATATATTACAATTCAGTAGGTGTGGCCTCATGCCTGAGTATCTGTATGACTAACACATTCCCAATAGTTGCTAAAACTGTAGCTCTGGGGACCACATTTCGAATCCTAGCTTGACAATCTTCTTTTCGTGTAACTGCAAAATGAGTTCAATTATGAAAACAATTACTATTGCCAGTTATAATGACTATAAAATAGTTCACATTTACATGGCATTTCCCATTGATAGAGCACTGTGACATTTGTTAACTCTTTTTGATATTCACAATAACCCCCTGATGTTGGGAGCATATTAATTATTCAGAGGAGAAATTGAAAATGTTAAGTCTCTTGTTCAGTGTCACACAACTAATGAGTGGCAAGGTGATCTGTGAGGTGAACTTGAACAGAGAGAAGATGTGACAAAAGGGCTGGAAAAAAAAAAAACAGGCTTTGGAATCGGAAAGAACTAAGAGTGTTGTCTCCTTTGCATCTTAATTGTTTGAAATTGTACAAGTCACTTAATCTCTCTATTTCAGTTTCCTCATTTACAAACTGGAAATGTCTATTGACACACAATAGGCTCAAAATCTACTAAAATGCCTGTTTTATGCTAATCATTGAATAAATGAGAATTGCTATGTTGCTTTGTTGTCTTGCTTATCCCAGAAAACAGCGCAGTTTAGGAATCTGCATATAACTTAGCCTTAGTCCTCACCTACAAGGAATATCTAACTCCCTTCGACATTTGCCCATGATGGTCTCTACGTGAAAAGCCCAGCAGCTTTGGACTCTTGGAGTGAGCCCTTTTCAATGTATCCCTATTTAGCTGGATCTGTGGGAGAGCATGCAGCATAGCTGCCTACTGATATGATGTTATGTATACAAAGAATTTCTGCCTGCAGAGTTTCTGCTATGGCTCCTTTCATAAGCCCACAAATCCATGCACATTTTCTTCAAGTGTGGAATAGGAGCTATTTTTTGTTAGTGGGACACTGATGAACCATTATACTTGCCTAAGCTTCAGATGATCGCACCAGTTGTGTTTTTTGCAAAATTTACTGAGCAATGCTGCTATAAAGAGCCAAGAAATTACATCTTTGCCAGTAACAGATGAGAACAGGGAAAACAAAAAAAAATGCAGTACCATATTGATAGTGTGGAGGTGTGATTTATGAAACTACTTGGTAATTACTAAAAGTGGTTTTATCATTTATGATCTAGTACCTAGGTTAGTACAATTCAGTCTTTTTAAATGTCATAATTAAAATTATTTTTCTTGGGTCAGTTTTTTAAAGGAATAAATGTGTAATCACTTTTCTTCTTAGAATTTATGATAACTTCATTTCTATAATATTTCCCAGTTTAGTAGCTGTAAAGCTCATAGTATTGATTATTAGGAATTTCAATCATTTCTAACTTGACCTGATCAATATGAATTTGTTTCTATAACATTTTTCAGGGATCCCTGGATATGCAAGCAAAATAAAAATACAAAACTGAGAGAAACATATACAGTGTTTCAAGGTAAGATATGGAGAATAATGATTTTGTAAGACTTTAAGTGAGAAAAAATATTGTTCAATTCAAATGTTCAACAACTGTATTGTATGAACATCTGAACCATTGTTAGTGCGATAGAATTGGGAAGACACTTCTTGTCACATGGGGCTGGACAACTGGATCAGAAAATAGACTAAATGCTTATTCTGTTTCTTCCAAGTTAAGGAATAGTGAGGAGTGTATATTAGATAACAAGAAAATCACAGCTAGCAGGAAATACAAAGCAAGAAATCATTTGTACACTTCTACCATCCAAATGACATTTAAAAATAAGTTTGCCAAAGTTATCTAAAAATATTATGCTAAACTTAGAAATGGTATTTAAAGTAAATGGGTAGAATACAAATTTATTACAATATGTTCATAATTTTAAAACACACACATTTACATATAAAAATTCAATCAACTGTGTATACCAAAATTATAAATTATGTAGGGACTATGGGAAGTTTTCACCTCATTCTTTTATATGTTGTTTTTTTTAGAATGTCCATATACTTCATAATTGTTTTCAATTCTTGGGATTAAATAAAAGCACTCTGAAATGTCAGACATGCTCTGTACCAGTGAACAACAACCACAACCCCATATTACTATTATAACCAAACATATAAGCTTATAAAAACAATTGAGAAAGATAAAATATTATACTTAAGAGTACATATATATGACTTTTGAAGTCACATGATCCTTAGCTTCATAGTTTGTTCTGCTAGCTAAATTATTTAGTATAGTTCATTTTGGAATCAAGCTACCCCA